>NC_091285.1:390598085-391241522 GCF_032444005.1 Ranitomeya imitator | reverse complement strand
TTTTGATGTAGGTTTTTCGTGACTTTTTTAATGCAGGTTTTGGTGCAGTTTTTGATGCAGGTTTTTTGTGCGGTTTTTGTTGGTTTTTGGTGCAGTTTTGATGCAGTTTTTGGTGCAGTTTTTGATCCAGGTTTTGGTGCAGTTTTTTGGTGTGGTTTTTGATGCGATTTTTGATGCAGTTTTTTGGTGCAGTTTTTGGTGCAGTTTTTGGTGCAGTTTTTGATGCAGGTTTTGATGCAGGTTTTTGGTGTGGTTTTTGTTCCAGGTTTTGGAGCAGTTTTTAGTGCAGTTTTTTATTTCAGGTTTTTGGTGTGGTTTTTGATGCGGTTTTAGATGCAGTTTTTGATGCAGGTTTTTCGTGTGGTTTTTAATGCAGGTTTTGGTGCAGTGTTTGGTGCAGTTTTTGATGCAGGTTTTTGATGCTGTTTTTGATGCAGTTTTTGGTGCAGTTTTTGATGCAGGTTTTGGTGCAGTTTTTGATACAGGTTTTTGGTGTGGTTTTTGATGCGATTTTTTTATGCTGTTTTTGATGCAGTTTTTGGTGCAGTTTTTGATGCAGGTTTTTGGTGTGGTTTTTGATGCAGTTTTTGGTGCAGGTTTTTGGTGTGGTTTTTGATGCTGTTTTTTTAAAAAAAAAACAGATCCGGCGGAAAAAAATGGATCCAGTGGAAAAAACGGATCCGTTTTTTTTTCAAAACTTGCCGGATTGTGCCTGACGGCAAAAACCTAATGTGTGAAAGCAGTCAGATATATGGATAGATACATCTATGCATCTATAGATATATCTATCTATAAATAAAGCTATAGATAGATATATTCATAGATATATAATAGAAAGGCCAATGTTTCTAAGGCTACTTTCACACTTGCATTTTTAGCATTCCGTCACAATCTGTCACTTTGGGAAAAAACGGATCTTGCAAATGTGCTCGCAGGATGCATTTTTGACCCATAGACTTGTATTAGCGATGGATCGCGACAGATGGCCACACATCGTGTCTGTTGTGCAACGGATCTGTCATGTTTTGGCAGACCATCAGCACAAAAAACGTTCAAATGAGCATTTTTTGTCCATCGCGTCCGCCATTTTCTACCACGCATGCCCCACCGAAACTCCACCCCCTCCTCCCTGGACTTCAGAATGGGCAGCAGATGTTGCGGATGCGTTGAGAAACTGCATCTGCTGCCACGTCGTGCACAAATTTCACAACGTGCGTCGGTACGTCGGCCCGACACATTGCGACAGACTCATACCGACGCAAGTGTGAAAGTAGCCTTAATGAGGGTTGAACTTAAAAAATAAAATGGAATAAAACGGCGTGGGCTCCTGCACAATTTTCTGCGCCAGAGGGGGAAAGCCGACGGCGGGGGGGCCAATATTTGTAGCCTGCTATGAATATCAGCCCGCAGCTGTCTGCATAGCCTTTACTGGCTATTAAAATAGGGAACCCCCCAAAAAAATGATGTGGGGTCTGTTGTGAATTCTGCTTTTGGGCTCCCTCCGGTGGTTATGAATGGTAGTGCTGCTGTCTGTGGATCGCAGCATTTATCAGGTGTGTTCAATTTGGACTCAGCTATTTAGTCCTGCTTGATCCTTTAGTCAGTGCCAGTTGTCCATTGTTTTTGGAGGATTCACATCCCTTCTGGTCTCTCCTGTTTGCTGTGCTTTTCTTCAAAGATAAGTCCTGGCTTTGTTTTTGCTGCCCACCTGCTGTGGACCTTATAGTTCTGTGCATTTTCATGTTTTGTCTTGTCCAGCTTTGTCTGTGAAGGATTTTTTGCAGCCTAGCTGTGTCTCTGGAGATGCAGATATACCCTCCATGTCTTTAGTCAGATGTGGTGATTTGTATTTTCTGTGGTGGATATTTTCTAGTGTTTTAATACTGACCGCATAGTACTCTGTTCTATCCTTTCTTTTTAGCTAGTATGGCCTCCTATGCTAAATCCTGATTTCATGTCTGCGTATGTTATTTCCCTCTCCTCTCACAGTCAATATTTGTGGGGGGCTGTCTATTCTTTGGGGATTTTCTCTGAGGCAAGATAGGTTTCCTGTTTCTGTCTTTAGGGGTAGTTAGTTCTTAGGCTGTGTCGAGGGGTCTAAGGAGTGTTAGGTACCCCCCACGGCTACTTCTAGTTGCGCTGCTAGGTTCTGTAAGATGCGCCAATTCTGGCACTTAGCCCCTCTCTTCCCACTCCCAAGTAGCAGTGGAATATGGGGTAATAAGGGGTTAATGTCACCTTGCTATTGTAAGGTGACATTAAGCCAGGTTAATAACGGAGAGGCGTCAATAAGACGCCTATCCATTATTAATCCAAGAGTAATAAAGGGTTAATAAAGCACACACACATACAGTGCAGAAGAAAACCTTCCTCCCATCATTGTGTTCCTGGATCCCCTAGAGAGCGGTCGCATCAGCTGATGCTGCCGTTCTCCACGGGAGATCGTCGTGGGACACTTGTGGATTTCTGCGGACAGGGAGTATATTGGTTGTTTGTTATTTTAATCTTTTTTACAGATGACACTGGCTTCGGGGAACAAAATGACAAGTAATGGTGAGTATGTACTCTATGTTATATGTACTGTATGTCTGTATGTATGTCTGTATGTATGTATTGTATGTAATGTTTGAATATATTGTATGTAGTATGTATGTAGTATGTATGTAGTATGTATGTAATATATATATATATATTTTTTACATTCAACACATTAGCTGGATAATGGGACTACTACGCACTCATCATTGGCTAATGTGTCAATCACTGTCACTGTTGCAGGCATCGTCCGATGTGACTTGTAGTCCCATCGGACGATGCCTGCACAGAGCCTCGTCAGCCTGCACAGAGCCCCGGCAAGCCCGCAAAGAGCCCCGGCAAGCCGCACAGAGCCCCAGCAAGCCTGCACAGAGCCCCGGCAATCCCGCACAGAGCCCCATCAAGCCGCACAGAGCCCCGGCAAGCCTGCAGAGCCCTGACATGCCCGCACAGAGGCCCGGCAGGTCGCACAGAGCCCCGGCAGGCCACACAGAGCCCCGGAAAGCCCGCACAGAGCCCCGGCAGCCCGCACAGAGCCCCGGTAAGCCCACACAGAGCCTCGGCAAGCTGCACAGAACCCCGGCAAGCCTGCACAGAGCCCCGGCAGGCTGCACAAAGCCACGACAGGCCACACAGAGCCCCGGCAAGCCCGCACAGAGCCCCGGCAAGCCCACACAGAGCCCCGACAAGCTGCACAAAGCCCCAGCAAGCCTGCATAGAGCCCCAGCAGGCTGCACAGAGCCCCGGCAGGCCCACACAGACCCCCGAGACGCCCATACAGATCCCCAGCAGGCCTGCACAGACCCCACCCGCACACACAGACACGCACAGTGTCTGCCCACGCACCGTCCACACTCTTCCCCCCTGGAACAGGATGTAGAAGGACAGAAAGGGCTTATTTACATTCCGATATTTGTGTCCCATTGACTTGCATTGGTATCAGGTATTGGTATTGGCGATATCCGATATTTCCAATCCGATACCAATACTTCTTGATATCAGAAGGTTTCGCTCAACACTAATCATGTGAAAAAATTGGAATAAAAAATTTCTGAAGTGATTAATCGCCTATACAATTAAGGACTATGAAAATAATAATGCTTAACTGTCTTTGATATAAAGTAAGATATGTTTTGTTAGTTTATTTATTCAACACTTTCACAAAGTCCTTTCAATGTACTGTAACAGTTAACATGATTGTTCTACATTTTTATCCATATTAAGAACATACAGATTTCCTTATGGCATTCTTCTACTTATAAACTTAAAAAAAATAAAGTTAAAGTGATGTAAATTAGCAATTTGTATTCATTGAATTTCATATTTGTATATCTTCAAAATGCCATTTGTTTTTTCAAATTTCATGCAAATTATTAATAACTTCAAAATCGTTGTTTTGTGATATAAAAATAACGGAAATTTGATTTTTATGATAATAGGTTTGGCTGTTTTGTCTGAAAAATTAATGATCAATTGTTTTGATACATGGTTCAAAATTCACACCTTGAGCATAATCAAATAAGTTTATTTCTAGCACATAGTTCAGCAATATAACCTGCTAAGATAACAAAGTTTGCACATAAAAATATACTGACGATCATTATGTCTATGTTTAATACAAAGCATCTATAAATATATATATATATATATATATATATATATATATATATACCGTATATACTCGAGTATAAGCCGAGATTTTCAGCCCAAATTTTTGAGCTGAAAGTGCCCCTCTCGGCTTATACTCGAGTCAATGTGGGTGGCAGGGTCGGCGGGTGAGGGGGTGAGGGCGCTGAGGTATACTTACCTAGTCCCAGCGATCCTCGCGCTGTCCCTGCCGTCCCACGGGCTTCTGTGCTGCAGCTTCTTCCCCTCTTCAGCGGTCACGTGGGACCGCTCATTAGAGATATGAATAAGCGGCTCCACCTCCCATAGGGGCGGAGCCGCCTATTCATTCCTCTAATCAGCGGTGCCGGTGACCGCTGGCAGGAAGAGCTGCGGCACCGAAGACCAGGCAGAGGGACAGCGCGAGGATCGCCAGGACTAGGTAAGTATAGCATATTCACCTGTCCTCGTTCCAGCCGCCGAGCGTCGCTCCATCTTCCCGGCTGGCGCCTCCATCTTCCCGGCGTCTGCGCTCTGACTGTTCAGGCAGAGGGCGCGATGACGCATACAGTGTGCGCGGCGCCCTCTGCCTGATCAGTCAGAGCGGAGACGCCGGGAAGATGGAGGCGCCGGAACGAGACGCCGGGAGCTGCAATCAAGGGAGGTGAGTATGTGTTTTTTTTTTTTATTGCAGCAGCGGCAGCAGAGATTTCTATGGGGCACAATGAACGGTGCAGAGCACCGTATATGGCACAGCAATGGGGCACAATGAACGGTGCAAAGCACCGTATATGGCACAGCAATGGGGCACAATGAACGGTGCAGAGCACCGTATATGGCACAGCAATGGGGCACAATGAACGGTGCAGAGCACCGTATATGGCACAGCAATGGGGCACAATGAACGGTGCAGAGCACCGTATATGGCACAGCAATGGGGCACAATAAACGGTGCAGAGCACCGTATATGGGCACAGATATGGGGCACAATGAACGGTGCAGAGCACCGTATATGGCACAGCAATGGGGCACAATGAACGGTGCAGAGCACCGTATATGGCACAGCAATGGGGCACAATGAACGGTGCAGAGCACCGTATATGGCACAGCAATGGGGCACAATGAACGGTGCAGAGCACTGTATATGGCACAGCAATGGGGCACAATGAACGGTGCAGAGCACCGTATATGGCACAGCAATGGGGCACAATGAACGGTGCAGAGCACTGTATATGGCACAGCAATGGGGCACAATGAACGGTGCAGAGCACCGTATATGGCACAGCTATGGGGCACAATGAACGGTGCAGAGCACTATATGGGGCACAGCTATGGGGAAATAATGAACGGTGCAGAGCACTATATGGCACAGCTATGGGGAAATAATGATCTATTTTTAGATCCCGGAGACGCCGGGAAGGTGGAGGCGCCGGAACGAGACGCCGGGAGCTGCAATCAAGGGAGGTGAGTATGTGGTTTTTTTTTTTATTGCAGCAGCGGCGGCAGAGATTTCTATGGGGCACAATGAACGGTGCAGAGCACCGTATATGGCACAGCAATGGGGCACAATGAACGGTGCAAAGCACCTTATATGGCACAGCAATGGGGCACAATGAACGGTGCAGAGCACCGTATATGGGCACAGATATGGGGCACAATGAACGGTGCAGAGCACCGTATATGGCACAGCAATGGGGCACAATGAACGGTGCAGAGCACCGTATATGGGCACAGATATGGGGCACAATGAACGGTGCAGAGCACCGTATATGGCACAGCAATGGGGCACAATGAACGGAGCAGAGCACCGTATATGGGCACAGATATGGGGCACAATGAACGGTGCAGAGCACCGTATATGGCACAGCAATGGGGCACAATGAACGGTGCAGAGCACCGTATATGGGCACAGATATGGGGCACAATGAACGGTGCAGAGCACCGTATATGGCACAGCAATGGGGCACAATGAACGGTGCAGATCACCGTATATGGCACAGCAATGGGGCACAATGAACAGTGCAGAGCACCGTATATGGGCACAGATATGGGGCACAATGAACGGTGCAGAGCACCGTATATGGCACAGCAATGGGGCACAATGAACGGTGCAGAGCACCGTATATATGGCACAGCAATGGGGCACAATGAACGGTGCAGAGCACCGTATATGGCACAGCAATGGGGCACAATGAACGGTGCAGAGCACTGTATATGGCACAGCAATGGGGCACAATGAACGGTGCAGAGCACCGTATATGGCACAGCAATGGGGCACAATGAACGGTGCAGAGCACCGTATATGGCACAGCAATGGGGCACAATGAACGGTGCAGAGCACTGTATATGGCACAGCAATGGGGCACAATGAACGGTGCAGAGCACCGTATATGGCACAGCTATGGGGCACAATGAACGGTGCAGAGCACTATATGGGGCACAGCTATGGGGAAATAATGAACGGTGCAGAGCACTATATGGCACAGCTATGGGGAAATAATGATCTATTTTTATTTTTGAAATTCACCGGTAAATGCTGCATTTCCACCCTAGGCTTATACTCGAGTCAATAAGTTTTCCCAGTTTTTTGTGGCAAAATTAGGGGGTCGGCTTATACTCGGGTCGGCTTATACTCGAGTATATACGGTATATATATATATATATATATTTTTTTTTTTTTTTTACATGCAGTTGGGAAAATAAATATGTGATACACTGCCGATTTTACAAGTTTTCCCACCTACGAAGGATGAAGAGCTTGATAGTTTTTATCAGTTCAACTGTAAGAGACAGAATCTAAAAATTAAAGACCAGAAAATCTCATTGTATGAGTTTCAAATAATTAAATTGAATGTTACTGCATGAAATAAGTATTTGATCACCTACCATCAAGAATTCTGGCTCTCACAGACCTTGTTAGTTTATCTTTAAGAAGCCTTCCTATTCTGCACTAATTATATCTGTATTTATTGCACCTGTTTAAATTTTTTACCTGTAAAAAAGACACCTGTCCACACACTCAATCAATCAATCAATCACACTCTAACCTTTCACCATGGCCAAGACCAAAATACTGTCTGAGGACACCAGGGACAAAATTGTAGTCCTGCCTAAGGCTGGGATGGGCTACAGGACAATAGACAAGCAGCTTTGTAAGAAGGCAACAACTATTGGCTCATTTATAGAAAATGGAAGAAACACAAGATGACTGTCAATCTTCCTAGGTCTGGCGCTCCATGTAAAATCTAGCCTTATGAGAAAGGATGATTCTGGAAAAGGTCAGGAATCAGCCCAGAATCACTGAAGAGAACCTGGTCCATGACCTGAAGAGAGCTGGACCACGGTCTCAAACATTACCATTAGTAAAACACTACGCTGTCAAGGATTAAAATCCTGCAGGACATACAAGGTCCCACTGATCCAGCCAGCACATGTACAGGCCCATTTGAGGTTCGCCAATGACCATCTGGAAGATCCAGAGGCGGCATGGGAGAAGGCCATGTTTTCAGATAAGAACAAAATAGAACTTCTTGGTATCAGTTCCATTTGCCGTGTTTGGACGAATGATGAGTACAATCCCAAGAACACTGTCCCAACTGTGAACCTTTGTGAGGGAAATATCATATTTTGAGGGTGCTTTTCTGCAAAGGGGACAGGACGTCTGCACTGTACTGAAGAGATATAAAAAGATCCCGAAGAGCATTATCAATGGTGGAGACCAATTATGTCTAAACTGAACGTGTGTGTATGTAAAACCACACACTACTATATTCCCGTCCAACATACCACCACCTATGCATGGACATATGGACAACTGCAATCTAGAATAAACAAATCAGAAGAAGAAGCACCAGGCCGTCATGAAGTCCAAATCACAATAATTTTATTAAATCAAAATATGATTAAAAACCAGACAAAAAATACATGGCAGGGCTAAAAAGATTACACTATGGGGTCACCCGCGGCATGCAGAGCCCAAGGCAGGGTGTCAACCTAGCAAGGAATAATAATGCTAACATGCAGGGAACAGCACTAAGTGTGCAAACATATAATGAGGTGGCCACATGTAAATGAAAGGTAATATGGCCATAGTCCATAAACACTACATAAGAGCAAGGAGTCCCTAGGCTACAATGAGCCGTGCACGTTACCTGACGCGCGTTTCGGTATGGTACCTTCCTCAGGGGGAACTGAAATTATGTCTTATATTCTATGTTCTTCAAAGTAGCCAACTTTTGCCTTGATGACTGCTTTGCACACTCTTGGCATTCTCTTGATGAGCTTTAAGAGGTAGTCACCGGGAATGGTCTTCCAACAATCTTGAAGGAGTTCCCAGAGATGCTTAGCACTTGTTGGCCCTCTTGCCTTCACTCTGCAGTCCAGCTCACCCCAAACCATCTCGATTGGGTTCAGGTCTGGTGACTGTGGATGCCAGGTCATCTGGCATAGCACCCCATCACTCTCCTTCTTGATCAAATAGCCCTTACACAGCCTGGAGGTGTGTTTGGGGTCATTGCCCTATTGAAAAATAAATGATGGTCCAACTAAATGCAAACCTGATTGAATAGCATGCCGCTGCAAGATGCTGTGGTAGCCATGCTGGTTCAGTATGCCTTCAAATTTGAATAAATCCCCAAAAGTGTCATCAGCAAAGCACCCCCACACCATCACACTTCCTCTTCCATGCTTCATGGTGGGAACCAGGCATGTAGAGTCCATCCGTTCACCTTTTCTGCATCGCATAAAGACACGGTAATTAGAACCAAAGATCTCAAATTTGGACTCATCAGACCAAAGCACAGATTTCCACTGGTCTAATGTCCATTCCTTGTGTTCTTTAGCCCAAACAAGTCTCTTCTGCTTGAAACCTGTCCTGAGCAGTGGTTTCCTAGCAGCTATTTTACCATGAAGGCCTGCTGCACAAAGTCTTCTCTTAACAGTTGATGTAA
Organism: Ranitomeya imitator; assembly: GCF_032444005.1. Lineage (NCBI taxonomy): Eukaryota > Metazoa > Chordata > Amphibia > Anura > Dendrobatidae > Ranitomeya > Ranitomeya imitator. Next base: position 391,232,433 of record NC_091285.1, on the reverse strand, counting down.
TGATGTGTCTGCTGCTACACTCTGTGTGGTATTGACCTGGTCTCTAATTTGAGCTGCTGTTAACCTGCGATTTCTGAGGCTGGTGACTTGGATAAACTTATCCTCAGAAGCAGAGGTGACTCTTGGTCTTCCTTTCCTGGGGCGGTCCTCATGTGAGCCAGATTCTTTGTAGCACTTGATGGTTTTTGCCACTGCACTTGGGGACACTATCAAAGTTTTTCCAATTTTTCAGACTGACTGACCTTCATTTCTTAAAGTAATGATGGCCACTCGTTTTTCTTTACTTAGCTGCTTTTTTCTTGCCATAATACAAATTCTAACAGTCTATTCAGTAGGACTATCAGCTGTGTATCAACCAGACTTCTGCACAACACAACTGATTTTCCCAACCCCATTTATAAGGCAAGAAATCCCACTTATTATTATTATTATTTATTGTTATAGTGCCATTTATTCCATGGTGCTTTACATGTAAGGAGGGGTATACATAATAAAAGCAAGTTCAATATTCCTAAACAATACAAGTCATAACTGGTACAGGAGGAGAGAGGACCCTGCCTGCAAAGGCTCACAATCTACAAATTAAACCTGACAGGGCACACCTGTGAAGTGAAAACCATTCCCGGTGACTACCTCTTGAAGCTCATCAAGAGAATGAGTGTGCAAAGCAGTCATCAAAGTAATAGGTGGCTACTTTGAAAACCTATAATATATGACATTTTTTCAGTTGTTTCACACTTTCTTGTTAAGTATATAATTCCACATGTGTTAATTTATAGTTTAAAAAATCTTTAAATGAGAAGGTGTGTCCAAACTTTTGGTCGGTACTATATATATATCTATATATATAATTGTCTAAGGGTTTTTCTGTTTGTCTGTCTGTCTGTCCTGGAAATCCCGCGTCTCTGAGTGGTCGAGGCCGCCAGGCCTCGACCAATCAGCGATGGGCACAGTGACGATGATGTCATAAAGGACATAGACATCCCGTGTCTCTGATTGGTCAAGGCCGCCAGGCCTCGACCAATCAGCAACAGGCACAGCGACGATGATGTCATAAAGGATGTAGAAATCCCACGTTTCTGATTCAGCGATGGGCACAGTATCGACGTAGATGTCATAATGGTTGCCATGGCGATGATGATGGCATAAAGGTTGCCTCGACCAATTAGCGACGGGCACAGTCTGCCGCGAATTCTGGAATCATCATTGTCCATATACTACGGGGACATGCATATTCTAGAATACCCGATGCGTTAGAATCGGGCCACAATCTAGTCTATATATATATAATTGTCTAAGGTTTTTTCTGACTGTCTGTCTGTCCTGGAAATCCCACATCTCTGATTGGTCGAGGCCCCCAGGCCTCGACCAATCAGCGACGGGCACAGCATGGCGACGATGATGTCATAAAGGTTGCCTCGACCAATCAGCGATGGGCACAGTCTGCCGCGAATTCGCCTCGACCAATCAGCGACGGGCACAGTATCGACGTAGATGTCATTATGGTTGCCATGGCAATGATGATGTCATAAAGGTTGCCTCGACCAATCAGCGATGGGCACAGTCTGCCGTGAATTCTGGAATCATCATTGTCCATATACTACGGGGACATGCATATTCTAGAATACCCGATGCGTTAGAATCGTGCTGTGCAATGCTCCTCTGGGAAATTAAATATGCAAATTGCCTCTTCTGAGAAAAAGAGGATTTAACTCTATAGCGCCACCTGTTGGAAGTAGCGATCCTACAAGTCACAATCAACCCTTTAACGAGTCGTGCAATATGACTTAGGATAAAAGCCAAATCAGTATCTCAATTCGCAGACACGGTGTTTCGGGCTGTTGGCCCTCGTCAGTGTTAAGCATGAGAACTGATTTACAGGTGGCGCTATAGAGTTAAGTCCTCTTTTTCTCAGAAGAGGAAATTTGCCTATTTAGTTTCCCAGAGGAGCATTGCACGGCGAATAAGCCTCCTTACCTTGACAAGCCAGCTGGTATATCACTCTCCATAAGGAGAAACGTTACCCCTTGGACCTCAAACCTTAGTAAATTACTTACCAGCTGCCATCTTCTGCTCTTGCCAGAGCAGATCTGGTCCCACTCTGCCATCTTGTGACTGCAGTATCTGACTGGCCAGTAGTCAGACCTAACAGTCACAAGCTCTGAATGTAAGTTTATGAAAGCCTCATTTTGACTTTTATAAACTTACACTGAAAATCGACTTTCAGCGTACCCAGCCAATACTGAAATGACCTGGCATTAAGTAAGAAAATGTTCAGAACATTGCTGAGGAACAGAAATTGACGGCATCTGGCATGTATGAGCCAAGGGTCATTTGCATATAGCATCTGACTCTATATGAAAGAATCACAGGATGCTACTTGCCTGTTAGCGAGCCCAAAAAGACAGAATATACACTTCATTGCTTGGCTGAGAGGTATACAAAAACAATATCCAGCTGGTCAGTAGTCTATGGCATTTCATGCACAGAGTGCTTTTTTAAGATACCCTAGTTTTCTGTTTAGTTTTAATCATTTATTCTACTCACTTAAAGAGCTCCATTTTTTTCAAAGAGCTTTACAGGCAACTTTTTCAAATGAAGGGCACATTTCTTAACATAATCACTTCTTTATAGTTGAAAATCTTGTCTCATCTTGAATGGAAAATATCAGTGATAGTATCAGTAGAGATGAGCAAATTTTATAAAAATCTGTATTCTTTGAATAGGCATTTTTTGTAATTCGTCCATTGTAAATTCTGGCAGCCACCTGTTAACTCAACTGTAGAGGGTCAGCAAAAGGTTAAAAAAACAAGTAATTTGTCTTTTAGCAGTGCTGCAATCAGTAATCTCAGGTTTATCATAGTAGTCTGGGCCTTCCAGCTGTGACCAGAGATAGGACAGATAAGTGAATGCTCATCATGAGGTCATGACTAAAGGTACTGTCACACTAGACGATATCGCTAGCGATCCGTGACGTTGCAGCGTCCTCGCTAGCGATATCGTCCAGTGTGACAGGCAGCAGCGATCAGGCCCCTGCTGTGCTGTCGCTGGTCGGGGAAGAAAGTCCAGCACTTTATTTCGTCGCTGGACTCCCCGCAGACATCGCTGAATCGGCGTGTGTGACACCGATTCAGCGATGTCTTCACTGGTAACCAGGGTAAACATCGGGTAACTAAGCGCAGGGCCGCGCTTAGTAACCCGATGTTTACCCTGGTTACCATCCTAAAAGTAAAACAAAACAAACTGTACATACTTACCTACAGCCGTCTGTCCTCCAGCGCTGTGCTCTGCTCTCCTCCTGCACTGGCTGTGAGCGTCGGTCAGCCGGAAAGCAGAGTGGTGACGTCACCGCTCTGCTTTCCGGCCGCTGTGCTCACAGCCAGTACAGGAGGAGTGCAGAGCACAGCGCTGGAGGACAGACGGCTGTAGGTAAGTATGTACTGTTTGTTTTTTTTTACTTTTAGGATGATAACCAGGGTAAACATCGGGTTACTAAGCGCGGCCCTGCGCTTAGTTACCCAATGTTTACCCTGGTTACCAGCATCGTTGGTCGCTGGAGAGCTGTCTGTGTGACAGCTCTCCAGCGACCAAACAGCGACGCTGCAGTGATCCGGATCGTTGTCGGTATCTCTGCAGCGTCACTAAGTGTGACGGTACCTTTAGTAACATCACCAAGTATGCTGCAACCATATGACATGCAGGTGTAGAGATGTCCTTGGACTGGCTAAAGCCAGAAGTCCCAGTCTAACATGAAGATGCCTGGGATTTCAGGGTGCGGAGCAGATAAGAAAAGGACTATGGGGCATCGAGCAGTGATGGTGATTGGTGCAGTGAGTGATAATAGTTTTTTTCTGCATCTTAGCGTATGTGCACACGTCAGGATTTCTTGCAGAAATTTTCCTAACAAAAACCGAACATTTCTGCCAGAAATCCGCATGCGTTTTTTTTGCGTTTTTCATGCGTTTTGGATGCGTTTTTAACACGTTTTTGGTGCATTTTTTCCCAAATGCATAGAATAGCAGGAAAAATGCAGAAAATCCACAAAATTAATGAACATGCTGCTTTTTTTACCGCGCTGCGTTTTTTTTTGCGGAAAAAACGCATCATGCGCACAAAACATGCAGAATGCATTCTAAATGATAGGATGCACAATGTATGCATTTTTAATGAGTTTTTATAGCGTTTTTACTGCAAAAAAAACACACAAAAAAACGCAAAAAACCTGAACGTGTGCACATAGCCTTACAGTTATAATTTTCTGGGTTCTCTATCGAATTTGCTGTTAAATCTGCATAATTCAACAAAATCAAGTTCCCTCAAATATTTTCATTTCAATGTAGTGGCTTTGGAGACTTTGCAGATAGTCTAGTTTACGTGGAGAGTTCAGAGGATGTGATCAGGATCTAGGCTGCTTCATTTCATCCCTGGATGAGTTGTGTTCATTTATCTCTACTTTAGGTCTATTTTTATTTTTGTTAAAAAAAAGATATCTTTTGCGCTTTTTAAGAATGACTCCAAACATCCATGAAACTTGGTCCCTGCATGGACCATGATGTACAGACTGGCCTAGGGTCTTTGGCTTAATTCACATTCATAGACATATATGAACCTACCTGTTGAGTTTTGGGTGGAAGACTTGTGGCCAGTCTGTACATCAATTTTTAGATGTCTAAATTAGGCCTAAAACTTAAAAAAAATCAAAAGATTGTCAGTCTAGCACTGTAAGTACTCTACCTTAGCTAGTGTGTGTATGTATGTGTGATTAAAAAAAGAAAAGGACAGCAGACAACAGCAAAGCCTTCCATAATAATAATAATAAAAATAATAATAATTTTTATTTATATAGCACCAACATATTCCGCAGCACTTTACAATTAAGCGGGGAAATGTACAAACAATAAATTTGGTATGAGTTAAGACAATTTAAACAGTGACATTAGGATTGACGTCCTTGCTCGTAAGCTTACAATCTACAAGGAAATGGGGAGAAACAATAGGTGAAAAGTGATTGTTATTTCAGGTCTGGCAATTATAATAAATAAAGATTTTCATACAAAGCTGCATGATCCGGTCATCAGCCCATGTCTTTAAGTGCAATAGTCAAGTATCAAGTGCAGTTATCATGTGTATGGAGGATGTGAAGACAGATGAATAGTAGGGTGCAGATTCAGAGTAATATTTGGAAGGAGGGAACAGGGCAAAGCTAGTTTACTGAGTAGTTGATGTGGTAGGCTTGTTTGAAGAGATGGGTTTTCAAAGCGCGCTTGAATAGGTCGGGGCTAGGTATCAGTCCGATCGTCTGGGGAAGTGCATTCCAGAGAGCTGGCGCAGAACGAAAGAAGTCTTGGAGATGGAGGTGTGAGGTTCGGATTACAGGGGATGTTAAGGTACCTTCACACTGAACGATATCTCTAGCGATCCGTGACGTTGCAGCATCCTGGCTAGCGATATCGTTGAGTTTGACAGGCAGCAGCGATCTGGATCCTGCTGTGACATCGTTGGTCGAAGCAGAAAGTCCAGAACTTTATTTCGTCGCTGGACTCCCACAGACATCGCTGAATCGGCGTGTGTGACGCCGATTCAGTGATGTCTTCACTGGTAACCAGGGTAAACATCGGGTTACTAAGCGCAGGGCCGCGCTTAGTAACACGATGTTTACCCTGGTTACCAGCGTAAACGTAAAAAAAAATCATACACTACATACTTACATTCCGGTGTCTGTCCCCCGGCGCTGTGCTTCTCTGCACTGTGAGTGCCGGCCGGCCGGAAAGCGGAGCACAGCGGTGACATCACCGCTGTGCTTTCCGGCTGGCGCTCACAGTCAGTGCAGAGAAGCACAGCGCCGGGGGACAGACACCAGAATGTAAGTATGTAGTGTTTTTTTTTTTTTACGTTTACGCTGGTAACCAGGGTAAACATCGGGTTACTAAGCGCAGCCCTGCAGCGGCTCTCCAGCGACCACACAGCGACGCTGCAGCGATCGGGATCATTGTCTAGATCGCTGCAGCGTTGCTAAATGTGATGGTACCTTAAGTCTTAGGTCATTTGTAGAATGGAGGGCATGTGTAGGGTGATAGACAGAGATGAGAGAGGAGATATAAGGTGGTACAGAACTGTGGAGAGCTTTGTGGGTGAGAGAGATGAGTTTATACTGGACCCTGTAGCAAATGGGTAGCCAGTGTAATGACTGGCACAAGATGGAGGCATCGGTGAAGCGGCTGGACAGAAATATGAGTCTGGCTGCAGCATTCAAGACGGATTGGAGAGGAGAAAGTTTGGTAAGAGGGAGACTGATCAGAAGAGAGTTGCAGTAGTCCAGACAGGAATGAATGAGAGTGACAGTAAGAGTCTTAGCAGTTTCAATGGTGAGAAAAGGTCAGATTCTGGAGATGTTTTTAAGATGCAGGTGACAAGAGCGAGTGATCGGATATAGGGAGTAAAGGAAAGTTCGGTGTCGAATATGACCCCAAGACAGCGGGCATGCTGCTTGGGAGTTATGGCTGAACCCTCCAGGGTAATTTCGATGTTGGGTAGAGTGAGGTTAGTAGACGGGAGAAACACAAGTAGTTCAGTTTTGGAGAGATTTAGTTTCAGGTAGAGGGAGGACATGATGTTAGAGACAGCAGACAGACAATCCTTGGTATTTTGAATTAGGGTAGGGGTGATGTCGGGGGAAGAAGTGTATAATTGGGTGTCATCAGCATAGAGATGATACTGGAACCCAATTCTGCTGATTGTTTGTCCAATAGGGGCCGTGTAAAGAGAGAAGAGGAGGGGGCCTAGGACTGAGCCTTGCGGAACCCCGATAGTAAGGGGACGAGGAAAGGAAGAGGAGCCGGCAAAAGATACAGTGAAGGAGTGGTCAGAGAGGTAGGAGGAGAACATTTTGGGTTGTTGGATAGTGAGGTGATGAGGGTGGTGAAGTGTGGCCAGAGGATTGTTTGGCCAGATAAAGGGCAGAGTTATAGGTTTTGAGCATGAACTTATAGTGGATGAAGTCTTCTGCTAAGAAAGATTTTCTCCACTGCCGCTCTGCACACCTTGAGCAATGCTGAAGAAAGCGTGTTTGCATAGTGTGCCAGGGCTGCCGTTGTCTGTGTCAGGTCTTTCTGCGTGTAGAAGGTGCTGCTTCATCTAGGGCATTCGTCAGTGTATTATTGAAGTGTGACAATGCTAAGTCTGGACAGGAGAGGGAGGAGATGGGGGCTAGAGATGTGTGGAGATTGTTCACAAGCTGCGGGGTTTTAATCGTACGTGTATTCCGATAAGTGTGGTAAGTGGGGGTGTCCTGGGTGAGGAGACAATTCTTGACAGAGAAGGAAAGAAGGTTGTGGTCCAAGAGTGGGAGAGGGGAGTTAGTAAAGTTATGCAGCGAGCCGGGATAGGAGAAAACCAGGTCCAGAGTATTCCCATCCTCATGCGTAGGAGAATTAGTGAACTGTGAGAGGCCGAATAAAGAAGTTAGAGAGAGAAGATGAGAGGCAGATTGGGAGAGGTGATCATTGATTGGGGATGTTAAAGTCTCCCATGATGAGGGCAGGGATGTCACAGGATAGAAAGTGAGTAAGCCAGGTGGCAAAGTGGTCTAGAAGCTGGCAGGAGAAGTCCGGAGGGTGATAAACAACCGCCACTCGCAAGGAGAAGGGCTTAAAGAGTCTGACGGCGTGGACTTCAAAGGAAGGAAATGTGAGTGAGGGAACCTGGGAGATGACCTGGAAAGCACATTGTGATGAAAGGAGCAAACCAACACCTCCACCCTGTCTGTTCTCAGGTCTGGTGGTATGTGAAAATTTTAGCCCACCAAACGAGAGTGTGGCAGCGGTGGTGGTGTCTGAATTCTAGATCCAGGTTTCTGTAATAGCCAGAATGTTAAGGGAATTAGAGAGGAAAAGATCGTGAATTTAAGTTAGTTTGTTACACACAGACTGTGCATTCCAGAGAGCACAGTGGAAAGCGATATGAGAAGGCATGCACTGAATGTTAATAAGATTAGCAGGGTTTCTATATGTAGCTGGAGGAAAATAATGTATGCTGGTGGAGGGAGGTCTGGGGTTTGGGGAGATGTCACCTGCAACTAGTAGAAGGAGAAAAAAACAGAAAGAGCAGGTGGTGGGATGATTTGTATGAACGTATTGAGTGCTGCATGGCGGTAGTGGCTGGTTTGGAGTGGGTAAGAAATGTCAGTAGAGCCTTAGAGTTATATATGGGAGAGGGGAGAAGGGAGGGGTGGATATAGAGAGAGTGCCCAGAATGTGTTAAAGGGCGGGCGAGTTGTGAGAAAGCAGAAGTAAAAATAAATAAGAAGCAGATTGATATGATTAATGCATAATGCAGTATGAGTGACCAAGAAGCATGATTGTTTGAGAAACTTATGCACCTTACCTGTCTCCTGCCCTGTCCAACTGCCATTATCTAACTGCCAAGCACTTTAAACTGTTGCACTTAAAATCTGTTCACACGCAAACCCACACGCATGCTATCCCAGCCAGACTAAATATATATGAAATGGAGTGACTGCTAGCACCAGGAACCAAATGGTCACAATCAGCAATCAACCAATTAGCATAAGGCCAGAACAGGCATTACAATGGAGGGTAAACAACCAATGCTGAACAAGCCCATAAAGCAGTGGGACAAAAGGAAAAAAATAGCTTTGAAAACTTTAACCCCTTAGTGACAGAGCCAATTTGGTACTTAATGACCGAGCCAATTTTTGCAATTCTGACCACTGTCACTTTATGAGGTTATAACTCTGGAACGCTTCAACAGATCCCACTGATTCTGAGATTGTTTTTTCGTGACATATTGTACTTCATGTTAGTGGTAACATTTCTTCGATATTACTTGCGATTATTTATGAAAAAAGCGGAAATATGGCGAAAATTTTTAAAATTTTGCAATTTTCAAACTTTGTATTTTTATGCCCTTAAATCAGGGACATATGTCACGAAAAATAGTTAATAAATAACATTTCCCACATGTCTACTTTACATCAGAACAATTTTTTTTTTGTTAGGGAGTTATAAAAGTTAAAATTTGACCAGCAATTTCTCATTTTTACAACACCTTTTTTTTTTAGGGACCACATCACATTTGAAGTCATTTTGAGGGGTCTATATGATAGAAAATAATGAAGTGTGACAGCATTCCAAAAACTACACCCCTCAAGGTTCTCAAAACCACATTCAGGAAGTTTATTAACCCTTTACGTGCTTTACAGGAACTGAAACAATGTGGAAGGAAAAAATGAACATTTAACTTTTTTTTGCAAACATTTTAATTCAGAACCATTTTTTTTATTTTTACAAGTGTAAAAACAGAAATGTAACCATAAATTTTGTTATGCAATTTCTCCTGAATACGACAATACCCCATATGTGAGGGTTAACCACTGTTTGGGCGCACCGCAGTACTCGGAAGTGAAGGAGCGCCGTTTGACTTTTTCAATGCAGAATTGGCTGGAATTGAGATCGGATGCCATATCACGTTTAGAGAGCCCCTAATGTGCCTAAACAGTGGAAACCCCCCACAAGTGACACCATTTTATAAACTAGACCCCTTAAGGAACTTATCTAGATGTGCGGTGAGCACTTTGAACCCCCAAGAGCTTCACAGAAGTTTATAACGTAGAGCCGTGAAAATAAAAAATCGCATTTGTTTACACAAAAATGATATTTTCGCCCACAAATTCTTATTTTCACAAGGGTAACAGGAGAAATTAGACCACAAAAGTTGTTGTGCGATTTCTCCTGAATACGTCGATACCCCATATGTGAGAGTAAACCACTGTTTGGGCGCAACGCAGAGCTTGGAAGTGAAGGAGCGCCGTTTTACTTTTTCAATGTAGAATTGTCTGGAATTGAGATCGGACGCCATGTCGCATTTGGAGAGCTCCTGATGTGCCTAAACAGTGGAAACCCCCCACAAGTGACCCCATTTTGGAAACTAGACCCCCCTTGGAACTTATGTAGATGTGTGGTGAGAACTTTGAATGCCCAAGTGCTTCACAGAAGTTTAGAATGCAGAGTCGTGAAAAAAAAAAAAAAATTTCCACAAAAAAGATTTTTTAGCCCCCAAGTTTTTATTTTCACAAGGGTAACAAGAGAAATCGGACCCCAAAAGTTGTTGTCCAATTTGTCCTGAGTATGTTGGTTCCCCATTTGTGGGGGTAAACCACTGTTTGGGCACACGGCAGAGCTCGGAAGGAAGGAGCACCGTTTTGGAATGCAGACTTTGATAAAATGGTCTGCGGGCATTATGTTGCGTTTGCAGAGCCCCTGATGTACCTAAACAGTAGAAACCCTCCACAAGTGACCCCATTTTGGAAACTAGACCCCCCAAGGAACTTATCTAGATGTGTGGTGAGAACTTTGAATGCCCAAGTGCTTCACAGAAGTTTAGAATGCAGAGTCGTGAAAATAAAAAATATTTTTTTTTTCCACAAAAAAGATATTGTAGCCCCCAAGTTTTTATTTTCACAAGGGTAACAGGAGAAATTGGACCACAATAGTTGTTGTCCAATTTATCCCGAGTACACTGATGTGCCATTTGTGGGGGTAAACCACTGTTTGGGTGCACGGAAGAGCTCGGAAGGGAAGGAGCGCCGTTTTGGAATGCAGACTTTGATAGAATGGTCTGTGGGCGTTATGTTGCGATTGCAGAGCCCCTGATGTACCTAAACAGTAGTAACCCCCCACAAGTGACCCCATTTTGGAAACTAGACCCCCCAAGGAACTTATCTAGATGTGTGGTGAGAACTTTGAATGCCCAAGTGCTTCACAGAAGTTTAGAATGCAGAGTCGTGAAAATAAAAAAATATTTTTTTTTCCACAAAAAAGATTTTGTAGCCCCCAAGTTTTTATTTTCACAAGGGTAACAGGAGAATCCCGAGTACGCTGATGCCCCATATGTGGGGGTAACCCACTGTTTGGGCGCACGGCAGAGCTCAGAAGGGAGGGAGCACCATTTGACTTTTTGAGCTCAAAATTGGCTGTTGTGTTTGGAGACCCCCTGAAGTAACTAAACAGTGGAAACCCCCCAATTCAAGCTCCAACCCTAACCCCAACACACCCCTAACCCTAATCCCAACCCGATCCATAATCCTAATCACTAACCCTAACGATAATCACAACCCTAACCCCAAAACAACCCTAATGTCAACCCTAACCATAACCCTAATCAAAACCCTAAATCCAACACACCCCTAATCCTAATCTCAACCCTAACTCCCAATACACCCCTAATCACAACCCTAACCTTAACCCTAATCCCAAGCCTAAACCTAATCCCAAGCGTAACCCTAATGCCAACCCTAACCCTAATACCAACCCTAATCCAAAACCTAACCCTAATCCCAACTCTAACCCTAACTTTAGCCCCAACCCTAACCTTAGCCCTAAGGCTACTTTCACACTTGTGTCGTTTGGCATCCGTCGCAATCCGTCGTTTTGGACAAAAAACGGATCGTGCAAATGTGCCCGCAGGATGCGTTTTTTGCCCATAGACTTGTATTGCCGACGGATCGTGACGGATGGCCACACGTCGCGTCCGTCGTGACCTGGATCAGTTGTGTTTTGGCGGACCGTCGGCACAAAAAACATTCAATGTAACTTTTTATATACGTCGCGTTCGCCATTTCTGACCGCGCATGCGTGGCCGTAACTCCACCCCTTCTCCCCAGGACATAGATTGGGCAGCAGATGCGTTGAAAAACTACATCCGCTGCCCACGTTGTGCACAATTTTCACAACGTGTGTCGGTATGTCGGGCCGACGCATTGCGACGGCCCCGTACCGACGTAAGTGTGAAAGAACCCTAACCCTAAATTTAGCCCCAACCCTAACCCTGAATTTAGCCCCAACCCTAACCCTAAATTTAGCCCCAACCCTAAGCCTAGCCCTAACCCTAGCCCTAACCCTAGCCCTAACCCTAGCCCTAACCCTAGCCCTAACCCTAACCCTAACCCTAGCCCTAACCCTAACCCTAGCCCTAACCCTAGCCCTAATTTTAGCCCCAACTGCTCTTCTCCTGCCGGCCGGCAGATGGTGACAGATGGCAGGCGCACTGCGCATGCGCCTGCCATTTTATTTTGCCAAGAAGACCAGGAGGAGCAACAGGAGGACCCAGGGACATTGGTGAGTATAGTAGGGTCCCCGAATCCCCCTATTTCTCTGTCCTCTGATGTGCGATCACATCAGAGGACAGAATTACACTTTGCTTTTTTTTTTTTTTTGCGGTCGCCGGTAAACAGTTAATTACCGGCGATCGCAAAACAGGGGTCGGTAAAACCGACTCCGATCATGTTCTTTGGGGTCTCGGCTACCCCCGGCAGCCGAGATCCCAAAGATTCTCCCGGTGCCGGCCAGCGGGCGCACTGCGCATGCACCCGCCATTTTGAAGATGGCGGCGCCCATCGGGATCCACGAGGAGCACCGGGGGAGACAGGTAAGTATTGGGGGGCTACCTGGGACCCCATTTCTCTGTCCCCTGATGTGCGATCACATCGGAGGACAGAGAAATTAAAAAGAAATCGTGTTTTTTTTTTGCGATCGTCAGTAAACGGTTAATTACCGGCGATCGCAAATGCGGGGTCGGTAAACCCCCCCCCCCGAATCATGTTCTCTGGGGTCTCGGCTACCCCCGGCAGCCGAGACCCCGGAGAAAATCCGACTTTGGGGGGCGCTATTTACTTTTTCCACAGCGCCGTTAATTAACGGCGCTGTGGTTTAAGTACCCTTAGCGGCCGCCGTTAAAAGGCGTATCGGCGGTCGTTAAGGGGTTAAATCAGAAACCAGAAACAGGAAAAAAAAAGAAAAAACACAGGAGTGATGGATAAAATACCATGTGCAAAGCTTGCGAAATATGGTTCAGTTCACACGCAGTCAGCACACAAATGTATGGATGGATGGATGGATAAAATACCATGTGCAAATACTTCATATTACAATCCAATGTTTTATTGTGATGCCCTTCAGGTGTTTAGTTTCACAAACTTATTCAGTCAAGAATGCATTCAAATATTGAATTCATATTACGTCACTGTAGGAATGTAGGAAATTGTTTATGCATTAGTAACATATTGATAGGAAGCAAAGTCCAGTGCTTTAACTATTATTCATGCAGAATATGGCAAATTTGGATTTAGCCATTGTTGCTTTTCAATTAATGTGAACTGGTAATTCACAAACCAATTAAATCTTATTCAGCTTTAAATGATGAGAATTCTCCTGTTCTTATGTATTAACACTGCATGAGTTGACATTTAGATAACCTGTGAAGTATTAGTCTTGCCACCTCAGTGAATTTTTAATTTTAATTATGTAAAGCAAATAACAATATTGCAGTTTGATCTTCAGGTAAAAACTAATATGTGGCAAATTGACTGAAAATGATAAATCACCGTAACCTATGTTTTTTTTATATCTATATAGCTGAATATGCTCATATATATATAAAATAGTTATGCACCAGTAGTGATGTCCCAGGAAAATTACATTTTATTACCAATGCCCTGAGTATGTAGTATTCTGTAACATAGGACACTTAATAACATTTATTGTACCTTAAGCTACCAGAAAGTCTCTACATCCAGTTTCAAACAAGTCTAAAAATGGTGCATTTATATTCCCCTATAAAAACTGCAATTCCTAGTCCTAATTTGACTTAAAAGACCCAAAATGACAGGTGTGAAACTGTCTGATTAGGTCATTAGACAGTAGGACTTATAGTTAATATAGATGCAAAAAAAATTGAATGTACCCTGAATTGGTATATATGAAAATTTCAACTTGCCACTCAAAAATACACCTTCACACAGGTATAATCAAAAACTTAATAAGTTAAATAAGTTATAGGTCTCAGAAAATGGTGATGCATTTCATCATATCACCATTATCATACTGACCTAAATGCTACTTTGCCTGGTCACTTTTTATCACACAATAAAAATTGTGAACTTAAACCAAAAGAGCAATGTCAGAATTTTTTTTTTACCAATAACATAGTTTTTTAGGACTGTCTATAGTAAAGTGAGTGGTGTCCTTCAAAACTATCTTGTCCTGCAAATAACAAGCTTTCATATAGCTATGATGATGGACTAAAAAGCCTATAAAGCAAAAATATAGTCTGGTTATTAAGGGGTTAATTTAAGCGATCTAATCTTGAATTTCATTAATTTTAGATCTGGTCTTGGGTAGGGTTGCTCGATCCGATCATGTAAAATCGGAATTATACCGATTTTCACTATGATTGGAATTCTGAATCCCGATTCCGATCTTTGAATGTGATCGAAAATCGGAAATGCGTATTTTTTGTTTCGTACAATGCTTTTAATTGACACATGAACCACCCAATAAAGAGCCTGTGAAGTGTGGGCACATCCGGAAACGCTAGTAGGCATTTTTACTACTGGCATGACTGTGATTGGCTGTGATCAGGCACCATAAGGCCATGTTCACACGTTGCGGTTTTTACCGCGGATCCGCTGCGTTTTTGATGCTGCGGATCTGCAGCAGTATTCCGGGGGTCTGTGCGTGCCTGTCGGGGGTCTGTGTGGGCCTGCCGGGGGTCTGAGCGGGCCTGTCGGGGGTCAGTGCGGGCTGCCAGGGGTCAGTGTGGGCCTGTTGGGGGTCTGTGCGGGCCTGCCGAGGGTCTGTGCGGGCCTGTTGGGGGTCTGTGCGAGCTGCTGAACGGTCTGTGCGGGCCTGTCGGGGGTCTGTGTGGGCCTGTCGGGGGTTTGTGCGGGCCTTTCGAGAGTCTGTGCGGGCCTCTCAGGGGTCTTTGTGTGTGTGTGCAGGCATTGTCCAATGGGGCTACAAGTCCCATCGGGCTATGCCTGCTACAATGACAGTGATTGACACAATAGCCAATGATGGGACAGTAGTAGTCCCATCATCCGGCTAATGTGTTGAATGTAAAAAAACCCCACAAACATACATACTACATACATACATACAACATACTACATACATATATACAACATGCTACATACATGCTACATACATACAACATACGACATACATACATACATACATACAACATACATACTACATACATACATACAACATACTACATACATACAACATACATACATGCAACATACTACATACTTACTACATACATACGCGTACAACATACATACTACATACATACAACATACATACTACATATATACAACATACATACAACATACTACATACATACTACACATATACAACATACATACAGCATACTACATACATATTACATACATGCAACATACATACTACATACAGTTAGGTCCATATATATTTGGACAGAGACAACATTTTACTAATTTTGGTTATAGACATTACCACAATGAATTTTAAACTAAACAATTCAGATGCAGTTGACGTTCGGACTTTCAACTTTCATTTGAGGGTATCCACATTAAAATTGGATGAAGGGTTTAGGAGTTTCAGCTCCTTAACATGTGCCACCCTGTTTTTAAAGGGACCAAAAGTAATTGGACAGATTCAATAATTTTAAATAAAATGTTAATTTTTAGTACTTGGTTGAAAATCCTTTGTTGGCAATTACTGCCTGAAGTCTTGAACTCATGGACATCACCAGACGCTGTGTTTCCTCCTTTTTGAAGCTTTGCCAGGCCTTCACTGCGGTGGTTTTCAGTTGCTGTTTGTTTGTGGGCCTTTCTGTCTGAAGTTTAGTCTTTAGCAAGTGAAATGCATGCTCAATTGGGTTTAGATCAGGTGACTGACTTGGCCATTCAAGAATATTCCACTTCTTTGCTTTAATAAACTCCTGGGTTGCTTTGGCTTTATGTTTTGGGTCATTGTCCATCTGTAGTATGAAACGACGACCTATCAGTTTGGCTGCATTTGGCTGGATCTGAGCACACAGTATGTCTCTGAATACTTCAGAATTCATTCGGCTGCTTCTGTCCTGTGTCACATCATCAATAAATACTAGTGACCCAGTGCCACTGGCAGCCGTGCATGCCCAAGTCATCACACTGCCTCTGCCGTGTTTTACAGATAATGTGATATGCTTTGGATCATGAGCTGTACCACGCCTTCGCCATACTTTTCTCTTTCCATTATTCTGGTAGAGGTTGATGTTGGTTTCATCTGTCCAAAGAATGCTCTTCCAGAACTGTGCTGGCTTTTTTAGATGTTTTTTAGCAAAGTCTAGTCTAGCCATTTTATTCTTGATGCTTATGAGTGGCTTCCACCATGCAGTGAACCCTCTGTATTTACTTTCATGCAGTCTTCTCTCTATGCTAGATTTGGATATTGATGCGCCTACCTCCTGGAGAGTGTTGGTCACTTGGTTGGCTGTTGTGAAGGGGTTTCTCTTCACCATGGAGATTATTCTGTGATCATCCACCACTGTTGTCTTCCATGGGCGCCCAGGTCTTTTTGCATTGATGAGTTCACCAGTGCTTTCTTTCTTTCTCAGGATGTACCAAATTGTAGATTTTGCCACTCCTAATATTGTGGCAATATCTCGGATGGGTTTTTTCTGTTTTCGCAGCTTAAGGATGGCTTCTTTCACCTGTATGGAGAGCTCCTTTGACTGCATGTTTACTTCACAGCAAAACCTTCCAAATGCAAGCATCACACCTCGAATTAACTCCAGGCCTCTTATCTGCTTAATTTAGAATTACACGGTTAAAAGTTGACCAGCAATTTCTCATTTTTACAACACCATTTTTTATTAGGGACCACATCTCATTTGAAGTCATTTTGAGGGGTCTATATGATAGAAAATAACCAAGTGTGACACCATTCTAAAAACTGGACCCCTCAAGGTGCTCAAAACCACATTCAAGAAGTTTATTAACCCTTCAGGTATTTCACAGGAACTATTGGAATGTTTAAATAAAAATGAACATTTAACTTTTTTCACAAAAAATTTATTTCAGCTCCAATTTGTTTTATTTTATTAAGGGTAAGAGGAGAAAATGGACCCCAAAAGTTGTTGTACAATTTGTCCATATGTGGGGGTAAACCACTGTTTGGGCGCATGGGAGAGCTTGGAAGGGAAGGAGCGCCGTTTGACTTTTCAATGCAAAATTGACAGGAATTGAGATGGGACGCCATGTTGCGTTTGGAGAGCCTCTGATGTGCCTAAACATTGAAAACCCCCACAAGTGACACCATATTGGAAAGTAGACCCCCTAAGGAACTTATCTAGAGGTGTGGTGAGCACTTTTACCCACCAAGTGCTTCACAGAAGTTTATAATGCAGAACCGTAAAGATAAAAAAATCATATTTTTTTTACAAAAATTATATTTTCGCCCCCAATTTTTTATTTTCCCAAGGGTAAGAGAAGAAATTGGACGCCAATTTACGTTGTACAATTTTTCCTGAGAACGCTGATACCCCATATGTGGCGGTAAACCACTGTTTGGGCGCATGGGAGAGCTTGGAAGGGAAGGAGCGCCGTTTGACTTTTCAATGCAAAATTGACAGGAATTGAGATGGGATGCCATGTTGCGTTTGGAGAGCCTCTGATGTGCCTAAACATTGAAAACCCCCACAAGTGACACCATTTTGGAAAGTAGACCCCCTAAGGAACTTATCTAGAGGTGTGGTGAGCACTTTTACCCACCAAGTGCTTCACAGAAGTTTATAATGCAGAACCATAAAAATAAAAAATCATATTTTTTCACAAAAATTATCTTTTCACCCCAATTTTTTTATTTTCCCAAGGGTAAGAGAAGAAATTGGACCCCAAAAGTTGTACAATTTGTCCTGAGTACGCTGTTACCCCATATGTGGGGGTAAACCACTGTTTCGGCGCATGGGGGAGCTCGAACGGGAAGGAGCGCCGTTTGACTTTTCAAGCTTATAATGCAGAGCCGTAAAAATAAAACAAAAATTTTTTCCAACAAACATTATTTTTTAGCCCCCAGTTTTGTATTTTCCCGAGGGTAACAGGAGAAATTGAACCCCAAAAGTTGTTGTCCAATTTGTCCTGAGTACGCTGATACATATGTGAGGGGGAACCACCGTTTGGGCGCATGGGAGGGCTCGGAAGGGAAGGAGCGCCATTTGGAATGCAGACTTAGATGGAATGGACTGCAGGTGTCATGTTGCATTTGCAGAGCCCCTGATGTACCTAAACAGTAGAAACCCACCACAAGTGACCCCATATTGGAAACTAGACCCCCCAAGGAACTTATCTAGATGTGTTGTGAGAGCTTTGAACCAACAAGTGTTTCACTACAGTTTATAACGCAGAGCCGTGAAAATAAAAAATATTTTTTTTTCCACGAAAATTATATTTTATCCCCTATGTTTTTATTTTCCCTAGGGTAACAGGGCAAATTGGACCCCAAAAGTTGTTGTCCAACTTGTCCTGAGAACGGTGATACCCCATATGTTGGGGGGAACCACTGTTTGGGCACACAGGAGAACTCGGAAGGGAAGGAGCACTGTTTTACTTTTTCAAAGCAGAATTGGCTGGAATTGAGATCGGACGCCATGTCGCTTTTGGAGAGCCCCTGATGTGCCTAAACAGTGGAAACCCCCAATTATAACTGAAACCCTAATCCAAACACACCCCTAACCCTAATCCCAACGGTAACCCTAACCACACCGCTAACCCAGACACACCCCTAACCCTAATCCCAACCCTATTCCCAACCGTAAATGTAATCCAAACCCTAACCCTAACTTTAGCCCCAACCCTAACTGTAGCCTTAACCCTAGCCCCAACCCTAACCCTAGCCCTAACCCTAACCCTAACCCTAACCCTAGCCTTAGCCCTAACCCTAACCCTAGCCCTAACCCTAATGGGAAAATGGAAATAAATACATTTTTTTAATTTTAAGGGGGTGATGAAGGGGGGTCTGATTTACTTTTATAGCGGGTTTTTTAGCGGATTTTTTTTATGATTGGCAGCCGTCACACACTGAAAGACGCTTTTTATTGCAAAAAATATTTTTTGCGTTACCACATTTTGAGAGCTATAATTTTTCCATATTTGAGTCCACAGAGTCATGTGAGGTCTTGTTTTTTGTGGGACGAGTTGACGTTTTTATTGGTAGCATTTTCGGGCATGTGACATTTTTTGATCGCTTTTTATTCCGATTTTTGTGAGGCAGAATGACCAAAAACCAGCTATTCATGAATTTCTTTTGGGGGAGGCGTTTATACCGTTCCGCGTTTGGTAAAATTGATAAAGCAGTTTTATTCTTCGGGTCAGTACGATTACAGCGATACCTCATTTATATCATTTTTTTATGTTTTGGCGCCTTTATACGATAAAAACTATTTTATAGAAAAAATAATTATTTTTGCATCGATTTATTCTCAGGACTATAACTTTTTTATTGTTTTGCTGATTATGCTGTATGGCAGCTCGTTTTTTGCGGGACAAGATGAAGTTTTCAGCAGTACCATGGTTATTTATATCTGCCTTTTTGATCGCGTGTTATTCCACTTTTTGTTTGGCGGTATGATAATAAAGCGTTGTTCTTTTGCCTCGGTTTTTTTTTTTTCTTACGGTGTTTACTGAAGGGGTTAACTAGCGGGACAGTTTTATAGATCCGGTCATTACGGACGTGGCGATACTAAATATGTTTTCTTTTTTTATATATTTAGATAAAGAAATATATTTATGGGAATAATATTTTTTTTCTTTATTTAGGAATTATTATTTTTTTTCTTTTACACGTGGAATTTTTTTCTTTTTTTGACTTTTTTACTTTGTCCCAAGGGGGACATCACAGATCGCTGATCTGACAGTTTGCACAGCATTCTGTCAGATCAGCGATCTGACTTACAGTGCTGCAGGCTTACCAAGCGCCTGCTCTGAGCAGGCACTTGGTAAGCCACCTTCCTCCCTGCAGGACCCGGATGCCGCAGCCATCTTGGATCCGGGGCCTGCAGCGAGGAAGGAGGTAGGAGACCCTCGCAGCAACGCGATCACATCACATTGCTGTGGGGGTCTCAGGGAAGCACGCAGGGAGCCCCCTCCCTGCGCGATGCTTCCCTATACCGCCGGCACACCGCGATCATGTTTGATCGCAGTGTGCCAGGGGTTAATGTGCCAGGGCGGTCCGTGACCACTCCTGGCACATAGTGCCGGATGTCAGCTGCGATAGGCAGCTGACACCCGGCCACGATCGGCCGCGCTCCCCCCGTGAGCGCGGCTGATCACGCTGGACGTACTATTCCGTCCTTGGGAATTAAGGTCCACCCCACATGGACGAAATAGTACGTCCAATGACAGAAAGGGGTTAATAGTCAGTAAAGGCTATGCAGACAACTGTGGTCTGATATTCATAGCCTGAGAGGGGCCATGGGTATTACCCCCTTCCCAGGCTACAAATATTGGCCCCCCGGCCGTCGGCTTTCCCCTTCTGGTGCAGGAAATTGCACGGGAGCCCAGGCCTTTTTTTTTTTGGGGGGGGGGGGCGTTTTTAGTCATTTAGAAAATACCACAATGGAAAATAGGTGTTTTAGGAATTCTGATTGTTTATCCCCATTGACTTCAATGAGGATCGGAAATCGGAATTCATGATCGCCGATTTTCAAGTGTGATCGGATCCTTTCCGATCCGATTTTTAGGGTGATCAATCAACCCTAGTCTTGGGTCTAAATAAATTAAGAGGTGTATTCTGATGGTCTGAATTTACCTACAGTTCTGGTCTTCGCTATAAATTTATTTACGTAGTTATCTGGCTTTGAGTATAAATTAATTTAGATGTCTGCATTAAGGTCTAGCTTTATTAATATTTTATGGTTTAAATAATTTTTTGGTCTGGTTATGTTTAGGAGACGTCATCATTGCTTTAACCCCTTTACCCCCAAGGGTGGTTTGCACGTTAATGACAGGGCCAATTTTTACAATTCTGACCACTGTCCCTTTATGAGGTTATAACTCTGGAACGCTTCAATGGATCCCAGTGATTCTGACATTATTTTCTCATGACATATTGTACTTCATGACAATGGTAAAAATTCTTTGATAGTACCTGCGTTTATTTGTGAAAAAAACGGAAATTTGGCGAAAATTATGAAAATTTCGCAATTTTCCAACTTTGAATTTTTATCAAATTAAATCACAGAGATATGTCACACAAAATACTTAATAAGTAACCTTTCCCACATGTCTACTTTACATCAGCACAATTTTGGAACCACATTTTTTTTTGTTAGGGAGTTATAAGGGTTAAAAGTTGACCAGCAATTTCTCATTTTTACAACACCATTTTTTTTTTTAGGGACCACATCTCATTTGAAGTCATTTTGAGAGCTCTATATGATGGAAAATACCCAAGTGTGACACCATTCTAAAAACTACACCCCTCAAGGTGCTCAAAACCATATTCAAGAAGTTTATTATCCCTTCTGGTGCTTCACAGGAATTTTTTGAATGTTTAAATAAAAATGAACATTTAACTTTCTTTCACAAAAAATTTAATTCAGCTCCAATTTGTTTTATTTTACCAAGGGTAACAGGAGAAAATGGACGCCAAACATTGTTTTACAATTTGTCCTGAGTACGCAGATACCTCAAATGTGGGGGTAAACCACTGTTTGGGCGCATGGCAGAGCTCGGAAGCGAAGGAGCACCATTTGACTTTTCAATGCAAAATTGACTGGAATTGAGATGGGACGCCATGTTTCGTTTGGAGAGCCCCTGATGTGCCTAAACATTGAAAACCCCCACAAGTGACACCATTTTGGAAAGTAGACCCCCTAAGGAACTTATCTAGAGGTGTGGTAAGCACTTTTACCCACCAAGTGCTTCACAGAAGTTTACAATGTAGAACCGTAAAAATAAAAAATCATATTTTTTCACAAAAAATTATTTTTCGCCCCCAATTTTTTATTTTCCCAAGGGTAAGAGAAGAAATTGGACCCCAAAAGTTGTTGTACAATTTGTCGTGAGTACGCTGATTCCCCATATGTGGGGGTAAACCACTGTTTGGGCGGATGGCAGAGCTCGGAAGGGAAGGAGCGCCGTTTGACTTTTCAATGCAAAATTGACAGGAATTGAGATGGGACGCCATGTTGCGTTTGGAGAGCCACTGATGTGCCTAAACATTGAAACCCCCCACAAGTGACACCATTTTGGAAAGTAGACCCCCTAAAGAACTTATCTAGAGGTGTGGTGAGCACTTTGACCCACCAAGTGCTTCACAGAAGTTTATAATGCAGAGCCGTAAAAATTAAACAAAAATTTTTTCCCACAAAAATTATTTTTTTAGCCCCCAGTTTTGTATTTTCCCGAGGGTAAGAGGAGAAATTGGACCCCAAAATTTGTTGCCCAATTTGTCCTGAGTGCGATGATACACCATATGTGGGGGGAACCACTGTTTGGGCGCATGGGAGGGCTCGGAAGGGAAGGAGTGCCATTTGAATGCAGACTTAGATGGAATGGTCTGCAGGTGTCACATTGCGTTTGCAGAGCCCCTAATGTATCTAAACAGTAGAAACCCCCCACAAGTGACACCATTTTGGAAAGTAGACCCCCTAAGGAACTTACCTAGATGTGTGGTGAGCGCTTTGACCCACCAAGGGCTTCACAGAAGTTTATAATGGAGAGCCGTAAAAATAAAACAAAATTTTTTTCCCACAAAAATTATTTTTTAGCCCCCAGTTTTGTATTTTCCCGAGGGTAACAGGAGAAATTGGACCCCAAAATTTGTTGTCCAATTTGTCCTGAGTGCGCTGATACCCCATATGTGGGGGGGGGGGAACGACTGTTTGGGCGCATGGGAAGGCTCGGAAGGGAAGGATCTCCATTTGGAATGCAGACTTAGATGGAATGGTCTGCAGGTGTCACATTGCGTTTGCAGAGCCCCTAATGTATCTAAACAGTAGAAACCCCCCACAAGTGACACCATTTTGGAAACTAGACCCCCTAAGGAACTCATCTAGATATGCTGTGAGAGCTTTAAACCCCCAAGTGTTTCACTACAGTTTGTAACGCAGAGCGGTGAAAATTAAAAAAAAAACTTTCCCCAAAAAATTATTTTTTAGCCCCCAGTTTTGTATTTTCCCGAGGGTAAGAGGAGAAATTCGACCCCAAAAGTTGTTGTCCTATTTGTCCTGAGTACGCTGATACCCCATATGTTGGGGTAAACCCCTGTTTGGGCACACGGGAGAGCTCGGAAGGAAAGAAGCACTGTTCTACTTTTTCAATGCAGAATTGGCTGGAATTGAGATCGGACGCCATGTCGCGTTTGGAGAGCCCCTGATGTGCCTAAACAGTGGAAACCCCCCAATTATAAATGAAACCCTAATGCAAACACACCCCTAACACTAATCCCAACGGTAACCCTAACCACACCCCTAACCCTAATCCCAACCCTATTCCCAACTGTAAATGTAATCTAAACCCTAACCGTAACAGTAGCCCCAACCCTAACTTTAGCCCCAACCCTAACTGTAGCCCTAACCCTAGCCCTAACCCTAGCCCTAGCCCTAGCCCTAACCCTAATCCTAGCCCTAACCCTAGCCCTAACCCTAGCCCTAACCCTAACCCTAATCCTAGCCCTAACCCTAGCCCTAACCCTAGCCCTAGCCCTATCCCTAACCCTAGCCCTAACCCTAGCCCTAACCCTAACCCTAGCCCTAATGGGAAAATGGAAATAAATACATTTTTTTAATTTTTCCTTAACTAAGGGGGTGATGAAGGGGGGTTTGATTTTCTTTTATAGCGGGTTTTTTAGCAGATTTTTATGATTGGCAGCCGTCACACACTGAAAGACGCTTTTCATTGCAAAAAATATTTTTTGCGTTACCACATTTTGAGAGCTATAATTTTTCCATATTTTGGTCCACAGAGTCATGTGAGGTCTTGATTTTTGCGGGACGAGTTGACGTTTTTATTAGTAACATTTTTGGGCATGTGATATTTTTTGATCGCTTTTTATTCCGATTTTTGTGAGGCAGAATGACCAAAAACCAGCTATTCATGAATTTCTTTTGGGGGAGGCGTTTATACCGTTCCGCGTTTGGTAAAATTGATAACGCACTTTTATTCCTCGGGTCAGTACGATTACAGCGACACCTCATTTATATCATGTTTTTTATGTTTTGGCGCTTTTATACGATAAAAACTATTTTATAGAAAAAATAATTATTTTTGCATCGCTTTATTCTCAGGACTATAACTTTTTTATTTTTATGCTGATGATGCTGTATGGCAGCTCCTTTTTTTGCGGGACAAGATGACGCTTTCAGTGGTACCATGGTTATTTATATCTGTCTTTTTGATCGCGTGTTATTCCACTTTTTGTTCGGCGGTATGATAATAAAGCATTGTTTTTTGCCTCGTTTTTTTTTTTTCTTACGGTGTTTACTGAAGGGGTTAACTAGTGGGCCAGTTTTATAGGTCGGGCCGTTACGGACGCGGCAATACTACATATGTGTACTTTTATTGTTTTGTTTTTTTTATTTAGCTAAAGAAATGTATTTATGGGAATAACATTTTTTTTTCTTTATTTAGGAATATTTTTTTTTTTTTTTTCTACACATTAGGAAATTTTTTTTTTTACTTTTTTACTTTGCCCCAGGGGGGTACATCACAGATCAATGATCTGACAGTTTGTATAGCACTCTGTCAGATTACTGATCTTACTTACAGGGCTGTAGGCTTCACAGTGCCTGCTCTGAGCAGGCTCTGTGAAGCCACCTCCCTCCCTGCAGGACCCGGATCCGTGGCCATCTTGGATCCGGGGCTGGAGCAGGCAGGGAGGGAGGTAAGACCCTCGCAGCAACGCGATCACATCGCGTTGCTGCGGGGGGCTCAGGGAAGCCCGCAGGGAGCCCACTCCCTGCGCGATGCTTCCCTGCACCGCCGACACATCGCGATCATGTTTGATCGCGGTGTGCCAGGGGTTATTGTGCCGGGAGCGGTCCGTGACCGCTCCTGTCACATAGTGCCGGATGCCAGCTGCGATAGGCAGCTGACACCCGGCCACGATCGGCCGCGCTCCCCCTGTGACGTACTATCCCGTCGGTGGTCATAGGGGCCCACCCCACCTCGACGGGATAGTACGTCCGATGTCAGAAAGGGGTTAAGAGTTGGATGGAGAGGAACAGGAAAGGGAACAACGTGTGTCAAAGAATAATACCTCACCTGTGAGTCAGTAGATGTAGTTGATATGTATTTCGGTTGTGTCTACATCTTATCAGTGCTGTACTCCCATCTCGTCTGCAAAGTAATGATACTCTGTAGTGTACCTGTCTATCTGACTACAATATAGGCATTGTATTTCAGTTGAACTGGTTTAATAGTGGCAGTATAAAACTTTCAATAATGGTGTGATTGGTTTCAAAGCCAGATAATTTTGAATTAATTGTGAAAGGGTTAATCTTCCCAAGGCACCAAAATATCTTGTTCTGCCATGGACTCATATCTGCATTCCAGTAAAGTGTTAAAATATTATCATATCCTTCCTGTGTGAAGTTTCCCAGCAAGAGATGAGCAGTACTTCCAAAACCATTGTCATCTTGGAGACAACCTGTAGTTTTAAATGACTAGGTTGTCAGTTTTCTAGCTTTTTGCATTTGCTTTTTCTGCTTTAGTGAATAGTAACAATTACATTGCAAACAGCGTGTTATTTCCAAGTGACTTTTGACAGATATCTTTGTGTTAGATATATTGCAAACTTGAATTAATTCCCTCATTATACTGCAAGCTAAATTTAAAAGTCCTGCATGCATAATACAGTAAACTAAATATAAGTATTAATTGTACCTAATGAACAAAAGAAATAGTAGGTAAACCAGTTTGAATAAAAGCAAATTAGGACTAAAATAACATTTCTTCCGTAATAAACATGGAATTCTGTACACTCATATTCCTAATATTTACAACAAATAAAAGTAAATTGTATTTCTTAATGCAATTGTTTGTCTTGCAGGTAATTAATTTAGTGAACCATCTTTTTTTCATTCTAAAGACACATTAGTAAAATAGAATATATAGCCTTAATGCCAACATATATTTGCTCATACTATGTAATTGAGCATGTCAGCACTTGTGTTAATTTGTAATTAAAAAGAATATTTTTGTCTTCATAATGTTATTTTTTTCAAAATTAAGAGTGATAAATATTGCCTATATACCATAACTGTTCTACAATATTACAAAATAAGCAAAACATATACAAATAAAGCATATAAAAAATGTATGTGCTGCTTATATTATCTTGCAGACGTTATTATATATCACAAATGCTATTTTACCTGCATGCTTCATGGATACATCATACAGAAAATTAAAAATAACATCAACGGTTAAAAAATGAAATTGTAAAATATGAAGTACACCAATGTACATATAGATACTGACGAGTGAAGGAGCTGGAAGAGATGGAAATAGAAAGGACATGAGAAAGTGAAATGTAAATGCATAACACCAACTTAGAAAAAAGGGTGCAGAATATTATCATTTTTTGTGCCATGATCTAATTATACTATCACCAGATTCAGAGCTTAAGAAGTTTCCACATTATCACAGAGTCATTGTTCTCCACTTGTTCATTACAGTCAGAGCAAAATTTGCTTTTAAAGGGACACTGTCACCTGGATTTGGAGGGAACAATCTTCAGCCATGGAGGCGGGGTTTTGGGGTTTTTGATTCACCCTTTCCTTACCCACTGGCTGCATGCTGGCTGCAATATTGGATTGAAGTTCATTCTCTGTCCTCCGTAGTACACGCCTGCGCTGTGCAAGATTGCTTTGTGCAGGCGTGTACTACGGAGGACAGAGAATGAACTTCAATCCAATATTGCAGCCAGCATGCAGCCAGCGGGTAAGGAAAGGGTGAATCAAACACCCGAAAACCCCGCCTCCATGGCTGAAGATTGTTCCCTCCAAATCTAGGTGACAGTGTCCCTTTAACTGGTGAATCATGAATGTCCAAAGACTATTAGAAAAAAGATGCTCCACACCTGATAAATTTTGGAGAATACTAGTATTTACCATAACAAATATGTCTAGAGAGCTTACAGATCCAATTTAAATACCTTCAAGGAATTAAAGTATTTAATTTTGTTTCGAACAACCCTGTTTGGTGGCGTCATTCCTTAAAGGTAATCTGTCACCACTAGTGTTGAGCGATACCGTCCGATACTTGAAAGTATCGGTATCGGATAGTATCGGCCGATACCCGAAAAATATCGGATATCGCCGATACCGATATCCGATACCAATACAAGTCAATGGGACATCAAGTATCGGAATGTATCCTCATGGATCCCAGGGTCTGAAGGAGAGGAAACTCTCCTTCAGGCCCTGGGATCCATATTAAAGTGTAAAATAAAGAATTAAAATAAAAAATATTGTTATATTCACCTCTCCGGCGGCCCCTGGACATCAGCGGGAGGATCCGGCGTCCGGCACGGCTTCTTTCTTCAAAATGCGCGCCTTTAGGACCTGTGGAATGACGTCCCGGCTTCTGATTGGTCGCGTGCCGCCCATGTGACCGCCACGCGACCAATCAGAAGCCGCGACGTCATTCCTCAGGTCCTAGAAGGCGCTCATTCTAGGACTTTAGCTGAGGAATGACGTCGCGGCTTCTGATTGGTCGCGTGGCGGTCACATGGGCGGCACGCGACCAATCAGAAGCCGGGACGTCATACCACAGGTCCTAAAGGCGCGCATTTTGAAGAAAGAAGCCGTGCCGGACGCCGGATCCTCCCGCTGATGTCCAGGGGCCGCCGGAGAGGTGAATATAACAATATTTTTTATTTTAATTCTTTATTTTACACTTCCGATACCGATACCCGATATCACAAAAATATCGGATCTCGGTATCGGAATTCCGATACCGCAAGTATCGGCCGATACCCGATACTTGCGGTATCGGAATGCTCAACACTAGTCACCACATATAACCTACCTAAACTATTAATAAGGGGAAACAGGTTATAGGCATCTGAAAAAACTCATCTGTGTATGCCTCATATCAGATGCTGCTGAGAAAGCATCTTTTATCACTTTATATAAATTATCTCTTCCAGGCTCTCTGGAGGATGGTGCCTGGAAGATAACCCTGCCTCCAGAGCTTGTTTTAAAATTAAGGGGGAGTTATCATTGTGATGTATAGGGTTGAGCGAAACGGGTCGAACATTTTCAAAAGTCGCCGACTTTTGGCGAAGTCGAGTTTCATGAAACCCGATCCGACCCCTGTGCGTGGTCGGCCATGCGGTACGCGACTTTCGCGCCAAAGTCGCGTTTCAATGACGCGAAAAGCGCCATTTCTCAGCCAATGAAGGTAAACGCAGAGTGTGGGCAGCGTGATGACATAGGTCCTGGTCCCCACCATCTTAGAGAAGGGCATTGCAGTGATTGACTTGCTGTCTGCGGCATCACAGGGGCTATAAAGGGGAGTTCCCGCCGACCGCCATGTTACTGCTGCTGATCTGAGCTTAGGGAGAGGTTGCTGCCGCTTCGTCAGAAGCAGGGATAGCGTTAGGCAGGGTCCATTAACCACAAAACCGCTTGTGCTGTAGCGATTTCCACTGCCCAACACCACCTTCGGTGTGCAGGGACAGTGGAAGCTCCTTTTTTTTTTTTTTTCCTCAGCGCTGTAGCTCATTGGGCTGCCCTAGAAGGCTCCCTGATAGCTGCATTGCTGTGTGTACGCCGCTGTGCAAACCAACTGCTTTTTTCAAAGCACAAATCCTCTTGTTCCTTCCTTTCTGCACAGCTATCTTGTTTGTTTGTCCACACTTTTTATTTAATTTGTGCATCAGTCCACTCCTTATTGCTGCCTGCCATACCTGGCTGAGATTACTGCAGGGAGATAGTAATTGAAGGACAGTTCCTTTTTTTTTTTTTTTTTTTTTTTTTGTGGGAGATTAAGATTGACATTTCTGCTAGAGTGCCATCTCTGTCTGTGTCATCTCTCACTCAGTGGGCCATAGAAAGCCTATTTATTTTTTTGCTTGATTTGGGTTCCAAAATCTACCAGAAAAAATCACAACATCAATCAGTGGGAGAAAAATATTGGCCTCAGGGCTTGTGTGCCACTCCTTACTCCTGTGTGTGCCATCTCTCACTCAGTGGGCCATAGAAAGCCTATTAATTTTTTTGCTTGATTTGGGTTCTAAATTCTACCTGAAAAAATCAATAAATCAATCAGTGGGAGATTAATATTGGCCTTTGGGCTTGTGTGCCAGTCCTAAGCGTGCCATCTCTCTCTCTCTCAGATAGTGGGCCATAGAAAGCCTATTTTTTTATTATTTTATTGGGTTTATAAATTTTCCCTGGAAAAAAAAAAAAAGTGGGAGATTAATATTGGCCTCTGGGCTTGTGTGCCAGTCCTGAGCGTGCCATCTCTCTCACAAATAGTGGGCCATAGAAAGCCTATTTATTTTTTGGTTGATTTGGGTTCATAATTCTACCTGAAAAAATCAATCAATCAATCAGTGGGAGATTAGTATTGGCCTTTGGGCTTGTGTGCCAGTCCTAAGCGTGCCATCTCTGTCTCTCAGATAGTGGGCCATAGAAAGCCTATTTATTATTATTTTTTTTATTGGGTTTATAAATTTTCCCTGGAAAAAAAAAAAAAGTGGGAGATTAATATTGGCCTCTGGGCTTGTGTGCCAGTCCTGAGCGTGCCATCTCTCTCACAAATAGTGGGCCATAGAAAGCCTATTTATTTTTTGGGTTGATTTGGGTTCCTAATTCTACCTGAAAAAATCAATCAATCAGTGGGAGAAAAATATTGGCCTCAGGGCTTGTGTGCCACTCCTTACTCCTGTGTGTGCCATCTCTCACTCAGTGGGCCATAGAAAGCCTATTAATTTTTTTGCTTGATTTGGTTTCTAAATTCTACCTGAAAAAATCATTAAATCAATCAGTGGGAGATTAATATTGGGCTTTGGGCTTGTGTGCCAGTCCTAAGCGTGCCATCTCTCTCTCTCAGATAGTGGGCCATAGAAAGCCTATTTATTATTATTTTTTTATTGGGTTTATAAATTTTCCCTGGAAAAAAAAAAATGGGAGATTAATATTGGCCTCTGGGCTTGTGTGCCAGTCCTGAGCGTGCCATCTCTCTCACAAATAGTGGGCCATAGAAAGCCTATTAATTTTTTTGCTTGATTTGGGTTCCAAAATGTACCTGAAAAAAATCACTAAATCAATCAGTGGGAGATTAATATTGGCCTCTGGGCTTGTGTGCCACTCCTGACTCCTGTGTGCGTCATCTGTCACTCAGTGGGCCCTAGAAAGCCTATTTTTTGTTTTATTTGTTTTCTAAATTCTCCCTGAAACAATCATTTTATTTTCTTTGGTTTCTAAATTATTCCTGAAAAAAATCATTTTTTTTGTATTTTTTTTTCTCTCAAGTCTCCCTGAAAAAAAAAAAAAAAAAAAAACTGTGGGAGATTCATATTGCCCCTTCTGCTTGTGTGCCAGTCTTGACTCCTGGGTGTGCCATCTCTCTCTCTCTCCCCAATTGTGGGCCATAGAAAGCCTATTAATTTCTTTGCTTGATTTGGGTTCCAAAATCTACCTGAAAAAATCAATAAATCAATCAGTGGGAGATAAATATTGGCCTCTGGGCTTGTGTGCCACTCCTGACTCCTGTGTGCGTCCTCTCTCACTCAGTGGGCCCTGCAAAGCCTTTTTTTTTTCCTAAATTCTCCCTGAAACAATCATTTCATTTTATTTGTTTTATAAATTCTTCTGTAAAAAATAATTTTTTTTTAATTTTTTTTTTTTCTGAAGTCTCCCTTTTAAAAAAAACAAGCACAAATCAGTGGGAGATAAATATTTACATTTGCGCTTCAGTGACAGTCCTGCGTGTGTGCCATCTCATTTGTTGCCAACAACAACAGAGTGTGTAACATTGTGGCTGATTTTCGTTGTGGTCTCACCCACCTGTAAAGGGGTAGCTAAATCATACTGAAGTTATAGCTCACCGTGTAAGTTGTGTGACAGCAACAAATACCGTTCGTTTGGTAACGTTTTTAAAACAATGAGGAAGTCTGGTGGAAGAGGTCGTGGCCGGGGGCGTTCATTGTCAGCTGGTAATGAGGGTAGTGGTAGTGGTGGAGCATCAGCTGGTCGTGGGAAAAAAAATATTGCACCTAAGTCTGGAGCTGTGGAGCCAGGTTCGTCGTCTGGCTACACAAGGCCTCGAACGCTCCCTTTTCTGGGAGTAGGAAAACCGCTTTTAAAGCCGGAGCAGCAAGAGCAAGTTTTGGCTTATCTTGCTGACTCAGCCTCTAGCTCTTTTGCCTCCTCTCGTGAAACTGGTAAATGTCAAAGCAGCGCGTCGTTAGTGGATGTTCACGGTCAGGGACAAGTCGCTTCCTTGTCCTCTTCAGCAAAAACAACAACAGAGAAGAATGCAGCAGGCGACACAACGGGTTACTCCATGGAGCTCTTTACACATACCGTCCCTGGCTTAGAAAGTGAAGCAGTTAACAGTCCATGCCCATTACAAGTTGAATCTGACATGGAGTGCACTGATGCACAGCCACAGCCAGACTACTATCCTGGTCCTTTGACTCAGACCACAACATTGCCATCGCAGGGTGCTGATCAAGAATCAGACCCTGATGAGACTATGTTGCCCCATCACGAACGCTATACCACCGACCGACACGGTGACACAGACGAAGTTGCACACGAGCTACAAGAAGAGGTAATAGATGACCCAGTTCTTGACCCCGATTGGCATCAATTGGGGGAACAGGGTGCAGGCGGCAGCAGTTCTGAAGCGGAGGAGGAGGGGCCGCAGCAGGCATCAACATCGCAACAGGTTCCATCTGCCGGGCCCGTATCTTGCCCAAAACGCGTGGCAAAGCTAAAACCTGTTGGAGGACAGCATGGGCATCCGGTTAAAGCTCAGTCTGCAATGCCTGAAAAGGTATCCGATGCTAGAAAGAGTGCAGTCTGGCATTTTTTTAAACAACATCCAATTGATCAGCGCAAAGTCATCTGTCAAAAATGTTCAACTACCTTAAGCAGAGGACAGAATCTGAAAAGTCTCAATACAAGTTGCATGCATAGACATTTAACCACCATGCATTTGCAAGCCTGGACTAACTACCAAACGTCCCTTAAGGTTGTAGCACCCTCGGCCAATGAAGCTAGTCAGCAACGCAACATCCCTTCCGGCAGTGTAGGGCCACCATTTTCCGCACCACCTGCAGTATCTGTGCAGGTTTCCTTGCCAGGCCAAAGCCGTCAGGGTCAGGGAATCACCAGTTTGGTAGTAGGAAACACTGCATCTAGGGCACCGGTGGCAACAATACCATCTCCCACCGTCTCTCAGTCTGCCATGTCCACCGGCACCCCCGCTAGTTCCACGATCTCCAGCTCTCCAGTCCAGCTCACCCTACATGAGACTATGGTTAGAAAAAGGAAGTACTTAGCCTCGCATCCGCGTACACAGGGTTTGAACGCACACATAGCTAGACTAATCTCGTTAGAGATGATGCCCTACCGGTTAGTTGAAAGCGAAGCTTTCAAAGCCCTGATGGACTACGCTGTACCACGCTACGAGCTACCCAGTCGACACTTTTTTTCCAGAAAAGCCATCCCAGCCCTCCACCAGCATGTTAAAGAGTGCATCGACCATGCACTCAGGCAATCTGTGAGCACAAAGGTGCACCTGACAACAGATGCATGGACCAGTAGGCATGGCCAGGGACGTTACGTGTCCATCACGGCACACTGGGTAAATGTGGTGGATGCAGGGTCCACAGGGGACAGCAAGTTTGGGACAGTTCTGCCTAGCCCACGGTCTAGGAAACAATTGGCTGTAGCCGTTCGCACCCCCTCCTCCTCCTCTTCGTCCTCCTGCAGAAGCGAGAGCTCGTCCACAGACCGCAGTCGCACAACCACTCCATCCGCAGCTGCCACTGTTGCACACCAGGTCTCCCATTATGGGGCAGCTACTGGCAAACGTCAGCAGGCTGTATTGGCTATGAAGTGTTTGGGCGACAACAGACACACCGCGGAAGTTCTGTCCAAGTTCTTGCAGAAAGAAACGCAGTCGTGGCTGGGCACTGTAGATCTTGAGGCAGGCAAGGTAGTGAGTGATAACGGAAGGAATTTCATGGCTGCCATCTCCCTTTCCCAACTGAAACACATTCCTTGCCTGGCTCACACCTTAAACCTGGTGGTGCAGTGCTTCCTGAAAAGTTATCCAGGGTTATCCGACCTGCTCGTCAAAGTGCGTGGACTTTGCTCACATATCCGCCGTTCGCCCGTACACTCCAGCCGTATGCAGACCTATCAGCGTTCTTTGAACCTTCCCCAGCATCGCCTAATCATAGACGTTGCAACAAGGTGGAACTCAACACTGCACATGCTTCAGAGACTGTGTGAACAGAGGCGGGCTGTTATGTTTTTGTGGGAGGATACACATACACGGGCAGGCAGTAGGATGGCAGACATGGAGTTGTCAGGTGTGCAGTGGTCGAAGATTCAAGACATGTGTCAAGTCCTTCAGTGTTTTGAGGAATGCACACGGCTGGTTAGTGCAGACAACGCCATAATAAGCATGAGCATCCCCCTAATGCGTCTGCTGATGCAAAGTTTGACGCACATAAAGGATCAGGCGTCTGCAGCTGAGGAAGAGGAAAGCCTTGATGACAGTCAGCCATTGTCTGGCCAGGGCAGTATACAGGACGAGGTAGTGGGCGAAGAGGAGGAGGAGGACGAGGAGGATGATGGGGATGATTATATTTTTAATGAGGAAGCTTTTCCGGGGCCACTGGAAATTGGTGGCGCGGCAAGGCCGGGTTCTGGTTTTTTGAGGGACACAAGTGACGTGGATTTGCCTGAAACTGCCCCTCAACCAAGCACAACCGCAGATTTGAGAACTGGAACTTTGGCCCACATGGCGGATTATGCCTTACGTATCCTCAAAAGGGACACACGCATAACTAAAATGATGATTGATGACGATTACTGGTTGGCCTGCCTCCTTGATCCTCGCTATAAAGGCAAATTGCAAAATATAATGCCACATGAGAACTTGGAACTAATATTAGCAACCAAACAATCAACTCTTGTTGACCGTTTGCTTCTGGCATTCCCTGCACACAGCGCCCGTGATCGTTCTCACAAGAGCTGCAGGGGCCAGCAGACCAGAGGAGTTAGAGGGGCAGAAATCAGAAGTGGCGTTGGCCAGAGGGGTTTTCTGACCAGGTTGTGGAGTGATTTTGCTATGACCGCAGACAGGACAGGTACTGCAGCATCAATTCAAAGTGACAGGAGACAACATTTGTCCAGTATGGTTACAAACTATTTTTCATCCCTTATCGATGTTCTCCCTCAACCGTCATTCCCATTTGATTACTGGGCATCAAAATTAGACACCTGGCCAGAATTGGCAGAATATGCATTGCAGGAGCTTGCTTGCCCGGCAGCTAGTGTCCTATCAGAAAGAGTATTCAGTGCTGCAGGTTCAATACTAACAGAAAAAAGGACTCGTCTGGCTACCCAAAATGTAGATGATCTAACCTTCATTAAAATGAACCACAACTGGATTTCGAAATCTTTTGCCCCACCTTGCCCGGCTGACACCTAGCTTTCCTATGAAAAGGTCTTGCCTGTGGACTATTCTGAATGCCTTTTCCAATCTCGTAATTTTCAGCACCTGATTGTCCAGCATACGACATGTTTACACCTCACTAAATGGCCAAACTCCCCACACGGGGCCGTGGTATCGACACTTGGCGACAGCACCCGTGAGAGTGCAGTTTGTCTGAAGAGGTGGGTGAGCCCGCTTTTGGTCGACGGCACTGCCACTGGGCCCCTCCTAGTACAATAAAGTGTCTCTGGCGGTGGTGGTGCGCACCCAACGTCAGACACACCGTTGTAATATGAGGGGCCCTGGGCCTGTACCGCCGGCCACAAGACAGTTTCCCCCCACCCCAGCTCAAACAGTGCTCTACCACTTGCAAAATTATCTCACAGCTCCACCAATGTTTAGTCTATGCGCTGACATCCTTCAATGCCTGCCACTGACAATACCATTGTATTGACATTTTTGTTATGTTAGGCCTTCGATGCCTGTCTGTGGTCACTCCTTCCACTAGGCCTCCACTGACCACACCACTGCTGCCCGTGTACCCCTGGAACCAATTTAAAATTGCCTACAGCCATGTGTTATTATTTTAGGCCTTCGATGCCTGTCTGCGGTCACTCCTTCCACTAGGCCTCCACTGACCACACCCCTGCTGCCCGTGTACCCCTGGAACCAATTTAAAATTGCCTACAGCCATGTGTTATTATTTTAGGCCTTCGATGCCTGTCTGCGGTCACTCCTTCCACTAGGCCTCCACTGACCACACCACTGCTGCCCGTGTACCCCTGGAACCAATTTAAAATTGCCTACAGCCATGTGTTATTATTTTAGGCCTTCGATGCCTGTCTGCGGTCACTCCTTCCACTAGGCCTCCACTGACCACACCACTGCTGCCCGTGTACCCCTGGAACCAATTTAAAATTGCCTACAGCCATGTGTTATTATTTTAGGCCTTCGATGCCTGTCTGCGGTCACTCCTTCCACTAGGCCTCCACTGACCACACCACTGCTGCCCGTGTACCCCTGGAACCAATTTAAAATTGCCTACAGCCATGTGTTATTATTTTAGGCCTTCGATGCCTGTCTGTGGTCACTCCTTCCACTAGGCCTCCACTGACCACACCACTGCTGCCCGTGTACCCCTGGAACCAATTTAAAATTGCCTACAGCCATGTGTTATTATTTTAGGCCTTCGATGCCTGTCTGCGGTCACTCCTTCCACTAGGCCTCCACTGACCACACCACTGCTGCCCGTGTACCCCTGGAACCAATTTAAAATTGCCTACAGCCATGTGTTATTATTTTAGGCCTTCGATGCCTGTCTGCGGTCACTCCTTCCACTAGGCCTCCACTGACCACACCACTGCTGCCCGTGTACCCCTGGAACCAATTTAAAATTGCCTACAGCCATGTGTTATTATTTTAGGCCTTCGATGCCTGTCTGCGGTCACTCCTTCCACTAGGCCTCCACTGACCACACCACTGCTGCCCGTGTACCCCTGGAACCAATTTAAAATTGCCTACAGCCAGCCCAATTTTTTTATTTTAGGCCTTCGATGCCTGTCTGCGGTCCATTCTTTCAACTACTACTACACTGACCAGGGCACTGCTGCCCGTGTACCCCTGGAACCAACATCAGAAAATATAAAAATAAGTATTTTGCTTACAAAAAAGAAAATACTGGAGAGATATCAAATGCAGACATTTTAACATTAAAAACAAACACACAACTAAAATCTGGTACAGTACTAAAAATGGCCACCAGCTACAATTACTTTCTCCTGCAAGTAGTTAACTGAAAGGTTTTTTAAATTGAAAACACAGATATGGCATCCACCGAGTGTTGTCCTGTCGCGTCTTCTTTATATTATTGCCGAGAAGATGCAAAACAATGAAAATAATAAAATCATTAATTACCAAAATAATAGAGAAAGTCAACACCACATTGCAAATAAACATTCATTCCAAATAAAGAAGCAGGGCGCGTCCGAGGGTGAGTATATACCTAATAAGAATATAATCACCCTCGGACGCGCAATGCTTATTTCCAACAGCCTTCCTTCCTAAGAATCAGCCCTTCCGTGGTGTAGAGAGACGTTGTGTTACACTCCAAGGTGTTTCCCAGGTTGCCTTTCCTGAGCTTCGATCTTCCGGCTCTCGTTTAGTAGTTCTTGGAAACTACACTGCATTAGGCCTTCAAATTGGGTATGGGGTGTAGAGAGAGGGTGTGTTACACTCCAAGGTGTTCCCCAGGTTGCCTTTCCTGAGCTTCGATCTTCCGGCTCTCGTTTAGTAGTTCTTGGAAACTACACTGCATTAGGCCTACAAATTGGGTATGGGGTGGAGAGAGATGGTGTGTTACACTCCAAGGTGTTCCCCAGGTTTCCTTGCCATTGCTTCGGTCTTCCGACTCTCGTTTAGTAGTTGTAGAAAAGTACACTGCATTAGGCCTACAAAATGGGTATGGGGTGGAGAGAGATGGTGTGTTACACTCCAAGGTGTTCCCCAGGTTGCCTTTCCTGAGCTTCTATCTTCAGGCTCTCATTAAATTGTGGTTAAATGGAACAACTGCATTTGGCGTACTAGTTGGTTTGGGGCCTACTATCGGTGTCTGCCACTCCTTGCTGTTCTCCTGGTTTCCTGTCCTGAAATTCCATTTTCAGGCTCTCGTTAAGTAGTTGTTAATGTTAGACTGCATTTGGCCTACTAGTTGGGTTGGGGCCTACTATCGGTGTCTGCCACTCCTTGCTGTTCTCCTCCACTGAACAAAGCTGTGCCGCCTGTTTACTACGGTTGCCAATTTTGAACTGCATTTCGACTACTTACTGATTTGGCCCTACTCTCTGTGTCAGCCTCTCATTCCAGTTGTCCTCCACTGCAATGCCCCCTGGTTATTCCTGTGTTACCAATTTTGAACTGCATTTAGCCCACTTTATTCTTTGGGCCTATATCTGTGTTTCCACTTCATTGTGCCCATTGCCCAGCCAGTGATAGATGAGTCTGCTGGTACATTGACCCATAACGCAACATTCCCCGTGCATGCTACACAACAACATTGTGACCCTGCTGAAAGTCAGGTTGCTCTTCCCGCATACCATACCACCTTACACGGGGACAAAGAGGAAGGTGCAGATGAAAGTGCAGGTTCCTTCATCAGGTGGGGGGAGGAATACTAGTTGGCGACGTCACTGGCACAGGGCCTCTCATAGTACGCAAAAGTGTTGCTGCCGGTGGGAGGCGCCCCCGCCGTGCAAACACACCGCTGTACTTTGAGGGGCCCTGTGCCAGTGCCAATGCCAACAAGTGGGCCCCCCCTGCTTGCTCAGGATCACAGCACTTGCAAAGTTGAAATACTTACCTCTCCCTGCTCCACTGCCGTGACGTGGTCCAGATTTCCTGGGCCCACTAATTACTTGAACCAGCCCTACCCCACACAACTTTAGCCAAATGACCCCCAATTTCAAATGCCTTCCAATTATTATAAGGTAAATTACGCTTGACAAGCTTCATTAAGAAGAATGGATGGTTTTGACATTAAAATGGGCACTCTAGGTGTTTTCCTGGCCCCCACTCACTGCCGACTATGCTGCCCCATTGACTTGCATTGGGTTTCGTGTTTCGGTCGATCCCGACTTTACGTCATAATCGGCCGATTTCACTCGACCCGACTTTTGAGATAGTCGGGTTTCGCGAAACCCGGCTCGACTCTAAAAAGGTCAAGGTCGCTCAACTCTAGTGATGTATAATGGCCACTCTCAGCTCTCCTGATCTTACTGCAGGACTCTGGGTGATTATAACTGACAAATCTGCAGGTTCCCCTGAGTGAATATTTCAATGTTTGGTTCAGATTACAATCGCCAAGTTTGCAATATTCCCGATTAATTCGTCAAATTTTCGGTGAACATAGCCGAACACCATTACAGTCAATGGGAGGCAAAAACAAATGCATACATGACACTTTAAAATGTGCCCAAAAGCTCCAAACAAATAAAATGAGGGAAAGACACCATCAAAGTGGCCTCAATTCACCCGCAGTACAAATTGTAGCATGCCACTGCAGCAATCAGCCAGGCATGAGGTATCGGGGTCTGGACCAGCATTTACAGCTTTGAATTGAATGTCAATGTAAGACAAGATGGGTGAAGGTTCGGTGTAGTGCCCCTTTGCTGAGAGCCCTGATACCACATGCAACAGCTCAACCTGCTTTCATGCTCAATCCACACTCAGGTAGTCCAAATATCAGTTTCGTAGACTATTATTGTCAGAAAAATCTAAGGGTGTAACCAAAAGAGAAATGGGCCTCAGAGAAGTAAAGAATTAATATGCAATTATTTTATTACAGTTAATGTACAAAATAGACTCATTAAAATAAGTATACAGCATACAAAGCAGGAATAGTGACAAATAAGTGCCACGTCCGATTAGGTTAATTTACAATACAAAAAAACAGTATCCTAAATTGTCCCAATAATACTATAAAGAAAACCTACAGAAGACTGTCTCAAGTAATGAACTAATAGAAAAGTGACACATGCAGTAGTATAGGATCGGCAAGGACAAAGCTGAGTATAAAGGCTGAAAAAAGTGCAGGTGCAATAAATACAGAAAAGATATGTATCCTGGTACCGTGTTAGCCAGCAGATAGAAAAATATTTAGAATTGAGAGTCCTCAGTGGTTGATACCTTTTAATGGCTAACTGAAAAGATGATAACAAATTGCGAGCTTTCGAGACTGCACAGGTCTCTTCATGAAGAGACCTGTGTACTCTCGAAAACTTGAAATTTGTTACCATCTTTTCAGTTTGCCATTAAAAGGTATCAACCACTGAGGTGCTGTTAGGGCTAGCGGAACGCACCAAATAATAAGACAGATAGAGTATGGTGCGTTCGCAGCCCAGGGTCCACCGTGCAGAGATGGAACCTGCTGCCAAGTAATGACGGACTATATGGCGGTACTCATAAGTATACACACGTGGGTTAAACTTCACCCAGCCTGAAGGAAGCGATCCTGTTGCATCACAGGACCGCGGTACCGCACATAGAGCGCGAGCAAGTAGTCAGCGAACTCAACCCCAACTAGGATTGAAGTCCGATTAGACCCTTGCTGGCACAACACCGCAACTGGGTGTGTAAGGAAACTCAATAACAATATTAAGGCACAAGAGTGCATGCGGTGCCGCACTGACGAATGCCACTAACCACCCAGGCTTGGGTAAGGAAAGCACAGAGGAAGTGCACGGCGCCGTACTGGCGGTCACAGCAACTGGACGCTGTAATGTGTGATTCGTGCTGTAGGATAAGTCGGGCGCTAGATAGCAACCATACACCTTCCGCGAACAGACATTCAATAGGGAAGGGGTATCCAAGGACGACTTGCACTCACAACAAACACACGTCTGCAAATGTACACTAGCGCATGGCCGTGCGGTCATGCGCAGTTTATATAGTTGCAGCACAGGAAGTGGCCACAGAAACTTTGCCCTTCCAAGACCTGCCAAGAGGACCAATTGAATGTGCTGCAGAGCCTGAGCACATGACCCTCGATCTCCAATGGGAGATCTTGCCCTGGGCATGCTCAGTGTGTGCAGACAAGGACTTAGTCCCAGAGAAGTCCGCTCGCTGCTGACCAGCACTGGCTTTAATGGCAGAAGCTGAAGAAGCAGCAGTAACTCTCTGTACAGAATGAGACTGAGCAAGACGCTGGGACCGACGTCCCTGCTGAGCAGACTCCACTGCGGCTGGATAAGAATGGGAGACCGCAGCGGAGATGGCTCGAGATTCCCCCTGTGCAGAAGTGGAAACTCGAGACCTAACAGGTGCAATAAATAGTGTTTGTAAACAATTAAATTCAGAGCCAATCAAAAAAGTCTAAAGACCCATAGCCAAATTACCAAAACCCTATGGTAATATATAGCTTAAGAATGCCACCTTAACAGGAGAGGCAGACACATGTAATGTGGGTTATAAAGGGAGGGCAGCATGATCAAATCATAAATGCAAAATCAACCTTAAGAACAGAGGTGGAAGAGACCCCAACTCGCATTTCGCTGTAGTGCTTCTTCGTAGTGCTTCATCTCGATGACTGAGCACTGGTTGACTCTGATGGCTGTGGAGGCAGTCGCGGAAAGAGCTGTTACACAAGTCTTGCAATTCCCAAGATGGGGATGGATAAATAAACCACTACAAACCATTAGATGGATAACTAAACTACTAGACAACAGAGGTTGGAGAACTAAGCTACTAAACAGCTAGGGATGTAGAACTAAAGAAATTAACACCAGAACATGGAGAACTAAATGAATAGACAACAGAGATTGGATAACTAAACTACTAAATTGTTATAATTGCAGAACTAAAGAAATACACACCAACACATGGAGAACTAAACTAACAGACAACAGGGGTTGGAAAACTGTAATATGAGACAGCTTGGGTTGGAGAACTAAACTAGTACACACCAGGAGATGGAGAACTAAAGCAGTAGACACCAAGATGTCACTAGACACCAAGTCTTGGAATCCCCAGGGCTTGCAGAACAAACCTCTGTTTGCAACAGTTCCTCCAGTGCTTCTGCATCCTCCACCTTGGGTAGGGCCTCTACCTGCACCCTCAACCTCTGCCTTAATGAAACACACGTTCCAACACTGCAGAGAGAATTTCCCCCCACCTCCGTACTGCGCAGCCAGGGCTCATCGCAATCAGGCAGTTTTTATATTATTTTGCCATAGAGATCGCAGTCAGATCAACAGTTATGCACGGATATCCATGCAGAGTTTGTGCAATGGCTGTCTACACTCAATCTGGAGTTAGGGAAGGCCGTGTGCGATAACAATGCAAACTTGACGGCGGTTCTACGCCAGGCCAACCTTACACAAGTATCTTGCAAGGGTTAACAGAAAACACCAGGCATATAAAATATTCACTCACATGTAACAGAGGTATGCACCAGGGTGTGAAGGAAGGGGAATAAACAAAAACAGAGAAGGATAGGGAATTACCACACATACAAATCATACAACAGTCACTAACAACTCCTTCAACTCTCCTTCTCATATGTGCTCCACTCCCACCGTTAGCCATGTAGCAAATGCTAGCTCTGATGAGGATTAGTAACAGAGCCCAGATTATTAAGAGAAAAGAAGTGGCTAACTGAGCACAGCTGTGAGCACAGAGATTTCCAACATGCCAGATTAACCCCTGTTCTTCCAGAAGAAATAAACCCATTTAACCTATTATCTACCAATGTCCTTTTTTTGGGACGCCTAATCTTTAGCTTCTAGCAACTAAGATTTTATCATTTTTAGAATTAGGTCCAATTTTTTGTGTTGTGTTTGTAAAATGTAGGAAATCATGTCATTGTCATTTTTAAATTAATATTGGGACGCCTTTTTCCGAAAAATACGTACGTGTAAAAATGTGAATTTTAATTTGGCAAGTAATGGGTTAAAATGTAAAATTAAGGAGAAGTGCTTCTTCTCAGCGCTGGAGTAGGAGCCATCAGAAGCTGCGGTCTTCTGGCTCCACACTGTCGCTTTAATCACATGACAATATGTTCTACCAGTGTTTACGACAGTTTTCTCCCAGCAATTACTTTTTCTATCCACACTACAAAGACATACAGATTACTAATTTAGATTGTAGGTCCAAATGGTGACAGTGCCAGTAATGTCTCTAAATGTCTGTATAGTGAATGTTGAATTATATAAGTGATAAAACAAAAAAAAATTGAAATTGATGCTCAGCCACACTCAGGTGGCACACATTTCAGTTTGGTAGATTATTAATGTCGGACCAATGTAACAAATGTAAGGAGTAACACAGGTAGTTGACTCAAAGCGAGCGGAGGACTGCTTCTATTAGAGGTCTACTTCAACAGGTAACACACATGAAGGAGATCAAACCAGGAGTCTATACATTTACAAAAATTTATTGGCAGACACCAACAAAGTGACATGAATTTCACCACAGTAGAAATAGTCTAACAAGGACCGACAGTTCTTCCTCTACATCCAACTAAGCAGATGGACATCCAATCAGGACTGTTCTCTACAAATTAGTGTTAACATCACCAGCAGAAGTAGCAACAACAGGCACATAAGCCCCATTAAGGGTATGTGCACACGTTGCAGATTTCCTGCAAATCTGCAGCTTTTTTTCCATGCAGAAACGCTGCAGATCTGCAAGTGATTTACAGTACAATGTAAATTAATGGCAAAAAAAAAAAATGCTGTGCTAATGGTGCCGAAAAATCTGCACGGAAAACGCAGTGGCTTGAAAGAAGGAGCATGTCACTTCTTTTGTGCAGATCTGCTTCTTTTCTGCACCCATTCCATAATAGAAATCTGCAGGGGTTAAAAAAGGAAGAAATCTGCACAAACATCTGCAACATGTGCACATACCAAAAAAAGGCGCAGATTCTGAAATGCAGAATCTGCACAGAAAATACCATAGTCAAATCTGCAGCGTGTGCATATAGCCTAAAGATACCAGAGACTACAATTCTGCAAGAACAATACAGCACACTAAAAACTACAACATCCAGTAACAGAAGTTGTCTGTTGTCTTTGGATAGGACTTCACGTTGTTGGTTCACTAGTGTTTTCAGAAACTTTAACATCTACCACATATACACCTTTTTAGCTTTATTACATCATAAATAAAACATTACTTAAACCAAAATAAGGGGGGAATAATCAGGTGGTGAAAACTGCCAATTGTGGAACCACAGGTCTGGGCAATTAAACACAAAAATGTACCATATATCCACCCCAAACATCATTACATATATAACCAAAGTGGAGCCTGTATAATCAATTTAAATCAATGCATACAGCATGTATGTGGAAAAAGATGGAGGGGTAGAAAGGAAATAAAGGTTGTAA
Organism: Ranitomeya imitator; assembly: GCF_032444005.1. NCBI lineage: Eukaryota > Metazoa > Chordata > Amphibia > Anura > Dendrobatidae > Ranitomeya > Ranitomeya imitator. The sequence goes on along the minus strand of NC_091285.1, from coordinate 391,189,044 downwards.
ACCATTTACCTCAGACCTGCGGTACCACAGCCCCTACGAGTATTTCGGCTAACGTGCCTTCTTCCCGGAAGAACAATTATTCCCCTCTTATTTTGGTTTAAGTAATGTTTTATTTATGATATAATAAAGCTAAATTTGTTTTAAATATTACTCTGTTCCTTGTTGTGCAAATGTGTTCTCTATGTGGTTATATATGTTGTTGCACTGAACACTTTATATAATTCCGTGGTTGGGCACAGATGTTTGATGTTGCTGCATTCTGTGCATTCTTGTCTATGTTTGCTTATCATATATACACCTTGAACATCAAGCCTAATCCCCCTTCCACCACGACCTCACTTTTTCCCAGTCATGTTGCTCAGATACTGTGCAAGGAGCAACCACAAATTAGTTTTTCTCTGCACAACCGCACACAGCTGAATTTCCATGGCACTTCTCTAGTATCAGTCCTTACCCTGTGTATATGGACAGTGCACAGTACTGCTTTTCTGGTTTCAGGAATTACCCTGTATATATGGACAGTACCACTTCACTAGTATCAGTCTCCACATATGGGTCTGTATCACGATTTGCAACAGAAAAACTTATTTTTTTTTTTAAAATGTGCATTAGGTCTGCAGAAAGCTTCATATCACCACCGTTAAATTACAACACGGGATACAGCGGGCTGCATTACGTTTTGCAACAGAAAAAATTATAATTTTTGTTTTTTAATGTTTGTTAGGTCTGCAGACAACTTATCACTGCCATAAAATGACAACATGGAATACCGTGGGCTGTATCATGTTTTGCAACAGAAAAAAAATTAATTTAGTTTTTTTAATGAGCGTTTGGTCTGCAGACAGTTTCATATCACTGCCACAAAATGGCAACATGAGATACTACAGGCTGTTTCACATCTTGCAACAAAAAAATATAATTTAGCTTTTTTAATGTGCGTTAGGTCTGCAGATAACTTATCACTGCCATAAAATGACAACATGGGATACCATGGGCTGTATCATGTTTTGCAACAGAAAAAAAATAATTTAGTTCTTTTAATGAGCATTTGGTCTGCAGACAGTTTCATATCAATGCCACAAAATGGCAACATGGGATACTGCAGGCTGTTTTTCATCTTGCAACAGAAAAAATATAATTTAGCTTTTTTAATGTGCGTTAGGTCTGCAGACAGCTTCATATCAATGCCACAAAATGACAATGTAGGATACGGCAGGCTGTATCACATTTAGCAACAGAAAAAAATGATATATTTTTAATGCACATGAGCTATGCACACTGTGGAATTTCACAGCCATTGGATAACAAGATGTGGTGTGGCATTTTAAATCATGGTAGCAACTGCCCCCAAAAAATATTTATTCATGGACAGCAGCTTAAATCACAAAACAATGTCACAACACCACTAAATGACTAAGTGGGATATGACATGCTCTTTCGCATTTAGCTGGTGAAAAAAATAACATTTAGAATACTATACATATGCATGGAGCACAATAGAAGCAGTGCACAACACACTTGTATGACATGTGCCCTGCTGTCTTAGTCTGTGGACCTCAGTAATGGCAAAAAAAATAAATAAATACAAAATTGTTGGAAGGTCGAGTTCACATCCACAAAGGACACTACCTAGATTAACTATCTGAGTGAGAAACAACCGCCTAGCTAACCAGCTAAAATCTAGCTGCTAATACAACCAGCATCAGGAGCAGCCTCTAAAACTAAAACAAGATGTCCGCTATTATATATGGAGAGGGACATGTGATTTCAGAAGCCAATGACACAAGCCGTTGTGTCAGAACATTGTGGATGTTTCCTGTGCCCTGATTGGCTAGCCGCAGTGTGCACACATAAAGTAAGGGGAAAAAAATACTGTTTACAAGCTCACGGCGCCTCTGAGCTCCGCAAACCCCCTCAACTCATCAAACACATGCCCCATGCTCATGATACACCACCAATATCATTGCAAAAGTGCTGAAAATTCTACTAATGTTACTGATTTTTCATGATTTTATAAAATTTTGCTTGTGTTTCTGATCACGAATCCGAATGTGTCATAATCATGCCAAATTAATGTTTGGCGATTATTTTGCAAACAAATTCGCTCATCACTAGTGCTTAAGACTCCACATCCGCTCAGTTTTGTTAACAACTACAACCTGTTGCCTGAGAGCAAAGTGTGTGTAAATTACAATGAAAATGCAAATGGCTCTTCAGGAGGAATAAGGAAATACAGACATACAAAAATTGAAAAAAAGTGATGTTAATAATTTAAGAAAAATAAAAGTACAAAGTCACTAGTAGGTGCTTTTTCTTTCATTTTTTTCTCTTTTTTTACTCTCTATTTTACCCCCTTCCTGCTTTTGATATATAAGTATACATTAAAGTAACTCTAAAAATGAAGTACTAAATTGTGATAGATATTAACAAAATAGATGACAGGAGTCAAATAGATGACAGTGTCCGTACCAACAAGTCAAGCAGTGTTACTGATTTCTTCCTTTGAAGATATCTGATGGAAAGGGATCATATACCCTTGTGCTCCCAGTGGTTATTGAAAATAATATTGTATATGGTTTCACTCTGGGAAAGGCCCAGTTATTTTCCATATACATGGCTGATGTCAGGTCTTCAACCCCTTCATGACCCAGCCTAATTTGACCTTAATGACCTGGCCATTTTTTGCAATTCTGACAAGTGTCCCTTTATGAGGTAATAACACAGGACCGCTTCAACAGATCCTAGCGGTTCTGAGATTGCTTTTTCGTGACATATTGGGCTTCATGTTAGTGGTAAATTTAGGTCGATAATTTTTGCGTTTATTTGTGAAAAAAAAATGGAAATTTGGCTAAAAGTTAGAAAATTAGTTAATAAATAACATTAACCACATGTCTACTTTACACCAGCACAATTTTGGAAATAGTTTTTTTTTGCTAGGAAGTTATAAGGGTTAAAATTTGACTAGCTATTTCTAATTTTTACAACAACATTTACAAAACCTGTTTTTTTATTGACCACCTCACATTTGAAGTCGGTTTGAGGGGTCTGTATGGCTGAAAATACCCAAAAGTGACACCACTCTAAAAACTGCAACCCTCAAGGTTCTCAAAACCACATTCAAGAAGTTTCAGGTGCTTCACAACAGCAGAAGCAATATGGAAGGAAAAAAATGAACATTTAACTTTTTAGTCACAAAAATGATCTTTTAGCAACAATGTTTTTATTTTCCCAAGGGTAAAAGGAGAAACTGTACCTCAAAAGTTATTGTACAATTTGTCCTGAGTATGCGATATGTGGGGGGGAATCACTGTTTGGACGCATGACAGGGCTCGGAAGAGAAGGAGCTCCATTTTACTTTTTCAATGACAAATTGTCTCCAATCTTTAGCGGACACCATGTCGCGTTTGGAGAGCCCCTGTGTGCCTAAACATTGGAGATCCCCCACAAGTGACCCCATTTTGGAAACTCGACCGCCAAAGGAGCTTATATAGATGCATAGTGAGCACTTTGAACCCCTAGGTGCTTCACAAATTGATCTGTAAAAATGAAAAAGTACTTTTTTTCACAAAAAAATTATTTTAGCTTCAATTGTTTTCATTTTCACATGGGCAAAAGGATAAAATGGATCCTAAAATGTATTGGGCAATTGCTCCTGAGTACACTGATACCTCACATGTGGGGGAAAACCTCTGTTTGGGCAAACGGCAAGCCTCAGAAAGGAAGGAGTGCCATTTGACTTTCAAATGAAAAATTAGCTCCACTCGTTAGCGGACACCATGTCGCGTTTAGAGAGCCCCTGTGTGCCTAAACATTGGAGATCCCCCACAAGTGACCCCATTTTGGAAACTAGACCCCCCAAGGAACTTATCTAGATGCACAGTGAGCACTTTGAACCCCCAGGTGCTTCACAAATTGATCCGTAATAATGAAAAAATACTTTTCTTTCACAAAAAATTTCTTTTAGCCTCAATTTGTTCATTTCCACATGGACAACAGGATAAAAATGGATCCTAAAATTTATTGAGCAATTTCTCCTGAGTACAACGATACCTCACATGTGGGGGTAAACCCCTGTTTTGGCTCACAGCAGGGCTCAAAAGGGAAGGAGCGGCATTTGACTTTTTGAATGAAAAATTAGCTCCAATCGTTAGCGGACACCATTTCGCATTTGAAGAGCCCCTGTGTGCCTTAACATTGGAGCTCCCCCACAAGTGAAACCATTATGGAAACTAGACCCCCCAAGGAACAAATCTAGATGTGCATTGACCACTTTAAATCCACAAATGCTTCACAGAAGTTTATAACGCAGAGCCGTGAAAATAAAAAATCATTTTTCTTTCCTCAAAAATGATTTTAGAGCCCGCATTTGTTTATTTTCACAAGAGTAAGAGGAGAAATTGGACCCCAAAAGTTGTTGTCCAGTTTGTCCTGAGTACGCTGATACCCCATATTTGGGGGGAACCACTGTTAGGGCACACTTCGGGGCTCGGAAGGGAAGTAGTGATGTTTTGAAATACAGACTTTGATGTAATGGTCTGCGGGCGTCATGTTGTGTTTGCAGAGCCCCTGATGTGCCTTAACAGTGGAATCCCCCCACAAGTGACCCCATTTCGGAAACTAGACCCCCCAAGGAACTTATCTAGATGTGTGGTGAACACTTTGAACCCCAAGTGCTTCACAGAATTTTATAACGCAGAGACGTGAAAATAAAAAATCATTTTTTTCCCACAAAAATAATTTTTTAGCCCCCATTTTGCTATTTTCCCAAGGGTAACAGGAGAAATTAGACCCCCAAAGTTGTTGTGCAATTTTTCCTGAGTACGTTGATACCCCATATGTTTGGGTAAACCACTGTTTGGGCGTACATCGGGGCTCAGAAGGGAGGGAGCACCATTTCACTTTTTGAATGCAAGATTGGCTGGAATCAATGGTGGCGCCATGTTGCATTTGGAGACCCCTGATTTGCCTAAACAGTGGAAACCCATCAATTCTAACTCCAACACTAACCCCAACACACCCCTAACCCTAATCCCAACTCTAGCCATAATCCTAATCACAACCCTAACCCCAACACACCCCTAACCACACCCCTAGCCCCAGCACACCCCTAACCCTAATCCCAACCCTAACCCTAATCCCAACCCTAACTCTAATCCCAACCCTAACCACAACCCTAACCCCAACACACCCCTAACTCTAATCCTAACCATAACCGTAACCACAAGCCTAATCTTAACCCTAATTCCAACCCTAACCCTAATTCCAACCCTAAGCTTATGTGCCCACGTTGCGGATTCGTGTGAGATTTTTCTGCATCATTTTTGAAAAATCCGCAGATAAAAGGTACTGTGTTTTACCTGCTCATTTATCATGGATTTCCGGTTTTTTTGTGTGGATTCCTTTTGAGGAACAGGTGTAAAAAGCTGCAGAATCCACACAAAGAATTGACATTCTGCGGAAAATACAGTGCAGCGCTTCCGCGCTGTATTTTCTGCACCATGGGCACAGCAGATTTGAGTTCCATTGGCTTACATGGTACTATAAACCTGATGGAAAACTGCTACGAATCTGCAGCGGCCAATCCGCTGCGGATCCGCAGCCAAATCCGCACCGTGTGCACATAGCCTAATTCTAACCCTAACCCTAGTTCAAACCCTAACCCTAGTTCTAACCCTAACCCTAGTTCTAACCCTAATTCTAACCCTAGATCTAACCCTAACCCTAGTTCTAACCCTAATTCTAACCCTAGTTCTAACCCTAACCCTGGTTCTAACCCTAACCCTAATTCTAACCCTAGTTCTAACCCTAACCCTAGTTCTAACCCCAACCCTAGTTCTAACCCCAACCCTAGTTCTAACCCTAACCCTAATTCTAACCCTAACCCTAGTTCTAACACTAATTCTAACCCTAACCCTAGCCCTAACCCAAGTTCTATCCCTAACCCTAGTGGAAAAATAAAAGTAAGTATATTTTCTTTATTTTATTATTGTCCCTACCTATGGGGGTGAAAAAGGGGTGTTCATTTACTATTTTTTTTTCTTTTGATCACTGTGATAGGTTTTATCACAGTGATCAAAATGTACTTGGAATGAATCTGCCTACCATTTTGGAAGATGGCTACGCCCATGGAGAAGACGGACGGACACCGAGAAGGACACCTGAGCTCGGTAAGTATGGGGGACGGGATCGGAGCATGGGAGAGCAGACAGGAGGAAGGGGGGAGTGGACAGGAGGATGGAAGGGAGCGGAGCACATTACAGGACAGGACGGAGGACTGTGGAGGAGATTGGTGGTGGTGGGGGGCAGATCAGGGTTTCCAGCCATGGCCGATGATATTGCAGCATCGGCCATGGCTGGATTGTAATATTTCACCATGTTTCATAGGTGAAATATTACAAATTGCTCTGATTGGCTGTTGAAAGTGAAACAGCCAATCAGAGCAATCGTAACCATGGAAGGGGGGGGCGAAGCCTCCCCCCTGGACTGAAGTACCATTCCCCCGTCCCTGTAGGTCGGGTGAAATTACAGTTAATCCTTTCACCCGACCTGCAGGGGCGCGATCATTCTGTGACACAGCATATGCGTCACAGGTCAGATTGGCACCGACTTTCATGACGCATACGCTGTGTCACAGGTCCGGAAGGGGTTACCCCCTTCATGACCTTGGGATTTTCCATTTTTCCGTGCTTGTTTTTTGCTCCCCTCCTTCCCAGAGCCATAACTTTTTTATTTTTCCATCAATATGGCCATGTGAGGGCTTATTTTTTGTGGGACGAATTGTACTTTTGAACAACATCATTGGTTTAACCATGACGTTTACTAGAAAATGGGAAAAAATCTCAAGTGCGGGGAAATTGCAAAAAAACTGCAATCCCATGAGTGTTTTTTGCTTGCCTTTTTTGCTAGGTTCACTAAATGCTAAAACTGACTTGCCATTATGATTCTCCTGGTCATTATGAGTTCATAGACACCAAACATGTCTAGGTTATTTTTATCCAAGTAGTGAAAAAAAATTCCAAACTTTGCTAAAAAAATAAAAAATAAATAATTGCGCCATTTTAGTGTCTCCATTTTTCGTGATCTGGGGTTAGGTGAGGGCTTATTTTTGGAGTGCCAAGCTAATGTTTATATTGATACCATTTTGGTGCAGATACGTTCTTTTGATTGCCCGTTATTGCATCCTAATGCAATGTTGCGGCGACCAAAAAAGCGTAATTTTGGCGTTTTGAATTTTTTTCTTGCTATGCCATTTAGCGATCAGGTTAATCCTTTTTTTATTGATAGATCGGGCGATTCTGAATGCGGCGATACCAAATATGTGTGTGTTTGATTTTATTTTTATTGTTTTATTTTGAATGGGGCGAAAGGGGGGTGATTTAACCCCTTTACCCCCAAGGGTGGTTTGCATGTTAATGACCGGGACAATTTTTACAATTCTGACCACTGTCCCTTTATGAGGTTATAACTCTGGAACGCTTCAATGGATCCCAGTGAATCTGACATTGTTTTCTCGTGACATATTGTACTTCATGACAATTGTAAAAATTCTTTGATAGTACCTGCGTTTATTTGTGAAAAAAACGGAAATTTGGCGAAAATTATGAAAATTTCACAATTTTCCAAATTTGAATTTTTATGCAATTAAATCACAGAGATATGTCACACAAAATACTTAATAAGTAACATTTCCCACATGTCTACTTTACATCAGCACAATTTTGGAACCAAAATTTTTTTTTGTTAGAAAGTTATAAGGGTGAAAAGTTGAACAGCAATTTCTCATTTCTACAACACCATTTTTTTTAGGGACCACATCTCATTTGAAGTCATTTTGAGGGGTCTATATGATAGAAAATACCCAAGTGTGACACCATTCTAAAAACTACACCCCTCAAGGTGCTCAAAACCACATTCAAGAAGTTTATTAACCCTTCTGGTGCTTCACAGGAATTTTTTGAATGTTTAAATAAAAATGAACATTTAACTTTCTTTCACAAAAAATTTAATTCAGCTCCAATTTGTTTTATTTTACCAAGGGAGAAAATGGACCCCAAACATTGTTGTACAATTTGTCCTGAGTACGCCAATACCCGACATGTGGGGGTAAACCACTGTTTGGGCGCATGGCACAGCTCGGAAGCGAAGGAGCGCCATTTGACTTTTCAATGCAACATTGACTGGAATTGAGATGGGATGCCATGTTTCGTTTGGAGAGCCCCTGATGTGCCTAAACATTGAAACCCCCCACAAGTGACACCATTTTGGAAAGTAGACCCCCTAAGGAACTTATCTAGAGGTGTGGTGAGCACTTTGACCCACCAAGTGCTTCACAGAAGTTTATAATGTAGAACCGTAAAAATAAAAAATCATATTTTTTCACAAAAATTATATTTTTGCCCCCAATTTTTTATTTTGCCAAGGGCAAGAGAAGAAATTGGACCCCAAAAGTTGTTGCACAATTTGTCCTGAGTACGCTGATACCCAATATGTGGGGGTAAACCACTGTTTGGGCGGATGGGAGAGCTCGGAAGGGAAGGAGCGCCGTTTGACTTTTCAATGCAAAATTGACAGGAATTGAGATGGGACGCCATGTTGCGTTTGGAGAACCACTGATGTGCCTAAAAATTGAAACCCCCCACAAGTGACACCATTTTGGAAAGTAGACCCCCTAAGGAACTTATCTAGAGGTGTGGTGAGCACTTTGACCCACCCAGTGCTTCACAGAAGTTTATAATGGGGAACCGTAAAAATAAAAAATCATATTTTTTCACAAAAATTATCTTTTTGCCCCCAATTTTTTATTTTCCCAAGGGTAAAAAAAGATATTGGACCCCAAAAGTTGTTGTACAATTTGTCGTGTGTACGCTCATACCCCATATGTGGGGGTAAACCACTGTTTGGGCGGATCGGAGAGCTCGGAAAGGAAGGAGCGCCGTTTGACTTTTCAAAGCAAAATTAACAGGAATTGAGATGACGCCATGTTGCGTTTGCAGAGCCCCTAATGTACCTAAATAGTAGAAACCCCTCACAAGTGACACCATTTTGGAAAGTAGACCCCCTAAGGAACTTATCTAGATGTGTGGTGAGCGCTTTGACCCACCAAGGGCTTCACAGAAGTTTATAATGGAGAGCCGTAAAAATAAAACAAAAATTTTTTCCCACAAAAATTATTTTTTAGCCCCCAGTTTTGTATTTTGCCGAGGGTAACAGGAGAAATTGGACCCCAAAATTTGTTGTCCAATTTTGTCCTGAGTGCGCTGATACCCCATATGTGGGGGGAAACCATTGTTTGGGCGCATGGGAGGGCTCGGAAGGGAAGGAGTGCTATTTGAATGCAGACTTAGATGGAATGGTCTGCAGGTGTCACATTGCATTTGCAGAGCCCCTAATGTACCTAAACAGTAGAAACCCCCCACAAGTGACACCATTTTGGAAAGTAGACCCCCTAAGGAACTTATCTAGATGTGTGGTGAGCGCTTTGACCCACCAAGGGCTTCACAGAAGTATATAATGGAGAGCCGTAAAAATAAAACAAAAATTTTTTCCCACAAAAATTATATTTTAGCCCCCAGTTTTGTATTTTACCGAGGGTAACAGGAGAAATTGGACCCGAAAATTTGTTTTCCAATTTGTTCTGAGTGCGCTGATACCCCATATGTGGGGGGGAACTACTGTTTGGGCGCATGGGAGGGCTCGGAAGGGAAGGAGCTCCATTTGGAATGCAGACTTAGATGGAATGGTCTGCAGGTGTCACATTGCATTTGCAGAGCCCCTAATGTACCTAAACAGTAGAACCCCCCCACAAGTGACACCATTTTGGAAACTAGACCCCCTAAGGAACTCATCTAGATGTGTTGTGAGAGCTTTGAACCCCCAAGTGTTTCACTACAGTTTGTAACGCAGAGCCGTGAAAATTAAAAAAAAATCTTTCCCCCCAAAATTATATTTTAGCCCCCAGTTTTGTATTTTCCCGAGGGCAAGAGGAGAAATTCGACCACAACAGTTGTTGTCCAATTTGTCCTAAGTACGCTGATACCCCATATGTTGGGGGGAACCACCGTTTGGGCGCATGGGAGGGCTCGGAAGGGAAGGAGTGCCATTTGGAATGCAGACTTAGATGGAATGGTCTGCAGGCGTCACATTGCGTTTGCAGAACCCCTAATGTACCTAAACAGTAGAAACCCCCCACATGTGACCCCATATTGGAAACTAGACCCCCCAGGGAACGTATCTTGATGTGTTGTGAGAACTTTGAACCCCCAAGTGTTTCACTACAGTTTATAACGCAGAGCCGTAAAAATAAAAAATCTTTTTTTTTCCACAAAAATTATTTTTTAGCCCCCAGTTTTGTATTTTCCCAAGGGTAACAGGAGAAATTGGACCCCAACAGTTGTTGTCCTATTTGTCCTGAGTACGCTGATACCCCATATGTTGGGGTAAACCCGTGTTTGGGCACACGGGAGAGCTCGGAAAGGAAGAAGCACTGTTTTACTTTTTCAACGCAGAATAGGCTGGAATTGAGATCGGACGCCATGTCGCGTTTGGAGAGCCCCTGATGTGCCTAAACAGTGGAAACCCCCCAATTATAACTGAAACCCTAATCCAAACACACCCCTAACCCTAATTCCAACGGTAACCCTAACCACACCTCTAACCCTGACACACCCCTAACCCTAATCCCAACCCTATTCCCAACTGTAAATGTAATCTAAACCCTAACTGCAACTTTAGCCCCAACCCAAACTGTAGCCCTAGCCCTAACCCTAGCCCTAACCCTAACCCTAGCCCTAACCCTAACCCTAGCCCTAACCCTAACCCTAGCCCTAACCCTAGCCCTAACCCTAGCCCTAACCCTAACCCTAGCCCTAGCCCTAACCCTAGCCCTAACCCTAGCCCTAATGGGAAAATGGAAATAAATACATTTTTTTCATTTTTCCCTAACTAAGGGGGTGATGAAGGGGGGTTTGATTTACTTTTATAGTGGGTTTTTTAGCGGATTTTTATGATTAGCAGCCATCACACACTGAATGACGCTTTTTATTGCAAAAAATATTTTTTGCATTACCACATTTTGAAAGCTATAATTTTTCCATATTTTGGTCCACAGAGTCATGTAAGGTCTTGTTTTTTGCGGGACGAGTTGACGTTTTTATTGGTAACATGTTCGGGCACGTGACGTTTTTTGATCGCTTTTTATTCCAATTTTTGTGAGGCACAATGACCAAAAACCAGCTATTCATGAATTTCTTTTGGGGGAGGCGTTTATACCGTTCTGCGTTTGGTAAAATTGATAAAGCAGTTTTATTCTTTGGGTCAGTACAATTACAGCGACACCTCATTTATATCATTTTTTTTATGTTTTGGCGCTTTTATACAATAAAAACTTTTATAGAAAAAATAATTATTTTTGCATTGCTTTATTCTCAGGACTATAACTTTTTTATTTTTTTGCTGATGATGCTGTATGGCAGCTCGTTTTTTGCGGGACAAGATGATGCTTTCAGCGGTACCATGGTTATTTATATCAGTCCTTTTGATCGAGTGTTATTCCACTTTATGTTCGGCGGTATGATAATAAAGCGTTGTTTTTTGCCTCGTTTTTTTTTTTCTTACGGTGTTTACTGAAGGGGTTAACTAGTGGGCCAGTTTTATAGGTCGGGCCGTTACGGACGCGGCGATACTAAATATATGTACTTTTATTGTTTTTTTTTATTTATTTAGATAAAGAAATTTATTTATGGGAATAATATATATATTTTTTTCATTATTTAGGAATTTTTTTTAATTTTTTTTTTACACATTTGGAAAAATTTTTTTTTACTTTTTTACTTTGTCCCAGGGGGGGACATCACAGATCGGTGATCTGACAGTGTGCACAGCACTCTGTCAGATCACTGATCTCACTTAGAGCAGTACAGCCTTCACAGTGCCTGCTCTGAGCAGGCGCTGTGAAGCCACCTCCCTCCCTGAAGGACCCGGATCCGCGGCCATCTTGGATCCGGGTCTGGAGCAGGCAGGGAGGGAGGTAAGACCCTCGCAGCAACGCGATCACATCGCGTTGCTGCGGGGGGCTCAGGGAAGCCCGCAGGGAGCCCACTCCCTGCGCGATGCTTCCCTGCACCGCCAGCACATTGCGATCATCTTTGATCGCGGTGTGCCAGGGGTTAATGTGCCGGGGGCGGTCCGTGACCGCTCCTGGCACATAGTGCCGGATGTCAGCTGCGATAGGCAGCTGACACCCGGCCGCGATCGGCCGCGCTCCTCCCGTGAGCGCCGCCGATCGCGCTGGATTTACTATCCTGTCCGTGGTCATAGGGGCCCACCCCACCTCGACGCGATAGTACGTCCGATGTCAGAAAGGGGTTAAACTTTTTAATTTTTTATTTATTTCATATTTTTTAAAACATTTTTTTTTACTTTTGCCATGCTTTAATAGCCTCCATGGGAGGCTGTTGTGAATTCTGTGGTCAGGCTCCCTCCTGTGGTCGTGAGTGGTACTTCGGCTGGTTCTGTCTATGAGCTTCCTCTGGTGGATGTGAGTGGGGCTGCGGCTTCTGAGTTTCCTTCCTCAGGTGACAAGGTTAAGTCATTAGGTGCTGCTCTATTTAACTCCACCTAGTTCTTTGTTCCTGGCCTCCAGTCAATGTTCCAATATTGGTCTTGCTTTCTCCTGGATCGTTCTTTTGGCCTGTCTGCCCTGCATAAGCTAAGTTTTGCTTGTATTACTTTTGTTTGCTATATTTTCTGTCCAGCTTGCTATATTGGTTTTTCTTGCTTGCTGGAAGCTCTGAGACGCAGAGGGAGCACCTCCGTACCGTTAGTCGGTGCGGAGGGTCTTTTTGCCCCTCTGCGTGGTTGTTTGTAGGTTTTTGTGCTGACCGCAAAGCTATCTTTCCTATCCTCGGTCTATTCAGTAAGTCGGGCCTCACTTTGCTAAAATCTATTTAATCTCTGTGTTTGTATTTTCATCTTAACTCACAGTCATTATATGTGGGGGGCTGCCTTTTCCTTTGGGGAATTTCTCTGAGGCAAGGTAGGCTTATTTTTCTATCTTCAGGGCTAGCTAGTTTCTCAGGCTGTGCCGAGTTGCATAGGGAGCGTTAGGCACAATCCACGGCTACCTCTAGTGTGGTATGATAGGATTAGGGATTGCGGTCAGCAGAGTTCCCATGTCTCAGAGCTCGTCCTATGTTAGTAACTATCAGGTCACTTTGTGTGCTCTTAACCACTAGGTCCATTGTGGTTCTGAATCACCTGTTCATAACAGGAGGCTAGAAGCTGGCATAGCCTGATCGGTTCTGCTACATAGCAGCGATCATCAGATCGCTCCCATGTAGCTTAATTATAGGCTTGCTATGAGCTCCGGCCACAGTGTGGCGCTCACAGCAAGCCGGCATCAGCAACCTGGTTGCAGTGCTGATGCATCGCTGACCACTGATCATGTGACAGGGGTCGGCGATGAGCGCATTTCCGACCGCGCGGCCAGAAGCGGTAGTTAAATGCCGCTGTCAGCGTTTGACAGTGGCATTTAACTAGTTAATAGCGGCGGGTGGATCACGATTCCACTCGCCACTATTGTGCGCACATGTCAGCTGTTCAAAACAGCTGACATGTCGCGGCTTTGATGTGGGCTCTGCGCCGGAGCCCACATCAAAGCAGGGGATCTGACCTCGGACGTACTATCTTGTCCGAGGTCAGAAAGGGGTTAAAGCCATAAACTGGAATCAATTCAGATGATAAGTCCACTCTGAGCAATAGGTTTTTCCATAAGTCCATCCAGATTTCTTCATGCATTCAAAATCTTTCAAGTGGATAAAAGAAGCCCCATTATCTCATAGCTGCATGGTTACTGATGGTGATGTTAGTTCCTAAGTGACAACACCAAAAAACTACCTTCACACAAGGCCAATAAAAGCAATAAAGTTTATTAATTTGTAATAAAAACAGTAATCCGTATTGGGTATATAACCACAGCACAGACAAAACGGTGGGACAAGTTGTATTACTAAATAAAGTACGAATCACGGTGAAGACTGGTGAGTGCCCTCATTTTTTCTATTGGATCGTATTGAACACTGTTTTTTCTGGGGAGCACCCGAAGTCAATATTCGTTGGAGTTGTGCTTCTATTTGTCGGATCTTTGACACAGCCTGTCAGATGTTTCAGAGCCGTTGAGGATAGTGCCGCTCGGTGTGTTGTTTCTTTGGCTCTCTCTGTGCATTTGTCCATAATATAATACACCATGTGCAAATGTGCCATGTGACCATGTACAAACATGCAAATAAGGATAGACAGTGTATAAAACAATATATAATGACAAAGTAGTTACCTATGGAGCACTCCTGGAGACCCACCACACCCGACGTGCGTTTTGCACAGAAATGCACTGAAATTTCACTTTTCAGAGCGAAACGCGTGTTGGGTGTGGTGGGTCTCCAGGAGCGCTCCATAGGTAACTACTTTGTCATTATATATTGATTTATACACTTGTATTACTTACCTGTCTATCCTTATTTGCATGTTTGTACATGGTCACATGGCACATTTGCGCATGGTGTATTATATTATGGAATGATTACTTTAACACTGTTATTGGAGTTTCTGCCTGGATGTCCCACCGTTTTGCCTGTGCTGTGGTTATATACCCATTACGGATTACTGTTTTTATTACAAATTAATAAACTTTATTGTTTATTGCTTTTATTGGCCTTGTGTGAAGGTAGTTTTTTGGTGTTGTTGCTATGTATTCCTTCATGGTCTGATGCGGAGGATATATTTAGGTGTTTTTAGCTCCTAAGTGAGACAAAACATGGAATAAAGAAAATGCCCTTAATACATAACTACTAAAAAGAAAAAATGAAAAACCCTACCCCCCCTAAAACTAAAACACAGCTGATACCAAAAACAAGAAACAATGGGGAAAACAAAAGGATGAAAGATCAAAAAGAGCAGGAAGTCACAAAAAGGCCCAAAGCCAAGATTCCCATTTAGTCCTTGGGGAGCCTGGGTACCCAGCCTAAAAATCCAGTGGCTCTCCTGTGCCAGGGTTTTACCCAAATCCTCACCCCTCAGTCCCATAGATACTAAATCAATACCCTTTATCTTCATGGAGTGAGAATTCATGAAAATTCCTGTAGTGTCTAGGTATGGTCTTCAAAGTTTAGATGTCCTCTACATTCTTGGCCATTTTGAGCTATGTTCAAATAGTGCTCACAGATCCGAACCTTCAGTTCCCTGGTGGTGAGACCTGTTGTGAGTTCTGCTCTTGGGCTCCCTCCGGTGGTTTTAAGTGGTATGGCTGCTCCTTGGATTTAGCAGTCGGCAGCTGCTTCCACTGATTGTCTTTCTGCTCGGCTATTTTTGCCTGGCTCTTCCCTTCAGCCAGTGCCATTTGTCAATGGTTCCTGGTTGGATTCACATCTCTCTTGAATTTCCCTGTTATCCTGACCAGTTCAGCAAAGTTAAGTACTTGCTTGCTCTTTTCTGTCCACAGGTTGTGGACTTATCCGTTCTGTGCTTTCTATGTTTTGTCCAGCTTGTCAGTATGGATTAATTCAGTGAAGCTGGAAGCTCTGGGAAGCAGATTTACCCTCCACACCTTTAGTCAGGTGTGGAGATTTTTGTAAACTCTGCGTGGATTTTTTGTATTTTTTATACTGACCGCACAGTATTCCATCCTGTCCTATCTATCTAGCTAGACTGGCCTCCTGTGCTACATCCTGGTTTCACACTGTGTATGTCTTTTCCCTTTCCACTCACAGTCATCACTTGTGGGGCCTATCTATCCTTTGGGGATTTTCTCTGAGGCAAGATAGTTTTCCTGTTTCTATCTTTAGGGGTAGTTAGTTCTCAGGCTGTGACGAGGTGCCTAGGGAGTGACAGGAGCATCCCACGGCTACTTCTAGTGTTGTGTTGAGCTTAGGGACTGCGGTCAGTACAGGTACCACTTCCTTCAGAGCTCGTCCCATGTTGCTCCTAAACCACCAGTTCATAACAGTACAAGTGGCCAAAAATGAATTAAATGCATCTCAAAAGAAGGAAAAAAAATTCTGAGCCATTTTTTTTTTCTGTGCTCTGTTTTGTCTTTTTTTTTCTCTTGATCTCTGGGTGGTTCAGGATTTATGCTCTGGCATGGATGTTCAGGGTTCGTTTTCTCGTGTGGATCAACTTGCTGCAAGAGTACAGAGTATCCAAGATTATGTTGTCCAGACTCCGGCTTTGGAGCCTAGAATTCCTACTCCTGATTTGTTTTTTGGGGACAGATCCAAGTTTTTGAACTTTAAAAATAACTGCAAATTGTTTTTTTGCTTTGAAACCCTGTTTTTCTGGTGATCCCTTTCAGCAAGTTAAAATCATCATATCCTTGCTGCGTGGTGACCCTCAGGACTGGGCATTCTCCCTTGAATCAGGGGATCCGGCATTGCTGAATGTAGATGCATTTTTTCAAGCGCTCGGATTATTGTATGACGAACCTAATTCTGTGGATCATGCAGAAAAAACCCTGTTGGCCCTGTGTCAAGGTCAGGAAGCGGCAGAATTATACTGCCAGAAATTTAGGAAATGGTCTGTGCTCACTAAATGGAATGAGGATGCTCTGACTGCTATTTTCAGAAAAGGTCTTTCTGAAGCCCTTAACCCCTTCACCCCAAAGCCTGTTTTCACCTAAGTGACAGGGCCAATTTTTACAATTCTGACCACTGTCACTTTATGAGGTCATAACTCTGAAACGCTTCAACGGATCCTGGTGATTCTGACAATGTTTTCTCGTGACATATTGTACTTCATGATAGTGGTAAAACTTCTTCGATATGACTTGCATTTATTTGTGAAAAAAACAAAAATTTGTCGGAAATTATGAAAATTTAGCAATTTTCAAACTCTTAGTTTTTATGCCCTTAAATTAGAGAGTTATATCACATAATTTAGTTAATAAACAACATTTCCCACATGTCTGCTTTACATCAGCACAATTTTGGAAACATAATTTTTTTTTGTTAGGACGTTATCAGGGTTAAAAGTTGACCAGCGATTTCTCATTTTTGCAACAAAATTTGTTTCACTAAAGTTTAGAATGTAGCATTGTGAAAATTAAAAAATCATTTTTTCTTTCCACAAAATGATGTTTTAGCCCGCAATTTTTTTTTTCCCAAGGGTAACAGGAGAAATTGGACCACAAATGTTATTGTCCAATTTGTCCTGAGTACGCTGATACCCCACATGTGGGGGGAAACCACCGTTTGAGTGCATGGCAGAGCTCGGAAGGGAAGGAGCACCGTTTGAAATGCAGACTTAGATGGAATGGACTGCAGGTGTCATGTTGCATTTGCAGAGCCCCTGATGTACCTAAACAGTAGAAACCGCCCACAAGTGACCCCATATTGGAAACTAGACCCCCCAAGGGACTTATCTAGATGTGTTGTGAGAGCTTTGAACCAACAAGTGTTTCACTACAGTTTATAACGCAGAGCCGTGAAAATAAAAAATATTTTTTTTTCCACGAAAATGATATTTTATCCCCTATGTTTTTATTTTTCCAAGGGTAACAGGACAAATTGGACCCCAAAAGTTGTTGTCCAACTTGTCCTGAGAACGCTGATACCCCATATGTTGGGGGGAACCACTGTTTGGGTGCACGGCAGAGCTCGAAAGGGAAGGAGCGCCATTTGAAATGCAGACTTAGATGGATTGGTCTGCAGGCGTCATGTTGCATTTGCAGAGCCCCTGATGTACCTAAACAGTAGAAACCCACCACAAGTGACCCCATATTGGAAACTAAACCCCCAAAGGAACTTATCTAGATGTGTTGTGAGAGCTTTGAACCAACAAGTGTTTCACTACAGTTTATAACGCAGAGCCGTGAAAATAAAAAATATTTTTTTTCCACGAAAATGATATTTTATCCCCTATGTTTTTATTTTCCCAAGGGTAACAGGACAAATTGGACCCCAAAAGTTGTTGTCCAACTTGTCCTGAGAACCCTGATACCCCATATGTTGGGGGGAACCACTGTTTGGGTGCACGGCAGAGCTCGAAAGGGAAGGAGCGCCATTTGAAATGCAGACTTAGATGGATTGGTCTGCAGGCGTCATGTTGCATTTGCAGAGCCCCTGATGTACCTAAACAGTAGAAACCCCCCACAAGTGACCCCATATTGGAAACTAGACCCCCAAAGGAACTTATCTAGATGTGTTGTGAGAGCTTTGAACCAACAAGTGTTTCACTACAGTTTATAACGCAGAGCCGTGAAAATAAAAAATATTTTTTTTTCCACAAAAATGATATTTTATCCCCTATGTTTTTATTTTCCCAAGGGTAACAGGACAAATTGGACCCCAAAAGTTGTTGTCCAACTTGTCCTGAGAACGCTAATACCCCATATGTTGGGGGAACCACTGTTTGGGCACACAGGAGAACTCGGAAGGGAAGGAGCCCTGTTTTACTTTTTCAAAGCAGAATTGGCTAGAATTGAGATCGGACACCATGTCGCGTTTGGAGAGCCCCTGATGTGCCTAAACAGTGGAAACTCCCAATTATAACTGAAACCCTAACCCCAACCCTAACCCTAGCCCTAACCCTAGCCCTAGCCCTAACCCTAGCCCTAACCCTAGCCCTAACCCTAGCCCTAACCCTAGCACTAATGGGAAAATGGAAATAAATACATTATTTTACATTTTATTATTTTTCCCTAACTAAGGGGGTGATGAAGGGGGGTTTGATTTACTTTTATAGCGTTTTTTTGGCGGATTTTTATGATTGGCAGCTGTCACACACTAAAAGACGCTTTTTATTGCAAAAAATAGTTTTTGCATCACCACATTTTGAGAGCTATAATTTATCCATATTTTGGCCCACAGAGTCATATGAGGTCCTGTTTTTTGCGGGACGAGTTGACGTTTTTATTGGTAACATTTTCGGGCAGATGACATTTTTTGATCGCTTTTTATTCCGATTTTTGGGAGGCGGAATGAACAAAAACCAGCAATTCCTGAATTTCTTTTAGGGGGGGCGTTTATACCGTTCCACGTGTGGTAAAATGGATAAAGCAGTTTTATTCTTCGGGTCAGTACGATTACAGCGATACCTCATTTATGTAATTTTTTTTATGTTTTGGCGCTTTTACACAATAAAAACTATTTTATATAAAAAAATAATTGTTTTTGCATCGCATTATTCTGAGAGCTATAACTTTTTTATTTTTCTGCTGATGATGCTGTATGGTGGCTTTTTTTTTTGCGGGACAAGATGACGTTTTTAGCGGTACCATGGTTATTTATATCCGTCGTTTTGATCGCGTGTTATTCCACTTTTTGTTCGCCTGTATGATAATAAAGCGTTGTTTTTTGCCTTGCCTTGTTTTTTTTTTTTTTTTTTTTGCGGTGTTCACTGAAGGGGTTAACTAGTGGGATAGTTTTATAGAGCGGGTCGTTATGGACGCGGCGATACCAAATATGTGTACATTTATTGTTTTTTTTTTTTTACATAAATAAATGGATTTATTGGGAAATGGTTTTTTTTTTTATTTGGGGATTTTTTTTATTTTTTTTTTACACATTCTATTTTTTTTTTTTTTACTTTCTAACATTGTCCCAGGGTGGGACATCATTGTATTAGATCAGATCGTTGATCTGACACTGTGCATAGCACACTGTCAGATCAACGATCTGACAGGCAGCTTAGCTGGCTTCCAGCGCCTGCTCTCAGCAGGCGCCGGCTAGCCAGGTCACTTCATGACCTGGAAGGAGTCCGGCGGCCATCTTGGATCCGGGGACTCCTTCCGGGCACCGGAGCAACGCGATCTCATTGCGTTGCTCCGGTGGGAGAGCGCAGGGAGCCCCCGTCCCTGCGCGATCCCCCTCTATGCCGCTGTCACTACTGACAGCGGCATCAGAGGGGTTAAATGCCCGCGATCAGCGATAGCGCCGATCATGGGCATTGCTGCAGGGTGTCAGCTGTCGTATACAGCTGACACCCGCACCCGATCACCGCGGCGCTCAGCGCGAGACCGCGGTGATCGGTGCGCCGTACTAGTACTGCTGCTGGCACTAATGCAGTGCCGGCAGCGCAGTACTAGTACGGCGCATGTCGCGAAGGGGTTAAAGATGTTATGGTGGGCTTCCCTACGCCTACTGGTTTGAGCGAATCTATGTCTCTAGCCATTCAGATTGATCGGCGTCTGCGCGAGCGCAAAGCTGTGCACCATATGGCAGTGTCCTCTGAGCAGAGTCCTAAGCCTATGCAATGTGATAGGATTTTGACTAGAACAGAACGGCAGGAATTCAGACGTCAGAATAGGCTGTGTTTTTACTGTGGTGATTCTGCTCATGTTATTTCTGATTGCCCTAAGCGTACTAGGAAGGTCGCTAGGTCTGTTACCATCAGTACTGTACAGCCTAAATTTCTTTTATCTGTGACCCTGATTTGCTCATTGTCGTCCTTTTCTGTCATGGCATTTGTGGATTCAGGCGCTGCCCTGAATTTAATGGACTTAGAATTCGCCAGGCGCTGTGGTTTTTCCTTGCAGCCTTTGCAGAGCCCTATTCCTTTGAGGGGCATTGATGCTACACCATTGGCCAAGGATAAACCTCAGTACTGGACGCAGATGACCATGTACATGGCTCCAGCACATCAGGAAAATTGCCGTTTTCTGGTGTTGCATAACCTGCATGATGTTGTTGTACTGGGTTTTCCATGGTTACAGGAACATAATCCGGTGCTGGATTGGAAAACTATGTCTGTCACTAGTTGGGGTTGTCAAGGGGTACATAGTGACGTTCCTTTGATGTCAATTTCCTCTTCCCCCTCTTCTGAGGTCCCTGAGTTTTTGTCGGATTTCCAGGATGTATTTGATGAGCCCAAGTCCAGTTCCCTTCCTCCACATAGGGACTGTGATTGTGCTATTAACTTGATTCCAGGTTGTAAGTTCCCTAAGGGCCGACTTTTCAATCTGTCTGTGCCAGAGCATGCCGCCATGCGGAGCTATGTTAAGGAATCTTTGGAGAAGGGGCATATTCGGCCGTCTTCGTCACCATTGGGGGCGGGATTCTTTTTTGTTGCTAAGAAGGATGGCTCCTTGAGACCCTGTATAGATTATTGTCTTCTTAATAAGATCACGGTCAAATTCCAATACCCCTTGCCTTTGCTTTCTGATTTGTTTGCTCAGATTAAGGGGGCTAGTTGGTTTACTAAGATTGACCTCCGAGGGGCATATAATCTTGTTCGTATTAAACAGGGTGACGAATGGAAAACTGCATTTAATACGCCCGAAGGCCATTTTGAATACCTCGTGATGCCATTCGGGCTCTCTAATGCTCCATCTGTGTTCCAATCTTTCATGCATGATATTTTCCGCAATTATCTTGATAAATTCATGGTTGTATATTTGGATGATATTTTGATTTTTTCCGATGATTGGGAGTCTCATGTGAAGCAGGTCAGGATGGTACTCCAGATCCTTCGTGATAATGCTTTATTTGTGAAAGGGTCTAAGTGCCTATTCGGAGTTCAGAAGGTCTCTTTTTGGGGTTTTATTTTTTCTCCCTCGTCTATGGAAATGGATCCTGTTAAGGTCCAAACTATTCATGACTGGATTCAACCCACATCTGTGAAGAGCCTTCAAAAATTTTTGGGCTTTGATAATTTCTATCGCCGTTTCATTGCCAACTTTTCCAGTGTGGTTAAGCCCTTTACTGATTTGACGAAGAAAGGCGCTGATGTGACGAATTGGTCCTCTGCGGCTGTTGAGGCCTTTCGGGAGCTTAAACGCCGATTTACTTCTGCCCCTGTGTTGCGTCAGCCGGATGTTTCTCTTCCTTTTCAGGTTGAGGTTGACGCTTCTGAGATTGGGGCAGGGGTCGTTTTGTCTCAGAGGGATTCTGATGGTTCTTTGATTAAACTGTGTGCTTTTTTTTTCCAGAAAGTTTTCGCCTGCGGAACGCAATTATGATGTCGGCAACCGGGAGTTCTTGGCTATGAAGTGGGCGTTTGAGGAGTGGCGACATTGGCTTGAGGGAGCTAAGCACCGCGTTGTGGTCTTGACTGATCATAAAAATCTGATTTACCTCGAGTCGGCCAAGCGGCTGAATCCTAGACAGGCTCGATGGTCCCTGTTTTTCTCCCGTTTTGATTTTATGGTCTCGTATCTTCCGGGATCTAAGAATGTTAAGGCTGATGCCCTCTCCAGGAGTTTTTCACCTGATTCTCCTGGAGTCCTTGAGCCGGTTGGCATTCTTAAGGAAGGGGTGATTCTTTCTGCCATCTCCCCTGATTTGCGGCGGGTGCTTCGGGAATTTCAGGCTGATAGGCCTGACCGCTGTCCAGTGGGGAAGCTGTTTGTTCCTGATACATGGACAAGTAAGGTAATTTCTGAGGTTCATTGTTCAGTGTTGGCTGGTCATCCTGGGATTTTTGGTACCAGAGATTTGGTTGCAAGGTCCTTTTGGTGGCCTTCCTTGTCGCGCGGTGTGCGTGCTTTTGTGCAGTCCTGTGGGACTTGCGCTCGGGCCAAGCCTTGCTGTTCCCGCGCTAGTGGGTTGCTTTTGCCTTTGCCGGTCCCTGAGAGGCCCTGGATGCATATTTCCATGGATTTTTATTTCGGATCTTCCTGTTTCCCAGAAGATGTCTGTTATCTGGGTTGTTTGTGACCGGTTCTCTAAAATGGTCCATCTGGTACCTTTGCCTAAGTTGCCTTCCTCCTCAGATTTGGTTCCATTGTTTTTTCCGCATGTGGTTCATTTGCATGGCATTCCGGAGAATATTGTGTCTGACAGTGGTTCTCAGTTTGTCTCTAGGTTTTGGCGGGCCTTTTGTGCTAGGATGGGCATTGATTTGTCTTTTTCTTCAGCGTTTCATCCTCCGACTAATGGCCAAACTGAGCGAACTAATCAGACCTTGGAAACCTATTTGAGATGCTTTGTGTCTGCTGATCAGGATGATTGGGTGGCTTTCTTGCCGTTGGCCGAGTTTGCCCTTAATAATCGGGCTAGTTCGGCTACTTTGGTTTCACCTTTCTTTTGTAATTTTGGTTTTCATCCTCATTTTTCTTCGGGGCAGGTTGAGCCTACTGATTGTCCTGGTGTGGATTCTGTGGTAAACAGGCTGCAGCAGATTTGGACTCATGTGGTGGACAATTTGACGTTGTCTCAGGAAAGGGCTCAACGTTTTGCTAATCGCCGTCGGTGTGTTGGTCCCCGGCTTCGTGTGGGGGATTTGGTTTGGTTGTCTTCTCGTCATGTTCCTATGTAGGTTTCTTCCCCTAAGTTTAAGCCTTGGTTTATTGGTCCTTGTAAGATTTCTGAAATTATCAATCCGGTGTCTTTTCGTTTGGCTCTTCCAGCCTCTTTTGCCATTCATAATATTTTCCATAGATCTTTGTTGCGGAGATATGTGGTGCCCGTTGTTCCCTCGGTTGATCCTCCTGCCCCGATGTTGGTTGAGGGAGAGTTGGAATATGAGGTTGAGAAAATTTTGGATTCTCATTTTTCGAGGCGGAGGCTTCAGTATCTTGTCAAGTGGAAGGGTTATGGCCAGGAGGATAATTCTTGGGTTGTTGCCTCCGAAGTCCATGCCGCTGATTTGGTTCGTGCTTTTCACTTGGCTCATCCTGATCGGCCTGGGGGCTCTGGTGAGGGTTCGGTGACCCCTCCTCAAGGGGGGGTACTGTTGTGAATTCCGCTCTTGGGCTCCCTCCGTTGGTTGTAAGTTGCACTTTTGTGAGTTCTGCTCTTGGGCTCCCTCCAGTGGTTTTAAGTGGTATGGCTGCTCCTTGGATTTAGCAGTCGGCAGCTGCTTCCACTGATTGTCTTTCTGCTCGGCTATTTTTGCCTGGCTCTTCCCTTCAGCCAGTGCCACTTGTCAATGGTTCCTGGTTGGATTCACATCTCTCTTGGATTTCCCTGTTATCCTGACCAGTTCAGCAAAGTTAAGTCCTTGCTTGCTCTTTTCTGTCCACAGGTTATGGACTTATCCGTTCTGTGCTTTCTATGTTTTGTCCAGCCTCTCAGTATGGATTAATTCAGTGAAGCTGGAAGCTCTGGGTGTTAGGGCTAGCGGAACGCACCAAATAATAAGACAGATAGAGTATGGTGCGTTCGCAGCCCGGGGTCCACCGTGCAGAGATGGAACCTGCTGCCAAGTAATGACGGACTATATGGCGGTACTCATAAGTATACACACGTGGGTTAAACTTCACCCAGCGTGAAGGAAGCGATCCTGTTGCGTCACAGGACCGCGGTACCGCGCATAGAGCGCGAGCAAGTAGTCAGCGAACTCAACCCCAACTAGGATTGAAGTCCGATTAGACCCTTGCTGGCACAACACCGCAACTGGGTGTGTAAGGAAACTCAATAACAATATTAAGGCACAAGAGTGCATGCGGTGCCGCACTGACGAACGCCACTAACCACCCAGGCTTGGGTAAGGAAAGCACAGAGGAAGTGCACGGCGCCGTACTGGTGGTCACAGCAACTGGATGCTGTAATGTGTGATTCGTGCAGTAGGATAAGTCGGGCGCTAGATAGCAAACATACACCTTCCGCGAACAGACATTCAATAGGGTAGGGGTATCCAAGGACGACTTGCACTCACAACATACACACATTAACAATTGTACACTAGCGCATGGCCGTGCGGTCATGTGCAGTTTATATAGTTGCAGCACAGGAAGTGGCCACAGAATCTTTGCCCTTTCAAGACCTGCCAAGAGGACCAATGGAATGTGCTGCAGAGCCTGAGCACATGACCCTCGATCTCCAACGGGAGATCTTGCCCTGGGCATGCTCAGTGTGTGCAGACAAGGACTTAGTCCCAGAGAAGTCCGCTCGCTGCTGACCAGCACTGGCTTTAATGGCAGAAGCTGAAGAAGCAGCAGTAACTCTCTGTACAGAGTGAGACTGAGCAAGATGCTGGGACCGACGTCCCTGCTGAGCAGACTCCACTGCGGCTGGATAAGAATGGGAGACCGCAGCGGAGATGGCTCGAGATTCCCCCTGTGCAGAAGCGGGAACTCGAGACCTAACATTACCCCCCCTCCTAGGGCCCCCCCCTCCTTGGGCCTCGCTACGCTCAAAGGCAGCAATGAGCTGTGGGGCCCGAATGTTTTCAGCAGGCTCCCATGACCTTTCCTCTGGGCCATAACCCTTCCAATCCACCAGATAGAACTTTTTGCCGCGTACCACCTTGCACCCCAAAATAGCGTTCACCTCGTAATCGTCCGTAGACGAACCCGATGTCCAGGCAGATGACTCGGAAAACCGGGACATGTATACGGGTTTCAAGAGGGACACATGAAAGGTGTCGGTGATACCCAAGCGTGGAGGAAGAGCCAAACGGTAGACCACAGGATTAACCTGTTCGAGAACCTTGAAGGGACCCAAGTAGCGAGGAGCAAACTTAGTGGACTCAACTCGCAGCCTGATGTTATGGGCGGAGAGCCACACCAAGTCGCCAGGAGCAAAGGTCGGAGCGGGGCGCCGATGAACATTCTCTCCTTGGAGGCCTGAATGGCATCCTGCGTGCGGTCCCAAATGTCCCGTGCCTCCACAGCCCAGTCTGCCACCCTGGAGTCAGCAGAAGACACAGGCATGGGCACAGGAACACGCGGATGCTGGCCGTAATTTAGGAGGAATGGAGTCTGACCGGTGGAGTCGGCTACGGCATTGTTAAGTGCAAACTCTGCCCACGGTAGCAAGGATGCCCAGTCATCCTGCCTGGCAGAAACAAAATGTCGTAAATATGTGACCAAGGTCTGGTTGGCCCTCTCTACCAACCCATTCGTCTCGGGATGATATGCCGAAGAGAGATTCAACTCAATACTGAGTAGACAACAAAGCTCTCTCCAGAATCGAGACGCAAACTGGGGACCCCGGTCACTAACAATTTTGTCTGGCATACCGTGTAGGCGAAAGATATGCTTGACGAACAAGACAGCCAACGCCCATGCAGAAGGTAGCCGTGGAAGAGGCACCAAGTGCACCATTTTGGAAAAATGGTCGGTGATCACCCAGATAATGGTGCAGTTACGAGACTTGGGTAAGCCCACCACAAAGTCCATCCCGACCATCTCCCAGGGCCTGTCCGCCACCGGCAGAGGATAAAGCAAACCAGCTGGCCGTTGCCAAGGAGTAACATAGTAACATAGTTAGTAAGGCCGAAAAAAGACATTTGTCCATCCAGTTCAGCCTATATTCCATCATAATAAATACCCAGATCTACGTCCTTCTACAGAACCTAATAATTGTATGATACAATATTGTTCTGCTCCAGGAAGACATCCAGGCCTCTCTTGAACCCCTCGACTGAGTTCGCCATCACCACCTCCTCAGGCAAGCAATTCCAGATTCTCACTGCCCTAACAGTAAAGAATCCTCTTCTATGTTGGTGGAAAAACCTTCTCTCCTCCAGACGCAAAGAATGCCCCCTTGTGCCCGTCACCTTCCTTGGTATAAACAGATCCTCAGCGAGATATTTGTATTGTCCCCTTATATACCTATACATGGTTATTAGATCGCCCCTCAGTCGTCTTTTTTCTAGACTAAATAATCCTAATTTCGCTAATCTATCTGGGTATTGTAGTTCTCCCATCCCCTTTATTAATTTTGTTGCCCTCCTTTGTACTCTCTCTAGTTCCATTATATCCTTCCTGAGCACCGGTGCCCAAAACTGGACACAGTACTCCATGTGCGGTCTAACTAGGGATTTGTACAGAGGCAGTATAATGCTCTCATCATGTGTATCCAGACCTCTTTTAATGCACCCCATGATCCTGTTTGCCTTGGCAGCTGCTGCCTGGCACTGGCTGCTCCAGGTAAGTTTATCATTAACTAGGATCCCCAAGTCCTTCTCCCTGTCAGATTTACCCAGTGGTTTCCCGTTCAGTGTGTAATGGTGATATTGATTCCCTCTTCCCATGTGTATAACCTTACATTTATCATTGTTAAACCTCATCTGCCACCTTTCAGCCCAAGTTTCCAACTTATCCAGATCCATCTGTAGCAGAATACTATCTTCTCTTGTATTAACTGCTTTACATAGTTTTGTATCATCTGCAAATATCGATATTTTACTGTGTAAACCTTCTACCAGATCATTAATGAATATGTTGAAGAGAACAGGTCCCAATACTGACCCCTGCGGTACCCCACTGGTCACAGCGACCCAGTTAGAGACTATACCATTTATAACCACCCTCTGCTTTCTATCACTAAGCCAGTTACTAACCCATTTACACACATTTTCCCCCAGGCCAAGCATTCTCATTTTGTGTACCAACCTCTTGTGTGGCACGGTATCAAACGCTTTGGAAAAATCGAGATATACCACGTCCAATGACTCACCGTGGTCCAGCCTATAGCTTACCTCTTCATAAAAACTGATTAGATTGGTTTGACAGGAGCGATTTCTCATAAACCCATGCTGATATGGAGTTAAACAGTTATTCTCATTGAGATAATCCAGAATAACATCCCTCAGAAACCCTTCAAATATTTTACCAACAATAGAGGTTAGACTTACTGGCCTATAATTTCCAGGTTCACTTTTAGAGCCCTTTTTGAATATTGGCACCACATTTGCTGTGCGCCAGTCCTGCGGAACAGACCCTGTCGCTATAGAGTCACTAAAAATAAGAAATAATGGTTTATCTATTACATTACTTAGTTCTCTTAGTACTCGTGGGTGTATGCCATCCGGACCCGGAGATTTATCTATTTTAATCTTATTTAGCCGGTTTCGCACCTCTTCTTGGGTTAGATTGGTGACCCGTAATATAGGGTTTTCATTGTTTCTTGGGATTTCACCTAGCATTTCATTTTCCACCGTGAATACCGTGGAGAAGAAGGTGTTTAATATGTTAGCTTTTTCCTCGTCATCTACAACCATTCTTTCCTCACTATTTTTTAAGGGGCCTACATTTTCAGTTTTTATTCTTTTACTATTGATATAGTTGAAGAACAGTTTGGGATTAGTTTTACTCTCCTTAGCAATGTGCTTCTCTGTTTCCTTTTTGGCAGCTTTAATTAGTTTTTTAGATAAAGTATTTTTCTCCCTATAGTTTTTTAGAGCTTCAATGGTGCCATCCTGCTTTAGTAGTGCAAATGCTTTCTTTTTACTGTTAATTGCCTGTCTTACTTCTTTGTTTAGCCACATTGGGTTTTTCCTATTTCTAGTCCTTTTATTCCCACAAGGTATAAACCGCTTACACTGCCTATTTAGGATGTTCTTAAACATTTCCCATTTATTATCTGTATTCTTATTTCTGAGGATATTGTCCCAGTCTACCAGATTAAGGGCATCTCTAAGCTGTTCAAACTTTGCCTTCCTAAAGTTCAATGTTTTTGTGACTCCCTGACAAGTCCCCCTAGTGAAAGACAGGTGAAACTGTACAATATTGTGGTCGCTATTTCCTAGATGCCCAACCACCTGCAGATTTGTTATTCTGTCAGGTCTATTAGATAGTATTAGGTCTAAAAGTGCTGCTCCTCTGGTTGGATTCTGCACCAATTGTGAAAGATAATTTTTCTTGGTTATTAGCAGAAACCTGTTGCCTTTATGGGTTTCACAGGTTTCTGTTTCCCAGTTAATATCCGGGTAGTTAAAGTCCCCCATAACCAGGACCTCATTATGGGTTGCAGCTTCATCTATCTGCTTTAGAAGTAGACTTTCCATGCTTTCTGTTATATTTGGGGGTTTGTAACAGACCCCAATGAGAATTTTGTTACCATTTTTCCCTCCATGAATTTCAACCCATATGGACTCGACATCCTCATTCCCTTCGCTAATATCCTCCCTTAAAGTGGACTTTAGACAAGACTTTACATAGAGACAAACCCCTCCTCCTCTCCGATTTTTACGATCCTTTCTAAACAGACTGTAACCCTGTAAGTTAACTGCCCAGTCATAGCTTTCATCTAACCATGTCTCGGTTATTCCCACTATGTCAAAGTTACCTGTAGATATTTCTGCTTCTAGTTCTTCCATCTTGTTTGTCAGGCTTCTGGCGTTTGCGAGCATGCAGTTTAGAGGATTTTGTTTTGTTCCAATCTCCTCACTGTGGATTGTTTTAGAAATGTTCTTACCTCCCTTCTGAGTATGTTTTCCTGGGTCGTCTTTGTTCGAGTCTAATGTTTTTCTTCCCGTCCCCTCTTCTTCTAGTTTAACGCCCTCCTGATGAGTGTAGCGAGTCTTCTGGCGAATGTGTGTTTCCCAGGTTTGTTGAGGTGTAGTCCGTCTCTGGCGAGGAGTCCATCATACCAGTAATTCACACCGTGGTCCAGGAATCCAAATCCTTGTTGTCTGCACCATCGTCTTAGCCAGTTGTTTGCATCAAGGATCCTGTTCCATCTCCTGGTGCCATGCCCGTCTACTGGAAGGATAGAAGAAAAAACTACCTGTGCATCCAGTTCCTTTACTTTCTTCCCCAACTCTTCAAAGTCCTTGCAGATTGTCGGTAGGTCCTTCCTTGCCGTGTCATTGGTGCCAACATGTATCAGAAGAAATGGGTGGACGTCCTTGGAGCTGAAGAGCTTTGGTATCCTATCGGTCACATCCTTGATCATCGCACCTGGAAGGCAGCATACTTCTCTTGCAGTTATGTCCGGTCTGCAGATGGCTGCTTCTGTGCCTCTCAGTAGTGAGTCTCCCACCACCACCACTCTTCGTTGCTTCTTGGCTGTACTTTTTGCTGTCACTTGTTGCTGTGTGCCCTTTTCTTTTTTGCTTGCTGGTATTGCTTCATTCTTAGGTGTGCCATCTTCATCCTCTACAAAGATTTGATATCGGTTCTTCAGTTGTGTGGTTGGTGATTTCTCCATGGTCTTCTTGCTTCTTTTGGTCACATGCTTCCACTCATCTGCTTTTGGAGGTTCTCTGACACTTTTTTCACCTTCTGTGACCAGTAGAGATGCTTCTGTTCTGTCTAGAAAGTCTTCATTCTCTTTGATGAGTTTCAAAGTTGCTATTCTTTCTTCCAGACCCCGCACCTTTTCTTCTAAAAGGGCCACTAGTCTACACTTCTGACAGGTGAAATTGGATTCTTCTTCTGGTCGATCTGTGAACATGTAGCACATGCTGCAGCTCACCATGTAGGTTGTCACATCTGCCATGTGGCTCCTAGATCCTGCTGACTTGCTGTGTGTTTTCCTTCTTGTGTAATCTACTCAGCCAAGCTCTCTTGCAATAATGTCCTACAGGCAAAAATTCGTTTGGTGATGCTTTCGAAGCAGCTGGTCCCGGCTGTACCCAACGATCTTCTAGCTTAGGGAGACTTCGCTTCTCCCAGAAGGCACCTGGAATATGCAAATTAGCCTCCTGAAGCTTGAATCCTTGGTTTGGTGATGCTTTCGAAGCAGCTGGTCCCGGCTGTACCCAACGATCTTCTAGCTTAGGGAGACTTCGCTTCTCCCAGAAGGCACCTGGAATATGCAAATTAGCCTCCTGAAGCTTGAATCCTTGGTTTGGTGATGCTTTCGAAGCAGCTGGTCCCGGCTGTACCCAACGATCTTCTAGCTTAGGGAGACTTCACTTCTCCCAGAAGGCACCTGGAATATGCAAATTAGCCTCCTGAAGCTTGAATCCTTGGTTTGGTGATGCTTTCGAAGCAGCTGGTCCCGGCTGTACCCAACGATCTTCTAGCTTAGGGAGACTTCGCTTCTCCCAGAAGGCACCTGGAATATGCAAATTAGCCTCCTGAAGCTTGAATCCTTGGTTTGTTGTTCTTGGAGTCTTGTTCTTGGCGCAAGAGACACACGCCCAAACATACTCTGCGACATCACGAGCCATATGCGGCCACCAGTATGTCCTCGCCAGTAACTCAGATGTCCTTTTGGTACCAAAATGTCCACCCACCCTGGACGAGTGCGCCCAAGAGAGAACCTCCGATCGCAAACTGGATGGAACAAAAGTCTTGCCCGGGGGCACAGACTCTAGCGAAACCGGGGCCACAGTTCTCAAGCTCTCGGTGGGGACAATAAGCCGAGGCTCCTCCTCCTCCTCCGCAGATGACACAACGGAGCGAGAGAGAGCGTCGGCCCGAATGTTCTTCTCCCCAGAAAGAAAATGGAGGGTGAAATGAAACTGGGAGAAGAATAAGGACCATCTGACCTGGCGAGAATTCAACTGCTGGGCTGTCTGCAGGTACACCAAATTTTTATGGTCTGTGAAGACTTGGAAGGGAAAACGTGCTCCCTCCAAGAGATGTCTCCACTCTGAGAAAGCCAACTTCATGGCTAGCAACTCCCTGTCCCCGATGGAATAATTCCTCTCTGCTGGTGAGAAAGTCTTGGAGAAAAAGAAGCAAGGATGCTTCCGACCTTGAGCATCCTTTTGGAAGAGGACTGCTCCAGCACCAACAGAAGAGGCATCCACCTCCATGATAAATGGCTTATCAACATCGGGGCGATGTAGGATGGGAGCGCTAGCGAAGTGTGACTTTATAGAGTTAAAGGCCGTGGAGACATCCTCAGACCACAAATTGGGATTCGCCCCCTTCTTGGTGAGGGCAACCAAGGGAGCTACCAAAGTTGAGAAGTGCGGAATGAACTGGCGATAATAATTAATGAACCCCATAAAGCGCTGCACCGCTTTAAGAGAATGGGGTTCCTGCCAGTCCATCACAGCCTGTAGTTTGGCAGGATCCATAGCCAATCCCTGGGCAGAGATGATGTAGCCCAGGAAAGGTAAGGACTCCTGCTCAAACATACACTTCTCCAACTTGGCATAGAGGGAGTTTGCCCGTAGGAGGTCGAAGACTTTGCAAACATCTCTCCGGTGGGAGTCAATATCTGGAGAGTAGATGAGAATATCATCCAGATAGACTACGACCGAGGTGGAAAGCATATCCCGGAAGATATCGTTCACAAAGTCTTGGAAAACGGCTGGGGCATTACAGAGCCCGAAGGGCATCACCAGATATTCATAGTGCCCATCCCTGGTGTTAAAAGCCGTCTTCCATTTGTCCCCCTCACGGATGCGAATCAGGTTGTAAGCACCCCGCAGATCTAGTTTAGTAAATACCCTTGCTCCCCGAAGCCTATCGAAGAGCTCAGATATCAAGGGCAAAGGATAGTTATTTTTAATGGTGATGGCATTAAGACCCCTGTAGTCTATGCATGGACGCAATTCCCCATTCTTCTTCTGCACGAAGAAGAACCCTGCCCCAGCAGGTGACACTGACTTCCTAATGAATCCTCTTGCCAGATTTTCCTGGATGTACTGTGACATTGCCTCCATCTCCGGGAGAGATAGCAGATAGACTCGACCCCGGGGAGGCTCAGCACCAGGCAAGAGATCAATAGGACAGTCATAGGGGCGATGGGGCGGAAGGATCTCCGCCGCCTTTTTGGAGAACACGTCTGCATAAGACCAATACTGCTTGGGGAGAGAGGAAAGATCTGCGGGTACCTCTGTAGTAGCAACCTGAACGCACTCCCTCTGACACCTACCCCCACAAGATTCGCCCCATCCCAGGATTCTGCCAGAGGACCACTCGATATGAGGAGAGTGGTACCGTAGCCAAGGTATTCCCAACAGGACCTCATCAATTCCCTCAGGAATGACGAGCAGAGATATAATCTCCTGATGAGATGGCGACATGGACAGAGTAAAAGGGATGGTCTGGTGTGTTATCTGTGAGGGCAGTGTCGACCCATTCACCACTCGTACCGTTACTGGTTGAGCTAGCATAACCAGGGGTATTGCGTGATGTTGGGCGAAGGCAGAAGACATAAAATTGCCCTCCGCCCCAGAATCCACGCAGAGCTCTACCGAGTGGGAGAATGAGCCTATAGTAATTGTAGCCTTAAAGGACAATTTAGAGGCAAACGTCGCCGTGTCTAGTGTACCTCCACCTACTACCACTAGACGCTGACGTTTCCTCGACCGCTGAGAACATCTGGTGTCCTGACTGCTGGCAAACATGACAGACCTTGAGTGCACAAGCGGTCCGGGACTTAGATCCCGCTTGTGACACTTCCCTGGCCTCATGTGACTCAGGAACCAGGACCGGAGATTCCAGAGGTTTGGCGAAGGTAGGAGCCAGCCGAAACCTCTGCCTACACTGGGCTCGCTCTAACCTCCGCTCGTTAAAACGGAAGTCAATTTGAGTGGAGACAGTTATTAATCCTCCAGTGTGGCAGGAACCTCCCTAGTGGCCAGAGCGTCCTTAACGTGGTCAGCCAGGCCCCTCCAAAATATGGGGATAAGAGCTTTATCCGACTAATCCAGCTCAGAAGCTAAAGTGCGGAATTGGACGGCAAAATGACTGACCAAGGACTCACCCTGAGTTAATGCCAGCAGTTGGAGCGCAGTATCATGGGTGACTTGAGGTCCTAAAAAGACCTGTTTCAGAGTGCTCAGAAACAGCGGAGCACTCTGCACCACATGATCGCCACACTCCCACAGCGGTGTAGCCCATTCCAACGCCCTGTCCGACAAGAGAGACACTATAAATCCCACCTTAGCCCGCTCTGTGGGAAAACGTGCAGCCAGGAGCTCGAGGTGAATAGAGCACTGACTCACAAATCCCCTACAAAATTTGCTATCACCAGAAAATTTTTCTGGCAGCGGGAGGCAAGAAAATGTCGGAGCAGGGGTGGCAATGGACAGGGTTGCTGCAGCCACGCTAGCAGCCTGTACAGCAACTGCGGTAACATCCACAGCTGAGGTTGCGCTCTCAAGAGCCGCCAACCTACCCTCCAGCTGCTGGATATACCGCAAGGATTGCTGTTTGTCTGTCATTACTAGCCAGACCCTGGCGCTAGTGTAATGTTAGGGCTAGCGGAAAGCACCAAATAATAAGACAGATAGAGTATGGTGCGTTCGCAGCCCGGGGTCAACCTTGCAGAGATGGAACCTGCTGCCAAGTAATGACGGACTATATGGCGGTACTCATAAGTATACACACGTGGGTTAAACTTCACCCAGCGTGAAGGAAGCGATCCTGTTGCGTCACAGGACCGCGGTACCGCACATAGAGCGCGAGCAAGTAGTCAGCGAACTCAACCCCAACTAGGATTGAAGTCCGATTAGACCCTTGCTGGCACAACACCGCAACTGGGTGTGTAAGGAAACTAAATAACAATATTAAGGCACAAGAGTGCATGCGGTGCCGCACTGACGAACGCCACTAACCACCCAGGCTTGGGTAAGGAAAGCACAGAGGAAGTGCACGGCGCCGTACTGGCGGTCACAGCAACTGGACGCTGTAATGTGTGATTCGTGCAGTAGGATAAGTCGGGCGCTAGATAGCAAACATACACCTTCCGCGAACAGACATTCAATAGGGTAGGGGTATCCAAGGACGACTTGCACTCACAACATACACACATTAACAATTGTACACTAGCGCATGGCCGTGCGGTCATGCGCAGTTTATATAGTTGCAGCACAGGAAGTGGCCACAGAAACTTTGCCCTTCCAAGACCTGCCAAGAGGACCAATGGAATGTGCTGCAGAGCCTGAGCACATGACCCTCGATCTCCAACGGGAGATCTTGCCCTGGGCATGCTCAGTGTGTGCAGACAAGGACTTAGTCCTAGAGAAGTCCGCTCGCTGCTGACCAGCACTGGCTTTAATGGCAGAAGCTGAAGAAGCAGCAGTAACTCTCTGTACAGAGTGAGACTGAGCAAGACGCTGGGACCGACGTCCCTGCTGAGCAGACTCCACTGCGGCTGGATAAGAATGGGAGACCGCAGCGGAGATGGCTCGAGATTCCCCCTGTGCAGAAGCGGGAACTCGAGACCTAACACTGGGAAGCATACTTACCCTCCACACCTTTAGTCAGGTGTGGAGATTTTTGTAAACTCTGTGTGGATTTTTTGTAGTTTTTATTCTGACCGCACAGTATTCCATCCTGTCCTATCTATCTAGCTAGACTGGCCTCCTGTGCTACATCCTGGTTTCATTCTGTGTATGTCTTTTCCCTCTCCACTCACAGTCATTACTTGTGGGGCCTATCTATCGTTTGGGGATTTTCTCTGAGGCAATATAGTTTTCCTGTTTCTATCTTTATGGGTAGTTAGTTCTCAGGCTGTGACAAGGTGCCTAGGGAGTGACAGGAGCATCCCACGGCCACTTCTAGTGTTGTGTTGAGCTTAGGGACTGCGGCCAGTACAGGTACCACTTCCTTCAGAGCTCGTCCCATGTTCCTCCTAAACCACCAGTTCATAACAGAGACCTATGTATACCTTGTCACATGGGCATGTGGCATGGTAAAACACACCTTTGAAAGTACTGGTAATAAATTTCTTGATTTCATAGGTCTTGGAGCCTTTAAAATTTGAGAAGTTCACACAATTGGCACAGGCCTAATATCCGCCACAAGGGAAGAAGCCTACCATTGTTGTACTAAGTTTTGATGATTTTTTAGTTGGTTCATAGTGGCTATGCACAAGTAAATCCTGCAGATTCCTAGATCTTCTAGCCACAATAGATGAAGTAAGTGGTAGAATCTGTGAAAGGTCTGTATGCAATATTGGCCAATGTTTATTCAGGATCTCACAGAACTGGCGCCCTTTTTTACAGTACACAGTGATGAAACGTATTTTATTGTCCTTGCACTTATCCATTTTATACTTGTTGCCATATAAAAGTTCATTTCTTGTTGCTCTTTTGCCCATAGGTATCCCTTGTTTATCATCTTTGTCATGATCCCAATGGCAGGGGATCACAAAAGGACAAGCACAAAAACAAAACAAGCTCTAGGGTGATGAAACCTGAGCTGACCGCGATCCTGAACCTAAACACACAACTAGCAGTAGCCGGGGAACGTGCCTACGATGATTCCTAGACGTCTCGCGCCAGCCGAAGGATTAACTTCCCCTATTAGAAGAAACACAGACCTCACTTGCCTCCAGACAAACACGCCACAGAAATAGCAGCCCCCCACATGTAATAACGGTGAAATGAGAGGAAAGCACATATGTAGTTATGAAAATAGAATCAGCAAAAATGAGGCCCGCTAAAGCTAGATAGCAGAGGATACAAAAGTGAACTGCGCGGTCAGCGAAAAACCCTTCAAAAAACCATCCTGAAATTACTTGAACTCATGTGCCAACTCATGGAACATGAGGAGTAATTTCAGCCCACTAGAGCAACCAGCAGCAAGGAATCACATATCTGCAAGCTGGACTAAGACAAAAATTAAACAAAATGTGGAACAGGAAAATCAAAACTTAGCTTGTCCTGAAGATAACAGACGCAGGGAGCAGAGGTAAAAAGCCACGCTGATACATTGATAGCCGGCGAGGAAATGACAAAAAAGCCAGGTTAAATAGGAAACTCCCATAACCTGATGGAACAGGTGGACACCAGAGACCGCAGAGAACACAAGTCACCCAGTACCATCAGTAACCACCAGAGGGAGCCCAAAAACAGAACTCACAACAGTACCCCCCCCCTTGAGGAGGGGTCACCGAACCCTCACGAGAACCACCAGGGCGACCAGGATGAGCCCTATGAAAAGCACGGACCAAATCGGCAGCATGAACATCAGAGGCAATCACCCAAGATTTATCCTCCTGACCATAACCCTTCCACTTGACCAAATACTGGAGTTTCCGTCTGGAAACACGAGAATCCAAGATCTTCTCCACAACATGCTCCAATTCACCCTCCACCAGCACCGGAGCAGGAGGCTCAAGCGAAGGAACAACAGGTACCTCATACTTCCGTAACAACGACCGATGGAACACATTATGAATAGCAAACGATGCCGGGAGATCCAAACGAAACGACACAGGGTTAAGAATTTCCAAGATCCTATAGGGACCGATGAACCGAGGCTTGAACTTAGGAGAAGAGACCTTCATAGGAACAAAACGAGAAGACAACCACACCAAGTCCCCAACAAGAAGTCGAGGACCCACGCGGCGACGGCGATTAGCAAACTGCTGAGCCCTCTCCTGGGACAACTTCAAATTGTCCACCACATGACTCCAAATCTGATGCAACCTATCCACCACCATGTCCACTCCAGGACAATCAGAAGGCTCCACCTGACCAGAGGAAAAACGAGGATGAAACCCCGAATTACAAAAGAAAGGAGAAACCAAGGTAGCAGAACTAGCCCGATTATTAAGGGCAAACTCGGCAAGCGGCAAAAAGGAAACCCAGTCATCTTGATCAGCAGAAACAAAACACCTTAAATAAGTTTCTAAAGTCTGATTAGTTCGTTCCGTCTGGCCATTCGTCTGGGGATGGAATGCAGACGAAAAGGACAAATCAATGCCCATCTTAGCACAGAACGTCCGCCAAAATCTAGACACAAACTGGGATCCCCTGTCAGAAACGATGTTCTCCGGAATGCCATGCAAACGGACCACGTTTTGAAAAAACAGAGGGACCAACTCAGAGGAGGAAGGTAACTTAGGCAAGGGTACCAGATGAACCATCTTAGAAAAGCGGTCACACACAACCCATATGACGGACATTTTTTGAGAGACAGGGAGATCCGAAATAAAGTCCATGGAAATGTGCGTCCAAGGCCTCTTCGGGATAGGCAAAGGTGACAACAATCCACTGGCCCGAGAACAGCAAGGCTTAGCCCGAGCGCAAACTCCACAAGACTGCACGAAAGAACGCACATCCCTCGACAAGGAAGGCCACCAAAAAGACTTGGCCACCAAGTCTCTAGTACCAATATTCCAGGATGACCTGCCAACACAGAAGAATGGACCTCGGAGATGACTCTACTGGTCCAATTATCCGGAACAAACAGTCTTTCCGGCGGACAACGATCAGGTTTATCCGCCTGAAACTCCTGCAAAGCACGTCGCAAGTCTGGGGAGACAGCCGACAAAATCACCCCATCCCTAAGGATACCAGTGGGCTCAGAATTTCCAGGGGAGTCAGGCACAAAACTCCTAGAAAGAGCATCCGCCTTCACATTCTTTGAACCTGGCAGGTATGAAACCACAAAATTGAAACGGGAGAAAAACAGTGACCAACGAGCCTGTCTGGGATTCAGACGCTTGGCAGACTCAAGGTACATCAGATTTTTGTGATCAGTCAAGACCACCACACGATGTCTAGCACCCTCAAGCCAATGACGCCACTCCTCAAATGCCCACTTCATGGCCAAAAGCTCCCGATTACCAACATCATAATTCCATTCAGCGGGCGAAAATTTTCTAGAAAAGAACGCACATGGCTTCATCACTGAGCCATCGGAGCTTCTCTGTGATAAAACCGCCCCTGCTCCGATCTCGGAAGCATCAACCTCAACCTGAAAAGGAAGCGACGTATCTGGCTGACGCAACACAGGAGCAGAAGAAAACCGGCGCTTAAGTTCCTGGAAGGCCTCCACAGCCGCAGGAGACCAATCAGTAACATCAGTACCCTTCTTAGTCAAATCCGTCAAAGGCTTAACAACACTAGAAAAATTAGTTATGAAGCGACGATAAAAATTAGCAAAGCCCAAGAACTTCTGTAGACTCTTAAGAGATGTAGGCTGCGTCCAGTCACAAATAGCCTGAACCTTGACGGGATCCATCTCAATAGTAGAAGGGGAAAAAATATACCCCAAAAAAGAAATCTTCTGGACTCCAAAGAGACATTTAGAACCCTTTACAAACAAAGAATTGGCCCGCAGGACCTGAAACACCTTCCTGACCTGCTGAACATGAGACTCCCAGTCATCAGAAAAAACCAAAACATCATCCAAATACACGATAATAAATTTATCCAGATATTCACGGAAAATATCGTGCATAAAAGACTGGAAGACAGAAGGAGCATTAGAAAGTCCAAAAGGCATCACCAAATACTCGAAATGGCCCTCAGGCGTATTAAATGCGGTTTTTCACTCATCACCCTGCCTTATCCGCACCAGATTATACGCACCCCGAAGATCAATCTTAGTGAACCATTTAGCCCCCTTAATGCGAGCGAACAAATCAGTCAACAATGGCAAAGGATACTGATATTTGACTGTAATCTTATTCAAAAGACGATAATCTATGCAAGGCCTCAAGGAACCATCTTTTTTGGCCACAAAAAAAAAACCGGCTCCCAAAGGGGACGAAGATGGACGGATATGTCCCTTTTCCAAGGACTCCTTAACATAATTCCGCATAGCAGTATGCTCTGGCACAGACAGATTGAACAAACGACCTTTAGGGAATTTACTGCCAGGAATCAAATCTATAGCACAATCGCAATCCCTGTGAGGAGGAAGCGAACTGAGCTTAGGCTCCTCAAAAACCTCCCGATAATCAGACAAAAATACCGGAACCTCAGAAGGAGTAGATGAAGCGATAGAAATCGGAGATGCATCATCATGAACCCCCTGACATCCCCAGCTTAACACAGACATTGTTTTCCAGTCCAAGACTGGGTTATGAGTTTGTAACCATGGCAGACCAAGCACTAAGACATCATGTAAATTATACAGTACCAGGAAGCGAATCACCTCCTGATGAACGGGAGTCATACGCATGGTCACTTGTGTCCAGTACTGAGGTTTATTCATAGCCAAAGGTGTAGAGTCAATTCCTTTCAAAGGAATAGGAACTTCCAGAGGTTCCAGACTAAACCCACAGCGATTGGCAAATGACCAATCCATAAGACTCAGGGCAGCGCCTGAATCCACATAGGCATCGACGGAAATGGATGATAATGAACAAATCAGAGTCACAGACAGAATGATCTTAGACTGTAAAGTACCAATGGCAACAGACTTATCAACCTTTTTTGTGCGTTTAGAGCATGCTGATATAACATGAGCTGAATCACCACAATAAAAACACAATCCATTTTTTCGTCTATAATTTTGCCGTTCACTTCTGGACTGAATTCTATCACATTGCATTATCTCAGGTGCCTGTTCAGAAGACACCGCCAAATGGTGCACAGGTTTGCGCTCCCGTAAACGCCGATCAATCTGAATAGCCATAGTCATGGACTCATTCAGACCTGTAGGCGCCGGGAACCCCACCATAACATCTTTAATGGCCTCAGAAAGGCCATCTCTGAATTTTGCAGCCAGAGCGCACTCATTCCACTGAGTAAGCACCGACCATTTCCGAAATTTCTGACAATATATTTCTGCTTCATCTTGCCCCTGAGAGAGAGCCAATAAAGCATTTTCAGCCTGAATCTCTAGGTTAGGTTCCTCATAGAGCAAGCCCAATGCCAGAAAAAACGCATCCACATTGAGCAACGCAGGATCCCCTGGTGCCAATGCAAATGCCCAATTCTGAGGGTCACCCCGCAGGAAAGATATAACAATCTTGACCTGCTGAGCAGGGTCTCCAGAGGAGCGAGATTTCAAGGAAAGAAACAACTTGCAATTGTTCCTAAAATTCAGAAAACAAGATCTATCTCCAGAAAAAAACTCTGGGATAGGAATTCTAGGTTCAGACATAGGCGTATGTACAACAAAATCTTGAATATTTTGAACCTTAGCAGCAAGATTATTCAGGCTGGAAGCCAAACTCTGGATGTCCATGATAAACAGCTGAGGTCAGAGCCATTCAAGGATTAAGAGGAGGAAAGAAGCAGCCAAGCAGCAATTAAGGCTAGGCAGCAAACACTGAGGAAGGAAAAAAAAAAAAAAAAACTTCCTCAGACTACTTTTCCTCCTACTTCAGCCAAAAAGATGACCAATTTTTTCTGGCCGGCTATACTGTCATGATCCCAATGGCAGGGGATCACAAAAGGACAAGCACAAAAACAAAACAAGCTCTAGGGTGATGGAACCTGAGCTGACCGCGTTCCTGAACCTAAACACACAACTAGCAGTAGCCGGGGAACGTGCCTACGATGATTCCTAGACGTCTCGCGCCAGCCAAAGGATTAACTTCCCCTATTAGAAGAAACACAGACCTCACTTGCCTCCAGAGAAACACCCCACAGAAATAGCAGCCCCCCACATGTAATAACGGTGAAATAAGAGGAAAGCACATACGTAGTTATGAAAATAGAATCAGCAAAAATGAGGCCCGCTAAAGCTAGATAGCAGAGGATACAAAAGTGAACTGCGCGGTCAGCGAAAAAACCCTTCAAAAAACCGTCCTGAAATTACTTGAACTCATGTGCCAACTCATGGAACATGAGGAGTAATTTCAGCCCACTAGAGCAACCAGCAGCAAGGAATCACATATCTGCAAGCTGGACTAAGACAAAAATTAAGCAAAACGTGGAACAGGAAAATCAAAACTTAGCTTGTCCTGAAGATAACAGACGCAGGGAGCAGAGGTAAAAAGACACGCTGATACATTGATAGCCGGCGAGGAAATGACAAAAAAGCCAGGTTAAATAGGAAACTCCCATAACCTGATGGAACAGGTGGACACCAGAGACCGCAGAGAACACAAGTCACCCAGTACCATCAGTAACCACCAGAGGGAGCCCAAAAACAGAACTCACAACACATCTTATTGCTCCCCATTCTTGAAACCTCTTTGTTAATTCCCTTGACTGATTCTCAAAGTCACTCACCCTGGAACATATATGTTTGACCCTTCAAAATTGGCCAATGGGAATTCCCCATATTGTTAAATGGGGATGGGCGGATTGAGCATGGAGGACAGAATTGGTAGCCATTTCCCTCCAAAACAAATTAGTGGATAGACACCTATCAGGCAGGGTACATATCTGCAAGTCCAAGAAATCCACTGACTTACCATATTTGAAGGTTAATTTTATATTGAGGTCATTTTGGTTAAGACTGTCAATCAATTTTCCCAAATCCTCAGTACTTCCTTCCCAAATGAACCAAATATCATCAAAATATCTCATACATTCTTGGATGAAATCTCTCTGAGGGATGGGATTAAAGATGAATGTATCTCTTTCCCATGCTCCTAAGAATAGGTTTGCATATGAGGGAGAACAACAGGCTCCAATAGCTGTTCCTTGTAGTTGCAGATACAGTCGGTATGGAAATAATTCAGACCCCTTTAAATTTTTCACTCTTTGTTTCATTGCAGCCATTTGGTAAATTAAAAAAAAAAGATGCACCCCATCTTGACTGAAAAAAATGAAATGTAGACGTTTTTGCAAATATATTATAAATGAAAAACTTAATTATCACATGGTCATTAGTATTCAGACCCTTTGCTCAATATTGAGTAGAAGCACCATTTTGAGCTAGTACAACCATGAATCTTCTTGGGAATTATGCAACAATTTTTTCACACCTGGATTTGGGGATACTCTGCCATTCTTCCTTGCAGATCCTCTCCAGTTCAGTCAGGTTGGATGGTGAACATTGGAGAACATCCATTTTCAGGTTTCTCCAGAGATGCTCAGTTAGGTTTTGGTCTGAGCTCTAGCTGGGACAGTAAAGAATGGTCATAGAGTTGTTCTGAAGCCACTCTTTTGTTATTTTAGCTGTGTCCTTAGGGTTATTGTCTTGATGGAAGGTGAACCTTCAACCAAGTCTGAGGTCCAGAGCACTCTGGAAGAGGTTTTCATCTAGGATATCTCTGTACTTGGTTTTCTCCACACATGCCGCTTAGAATTATCACCAAAAAGGTCT
The DNA here is from genome assembly GCF_032444005.1 of Ranitomeya imitator. Taxonomy (NCBI): domain Eukaryota; kingdom Metazoa; phylum Chordata; class Amphibia; order Anura; family Dendrobatidae; genus Ranitomeya; species Ranitomeya imitator. The sequence goes on along the minus strand of NC_091285.1, from coordinate 391,146,575 downwards.
ATCTTCATCTCATCAGACCAGAGAATCTTATTTCTCATTGTCTATGAGTACTTCATGTGTTTTTTTAGCAAATTCTATGTGAGCTTTCATATGTTTTCCATCAGGCCACTCTGCCATAAAGGCCCAACTTTTGCAGGGCTGCAATGGAACTATCTCCCATCTCCGTACTGCATCTCTGAAGCTCAGCCACAGTGATCCTGGGGTTCTTCTTTTCCTCTCTCACGAAGGCTCTTCTCCCAGGATTGCTCAGTTTGGCTGGAGGGCCAGGTCTAGGCATACTTCTGGTGGTCCCAAACTTCTTCCATTTAAGGATTATGAAGGCCACTGTGCTCTTAGGAACCTTAAGTACAGCAGAAATTCTTTTATAATCTTGGCCAGATCTGTGCCTTGCCACAATCCTGTCTCTGAGCTCCTTGGCCAGTTCTTTTGACCTCATGATTCTCATTTGGTCTGACATGCACTGTGAGCTCTTATATAGACAGGTGTGTGCTTTTCCAAATCAAGTCCTATCAGTAGTGTGTTGAGCGATACCTTCCGATATTTGTAAGTATCGGATGGTATCGTCCGATACCGGCAAAATATCGGATCTCGCCGATACCGAGTTCCGATACCAATACAAGTCAATGGGACACAAATATCGGAATGTATCCTGCATGGTTCCCAGGGTCTGAAGGAGGGGAAACTTTCCTTCAGGCCCTGGGATCCATATTAATGTAAAAAAATAAAGAATAAAAATAAAAAATATGGCTATACTCACCCCTCCGAAGAACCCTGGCTGTCACCGCTGCAAGCGTCCGCCTCCGTCCTTAAGAATGCTGCGAGTGAAGGACCTTCGATGACGTCGCGATCAGGTGACCGGTCACCTGACCGTTCACGTGACCGCTCACCTGACCGCGACGTCATCGAAGATCCTTCACTCACAGCATTCTTAAGGACGGAGGCGGACGCTTGCAGCAGTGACAGCCAGGGTTCTTCGGAGGGGTGAGTATAGCCATATTTTTTATTTTTATTCTTTATTTTTTACATTAATATGGATCCCAGGGCCTGAAGGAGAGTTTCCTTTCCTCCAGACCCTAGGAGCCATATGCACTGCACACTCCGATACTGATTCCCGATATCACAAAAATATCGGATCTCGGTATCGGAATTCCGATACAGCAAATATCGGCCGATACCCGATACTTGCAGTATCGGAATGCTTAACACTACCTATCAGTTTAATTAAAAACAGCTAGACTTCAATTAAAGAGTAGAACCATCCCAAGGAGGTTCACAAGGAAATGGACAGCATGCAACTTAAATATGAGTGTCTGAGCAAAGGGTCTGAATGCTTATGGTCATGTGATAGTTCAGTTTTTCTTCTTTAATAAATTTACAAAAATGTCTACATTTCTGTTTTTTTCAGTCAAGATGGGGTGCAGAGTGACATTTGTGAGAAAAAAATTAACTTTTTTGAATTTACCAAATGGCTGCAATGAAACAGAGTGAAACATTTAAAGGGGTCTGAATATTTTTCATACTCACTGTACATACTCTGCCCCAGACATTGTTTGTCAACACAAACTGCAAAAATATTAATAATAGTGAAATCATCCTTTTATCCAGATTGCTGCATTCAAGGTATGCCAATACCACTTTTAATCCATCCATATGTTTTATTGACGTGCATAGTGCTTCAACGTCGACTATTACCATGATGCTGTTGGTATTGAGTTGTAAATTGTCCAATCTCCGTAGGGCAGCTTTTTTATCTATAATAAATGATGGGAGTTCACTTACCAATAAAAGTCCAGAATTTGTGTAATGATCTCACATAGACCACCATTCCCAGACACAATTGGTCTCCTGTGTGGATCAATGAGGTCTTTATGTATCTTAGGAATTAAGTATAGCGTAGGCATCCATGGGTGTAAATTTTTAATTACATTTAGCAACATCTTGGGGATAATTCCCTCCCTTTTCAAGAATGTTGCACAGTTCATCTTGAAAGGATCTTGTTGAATTCAGTAGCATTTTCTTATTACAGATTTTGTAATTGAGAAACCTGTGTGCTTGCTTTTCATATAAGTTGTGCAGCCAGATGACGATGTTGCTCCCCTTGTCGGCAGGCTTAAACACAACTTCTTCCCACCCCTTCATATCCTCCAATGACCGTCTATTCGATTGGCAGAAGTTGGAACTCCCAAATCCTTTACTAGAAAGTGCTTCAATATCTTTTTACACTAGTTTAGTGAATGCATCCACAGCAGGACAAAGGTTAAGAGCTGGAAAAATTTTTTGGTCTTACTCACAATTTGATTAGGTAGATTACTAACCTCTGTGGGATTGCTCTCCAGAGCCAATACCTCAAGATTAGCTAGGGCTTCTCTTTCCTCAACTGTGGTAAAGATTTAATCCCCTTTTCCCTATGGTGTAGTTTCTTCAAAATCAGTTTTCGCGAAAATAAATGCAGATCCTTCACGGATGTAAACTCATCTGGAGAATTCTCAAGAATATTGGTTTGGTTATCAGACAAAATAAGTAATGATAAATGTATCACCTTCAATTGATCATTTCTTCTGTTTGGCTTCTTCCTAAAGAAGTCAGTTGTTTTGGGATTTCCTCCATGTCTTGTGCGCCAATTCCAAGGAGTGGCGTTTTCCACATTCAAATTGGAAGTGCTGGTGTCTGACATGAATGATACTGAACTAATTTAAGGATTTCTGGAGCCAGTACCCCTCTCATTTCTTTTGGCTCCTTGCCACCTATACAACTTATTGTTTTCATAATCCATGAGATCTCTCTGGTATTTCTTAGTTTTCGTTTGACAAATATCTTTTTTCCATCTTTTGAGGTCTTGATTGACCTCATTCAAAAGGGTATCTAGATGATCCTTTTTCAAATCCCTGTTTGATGTTGTTTCCAATTTCTTAATTTCTTCCTCTATTTTACAGATTAAAAGAGTATTGCTTTCAATAATTATCTGGAGGAACTCAATAGAGCATGTAGTAGTTGCCATCATACAGCGAATAGTTGCACTGTGAGCCCTCTGGGGATGATTTTTTGACTAACACAGTTTTCCAGGGCTGTTTTAGTCCACCAGACTTTTGTTTTCTTATGTATATTGTTTTTATACTGTTTAAAGAGATCTTTCTCTGTATTAGAAGCATCAGCTGAAGGTTGTTAGACACCTGTGCGGAATATATCAGATGCGTTTTTGCGCCAGGATGATTTCCTGGCTGAAAAATCCATTATAGTAAAGCAGGTAGTCTGTCTAAAGACAGAAACATAAACGTTAAGCATATTACCCAAGCCCATTTTCCTTACACCTGGAATGGGCAACACTCTAAATTAATTAGAACTATATTGATCATGCGGCAATTATGCAGCATAAAGATCAGAAAGTGTTTTGCACAATAGTAGTAAAATAAAAATGCTAAAAAGAAGAGAAAAAAATGAAATAAAAAATAGGGTTCTTATACACTCTCATATAGTAATTCGGATTAGGATTGGGCACCACTTTATTTGTTTATTATGTATGATCTGACATATCTGTAAATAGATGGCAAAGGAACCCCGCATTAAAATCTTCCCAAGCCTTTGATATCTTTAGAGAAATCTTTTATTATTCTAACATCTACATATGTTTTTATTGTTGTATTTTTTGCAATAATAAAAAACTTTGCACATTCACATTTATGATCTGTAGCTACTAGAGTTGAGCGACCTTGACCTTTTTAGAGTCGAGCCGGGTTTCGCGAAACCCGACTATCTCAAAAGTCGGGTCGAGTGAAATCGGCCGATTATGACGTAAAGTCGGGATCGACCGAAACACGAAACCCAATGCAAGTCAATGGGGCAGCATAGTCGGCAGTGAGTGGGGGCCAGGAAAACACCTAGAGTGCCCATTTTAATGTCAAAACCATCCATTCTTCTTAATGAAGCTTGTCAAGCGTAATTTACCTTATAATAATTGGAAGGCATTTGAAATTGGGGTTCATTTGGCTAAAGTTGTGGTGGGTAGGGCTGGTTCAAGTAATTAGTGGGCCCAGGAAATCTGGACCACGTCACGGCAGTGGAGCAGGGAGAGGTAAGTATTTCAACTTTGCAAGTGCTGTGAACCTGAGCAAGCAGGGGGGGCCCACTCGTTGGCATTGGCACTGGCACAGGGCCCCTCAAAGTACAGCGGTGTGTTTGCACGGCGGGGGCGCCTCCCACCGGCAGCAACACTTTTGCGTACCATGAGAGGCCCTGTGCCAGTGACGTCGCCAACTAGTATTCCTCCCCCCACCTGATGAAGGAACCTGCACTTTCATCTGCACCTTCCTCTTTGTCCCCGTGTAAGGTGGTATGGTATGCGGGAAGGGGGACCTGACTTTCAGCAGGGTCACAATCTTGCAGTGTAGCGTGCACGGGAAATGTTGCGTTATGGGTCAATGTACCAGCAGACTCATCTATCACTGGCTGGGCAGTGGGCAGGATGAGGAGGAAACACAGATATAGGCCCAAAGAATAAAGTGGGCTAAATGCAGTTCAAAATTGGTAACACAGGACTAATCAGGGGGCATTGCAGTGGAGGACAACTGGAATGAGAGGCTGACACAGAGAGTAGGCCCAAATCAGTAAGTAGTCGAAATGCAGTTCAAAATTGGCAACAGAAGTAAACAGGCGGCACAGCTTTGTTCAGTGGAGGAGAACAGCAAGGAGTGGCAGACACCGATAGTAGGCCCCAACCCAACTAGTAGGCCAAATGCAGTCTAACATTAACAACTACTTAACGAGCGCCTGAAAACGGAATTTCAGGACAGGAAACCAGGAGAACAGCAAGGAGCGGCAGACACCGATAGTAGGCCCCAAACCAACTAGTACGCCAAATGCAGTTGTTCCGTTTAACCACAATTTAATGAGAGCCGGAAGATCGAAGCTCAGGAAAGGCAACCTGGAGAACACCTTGGAGTGGAACACACCATCTCTCTACACCCCATACCCAATTTGTAGGCCCAATGCAGCGTAGTTTCCAACAACTACTAAACGAGAGCCGGAAGATCGAAGCAATGGAGAGGAAACCTGGGGAACACCTTGGAGTGTAACACACCATCTCTCTACACCCCATACCCAATTTGTAGGCCTAATGCAGCGTAGTTTCCAACAACTACTAAACGAGAGCATGAAGATCGAAGCAATGGAGAGGAAACCTGGGGAACACCTTGGAGTGGAACACACCATCTCTCTACACCCCATACCCAATTTGTAGGCCTAATGCAGCGTAGTTTCCAACAACTACTAAACGAGAGCATGAAGATCGAAGCAATGGAGAGGAAACCTGGGGAACACCTTGGAGTGGAACACACCATCTCTCTACACCCCATACCCAATTTGTAGGCCTAACGCAGCGTAGTTTCCAACAACTACTAAACAAGAGCATGATGATCGAAGCATTGGCGAGGAAACCTGGGGAACACCTTGGAGTGGAACACACCATCTCTCTACAGTGGAACACACCATCTCTCTACACCCCATACCCAATTTGTAGGCCTAATGCAGCGTAGTTTCCAACAACTACTAAACGAGAGCCGGAAGATCGAAGCAATGGAGAGGAAACCTGGGGAACACCTTGGAGTGTAACACACCATCTCTCTACACCCCATACCCAATTTGTAGGCCTAATGCAGCATAGTTTCCAACAACTACTAAACGAGAGCATGAAGATCGAAGCAATGGAGAGGAAACCTGGGGAACACCTTGGAGTGGAACACACCATCTCTCTACACCCCATACCCAATTTGTAGGCCTAATGCAGCATAGTTTCCAACAACTTTTAAACGAGAGCATGATGATCGAAGCATTGGCGAGGAAACCTGGGGAACACCTTGGAGTGGAACACACCATCTCTCTACAGTGGAACACACCATCTCTCTACACCCCATACCCAATTTGTAGGCCTAATGCAGCGTAGTTTCCAACAACTACTAAACGAGAGCCGGAAGATCGAAGCAATGGAGAGGAAACCTGGGGAACACCTTGGAGTGTAACACACCATCTCTCTACACCCCATACCCAATTTGTAGGCCTAATGCAGCGTAGTTTCCAACAACTACTAAACGAGAGCATGAAGATCGAAGCAATGGAGAGGAAACCTGGGGAACACCTTGGAGTGGAACACACCATCTCTCTACACCCCATACCCAATTTGTAGGCCTAATGCAGCGTAGTTCCCAACAACTACTAAACGAGAGCATGATGATCGAAGCATTGGCGAGGAAACCTGGGGAACACCTTGGAGTGGAACACACCATCTCTCTACAGTGGAACACACCATCTCTCTACACCCCATACCCAATTTGTAGGCCTAATGCAGCGTAGTTTCCAACAACTACTAAACGAGAGCCGGAAGATCGAAGCTCAGGAAAGGCAACCTGGGGAACACCTTGGAGTGGAACACACCATCTCTCTACACCCCATACCCAATTTGTAGGCCCAATGCAGCGTAGTTTCCAACAACTACTAAACGAGAGCCGGAAGATCGAAGCTCAGGAAAGGCAACCTGGGGAACACCTTGGAGTGTAACAAACCCTCTCTCTACACCACGGAAGGGCTGATTCTTAGGAAGGAAGGCTGTCGGAAAGAAGCAGGGCGCGTCCGAGGGTCATTATATTCTTATTAGGTATATACTCATCCTCGGACGTGCCCTGCTTCTTTATTTGTAATGAATGTTTATTGGCAATGTGGTTTTGACTTACTCTATTTTTTTGGTAAATAATGATTTTATTATTTTCATTGTTTTGCATCTTCTTGGCAATAATATAAAGAAGACGCGACAGGACAACACTCGGTGGATGCCATATCTGTGTTTAAAATTGAAAAAACCTTTCAGTTAACTACTTGCAGGAGAAAGTTATTGTAGCTGGTGGCCATTTTTAGTACTGTACCAGATTTTTGTTGTATGTGTTTGTTTTTAATGTTAAAATGTCTGCATTTGATATCTCTCCAGTATTTTCTTTTTTATAAGCAAAATACTTATTTTTATATTTTCTGATGTTGGTTCCAGGGGTACACGGGCAGCAGTGGTGTGGTCAGTGGAGGCCTAGTGGAAGGAGTGACCACAGACAGGCATCGAAGGCCTAAAATAATAACACATGGCTGTAGGCAATTTTAAATTGGTTCCAGGGGTACATGGGCAGCAGTGGTGTGGTCAGTGGAGGCCTAGTGGAAGGAGTGACCGCAGACAGGCATCGAAGGCCTAAAATAATAACACATGGCTGTAGGCAATTTTAAATTGGTTCCAGGGGTACACGGGCAGCAGTGGTGTGGTCAGTGGAGGCCTAGTGGAAGGAGTGACCGCAGACAGGCATCGAAGGCCTAAAATAATAACACATGGCTGTAGGCAATTTTAAATTGGTTCCAGGGGTACACGGGCAGCAGTGGTGTGGTCAGTGGAGGCCTAGTGGAAGGAGTGACCGCAGACAGGCATCGAAGGCCTAAAATAATAACACATGGCTGTAGGCAATTTTAAATTGGTTCCAGGGGTACACGGGCAGCAGTGGTGTGGTCAGTGGAGGCCTAGTGGAAGGAGTGACCGCAGACAGGCATCGAAGGCCTAAAATAATAACACATGGCTGTAGGCAATTTTAAATTGGTTCCAGGGGTACACGGGCAGCAGTGGTGTGGTCAGTGGAGGCCTAGTGGAAGGAGTGACCGCAGACAGGCATCGAAGGCCTAAAATAATAACACATGGCTGTAGGCAATTTTAAATTGGTTCCAGGGGTACACGGGCAGCAGTGGTGTGGTCAGTGGAGGCCTAGTGGAAGGAGTGACCGCAGACAGGCATCGAAGGCCTAAAATAATAACACATGGCTGTAGGCAATTTTAAATTGGTTCCAGGGGTACACGGGCAGCAGTGGTGTGGTCAGTGGAGGCTTAGTGGAAGGAGTGACCGCAGACAGGCATCGAAGGCCTAAAATAATAACACATGGCTGTAGGCAATTTTAAATTGGTTCCAGGGGTACACGGGCAGCAGTGGTGTGGTCAGTGGAGGCCTAGTGGAAGGAGTGACCGCAGACAGGCATCGAAGGCCTAAAATAATAACACATGGCTGTAGGCAATTTTAAATTGGTTCCAGGGGTACACGGGCAGCAGTGGTGTGGTCAGTGGAGGCCTAGTGGAAGGAGTGACCGCAGACAGGCATCGAAGGCCTAAAATAATAACACATGGCTGTAGGCAATTTTAAATTGGTTCCAGGGGTACACGGGCAGCAGTGGTGTGGTCAGTGGAGGCCTAGTGGAAGGAGGGACCGCAGACAGGCTTCGAAGCCCTAACATAATAAATTGGGCTGGCTGTAGGCAATTTTAAATTGGTTCCAGGGGTACACGGGCAGCAGTGGTGTGGTCAGTGGAGGCCTAGTGGAAGGAGTGACCACAGACAGGCATCGAAGGCCTAACATAACAAAAATGTCAATACAATGGTATTGTCAGTGGCAGGCATTGAAGGATGTCAGCGCATAGACTAAACATTGGTGGAGCTGTGAGATAATTTTGCAAGTGGTAGAGCACTGTTTGAGCTGGGGGGGGAACTGTCTTGTGGCCGGCGGTACAGGCCCAGGGCCCCTCATATTACAACGGTGTGTCTGACGTTGGGTGCGCACCACCACCGCCAGAGACACTTTATTGTACTAGGAGGGACCCAGTGGCAGTGCCGTCAACCAAAAGCGGGCTCACCCACCTCTTCAGACAAACTGCACTCTCACGGGTGCTGTCGCCAAGTGTCGATACCACGGCCCCGTGTGGGGAGTTTGGCCATTTAGTGAGGTGTAAACATGTCGTATGATGGACAATCAGGTGCAGAAAATTACGAGATTGGAAAAGGCATTCAGAATAGTCCACAGGCAAGACCTTTTCATAGGAAAGCTAGGTGTCAGCCGGGCAAGGTGGGGCAAAAGATTTCGAAATCCAGTTGTGGTTCATTTTAATGAAGGTTAGATCATCTACATTTTGGGTAGCCAGACGAGTCCTTTTTTCTGTTAGTATTGAACCTGCAGCACTGAATACTCTTTCTGATAGGACACTAGCTGCCGGGCAAGCAAGCTCCTGCAATGCATATTCTGCCAATTCTGGCCAGGTGTCTAATTTTGATGCCCAGTAATCAAATGGGAATGACGGTTGAGGGAGAACATCGATAAGGGATGAAAAATAGTTTGTAACCATACTGGACAAATGTTGTCTCCTGTCACTTTGAATTGATGCTGCAGTACCTGTCCTGTCTGTGGTCATAGCAAAATCACTCCACAACCTGGTCAGAAAACCCCTCTGGCCAACGCCACTTCTGATTTCTGCCCCTCTAACTCCTCTGGTCTGCTGGCCCCTGCAGCTCGTGTGAGAACGATCACGGGCACTGTGTGCAGGGAATGCCAGAAGCAAACGGTCAACAAGAGTTGATTGTTTGGTTGCTAATATTAGTTCCAAGTTCTCATGTGGCATTATATTTTGCAATTTGCCTTTATAGCGAGGATCAACGAGGCAGGCCAACCAGTAATCGTCATCATTCATCATTTTAGTTATGCGTGTGTCCCTTTTGAGGATACGTAAGGCATAATCCGCCATGTGGGCCAAAGTTCCAGTTCTCAAATCTGCGGTTGTGCTTGGTTGAGGGGCAGTTTCAGGCAAATCCTCGTTACTTGTGTCCCTCAAAAAACCAGAACCCGGCCTTGCCGCGCCACCAATTTCCAGTGGCCCCGGAAAAGCTTCCTCATTAAAAATATAATCATCCCCATCATCCTCCTCGTCCTCCTCCTCCTCTTCGCCCGCTACCTCGTCCTGTACACTGCCCTGGCCAGACAATGGCTGACTGTCATCAAGGCTTTCCTCTTCCTCAGCTGCAGACGCCTTATCCTTTATGTGCGTCAAACTTTGCATCAGCAGACGCATTAGGGGGATGCTCATGCTTATTATGGCGTTGTCTGCACTAACCAGCCGTGTGCATTCCTCAAAACACTGAAGGACTTGACACATGTCTTGAATCTTCGACCACTGCACACCTGACAACTCCATGTCTGCCATCCTACTGCCTGCCCGTGTATGTGTATCCTCCCACAAAAACATAACAGCCCGCCTCTGTTCACACAGTCTCTGAAGCATGTGCAGTGTTGAGTTCCACCTTGTTGCAACGTCTATGATTAGGCGATGCTGGGGAAGGTTCAAAGAACGCTGATAGGTCTGCATACGGCTGGAGTGTACGGGCGAACGGCGGATATGTGAGCAAAGTCCACGCACTTTGAGGAGCAGGTCGGATAACCCCGGATAACTTTTCAGGAAGCACTGCACCACCAGGTTTAAGGTGTGAGCCAGGCAAGGAATGTGTTTCAGTTGGGAAAGGGAGATGGCAGCCATGAAATTCCTTCCGTTATCACTCACTACCTTGCCTGCCTCAAGATCTACAGTGCCCAGCCACGACTGCGTTTCTTTCTGCAAGAACTCGGACAGAACTTCCGCGGTGTGTCTGTTGTCACCCAAACACTTCATAGCCAATACAGCCTGCTGACATTTGCCAGTAGCTGCCCCATAATGGGAGACCTGGTGTGCAACAGTGGCAGCTGCGGATGGAGTGGTTGTGCGACTGCGGTCTGTGGACGAGCTCTCGCTTCTGCAGGAGGACGAAGAGGAGGAGGAGGGGGGTGCGAACGGCTACAGCCAATTGTTTCCTAGACCGTGGGCTAGGCAGAACTGTCCCAAACTTGCTGTCCCCTGTGGACCCTGCATCCACCACATTTACCCAGTGTGCCGTGATGGACACGTAACGTCCCTGGCCATGCCTACTGGTCCATGCATCTGTTGTCAGGTGCACCTTTGTGCTCACAGATTGCCTGAGTGCATGGACGATGCGCTCTTTAACATGCTGGTGGAGGGCTGGGATGGCTTTTCTGGAAAAAAAGTGTCGACAGGGTAGCTCGTAGCGTGGTACAGCGTAGTCCATCAGGGCTTTGAAAGCTTCGCTTTCAACTAACCGGTAGGGCATCATCTCTAACGAGATTAGTCTAGCTATGTGTGCGTTCAAACCCTGTGTACGCGGATGCGAGGCTAAGTACTTCCTTTTTCTAACCATAGTCTCATGTAGGGTGAGCTGGACTGGAAAGCTGGAGATCGTGGAACTAGCGGGGGTGCCGGTGGACATGGCAGACTGAGAGACGGTGGGAGATGGTATTGTTGCCGCCGGTGCCCTAGATGCAGTGTTTCCTACTACGAAACTGGTGATTCCCTGACCCTGACTGCTTTGGCCTGGCAAAGAAACCTGCACAGATACTGCAGGTGGTGCGGAAAATGGTGGCCCTACACTGCCGGAAGGGATGTTGCGTTGCTGACTAGCTTCATTGGCCGAGGGTGCTACAACCTTAAGGGACGTTTGGTAGTTAGTCCAGGCTTGCAAATGCATGGTGGTTAAATGTCTATGCATGCAACTTGTATTGAGACTTTTCAGATTCTGTCCTCTGCTTAAGGTAGTTGAACATTTTTGACAGATGACTTTGCGCTGATCAATTGGATGTTGTTTAAAAAAATGCCAGACTGCACTCTTTCTAGCATCGGATACCTTTTCAGGCATTGCAGACTGAGCTTTAACCGGATGGCCACGCTGTCCTCCAACAGGTTTTGGCTTTGCCACGCGTTTTGGGCAAGATACGGGCCCGGCAGATGGAACCTGTTGCGATGTTGGTGCCTGCTGCGGCCCCTCCTCCTCCGCTTCAGAACTGCTGCCGCTTGCACCCTGTTCCCCCAATGGCTGCCAATCGGGGTCAAGAACTGGGTCATCTATTACCTCTTCTTGTAGCTCGTGTGCAACTTCGTCTGTGTCACCGTGTCGGTCGGTGGTATAGCGTTCGTGATGGGGCAACATAGTCTCATCAGGGTCTGATTCTTGATCAGCACCCTGCGAGGGCAATGTTGTGGTCTGAGTCAAAGGACCAGCATAGTAGTCTGGCTGTGGCTGTGCATCAGTGCACTCCATGTCAGATTCAACTTGTAATGGGCATGGACTGTTAACTGCTTCACTTTCTAAGCCAGGGACGGTATGTGTAAAGAGCTCCATGGAGTAACCCGTTGTGTCGCCTGCTGCATTCTTCTCTGTTGTTGTTTTTGCTGAAGAGGACAAGGAAGCGACTTGTCCCTGACCGTGAACATCCACTAACGACGCGCTGCTTTGACATTTACCAGTTTCACGAGAGGAGGCAAAAGAGCTAGAGGCTGAGTCAGCAAGATAAGCCAAAACTTGCTCTTGCTGCTCCGGCTTTAAAAGCGGTTTTCCTACTCCCAGAAAAGGGAGCGTTCGAGGCCTTGTGTAGCCAGACGACGAACCTGGCTCCACAGCTCCAGACTTAGGTGCAATATTTTTTTTCCCACGACCAGCTGATGCTCCACCACTACCACTACCCTCATTACCAGCTGACAATGAACGCCCCCGGCCACGACCTCTTCCACCATACTTCCTCATTGTTTTAAAAACGTAAACAAACTAACGGTATTTGTTGCTGTCACACAAATTACACGGTGAGCTATAACTTCAGTATGATTTAGCTACCCCTTTACAGGTGAGTGAGACCACAACGAAAATCAGGCACAATGTTACACACTCTGTTGTTGGTGGCAACAAATGAGAGAGATGCCACACACGCAGGACTGTCACTGAAGCAAAAATGTAAATATTAATCTCCCACTGATTTGATTTTTTTTTTTTTTAAGGGAGACTTTAGGAAAAAAAAAAATAGAATAAAATGATTTTTTCAGGAAGAATTTAGAAACCAAATAAAATAAAATGATTTTTTCAGGGAGAATTTAGAAAACAAATAAAACAAAAAAAGCCTTTCTATGGCCCACTGAGTGAGAGATGACGCACACAGGAGTCAGGAGTGGCACACAAGCCCAGAGGCCAATATTTATCTCCCACTGATTGATGTAGTGATTTTTTCAGGTAGATTTTGGAACCCAAATCAAGCTAAAAAAATAATAGGCTTTCTATGGCCCACAATTGGAGAGAGAGAGAGAGATGGCACATCCAGGAGTCAAGACTGGCACACAAGCAGAAAGGGCAATATTAATCTCCCACTGATTTGTTTTTTTTTGTTTTTTTTCAGGGAGACTTTAGGAAAAAAAAAAATAGAATAAAATGATTTTTTCAGGAAGAATTTAGAAACCAAAGAAAATAAAATGATTTTTTCAGGGAGAATTTAGAAAACAAATAAAACAAAAAAAGGCTTTCTATGGCCCACTGAGTGAGAGATGACGCACACAGGAGTCAGGAGTGGCACACAAGCCCAGAGGCCAATATTTATCTCCCACTGATTGATGTAGTGATTTTTTCAGGTAGATTTTGGAACCCAAATCAAGCTAAAAAAATAATAGGCTTTCTATGGCCCACAATTGGAGAGAGAGAGAGAGATGGCACATCCAGGAGTCAAGACTGGCACACAAGCAGAAAGGGCAATATTAATCTCCCACTGATTTGTTTTTTTTTGTTTTTTTTCAGGGAGACTTTAGGAAAAAAAAAAATAGAATAAAATGATTTTTTCAGGAAGAATTTAGAAACCAAAGAAAATAAAATGATTTTTTCAGGGAGAATTTAGAAAACAAATAAAACAAAAAAAGGCTTTCTATGGCCCACTGAGTGAGAGATGACGCACACAGGAGTCAGGAGTGGCACACAAGCCCAGAGGCAAATATTTATCTCCCACTTTTTTTTTTTTGTTCCAGGGAAAATTTATAAACCCAATAAAAAAAATAATAAATAGGCTTTCTATGGCCCACTATCTGAGAGACAGAGAGAGATGGCACGCTTAGGACTGGCACACAAGCCCAAAGGCCAATATTAATCTCCCTTTTTTTTTTAAGGGAGAATTTATAAAACCAAAAAAAAATAAAATAAATAGGCTTTCTATGGCCCACTATTTGTGAGAGAGATGGCACGCTCAGGACTGGCACACAAGCCCAGAGGCCAATATTAATCTCCCACTTTTTTTTTTTTCCAGGGAAAATTTATAAACCCAATAAAAAAAAAAATAAATAAATAGGCTTTCTATGGCCCACTATCTGAGAGAGAGAGATGGCACGCTTAGGACTGGCACACAAGCCCAAAGGCCAATATTAATCTCCCACTGATTGATTTATTGATTTTTTCAGGTAGAATTTAGAACCCAAATAAAGCAAAAAAAAAAAAAAAATGGGCTTTCTATGGCCCACTGAGTGAGTGATGATGCACACAGGAGTCAGGAGTGGCACACAAGCCCTGAGGCCAATATTTTTCTCCCACTGATTGATGTAGTGATTTTTTCAGGTACATTTTAGAACCCAAATCAAGCAAAAAAATAAATAGGCTTTCTATGGCCCACTGAGTGAGTGATGATGCACACAGGAGTCAGGAGTGGCACACAAGCCCTGAGGCCAATATTTTTCTCCCACTGATTGATGTAGTGATTTTTTCAGGTAGATTTTATAACCCAAATCATGCAAAAAAATAAATAGGCTTTCTATGGCCCACTGAGTGAGAGATGACACAGACAGGGATGGCACTCTAGCAGAAATGTCAATCTTAATCTCCCACAAAAAAAAAAAAAAACAGGGAGTGTCCTTCAATTACTATCTCCCTGCAGTAATCTCAGCCAGGTATGGCAGGCAGCAATAAGGAGTGGACTGATGCACAAATTAAATAAAAAGTGTGTACAAACAAAAAAGATAGCTGTGCAGAAAGGAAGGAACAAGAGGATTTGTGCTTTGAAAAAAGCAGTTGGTTTGCACAGCGGCGTACACACAGCAATGCACCTATCAGGGAGCCTTCTAGGGCAGCCCAATGAGCTACAGCACTGAGGGGAAAAAAAAAAAATGTAGCTTCCACTGTCCCTGCACACCGAAGGTGGTGTTGGGCAGTGGAAATCGCTACAGCACAAGCGGTTTGGTGGTTAATGGACCCTGCCTAACGCTATCCCTGCTTCTGACGAAGCTGCAGCAACCTCTCCCTAAGCTCAGATCAGCAGCAGTAACATGGCGGTCGGCGGGAACTCCCCTTTATAGCCCCTGTGATGCCGCAGACAGCAAGCCAATCACTGCAATGCCCTTCTCTAAGATGGTGGGGACCAGGACCTATGTCATCACGCTGCCCACACTCTGCGTTTACCTTCATTGGCTGAGAAATGGCGCTTTTCGCGTCATTGAAACGCGACTTTGGCGTGAAAGTCGCGTACCGCATGGCCGACCCCGCACAGGGGTCGGATCGGGTTTCATGAAACCCGACTTTGCAAAAAGTCGGCGATTTTTGAAAATGAACGACCCGTTTCGCTCAACCCTAGTAGCTACTATCAGTCTGTGGCTGCTATGATTTCACTCTCACTTTCTAATTTTTCACTTTAATCACTTATTTTCTGCCTATTATGGGAGCACTCTTTACACTTAACAATTACATATGTATTACGGTATATATATGCCTACTCCAATATGGTTACACTTTCAGTCTGCATTTATCTGCAGTTCAGTATTTTAATTATTTTTTACCTCATGATCCATTAGGACTCAATAACTTTCCTACACACTTACGTTTATCTTATTTTCCACATACACTGTTTCAATTAACTAATTTTTTACTTTTTATTATTTATTATCTACTAGCTGAAGAGCCCGGCATTGCCTGGGCATAGTAAATATCTGTGGTTAGTTATAGCACCTCACGTCTCTTATTTTCCCATCATGCCTCTCATTTTCTCCCTTACACCTCTCATTTTCTCCCTTACACCTCTCATTTCCCCCCTCACTCCTCTTATTTCCCCCTCACTCCTCTCATTAGCCCCTAACACTTGTCATTTCGACCTCACATCTGTCATTTTCTGATCACTACACTATTTTCCCTCACTCCTCTCATTTTGCACTCACACCTTTTCATTTTCACCTCACATCCCTCATTTTCACCTTAGTATATACATGTTTGTCATCTCCCTTATATATAGTATACACCTGTATGTCTTCTCTTGTAAATTGTATATACCTGTATGTCATCTCCCCTGTAAATAGTATATACCTGCTGTATGTCATCTCCTCCTGTATATTGTATATACCCATGTGTCATCTCCTCCTGTATATATTATCTACCTGTATGTCATCTCTTTTGTATATACTGTATACCTGTATGTCATCTCCTCCTATATATAGTATATACCTGTATGTCATCTCCTGTATATAGTATATACCTGCATGTCATCTCCCCGTATATAGTATATACCTGCTGTATGTCATCACCTCCTCTATATACCTATGTGTCATCTCCTCTTTTATATAGTATATAACTGTATGTCATCTCCTCCTGTATATAGTATATACGTGTGTCATCTCCTCCTGTGTATAGTATGTACCTGTAAGTCATCTACTCCTTTATATAGTATATACCTGTGTGTCATCTCCAGTATATAGTATATACCTGTATGTCATCTCCTCCTGTATATAGTATATACCTGTGTGTCATCTCCACTGTGTATAGTATATATCTGTGTGTCATCGCCCCTGTATATAGAATGTACCTGTATGTCATCTCCCCTGTATATAGTATATACCAGGTTGTCATCTCCTCCTGTATATAGTATATACCTGTATGTCATCTCCTCCTGTATATAGTATATACCTGTGTGTCATCTCCCCTGTAAATAGTATATGTGTGTGTCATCTCCTCCTGTATATAGTATATAACTGTGTGTCATCTCCTGTATATAGTATATACCTGTGTGTCATCTCCTCCTGTATATAGTATATACGTGTGTTATCTCCTCCTGTATATAGTATATACCTGTGTGTCATCTGCTCCTGTATATAGTATATACCTGTGTGTCATCTGCTCCTGTATATAGTATATACCTGTGTGTCATCTCCTTCTGTATATAGTATATACCTGTGTGTCATCTCCTCCTGTATATAGTATATACCTTTGTCATCTCCTTCTATATATAGTATATATCTGTGTGTCATCTCCTCCTGTATATATATATATATATATATATATATATATATCGCAACGCGAAATGCGTGTCGGGGCACGGTGTATGCACGGTGACTGCGATATCGCCCTTTGATATGGATAAGTTTGGTTTTTAACCACTGTCCTGCGCTATCGCACTTTAGCACAAGCACTTTCTGCAGGAAGGTATGAGTATTACTCTACTTACTCATGTATGGCCATATGTGTTGTATAGACTTAGGCTTTGGTACTAGACCTTTAGATCTATTTAGATATATTCTGGCCTTGTGATTTATGGTTATGGGTACAGGGTTCTAATGCTAGCAGTTTCTATCTGTTCCCTGACCCATTTCTTAGTGGTGATTTTCCGCAGCCACTGTGCATACTATTGTTTGCTCTTTCATCCCCTCTCAGATACTTGTCCCTCGTATTATGTATACAGACTGGGCCTATGTGTGTTTCTGTCCGTATATTTAAAAATGTGTATGTTAAATTCAATAAAGTTTACATTTTTATCAGACTTGTGGTTGGCCCTTTGTAGTTATGAGTCTTTAGCTCTTTTTTTCTATATAGGTATTATGTTCTCATTGGGAGTGACTCTTTTTGCGTAATGCAAATTTAGACATTATTGAGATTTCCGTGATGTCAGTTTTTGTTATATACCTGTATGTCATCTCCTCCTGTATATAGTATATGCCTGTGTGTCCTGTCCTCCTGTATATAATATATACCTGTATGTCATCTCCCCTGTAAATAGTATATGTGTGTGTCATCTCCTCCTGTATATACTATATACCTGTGTGTCATCTCCTCCTGTATATAGTATATACGTGTGTTATCTCCTCCTGTATATAGTATATACCTGTAAGTCATCTCCTCCTGTATATAGTATATACCTGTGTGTCATCTGCTCCTGTATATAGTATATACCTGTGTGTCATCTCCTCCTGTATATAGTATATAACTGTAAGTCATCTCCTCCGGTATATAGTATATATCTGTGTGTCATCTCTTCTGTATATAGTATATACCGGTGTGTCATCTCCTCCTGTATATATTATATATCTGTGAGTCATGTCCTCCTGTATTAGACCGCGTTCACACGTTATTTGGTTAGTATTTTAACCTCAGTATTTGTAAGCTAAATTGGCAGCCTGACAAATCCCCAGCCAACAGGAAGCCCTCCCCCCTGGCAGTATATATTAGCTCACACATACACATAATAGACAGGTCATGTGACTGACAGCTGCCATATTTCCTATATGGTACATTTGTTGTTCTTGTAGTTTGCTTATTAATCAGATTTTTATTTTTGAAGGATAATACCAGACTTGTGTGTTTTAGGGCGAGTTTCATGTGTCAATTTGTGCGTATTGAGTTGCATGTGGCGACATGCATGTAGCGACTTTTGTGAGATGAGTTGTGTGGCGACATGCATGTAGCAACTTTTTGTGTGTCGAGTGGCATGTGACAGGTTAGTGTAGCAAGTTGTGTGCAGCAAGTTTTGCGCATGGCGAGTTTTGCACGTGGCGAGTTTTATGTGTGGTGCGTTTTGAGTATGTGCAAGTTTTGTGTGAGGCAACTTTTGCATGTGTTGCAACTTTTGTGCATGTGGCAATTTTTCCGCATGTGCAAGTTTTGCACGTGGCGAATTTTCCATGAGGTGAGTTTTGCACCTGTGGCGAGTTTTGCGTGAGCCTAGTTTTGCTTGTGGCGAGTTTTGCGCATGGCGAGTTTTGAGCGGTGACTTTTGTGTTTCGACTTTTATGTGGCGAGGTTGGTGTATGTGTGGTGAAATGTGTGCTGAGGGAGGTATATGTGTTCAAGCACGTGGTAGTTTGTGGCGCCTTTTGTGTGTGTGTTCATATCCCCGAGTGTGGTGAGTATCCCATGTCGGGGCCCCACCTTAGCAACTGTACAGTATATACTCTTTGGCACCATCGCTCTCACTCTTCAAGTCCCCTTTCTTCACATCTGGCAGCTGTCAATTTGCCTCCAACACTTTTCCTTTCACTTTTTCCCCATTATGTAGATAGGGGCAAAATTGTCTGGTGAATTGGAACGCGCGGGGTTAAAATTTCACCTCACAACATAGCCTATGATGCTCTCGGGGCCCAGACGTGTGACTGTGCAAAATTTTGTGGCTGTAGCTGCGACGCCTCCAACACTTTTCCTTTCACTTTTTCCCCCATTATGTAGATAGGGGCAAAATTGTCTGGTGAATTGGAATGCGCGGGGTTAAAATTTCGCCTCACAACATAGCCTATGACGCTCTCGGGGTCCAGACGTGTGACTGTGCAAAATTTTGTGGCTGTAGCTGCGACGGTGCAGATGCCAATCCCGGACATACACACATATATACATACATACACACACACACACATTCAGCTTTATATATTAGATTTATTCATTGTTTTCTTTAATTTTGTGTGACGGTGCTGCATTGAGCACCTAAGGCGCTATCCGCTGTGCATAGGCGGTGCCTCTTTCTACAGTGTGGTAGAGTATATTCCTGCCCCCTACCTGCAGAGGGGGCAGGCTCCACTCTCCATCTTCTCTGTGGATTTATTTGCCTGTATTCAGACACGGTGGTCTGCGCATTAATATTTAGCACTTTTTTCACTTAATTGTTGCAAAAATATTATTGGATTTGGACCTTCCAATATGAGTGGAACTCCAAGTTCTTACACTAACAAAGTACAGTATCTAGCAATTGCATATTTTTACACAATTCTTCCTATACAATTCACCTCTGTGTGTACATGCACATTCCTTTTATTTCTGTGTAATAATACACTTTTCTTATGCTAATCTGATGGACTTTATCCGTCTTGCCATGAGTAAAGCAATTTGTTCAGTACTCACTTTGTTATACCATCTGGTGATACAATACAAAACACATTGGTTCTTAGAAGGGGTGGCTCTGCCCTCATTATATCCGAGCACTTCTTTCTATAGGTGACCCCTAAGCGACGAGAATTGGGTGGCCGCGTCTTTGCCCGGCCCTCCCCAAACTCTTTAATTTAGTATAGGCTGTATGGACATCTATGTGACATGAATGGGCATGCCCCAGGTAGACCACTCCCCCGAATCCTCCTCCGACTTGGTTTTGTCCAATCCCTCCATGAGCACTTTCATTAAGTACAAACTGTATGGACATCTATGTGATGGGAATGGACATGCCACACATAGAGCACTCCCCTCGAATCTTCCTCAGTACTTTCTATTGGTTGCCGATAGTTTTAATACTAATGATGCTCCACACTTAGCCATGCTTCCAGGAAGAAGCACAAGCAAAACTTTCATTGGGGTAGGGGAGAGACACCATGCAACTTGGTATCCACATGTTCAGTGTGACAACAGGTAATATGTATGAGGCATAACCTGATTCATCTGTGCATAAGATGTTATGATCATGGTCTATTGCATGGAATCTGTGTTGTATCATAGTGGTATTTCTTATCCCTGGTGGAATCTACCCGTGTATGCACCACACTTTAATTAAGCATGTTTACATCTGACTAGTCGAACCAATGTTTGCAAGCACTAAGGATTTTTGCAGCCTTTTTCTGTGTGATTTAATTTAACTCCTTGGAAAGGGATTCCCTCTTTTGGGGGTGATTGCAAATTGGCACCCCCATGTACCAACGTGGGTATTGTTAAATGTGTATTGATTAGATATGGAGATGAAATCTGGTGTATACCATAGTAAACTAAATCCCCAGTCCTACCAGTTCTGGCATTGCATAGCCATGTGGTCTCCAAAAAGAGACCTGCTTTATGAGAGGGCATATTTGTTCTGTAAAACACGCCAACGTTTTGGCTGTAATTGCTATAGCTGTCCTTCCCACTTTGTGTGACATGGCTTTCAGGCACCTTTTTTAATAATATCTATTTTCTGTGAAATTTTTAATTCTTTTTGAAATAAAGTATTTTTAATTTATTACTATTGTGCAAAACACTTTCTGATCTTTATGCTGCATAAACCTTTTAGAGTAGAATTTTTTTTCAGTATTTGCCTACCTAAGGTCCTGTATATACACAATCTTCAGAGGTGTAAGATTCTACTTGCGGATTTTAGTTTTTTCCCCTATTATGGAGTAAACGCGGATGTTAAAACATTGTCTAGATTATACGTAATATACAGCTCCCTATAGTTTGTCATGGCAATAATAGCTGATTACCATTGGTTTCAACTGCCGGACTCAGCTGGTCACCAACCGAATCTCCTTTATAGAAGGGGTCAACCCATTGCAATCATAGATATATTCATGTTTTTTCTAAGCACAAAACATTTGATAGATGACTTAAAATGATTAAAAACTCCCAAAACTGCTCAGTTTGAGATTAACAGTTTTCTCATAAATCTATCTAGTTTGCCCATAAATGCAGTCTAATGAGTCTGTCAGCTATATTCAATTTCTTAGTCTAGCAAAATGAGAATATAATCACACATTAGATAATTTAATTTGGAATTGTTTTATATTGCCTACAAAATGTATAAAATTGATTACCAGTAGAATTAGTAATTTGGCAATCGCTTCCACAAACATGAACATATGCTCATTTCATTTCCTGTATATCATTGTCTTCTGTTCAAGGAAGTTTGGAGAGATTACATTATATTGCCCTAAATGAGTTTGTCTGCATAACAAATGTGATGTTGTTTATTTGATTTTAAATGGCCGAGTGTTGAGCTGCTTTTCAGCATTTTGGCCATAAAACATTTTTACCTTTTTTACTATGTTTGCTCTACACATTTATACACAAATCAATTACCAAAAATGTCCACAACACATACATCAATGACACTTCATATAATGAATAAACTTGATCTCTGGTTAAAATTGTCTAACAGTAATGAAGAGTAGGGTTGAGTGAAACGGATCGTTCATTTTCATAAGTCGCCGACTTTTGGCAAAGTCGGGTTTCATGAAACCCGACCCGATCCTTGTGTGGGGTCGACCATGCGGTACTCGACTTTCGCGCCAAAGTCGCGTTTCAATGACGCGAAAAGCGCCATTTCTCAGCTAATGATGGTGGACGCAGATTGTGGGCAGCGTGATGACATTGGTCTCAGTCCCCACCATCTTAGAGAAGGGCATTGCAGTGATTGGCTTGCTGTCTGCGGCATCACAGGGGCTATAAAGGGGCGTTCCCGCCGACCGCCATCTTACTGCTGCTGATCTGAGCATAGGGAGAGGTTGCTGCCGCTTCGTCAGAAGCAGGGATAGCGTTAGGCAGGGTACATTAACCCCGAAACCGCTTGTGCTGTAGCGATTTCCACTGTCCAACACCACCTTTTGTTTGCAGGGACAGTGGAAGCAACATTTTTTTTTCCTCAGCGCTGTAGCTCATTGGGCTGCCCTAGAAGGCTCCCTGATAGCTGCATTGCTGTGTGTACGCCGCTGTGCAAACCAACTGCTTTTTTCAAAGCACAAATCCTCTTGTTCCTTCCTTTCTGCACAGCTATCTTGTTTGTTTGTCCACACTTTTGATTTAATTTGTGCAGCAGTCCACTCCTTATTGCTGCCTGCCATACCTGGCTGAGATTACTGCAGGGAGATAGTAATTGTAGGACAGTCCCTTTTTTTTTTTTCGTTACATCTCTTCAAGCCACTTTCTGCCACAGAAAATATACTCTAATACAGTGGCCCACATTTATTCACTAGTCTCCCTTAATAAAAAAAAAAGGGTGCAGATTAAAATTGGCAATTCTGCATCAGTGGCAGTCTTGTGTGTGGCATCTGTGTCTCATTTTCTGGCACAGAAAACATACAGTCTAACAGTGGGCCTGATTTCTTGACAATTCTCCCAGAAATAAAAAAATAAAAAATAGTGGGAGATTAATATTGGCATTTGTGCTTGAGTGCCAGTCGTGTGTGCCATCTCTCTGAAATTGTGGGGCACAGAAAGCCTAGAGTCTAATACTGTTTTATTTTTATTTTTTTAATTCTCCCTGAAAAAAAATAAATAGTAGGAGATTAATATTGGCATTTGAGCTTGAGTGCCAGTCGTGTGTGTCATCTCTCTCAAATTGTGGGGCACAGAAATTCTAGTGACTATAATACTGTTTTATTTATTTATTTTTTTTATTCTCCCTGAAAAATAAATTAGTGGGACATTAATATTGGCATTTGTGCTTGAGTGACACTCCTGCGTGTGTGGCATCTCTCTCATTTTGTGCCACAGAAAACCTAGTGTGTAACATTGTGCCTGATATTCCTTGCAGTCTCATTCCACAGAAGTTAGAGTTCACCTTGTAAGTTGTTTTACATAAACAAATACCGTTACTTTGGTTACGTTTTGCAAACAATGAGGAAGTCTGGTGGAAGAGGTCGTGGCCGTGGGCGGTCATTGCCAGCTGGTAATGGTGGTGGTGGTGGAGCATCAGGTGGTCGTGGGAAAAGCAATATAGCACCTAAGTCTCGAGCTGTGGAGCCAGGTTCATCGTCTTGCTACACAAGGCCTCGAACACTCCCTTTTCTGGGAGTAGGAAAACTGCTTTTAAAGCCGGAGCAGCAAGAGCAAGTTTTGGCTTTCCTTGCTGACTCAGCCTCTAGCTCTTTTGCCTCCTCTTCTGAAACTGGTAAATGTAAAAGGAGCGTGTCGTTAGTGGATGTTCACGGTCAGGGACAAGTCGCTTCCTTGCCCTCTTCAGCAAAAATAACAACAGAGAAGGATGCGTCAGGCGACACAACGGGTTACTCCATGGAGCTCTTTACACATACCGTTCCTGGGTTAGAAAGTGAAACAGTTAACAGGCCATGCCCATTACAAGTTGAATCGGACATGGAGTGCACAGACGCAAAGCCACAGCCAGATTACTATGCTGATCCTTTGACTCAGACCACAACATTGCCCTCGCAGTGTACTGATCCAGAATCAGACCCTGATGAGACTATGGTGCCCCGTCACGAACGCTATACCACCGGCTTACACGGTGACACAGACGAAGTTGCACACGAGATAGAAGAGGAGGTCATAGATGACCCAGTTGTTGACCCCGATTGGCAGCCATTGGGGGAACTGTTGTGAATTCTGTGGCTGAATTCACTCCTGTGGTCACAAGTGGTACTGCAGCTTCTGAGCTTCCTCCCTCAGGTGTTCTGGTGAGCTCGTTAACTGCTTCATTACTTAACTCCGCCTGATGCTGCTATCCTTGCTCCTTGTCAATGTTTCAGTGTTGGATCTGAGCTTCTCCTGATTGTTCCTGTGACCTGCTGCTCTGCATAGCTAAGTGCTTTTTGCTTTTTTGTTGCTTTTTTTCTGTCCAGCTTGTCTTTTGTTTTGCTGGAAGCTCTGAGACGCAAAGGGTGTACCGCCGTGCCGTTAGTTCGGCACGGTGGGTTTTTTTTGCCCCCTTTGCGTGGTTTTGCTTTAGGGTTTTTTGTAGACTGCAAAGTTCGCTTTACTGTCCTCGATCTGTCCTAGAATATCGGGCCCCACTTTGCTGAATCTATTTCATTCCTACGTTTTGTCTTTTCATCTTACTCACAGTCATTATATGTGGGGGGCTGCCTTTTCCTTTGGGGAATTTCTCTGGGGCAAGTCAGGCCTATTTTTCTATCTTCAGGCTAGCTAGTTTCTTAGGCTGTGCCGAGTTGCCTAGGTAGTTGTTAGGCGCAATCCACAGCCGCTTTTAGTTGTGTTTAGGATAGGATCAGGTGTGCAGTCTACAGAGTTTCCACGTCTCAGAGCTCGTTCTTGTATTTTTGGGTATTTGTCAGATCATTGTGTGCGCTCTGATCGCTAAGCACACTGTGGTTCTGGATTGCCTTCATAACACCTGTCATTAGCAAACATAACAGAACAAGGAGCCATAACTAATGATTCTCAATAGAGGGAAAGAAAAAGTTCTGACATCATTTTTTTTTTTTTTTTTCTGCTCTGTGTTCACTTTTTTTTTTTCCCCTAGACATTTGGGTGATTCTGGACACAGGTGTGGACATGGATATTCAGGGTCTGTGCTCTTCAATGGATAATCTCGTTATAAATGTACAAAAAATTCAAGATACTATTGATCAGAAATCTATGTTAGAACCAAGAATTCCTATTCCTGATTTGTTTTTTGGAGATAGAACTAAGTTTCTAAGTTTCAAAAATAATTGTAAGCTATTTCTGGCCTTGAAACCTCATTCTTCTGGTAATCCTATTCAACAGGTTTTGATTATTATTTCTTTTTTGCGCGGCGACCCTCAAGACTGGGCATTTTCTCTTGCGCCAGGAGACCCTGCATTGAGTAGTGTCGATGCGTTTTTCCTGGCGCTCGGATTGCTGTACGATGAGCCTAATTCAGTGGATCAGGCTGAGAAAAATTTGCTGGCTTTGTGCCAGGGTCAGGATGATATAGAAGTATATTGTCAGAAATTTAGGAAATGGTCAGTACTCACTCAGTGGAATGAATCTGCGCTGGCAGCTTTGTTCAGAAAGGGTCGCTCTGAGGCTCTTAAGGATGTCATGGTGGGATTTCCTATGCCTGCTGGTTTGAATGAGTCTTTGTCTTTGGCCATTCAGATCGGTCGACGCTTGCGCGAGCGTAAATCTGTGCACCATTTGGCGGTACTGCCTGAGGTTAAACCTGAGCCTATGCAGTGCGATAGGACTATGACTAGAGTTGAACGGCAGGAATACAGACGTCTGAATGGTCTGTGTTTCTACTGTGGTGATTCCACTCATGCTATTTCTGATTGTCCTAAGCGCACTAAGCGGTCCGCTAGGTCTGCCGTCATTGGTACTGTACAGTCCAAATTCCTTCTGTCCATTACCTTGATATGCTCTTTGTCGTCGTTTTCTGTCATGGCGTTTGTGGATTCGGGCGCTGCCCTGAATCTGATGGATTTGGATTATGCTAAACGTTGTGGGTTTTTCTTGGAGCCTTTGCGGTGTCCTATTCCATTGAGAGGAATTGATGCTACACCTTTGGCCAAGAATAAACCTCAATACTGGGCCCAGCTGACCATGTGCATGGCTCCTGCACATCAGGAAGTTATTCGCTTTCTGGTGTTGCATAATCTGCATGATGTGGTCGTGTTGGGGTTGCCATGGCTACAAACCCATAATCCAGTATTGGATTGGAATTCAATGTCGGTATCCAGCTGGGGTTGTCAGGGGGTACATGGTGATGTTCCCTTTTTTTTCGATTTCGTCATCCACCCCTTCTGAGGTCCCAGAGTTCTTGTCTGATTATCAGGATGTATATGAAGAGCCCAAGTCCGATGCTCTACCTCCGCATAGGGATTGTGATTGTGCTATCAATTTGATTCCTGGTAGTAAATTCCCTAAAGGTCGATTATTTAATTTATCCGTGCCCGAACATGCCGCTATGCGCAGTTATGTGAAGGAATCCCTGGAGAAGGGACATATTCGCCCATCGTCATCACCACTGGGAGCAGGGTTCTTTGTAGCCAAGAAGGATGGTTCGCTGAGACCGTGTATTGATTACCGCCTTCTTAATAAGATCACTGTTAAATTTCAGTATCCCTTGCCATTGTTATCTGACTTGTTTGCTCGGATTAAGGGGGCTAGTTGGTTCACTAAGATAGATCTTCGTGGTGCGTATAATCTGGTGAGAATCAGGCAAGGAGATGAATGGAAAACTGCATTCAATACGCCCGAGGGTCATTTTGAGTATCTAGTGATGCCGTTCGGACTTGCCAATGCTCCATCTGTGTTTCAGTCTTTTATGCATGACATCTTCCGTGAGTATCTGGATAAATTCCTGATTGTTTACTTGGATGACATTTTGATCTTCTCAGATGATTGGGAGTCTCATGTGAAGCAGGTCAGAATGGTTTTTCAGGTCCTGCGTGCTAACTCTTTGTTTGTGAAGGGATCAAAGTGTCTCTTCGGTGTGCAGAAAGTTTCATTTTTGGGGTTCATCTTTACCCCTTCTACTATCGAGATGGATCCAGTTAAGGTCCAAGCCATCCAGGATTGGATTCAGCCGACATCTCTGAAAAGTCTGCAAAAGTTCCTGGGCTTTGCTAATTTTTATCGTCGCTTCATCTGTAATTTTTCTAGCATTGCCAAACCATTGACCGATTTGACCAAGAAGGGTGCTGATTTGGTTAATTGGTCTTCTGCTGCTGTGGAAGCTTTTCAGGAGTTGAAGCGTCGTTTTTGTTCTGCCCCTGTGTTGTGTCAGCCAGATGTTTCTCTTCCGTTCCAGGTCGAGGTTGATGCTTCTGAGATTGGAGCAGGGGCGGTTTTGTCACAGAGAGGTTTTGATTGCTCAGTGATGAAACCATGTGCTTTCTTTTCCAGGAAGTTTTCGCCCGCTGAGTGTAATTATGATGTGGGCAATTGAGAGTTGCTGGCCATGAAGTGGGCATTCGAGGAGTGGCGTCATTGGCTTGAAGGAGCTAAGCATCGCGTGGTGGTATTGACTGATCATAAGAACTTGACTTATCTCGAGTCTGCCAAGCGCTTGAATCCTAGACAGGCCCGTTGGTCGTTATTTTTTGCCCGCTTCGACTTTGTGATTTCGTACCTTCCGGGCTCTAAAAATGTGAAGGCGGATGCTCTGTCTAGGAGTTTTGTGCCCGACTCTCCGGGTTTATCTGAGCCAGCGGGTATCCTCAAGGAAGGCGTCATTGTGTCTGCCATCTCCCCTGATTTGCGGCGGGTGCTGCAAAAATTTCAGGCGAATAAACCTGATCGTTGTCCAGCAGAGAAACTGTTCGTCCCTGATAGGTGGACTAATAAACTTATCTCTGAACTTCATTGTTCGGTGTTGGCTGGTCATCCTGGAATCTTTGGTACCAGAGAGTTAGTGGCTAGATCCTTCTGGTGGCCAACTCTGTCACGGGATGTACGTACTTTTGTGCAGTCCTGTGGGATTTGTGCTAGGGCTAAGCCCTGCTGTTCTCGTGCCAGTGGGTTGCTTTTGCCCTTGCCGGTCCCAAAGAGGCCTTGGACACATATTTCGATGGATTTCATTTCTGACCTTCCCGTTTCTCAAAAGATGTCAGTCATTTGGGTGGTCTGTGATCGCTTTTCTAAAATGGTCCATCTGGTGCCCTTGGCTAAATTGCCTTCCTCCTCTGATTTGGTACCTTTGTTCTTTCAGCATGTGGTTCGGTTGCATGGCATTCCTGAGAATATTGTTTCTGACAGAGGTTCCCAGTTTGTTTCAAGGTTTTGGCGAGCCTTTTGTGGTAGGATGGGCATTGACCTATCCTTTTCCTCGGCTTTCCATCCTCAGACTAATGGCCAGACCAAACGAACCAATCAGACCTTGGAAACATATCTGAGATGTTTTGTTTCTGCAGACCAGGATGATTGGGTGTCCTTTTTGCCGTTGGCTGAGTTCGCCCTTAATAATCGGGCCAGCTCGGCTACCTTGGTTTCTCCATTTTTTTGCAATTCTGGGTTCCATCCTCGTTTCTCTTCAGGACAGGTTGAGTCTTCGGACTGTCCTGATGTGGATTCTGTGGTGGATAGGTTGCAGCAGATCTGGACTCAGGTAGTGGACAATTTGATCTTGTCCCAGGAGAAAGCTCAACTTTTCGCTAATCGCAGACGCCGTGTGGGTCCCCGACTTCGTGTTGGGGATCTGGTTTGGTTATCTTCTCGTCATATTCCTATGAAGGTTTCCTCTCCTAAATTTAAACCTCGTTTTATTGGTCCGTATAGGATTTCTGAGGTTCTCAATCCTGTGTCTTTTCGTTTGACCCTCCCAGACTCCTTTTCCATACATAATGTATTCCATAGGTCGTTGTTGCGGAGATACGTGGCACCTATGGTTCCATCTGTTGAGCCTCCTGCCCCGGTTTTGGTGGAGGGGGAATTGGAGTATATTGTGGAGAAGATTTTGGATTCTCGTGTTTCTAGACGGAAACTCCAGTATCTGGTTAAATGGAAGGGTTATGCTCAGGAAGATAATTCCTGGGTTTTTGCCTCTGATGTTCATGCTTCCGATCTTGTTCGTGCCTTTCATGCGGCTCATCCTGGTCGGCCTGGGGGCTCTGGTGAGGGTTCGGTGACCCCTCCTCAAGGGGGGGTTACTGTTGTGAATTCTGTGGCTGAATTCACTCCTGTGGTCACAAGTGGTACTGCAGCTTCTGAGCTTCCTCCCTCAGGTGTTCTGGTGAGCTCGTTAACTGCTTCATTACTTAACTCCGCCTGATGCTGCTATCCTTGCTCCTTGTCAATGTTTCAGTGTTGGATCTGAGCTTCTCCTGATTGTTCCTGTGACCTGCTGCTCTGTATAGCTAAGTGCTTTTTGCTTTTTTGTTGCTTTTTTTCTGTCCAGCTTGTCTTTTGTTTTGCTGGAAGCTCTGAGACGCAAAGGGTGTACCGCCGTGCCGTTAGTTCGGCACGGTGGTTTTTTTTTGCCCCCTTTGCGTGGTTTTGCTTTAGGGTTTTTTGTAGACTGCAAAGTTCGCTTTACTGTCCTCGCTCTGTCCTAGAATATCGGGCCCCACTTTGCTGAATCTATTTCATCCCTACGTTTTGTCTTTTCATCTTACTCACAGTCATTATATGTGGGGGGCTGCCTTTTCCTTTGGGGAATTTCTCTGGGGCAAGTCAGGCCTATTTTTCTATCTTCAGGCTAGCTAGTTTCTTAGGCTGTGCCGAGTTGCCTAGGTAGTTGTTAGGCGCAATCCACAGCCGCTTTTAGTTGTGTTTAGGATAGGATCAGGTGTGCAGTCTACAGAGTTTCCACGTCTCAGAGCTCGTTCTTGTATTTTTGAGTATTTGTCAGATCACTGTGTGCGCTCTGATCGCTAAGCACACTGTGGTTCTGAATTGCCTTCATAACACCTGTCATTAGCAAACATAACAGGGAACAGGGTGCAGGCGGCAGTAGTTCTGAAGCGAAGGAGGAGGGGCCGCAGCAGGCATCAACATTGCAACAGGTTCCATGTGCCGGGCACGTATCTGGCCCAAAACACGTGGCAAAGCCAAAAACAGTTGGAGGACAGCGTGGCCATCCGGTTAAAGAAGCTCAGTCTGCAATGCCTGAAAAAGTATCCGATGGCAGAAAGTGTGCAGTCTGGCATTTTTTTTTAAACAACATCCAAATGATCAGCGCAAAGTCATCTGTCAAAAATGTTCAACTACCTTAAGCAGAGGTCAGAATCTGAAAAGTCTCAATACAAGTTGCATGCATAGACATTTAACCACCATGCATTTGCAAGCCTGGACTAACTACCAAACGTCCCTTAAGTTTGTAGCACCCTCGGCCAATGAAGCTAGTCAGCAACGCTACATCCCTTCCGTCACTGTAAGCCCACCATTTCCCGCACCACCTGCAGTATCTGTGCAGGTTTCGTTGCCAGGCCAAAGCAGTCAGGGTCAGGAAATCACCAGTTTCGTAGTAGGAAACACTGCATCTAGGGCACCGGCAAGAATATCGTCTCCAACCGTCTCTCAGTCTGCCATGTCCACCGGCACCCTCGCTAGTTCCACGATCTCCAGCTCTCCAGTCCAGCTCACCCTACCTGAGACTCTCGTTAGAAAAAGGAAGTACTCATCCTCGCATCCACGTACACAGGGTTTGAACGCCCACATTGCTAGACTAATCTCGTTACAGATTATGCCCTACCTGTTAGTTGAAAGCGAAGCTTTCAAAGCCCTGATGGACTACGCTGTACCACGCTACGAGCTACCCAGTCGACACTTCTTTTCGAGAAAAGCCATCCCAGCCCTCCACCAGCATGTTAAAGAGCGCATCGTCCATGCACTCAGGCAATCTGTGAGTACAAAGGTCCACCTGACAACAGATGCATGGACCAGTAGGCATGACCAGGGACGTTACGTGTCCATCACGGCACACTGGGTGAATGTGGTGGATGCAGGGTCAACAGGGGACAGCAATATTGGGACAGTTCTGCCTAGCCCACGGTCTAGGAAACAGTTGGCTGTAGCCGTTCGCACCCCTCCTCCTCCTCCTCGTCCTCCTGCAGAAGCGAGAGCTCGTCCACGGACCAAAGTCGCACAACCACTCCATCCGCAGCTGCCACTGTTTCACACCAGGTGTCCCATTATGGGGCAGCTACTGGCAAGCGTCAGCAGGCTGT
Organism: Ranitomeya imitator; assembly: GCF_032444005.1. Lineage (NCBI taxonomy): Eukaryota > Metazoa > Chordata > Amphibia > Anura > Dendrobatidae > Ranitomeya > Ranitomeya imitator. Next base: position 391,115,601 of record NC_091285.1, on the reverse strand, counting down.
ATTGGCAATGAAGTGCACATGCATCAGAGACTGTGCGAACAGAGGCATGGTGTTATGTATTTGTGGGAGGATACACATACACGGGCAGGCAGTTGGATGGCAGACATGGAGTTGTCAGGTGTGCAGTGGTCGATGATACAAGATATGTGTCAAGTCCTTCAGTGTTTTGAGGAATGCACACGGCTGGTTAGTGCAGACTACGCCATAATAAGCATCAGCATCCCCCTAATGCGTCTGCTGATGCAAAGTTCGACGCACATAAAGGAGCAGGCGTCTGCAGCAGAGGAAGAGGAAAGCCTTGATGACAGTCAGCCATTGTCTGGTCAGGGCAGTGTACAGGACGAGGTAGCGGGCGAACAGGAGTAGGAGGATGAGGAGGATGATGGGGATGAGTATTTTTTGAATGAGGAAGCTTCTCCGGGGCCAATGGAAATTGGTGGCGTGGCAAGGCCGGGTTCTGGTCTTTTGAGGGACACAAGTGACGTAGATTTGCCTGTAACTGCCCCTCAACCCAGCACAACCGCAGAGGTGTTAGAGGTGCACAAATCAGAAGTGGCGTTGGACAGAGGGGTTTTCTGACCAGGTTGTGGAGTGATTTTGCTATGACCGCAGACAGGACAGGTACTGCAGCATCAATTCAAAGTGACAGGAGACAACATTTGTCCAGTAGGGTTACTAACTATTTTTCATCCCTTATCGATGTTCTCCCTCAACCGTCATTCCCATTTGATTACTGGGCATCCAAATTAGACACCTGGCCAGAATTGGCAGAATATGCATTGCAGGAGCTTGCTTGCCCAGCAGCTAGTGTGTTATCAGAAAGAGTATTCAGTGCTGCTGGTTCAATATTAACCGAATAAAGGACTCGTCTGGCTACCCAAAATGTTGATGATCTAACCTTCATTAAAATGAACCACTCCTGGATTTTGAATTATTTTGCCCCACCTTTCCCGGCTGACACCTAGCTTTCCTATGAAAAGGTCTTGCTTGTAGACTGGTCTGACTGAGTTTTCCAATCTCGTAATTTGCAGCAGCTGTTTGTCCAGCATACGACATGTTTACACCTCCCTAAATGGGCAAACTCCCCCCACGGGGCCGTGGTCTCGCCACTTGGTGCAAGCACCCGTGAGAGTGCCGTTTGTCTGAAGAGGTGGGTGTGCACGCTTTTGGTCGACGGCTCTGCCACTGGGTCCCTCATAGTACAATAAAGTGTCTCTGGCTGTGGTGGTGCACAACCAACGTCAGACACACCGTTGTAACATGAGGGGCACTGGGCCTGTACCGCCGGCCACAAGACAGTTTTCCCCCCCAGCTTAAACAGTGCTCTACCACTTGCAAAATTATCTCTCACAGCTCCACCAATGTTTAGTCTATGCGCTGACATCCTTCAATGCCTGGCACTGACAATACCAATGTGTTGACATGTATGATGCTACTTAAAATAGTCAGGGGCAGTGTCCTATATTTACACCAGTAAATACTTAGCGCCAAATTACTAGGTCTTAAGCTCAGCAGAGGAGCCCACCCCTGTACCTAAGTAAGCCACCCTTTTGTTTTTTGGTTTTGTTGTATTGCGAGACATTAACATCTATTTATTTTTTGGGAGTACTAACTGTCAGACACTCCTTACAATCGGCCTCCGCTGACAACACCAATGCTGCCTGTGTACCTCTGCAAGATAATTCCAAGTGCATAGAGCCTACTTTTCTTATGTTAGGCCTACTAAGCATGTCTGCGGTCCCTCCTTCCAATAGTCCTCCACTGACCAGACCAATGCTGGCCGTGTACCCCTGGAACCTATTTTAAATTGCATAGAGCATCCTCTTTTTAATTGTAGGCGTACTAAGTCTGTCTACGGTCCATAATTGAAATTGTCCTCCACTGACCAGACCAATGCTGGCCGTGTACCCCTGGAACCTAGTTGAAAGTGCATAGAGCCTACTTTTTTCTTTATTTTATATTTATTAAGCCCAGATGAACTACGCTGTACCACGGTACGAGCTTCCCAGTCGACACTTCTTTTGCGAGAAAAGCCATCCCAGCCCTCCACCAGCATGTAAAAGTCCGCATTGTCCATGCAATCAGGCAATCTAAGAGTAGAAAGGTGCACCTGACAACAGACGCATGGACCAGTAGGCATGTCCACGGAAGGTTACGTGTCCATTATGGCGCACTGGGTTAATGTGGTGGATGCATGGTCCACAGGGGACAGCCTACTAAGTCTGTATGCAGTCCCTAATTCAAATTGTCCTCCGCTGACCACACCAATGCTGCCTGTGTACCCCTGTAACCTTTTTTAAACTGCATTGAGCCAAATTTTTTGTTTAAAGCCTACTACCTGTGTCTGTCTGCGCCACTCAATACAGCTGTCCTCCTCTGAAAAAAGCTGAGCGTCAATTGTCTGGTTTTCAGCCTATAGGAATTTGAAAACTGCATTGGGGCTACTACTTCGGTAGGGCCTACTAACGGTGTCTGCCACTCCAAGGTGTTTTCCTGGTAGCATTTCCTGAGCTTCAATTTTCAGGCTCTCGTTGAAGAGTTTTTTAATTTAAAAACTGCAGTGGGCCTACTTGTTTGGTTGGGTTCTAGAAACGGTGTCTGCCGCTCCAAGGTGTTCTCCAGGTTGCCTTTCCTTAGCTTCAATTTTGAGGCTCTCGTTAAATTTTGTAATATAACAATGCATTTGGCCTACTTGTTTTGTTGGCCCTACTAACGGTGTCTGCCGCTCCTTGCTGTTCTCCACTGAACAAACCAGTGCCGCCTGTTTACTTCTGTTTCCAATTTTGAACTGCATTTAGCCTACTTACTGATTTGGGCCTACTCACTGTGTCAGCCTCTCATTACAGTTGTCCTCCACTGAACAAAGCAATGCCCCCTGGTTAGTCCTGTTACCAATTTTGAACTGCATTTAGCCCACTTTATTCTTTGGGCCTATATCTGTGTTTCCTCCTCATCCTGCCCGTTGCCCAGCCAGTGATAGATGAGTCTGCTGGTACTTTGCCCCAGACCACTACATTCCCCTTGCACGCTACACAGCCAGAATCTGACCCTGCTGAAATTCAGGTTCCCCTTCCCACATACTATACCACCTTACAAGGGGACAAAGAGGAAGGTGAAGATGAAAGTGCAAGTTCCATCATCAGGTGGGGGGACATACTCGCTGGCGACGTCACTGGCACAGGGCCCCTCATAGTACGCAAAAGTGTCGCTGCCGGTGGGAGGCGCCCCTGCCGTGCAAACACACCACCGTACTTTCAGGGGCCCTGTGCCAGTGCCAATGCCAACGAGTGGGCCCCCAGTGCTTGCTCAGGATCACAGCACTTGCAAAGTTTAAATACTTACCTCGCCCTGTTCCACTGCCGTGACGTGGTCCAGATTTCCTACCCCCAACAACTTTAGCCAAATGACCCCCAATTTCCAATGCCTAACTATTATTGTATGGGAAATTAAGATTGACAAGCTTCATTAAGAAGAATGGATGTTTTTGCCATTAAAATGGGCACTCTAGGTGTTTTCCTGGCCCCCACTCACTGCTGACTATGCTGCCCCATTGACTTGCATTGGGTTTCGTGTTTCGGCCGATCCCGACTTTACGACATAATCGGCTGATATCACTCGACCCGACTTTTGAGATAGTCGGGTTTTGCGAAACCCGTCTCAACTCTAAAAAAGTCAAGGTCGCTCAACCCTAATGAAGAGATCCGCTATAAAAAAAAATTTAATCTTTCTTAATAATAATAAAATCAAGAACAAGAATAAAAAAAGCAGAGTGCCTAATACAGCAGACAATACAATATCTTGACTTTGGTAGCAGTATGTATACTGTCTTAATGATATAAATGAAGGGAAAAAATACCTATAGTAGGAACAGAAAGGGTGCTCAAGAATGTCAGGAGTAGCGTCTCCACACCCCGACCCGCATTTCGCCACAGGTTTCTTCAGGGTGTGTAGACGCCACACCTTCATTTATTTAGCTATGTTTGTACCTTCTCTTTATATTTGGGTGTGAGGGCATGCATGTTTAGCTTATCTATTTGGGAAATTGGTATATGTTTTATGCTCCCACTCTTTAACCTGCATAGTAAACCTGCTCATGAGTATACACTGCTTGTTGGGCATAATATAATTACTTTAGTTCATCAGTAAGCTCGGACAGGCAGCAGAATAGTCATCTGCACAGCTGACTTTCTGTTTCATTATCAGGATATGATATTTTGATGCCCAGAAATGCACATACAGTGGGTACAGAAAGTATTCAGACCCATTTAAATTTTTCACTCGATGTTTTATTGCAGCCATTTGGTAAATTCAAAAAAGTACATTTTTTCTCATTAATGTACACTCTGCTCCTCATCTTGACTGAAAAAAAAAAACAGAACTGTAGTAATTTTTGCAAATGTATTAAAAAAGAAAAACTGAAATATCACATGGTCATAACTATTCAGACCCTTTGCTCAGACAATCATATTTAAGTCCCATGCTGTCCATTTCCTTGTGATCCTTCTTGAGATGGTTTTACTCCTTCATTGGAGTCCAGCTGTGTTTAATTAAACTGATAGGACTTGATTTGGAAAGGCACACACCTGTCTATATAAAACCTCACAGCTCACAGTGCATGTCGGACCAAATAAGAATCATTAGGTCAAAGGAACTGGCCATGGAGCTCAGAGACAGAGCTGTGGCAAGGCACAGATCTGGCCGAGGTTACAAAAGAATTTCTACAGTACTCAAGGTTCTGAAGAGCACAGTGGCCTCCATAATCCTTAAATGGAAGAAGTTTGGGACCACCAGAAGTCTTCCTAGATCTGGCCAGCCAGCCAAACTGAGCAATCATGGGAGAAGAGCCTTGGTGAGAGAGGTAAAGAAAAACCCCCAAGATCACTATGGCTGAGCTCCAGAGCTGCAGTAGGGAGATGGAAAAAAATTACACAAAGTCAACTATCACTGCAGCTCTCCACCAGTCAGGTCTTTATGGCCCAAGAAAGGCTTTCCTCTGTGCAAGACATATGTAAGCTCACATAGAGTTTGCTAAAAAACACAAGAACAAGTCCCAGACTATGAGAAATAAGATTCTCTGGTGTGATGAGATGAAAATAGACCTTTTTGGTGATAATTCTAAGCAGTATGTGTGGAGAAAACAAGGCACTGCTCATCACCTGCCCAATACAATCCCAACATTTAAACATGGTGGTGGCAGCATCATGCCATGGTGGTGTTTTTTCAGCTGCAGGGACAGGACGACTTGTTGTCATTGAAGGCAACATGAATGCGGCCAAATGCAGAGATATCCTGGATGAAAACCTCTTCCAGAGTTCTCTGGACCTCAGACTTGGCCGAAGGTTCACCTTCCAACAAGACAATGACCCTAAGCACACAGCTAAAATAACAAAGGAGTGGCTTCAGAACAACTCTGTGACCATTCTTGAATGGCCCAGCCAGAGCCCTGACCTAAACCCAATTGAGCATCTGTGGAGAGACCTGAAAATGGCTGTCCACCAATGTTCACCATCCAACCGGACGGAACTGGAGAGGATCTGCAGCGAAGAATGGCAGAGAATCCCCAAATCCAAGTGCGAAAAACTTTTTACATCATTCCCAAGAAGACTCATGGCAGTCCTAGCTCAAAATGGTACTTCTACTCAATACTGAGCAAAGGGTCTGAATACTTGCGACTAGGGTTGAGCGAAACGGGTCGTTCATTTTCAAAAGTCGCCGACTTTTGGCAAAGTCGGGTTTCATGAAACCCGATCCGACCCCTGTGCGGGGTCGGCCATGCGGTACGCGACTTTCGCGCCAAAGTCGCGTTTCAATGACGCAAAAAGCGCCATTTCTCAGCCAATGAAGGTAAACGCAGAGTGTGGGCAGCGTGATGACATAGGTCCTGGTCCCCACCATCTTAGAGAAGGGCATTGCAGTGATTGGCTTGCTGTCTGCGGCGTCACAGGGGCTATAAAGGGGAGTTCCCGCCGACCGCCATGTTACTGCTGCTGATCTGAGCTTAGGGAGAGGTTGCTGCCGCTTCGTCAGAAGCAGGGATAGCGTTAGGCAGGGTCCATTAACCACCAAACCGCTTGTGCTGTAGCGATTTCCACTGCCCAAAACCACCTTCGGTGTGCAGGGACAGTGGAAGCTACATTTTTTTTTTTTTCCCCCTCAGCGCTGTAGCTCATTGGGCTGCCCTAGAAGGCTCCCTGATAGCTGCATTGCTGTGTGTACGCCGCTGTGCAAACCAACTGCTTTTTTCAAAGCACAAATCCTCTTGTTCCTTCCGTTCTGCACAGCTATCTTTTTGGTTTGTACACACTTTTTATTTAATTTGTGCATCAGTCCACTCCTTATTGCTGCCTGCCATACCTGGCTGAGATTACTGCAGGGAGATAGTAATTGAAGGACACTCCCTGTTTTTTTTTTTTTTTTGTGGGAGATTAAGATTGACATTTCTGCTAGAGTGCCATCCCTGTCTGTGTCATCTCTCACTCAGTGGGCCATAGAAAGCCTATTTATTTTTTTGCTTGATTTGGGTTATAAAATCTACCTGAAAAAATCACTACATCAATCAGTGGGAGAAAAATATTGGCCTCAGGGCTTGTGTGCCACTCTTGACTCCTGTGTGCATCATCACTCACTCAGTGGGCCATAGAAAGCCTATTTATTTTTTTGCTTGATTTTGGTTCTAAAATCTACCTGAAAAAATCACTACATCAATCAGTGGGAGAAAAATATTGGCCTCAGGGCTTGTGTGCCACTCTTGACTCCTGTGTGCATCATCACTCACTCAGTGGGCCATAGAAAGCCCATTTTTTTTTTTTTTTTGCTTTATTTGGGTTCTAAATTCTACCTGAAAAAATCAATAAATCAATCAGTGGGAGATTAATATTGGCCTTTGGGCTTGTGTGCCAGTCCTAAGCGTGCCATCTCTCTCTCTCAGATAGTGGGCCATAGAAAGCCTATTTATTTATTTTTTTTTTTATTGGGTTTATAAATTTTCCCTGGAAAAAAAAAAAAAACTGGGAGATTAATATTGGCCTCTGGGCTTGTGTGCCAGTCCTGAGCGTGCCATCTCTCTCACAAATAGTGGGCCATAGAAAGCCTATTTTTTTTTTTTTTTTTGGTTTTATAAATTCTCCCTTAAAAAAAAAAGGGAGATTAATATTGGCCTTTGGGCTTGTGTGCCAGTCCTAAGCGTGCCATCTCTCTCTGTCTCTCAGATAGTGGGCCATAGAAAGCCTATTTATTATTTTTTTTATTGGGTTTATATATTTTCCCTGGAACAAAAAAAAAAAAGTGGGAGATAAATATTGGCCTCTGGGCTTGTGTGCCACTCCTGACTCCTGTGTGCGTCATCTCTCACTCAGTGGGCCATAGAAAGCCTTTTTTTGTTTTATTTGTTTTCTAAATTCTCCCTGAAAAAATCATTTTATTTTATTTGGTTTCTAAATTCTTCCTGAAAAAATCATTTTATTCTATTTTTTTTTTCCTAAAGTCTCCCTGAAAAAAAAAAACAAAAAACAAATCAGTGGGAGATTAATATTGCCCTTTCTGCTTGTGTGCCAGTCTTGACTCCTGGGTGTGCCATCTCTCTCTCTCTCTCTCCAATTGTGGGCCATAGAAAGCCTATTATTTTTTTTAGCTTGATTTGGGTTCCAAAATCTACCTGAAAAAATCACTACATCAATCAGTGGAAGATAAATATTGGCCTCTGGGCTTGTGTGCCACTCCTGACTCCTGTGTGCGTCATCTCTCACTCAGTGGGCCATAGAAAGCCTTTTTTTGTTTTATTTGTTTTCTAAATTCTCCCTGAAAAAATCATTTTATTTTATTTGGTTTCTAAATTCTTCCTGAAAAAATCATTTTATTCTATTTTTTTTTTCCTAAAGTCTCCCTGAAAAAAAAAAAAACAAAAACAAATCAGTGGGAGATTAATATTGCCCTTTCTGCTTGTGTGCCAGTCTTGACTCCTTGGTGTGCCATCTCTCTCTCTCTCCAATTGTGGGCCATAGAAAGCCTATTATTTTTTTTAGCTTGATTTGGGTTCCAAAATCTACCTGAAAAAATCACTACATCAATCAGTGGGAGATAAATATTGGCCTCTGGGCTTGTGTGCCACTCCTGACTCCTGTGTGCGTCATCTCTCACTCAGTGGGCCATAGAAAGCCTTTTTTTGTTTTATTTGTTTTCTAAATTCTCCCTGAAAAAATCATTTTATTCTATTTTTTTTTTTCCTAAAGTCTCCCTGAAAAAAAAAAAAAAATCAAATCAGTGGGAGATTAATATTTACATTTGTGCTTCAGTGACAGTCCTGGGTGTGTGGCATCTCTCTCATTTGTTGCCACCAACAACAGAGTGTGTAACATTGTGCCTGATTTTCGTTGTGGTCTCACTCACCTGTAAAGGGGTAGCTAAATCATACTGAAGTTATAGCTCACCGTGTATTTTGTGTGACAGCAACAAATACCGTTAGTTTGTTTACGTTTTTAAAACAATGAGGAAGTATGGTGGAAGAGGTCGTGGCCGGGGGCGTTCATTGTCAGCTGGTAATGAGGGTAGTGGTAGTGGTGGAGCATCAGCTGGTCGTGGGAAAAAAAATATTGCACCCAAGTCTGGAGCTGTGGAGCCAGGTTCGTCGTCTGGCTACACAAGGCCTCGAACGCTCCCTTTTCTGGGAGTAGGAAAACCGCTTTTAAAGCCGGAGCAGCAAGAGCAAGTTTTGGCTTATCTTGCTGACTCAGCCTCTAGCTCTTTTGCCTCCTCTCGTGAAACTGGTAAATGTCAAAGCAGCGCGTCGTTAGTGGATGTTCACGGTCAGGGACAAGTCGCTTCCTTGTCCTCTTCAGCAAAAACAACAACAGAGAAGAATGCAGCAGGCGACACAACGGGTTACTCCATGGAGCTCTTTACACATACCGTCCCTGGCTTAGAAAGTGAAGCAGTTAACAGTCCATGCCCATTACAAGTTGAATCTGACATGGAGTGCACTGATGCACAGCCACAGCCAGACTACTATGCTGGTCCTTTGACTCAGACCACAACATTGCCCTCGCAGGGTGCTGATCAAGAATCAGACCCTGATGAGACTATGTTGCCCCATCACGAACGCTATACCACCGACCGACACGGTGACACAGACGAAGTTGCACACGAGCTACAAGAAGAGGTAATAGATGACCCAGTTCTTGACCCCGATTGGCAGCCATTGGGGGAACAGGGTGCAGGCGGCAGCAGTTCTGAAGCGGAGGAGGAGGGGCCGCAGCAGGCATCAACATCGCAACAGGTTCCATCTGCCGGGCCCGTATCTTGCCCAAAACGCGTGGCAAAGCCAAAACCTGTTGGAGGACAGCGTGGCCATCCGGTTAAAGCTCAGTCTGCAATGCCTGAAAAGGTATCCGATGCTAGAAAGAGTGCAGTCTGGCATTTTTTTAAACAACATCCAATTGATCAGCGCAAAGTCATCTGTCAAAAATGTTCAACTACCTTAAGCAGAGGACAGAATCTGAAAAGTCTCAATACAAGTTGCATGCATAGACATTTAACCACCATGCATTTGCAAGCCTGGACTAACTACCAAACGTCCCTTAAGGTTGTAGCACCCTCGGCCAATGAAGCTAGTCAGCAACGCAACATCCCTTCCGGCAGTGTAGGGCCACCATTTTCCGCACCACCTGCAGTATCTGTGCAGGTTTCTTTGCCAGGCCAAAGCCATCAGGGTCAGGGAATCACCAGTTTCGTAGTAGGAAACACTGCATCTAGGGCACCGGTGGCAACAATACCATCTCCCACCGTCTCTCAGTCTGCCATGTCCACCGGCACCCCCGCTAGTTCCACGATCTCCAGCTCTCCAGTCCAGCTCACCCTACATGAGACTATGGTTAGAAAAAGGAAGTACTTTGCCTCGCATCCGCGTACACAGGGTTTGAACGCACACATAGCTAGACTAATCTCGTTAGAGATGATGCCCTACCGGTTAGTTGAAAGCGAAGCTTTCAAAGCCCTGATGGACTACGCTGTACCACGCTACGAGCTACCCAGTCGACACTTTTTTTCCAGAAAAGCCATCCCAGCCCTCCACCAGCATGTTAAAGAGCGCATCATCCATGCACTCAGGCAATCTGTGAGCACAAAGGTGCACCTGACAACAGATGCATGGACCAGTAGGCATGGTCAGGGACGTTACGTGTCCATCACGGCACACTGGGTAAATGTGGTGGATGCAGGGTCCACAGGGGACAGCAAGTTTGGGACAGTTCTGCCTAGCCCACGGTCTAGGAAACAATTGGCTGTAGCCGTTCGCACCCCCTCCTCCTCCTCTTCGTCCTCCTGCAGAAGCGAGAGCTCGTCCACAGACCGCAGTCGCACAACCACTCCATCCGCAGCTGCCACTGTTGCACACCAGGTCTCCCATTATGGGGCAGCTACTGGCAAATGTCAGCAGGCTGTATTGGCTATGAAGTGTTTGGGCGACAACAGACACACCGCGGAAGTTCTGTCCGAGTTCTTGCAGAAAGAAACGCAGTCGTGGCTGGGCACTGTAGATCTTGAGGCAGGCAAGGTAGTGAGTGATAACGGAAGGAATTTCATGGCTGCCATCTCCCTTTCCCAACTGAAACACATTCCTTGCCTGGCTCACACCTTAAACCTGGTGGTGCAGTGCTTCCTGAAAAGTTATCTAGGGTTATCCGACCTGCTCCTCAAAGTGTGTGGACTTTGCTCACATATCCGCCGTTCGCCCGTACACTCCAGCCGTATGCAGACCTATCAGCGTTCTTTGAACCTTCCCCAGCATCGCCTAATCATAGACGTTGCAACAAGGTGGAACTCAACACTGCACATGCTTCAGAGACTGTGTGAACAGAGGCGGGCTGTTATGTTTTTGTGGGAGGATACACATACACGGGCAGGCAGTAGGATGGCAGACATGGAGTTGTCAGGTGTGCAGTGGTCGAAGATTCAAGACGTGTCAAGTCCTTCAGTGTTTTGAGGAATGCACACGGCTGGTTAGTGCAGACAACGCCATAATAAGCATGAGCATCCCCCTAATGCGTCTGCTGATGCAAAGTTTGACGCACATAAAGGATCAGGCGTCTGCAGCTGAGGAAGAGGAAAGCCTTGATGACAGTCAGCCATTGTCTGGCCAGGGCAGTGTACAGGACGAGGTAGCGGGCGAAGAGGAGGAGGAGGACGAGGAGGATGATGGGGATGATTATATTTTTAATGAGGAAGCTTTTCCGGGGCCACTGGAAATTGGTGGCGCGGCAAGGCCGGGTTCTGGTTTTTTGAGGGACACAAGTGACGTGGATTTGCCTGAAACTGCCCCTCAACCAAGCACAACCGCAGATTTGAGAACTGGAACTTTGGCCCACATGGCGGATTATGCCTTACGTATCCTCAAAAGGGACACACGCATAACTAAAATGATGAATGATGACGATTACTGGTTGGCCTGCCTCCTTGATCCTCGCTATAAAGGCAAATTGCAAAATATAATGCCACATGAGAACTTGGAACTAACATTAGCAACCAAACAATCAACTCTTGTTGACCGTTTGCTTCTGGCATTCCCTGCACACAGCGCCCGTGATCGTTCTCACACGAGCTGCAGGGGCCAGCAGACCAGAGGAGTTAGAGGGGCAGAAATCAGAAGTGGCGTTGGCCAGAGGGGTTTTCTGACCAGGTTGTGGAGTGATTTTGCTATGACCGCAGACAGGACAGGTACTGCAGCATCAATTCAAAGTGACAGGAGACAACATTTGTCCAGTATGGTTACAAACTATTTTTCATCCCTTATCGATGTTCTCCCTCAACCGTCATTCCCATTTGATTACTGGGCATCAAAATTAGACACCTGGCCAGAATTGGCAGAATATGCATTGCAGGAGCTTGCTTGCCCGGCAGCTAGTGTCCTATCAGAAAGAGTATTCAGTGCTGCAGGTTCAATACTAACAGAAAATAGGACTCGTCTGGCTACCCAAAATGTAGATGATCTAACCTTCATTAAAATGAACCACAACTGGATTTCGAAATCTTTTGCCCCACCTTGCCCGGCTGACACCTAGCTTTCCTATGAAAAGGTCTTGCCTGTGGACTATTCTGAATGCCTTTTCCAATCTCGTAATTTTCTGCACCTGATTGTCCAGCATACGACATGTTTACACCTCACTAAATGGCCAAACTCCCCACACGGGGCCGTGGTATCGACACTTGGCGACAGCACCCGTGAGAGTGCAGTTTGTCTGAAGAGGTGGGTGAGCCCGCTTTTGGTCGACGGCACTGCCACTGGGTCCCTCCTAGTACAATAAAGTGTCTCTGGCGGTGGTGGTGCGCACCCAACGTCAGACACACCGTTGTAATATGAGGGGCCCTGGGCCTGTACCGCCGGCCACAAGACAGTTTCCCCCCACCCCAGCTCAAACAGTGCTCTACCACTTGCAAAATTATCTCACAGCTCCACCAATGTTTAGTCTATGCGCTGACATCCTTCAATGCCTGCCACTGACAATACCATTGTATTGACATTTTTGTTATGTTAGGCCTTCGATGCCTGTCTGTGGTCACTCCTTCCACTAGGCCTCCACTGACCACACCACTGCTGCCCGTGTACCCCTGTAACCAATTTAAAATTGCCTACAGCCATGTGTTATTATTTTAGGCCTTCGATGCCTGTCTGCGGTGACTCCTTCCACTAGGCCTCCACTGACCACACCACTGCTGCCCGTGTACCCCTGTAACCAATTTAAAATTGCCTACAGCCATGTGTTATTATTTTAGGCCTTCGATGCCTGTCTGCGGTCACTCCTTCCACTAGGCCTCCACTGACCACACCACTGCTGCCCGTGTACCCCTGTAACCAATTTAAAATTGCCTACAGCCATGTGTTATTATTTTAGGCCTTCGATGCCTGTCTGCGGTCACTCCTTCCACTAAGCCTCCACTGACCACACCACTGCTGCCCGTGTACCCCTGGAACCAACATCAGAAAATATAAAAATAAGTATTTTGCTTATAAAAAAGAAAATACTGGAGAGATATCAAATGCAGACATTTTAACATTAAAAACAAACACATACAACAAAAATCTGGTACAGTACTAAAAATGGCCACCAGCTACAATAACTTTCTCCTGCAAGTAGTTAACTGAAAGGTTTTTTCAATTTTAAACACAGATATGGCATCCACCGAGTGTTGTCCTGTCGCGTCTTCTTTATATTATTGCCAAGAAGATGCAAAACAATGAAAATAATAAAATCATTATTTACCAAAAAAATAGAGTAAGTCAAAACCACATTGCAAATAAACATTCATTACAAATAAAGAAGCAGGGCGCGTCCGAGGGTGAGTATATACCTAATAAGAATATAATCACCCTCGGACGCGCCCTGCTTCTTTCCGACAGCCTTCCTTCCTAAGAATCAGCCCTTCCGTGGTGTAGAGAGAGGGTTTGTTACACTCCAAGGTGTTCCCCAGGTTGCCTTTCCTGAGCTTCGATCTTCCGGCTCTCGTTTAGTAGTGGTTGGAAACTACGCTGCATTGGGCCTACAAATTGGGTATGGGGTGTAGAGAGATGGTGTGTTCCACTCCAAGGTGTTCGCCAGGTTGCCTTTCCTGAGCTTCGATCTTCCGGCTCTCGTTTAGTAGTTGTTGGAAACTACGCTGCATTAGGCCTACAAATTGGGTATGGGGTGTAGAGAGATGGTGTGTTCCACTGTAGAGAGATGGTGTGTTCCACTCCAAGGTGTTCCCCAGGTTTCCTCTCCATTTCTTCGATCTTCCGGCTCTCGTTTAGTAGTTGTTGGAAACTACGCTGCATTAGGCCTACAAATTGGGTATGGGGTGTAGAGAGATGGTGTGTTCCACTCCAAGGTGTTCCCCAGGTTGCCTTTCCTGAGCTTCGATCTTCCGGCTCTCGTTTAGTAGTTGTTGGAAACTACGCTGCATTAGGCCTACAAATTGGGTATGGGGTGTAGAGAGATGGTGTGTTACACTCCAAGGTGTTCCCCAGGTTTCCTCTCCATTGCTTCGATCTTCCGGCTCTCGTTTAGTAGTTGTTGGAAACTACGCTGCATTGGGCCTACAAATTGGGTATGGGGTGTAGAGAGATGGTGTGTTCCACTCCAAGGTGTTCTCCAGGTTGCCTTTCCTGAGCTTCGATCTTCCGGCTCTCGTTTAGTAGTTGTTGGAAACTACGCTGCATTAGGCCTACAAATTGGGTATGGGGTGTAGAGAGATGGTGTGTTCCACTGTAGAGAGATGGTGTGTTCCACTCCAAGGTGTTCCCCAGGTTTCCTCGCCAATGCTTCGATCATCATGCTCTCGTTTAGTAGTTGTTGGAAACTACGCTGCATTAGGCCTACAAATTGGGTATGGGGTGTAGAGAGATGGTGTGTTCCACTCCAAGGTGTTCTCCAGGTTGCCTTTCCTGAACTTCTATCTTCAGGCTCTCATTAAATTGTGGTTAAACGGAACAACTGCATTTGGCGTACTAGTTGGTTTGGGGCCTACTATCGGTGTCTGCCGCTCCTTGCTGTTCTCCTGGTTTCCTGTCCTGAAATTCCGTTTTCAGGCGCTCGTAAAGTAGTTGTTAATGTTAGACTGCATTTGGCCTACTAGTTGGGTTGGGGCCTACTATCGGTGTCTGCCACTCCTTGCTGTTCTCCTCCACTGAACAAAGCTGTGCCGCCTGTTTACTACTGTTGCCAATTTTGAACTGCATTTCGACTACTTACTGATTTGGGCCTACTCTCTGTGTCAGCCTCTCATTCCAGTTGTCCTCCACTGCAATGCCCCCTGATTAGTCCTGTGTTACCAATTTTGAACTGCATTTAGCCCACTTTATTCTTTGGGCCTATATCTGTGTTTCCTCCTCATCCTGCCCATTGCCCAGCCAGTGATAGATGAGTCTGCTGGTACATTGACCCATAACGCAACATTTCCCGTGCACGCTACACTGCAAGATTGTGACCCTGCTGAAAGTCAGGTCCCCCTTCCCGCATACCATACCACCTTACACGGGGACAAACAGGAAGGTGCAGATGAAAGTGCAGGTTCCTTCATCAGGTGGGGGGAGGAATACTAGTTGGCGACGTCACTGGCACAGGGCCTCTCATGGTACGCAAAAGTGTTGCTGCCGGTGGGAGGCGCCCCCGCCGTGCAAACACACCGCTGTACTTTGAGGGGCCCTGTGCCAGTGCCAATGCCAACGAGTGGGCCCCCCCTGCTTGCTCAGGTTCACAGCACTTGCAAAGTTGAAATACTTACCTCTCCCTGCTCCACTGCCGTGACGTGGTCCAGATTTCCTGGGCCCACTAATTACTTGAACCAGCCCTACCCACCACAACTTTAGCCAAATGACCCCCAATTTCAAATGCCTTCCAATTATTATAAGGTAAATTACGCTTGACAAGCTTCATTAAGAAGAATGGATGGTTTTGACATTAAAATGGGCACTCTAGGTGTTTTCCTGGCCCCCACTCACTGCCGACTATGCTGCCCCATTGACTTGCATTGGGTTTCGTGTTTCGGTCGATCCCGACTTTACGTCATAATCGGGCGATTTCACTCGACCCGATTTTTGAGATAGTCTGGTTTCGCGAAACCCGGCTCGACTCTAAAAAGGTCAAGGTCGCTCAACTCTACTTGCGACCATGTGATATTTCAGTTTTTCTCTTTTAATAAATTTGCAAAAATTACTTCATTTCCTTTTTTCTCAGTCAAGAGTGTACATTATTGAGAAAAAAATGAACTTTTTTGAATTTACCAAATGGCTGCCATGAAACAAAGAGTGAAAAATTTAAAGGGGTCTGAATACTTTCTGTACCCCTTCATGTCTAGAAATATCTGAAAAAGCAGCAGAAGCAGACAGAACTAGAATGGATTCTCTTGCTATATGCACTGCAGTCTGCCTCATACACAGCATGCCTGACTAGCATTGATTTCTATGCAGCTGTATTAGTCCTCAGAAGGGACTGTTAGTTAAGATGGATATGTGTATAATTGCGGTATATCTACACTAAGAAGCAAGCAAATCTCTCCCTAGCTCAGCAGCACCTCTCCCTACATTGCCTGATTCCGGAGTAGACTGTGACGAGCATGGTGGTGCCAGGTCTGATATAGACCTGATGACACTGTGCGGCCAGCCAGTCACCACAACCAACATAGCATTACAGTGTGTGTCAGATTATGCCTGCATGCTCAGTGGCTCTCTAAAGAGGGCCATATATGCAGGAAGGGGACCTGAGCTCCCGCCAAGCAATCCCAGAGATACTTGGTGAGCTTTGAGCATCTCAAGCAGTGAGATGCTCGGGTGAGTACCGAGTAGTGGTGAGCATGCTCGCTTATCACTATTTATTACATCTGTATACAAGTATATTGCTTTAAGAGGATTTCCAATAATAAAATGATTAGAGCAGGATGCAATTTTAAAAATAGTTACCTTTGGTATTCCTTTACATTATATTTGTCTTTCTCTTGCATTCATTTACACTCCTTTCAAAATACATATTTTTATATTTGGAGGTCAGCTAATTACACTGCACAACACAAAAAAATCATCAGCAAAGTTAATATGTCTGTTTTATGGAGTTTGATGTGCTAATTCCAAAATTATGCTTAGTTTTGCTATATCACAAATTTTCTGAGAATGAAGTATTTTTTTTTTTTATTACGTTATTTCTGCATTTTCAATGTATGTTGTTTTTCCTATGTTATTCCCATTTCTTTGCTCGTCTTACTTAATTGTGAATTTTCTTACAGGGACAACATCAGTTAATGTTTTGGTGAGTTCATGGGAAGGAGTTTTGACAGTGCAGTCAACCAATGACTGCTACTTGGAAAGTCACATGCTATGGGGAGGAGCTAACTGTTATGAGGCGGTAAGATTTGAGTCAGTCAGAAAAGGATGGTAAAGGCTGCAAGGATTGGCATGTGAGGCTCTGACAGGAGACAATAAAATAAATAAGGCAGCACTCTGTAGTGCCAAACCTTGCAAACATGAAAAATGAAAATTGAATTGTATTACTGCACTAGAAATATGAAAAATTGAGAAAGTTTAGCACATAAATTGGCTAATTTATGTGTACCTGGTAGCCACAATAAGGCATTTCTCATTTACCAGGACCTATCAATGCCATCCTCACTTAGAATAAAGTCTTCATCTGTATGGTAACCTGTGAGTCCTCTCTTTGAATAAAAATCTACATTTCTGTGGAGGGGTTGGGACCTTTCTTGATTAAAAATACCTGAAGCTAGGAGGCGGAGTGCTCAATCAAGGCTAATAAATACAAATATAAAAAACTGACCGTCACATCCAAACATAGACTAAATGTGAGCAGGTGCTAACTCAGAGTCACTAACTCTTTTACAATAAAATAAATAAGGCTGTTCTGTCTCCGCCATCTAATTTGTTACCCCCGATTATCTGTTTGCATATTTGCAGGTTTCTCAGTTTTCAATATACAGTAATTGATATATATTCCTGCCTTTATTTATCTGTGGTGTTTTGGCTCCCTCTAGCGGTCAGAGTCATGTTGACAGTTCTATTTTCTGTTTTTGTATTTTCCATGTCTGATTCTCCTCCCCCTTTGCAATGCATTGTGGTAGCTCAGCCTCCATCTCCCTCCGTTTTCCTTTCACTTCCTTCAGTCTGCCTTCAAGGAAAGACGATTGCACTTCATTTCCCTTGCGATTGCATTGCCGGTATGTCTTTATGCTTTCCGTAGATAATTTCTGCTCTATATTAGCCTAGCTTAGCCAGTTGTACTCCTAGTTAAGTTACTAGCCTTCTAAATGTCATGCATAATGTACATCATGTGTAGTATCTATTTGTTCTATACCATGCACTGATTCTATATATATCATTGTTTTCAGTTTCACCGCATCAATATACCACTACGTTTAATAAAGCACAAACTCAAACACAGTCTCCTTATTGGACTCCAGTATAGCGGTTTAGCTGACTGTATAGCTACGTGGGCCTGTCTCATTTAGTGAGGACAGAACAAAGGCAGCACTCTGTAGCGCCAACACTTGCAAACATGAAAAAAGAAAATTGAATTGCATTACTGCACTAGAAATATGAAAAATTAAGACAGTTTAGCGCATAAATTGGCCTGGTCCTGGAAAATGAGAAATGCCTTTTCGTGGATACCACGTAGACATGAATTGGCCAATTTATGTGCTAATCTTTCTCAATTTTTCATATTTCTAGTGCAGTAATGCAATTCAATTTTCATATTTCATGTTTGCAAGTTTTGGCGCTACATAGTGCTAAGCAAAAAAGAAAGGGAAGAAGCCAGCACTGCTTATGGTCAGAACGCAATAACTGAAGTGCAATTGCACATAAATTCTAACTGTATTTCAAATATGAGACATTTAGCAAACAATTGATCAATTCTTTGAGCTACCCCGCCACTTCACGGCAATCTCATAATGGGGCAGTCCTAATCTTCGTATTTTATTTACGTTGTGCCATTATGGCTTCCTGAATGTATAAAAAAAAAAAAAAAAGGACCACATTAAATGCGAACTGTACCTGGAGCATTTTCAGAATCACTCCCTTGGTGCCAGGAAAGGCAAGCGCAGGTAAAGGCCGATCAGGTCCAGTGCGGACATTTCAGATCTGGCTTCCACACTGCCAAACTCGCACCAAAGATGAAGGGTGAGACAGGCTGAGACACAGGTGCACAATTAACTTGAGCCTGAGGCGGGGCAGGGCTGCTGTGTGTGTGCACAGCAGCCTATCAATCACAGTGAACACAGAAAGAATGGCGCACATAACCCAGCGTGCGCGGCAACAGTGGTGGTCAGCCACATACCAATGCAAAGCAAAAAAAAAAAAAGGGAAGAAGCCAGCACTGCTTAAGGTCAGTACGCAATAACTGAAGTGCAATTGCACATAAATTCTAACTGTATTTCAAATATGAGACATTTAGCAAACAATTGATCAATTCTTTGAGCTACCCCGCCACTTCACGGCAATCTCATAATGGGGCAGTCTTAATCTTCGTATTTTATTTACGTTGTGCCATTATGGCTTCCTGAATGTATAAAAAAAAAAAAAAAAAAAAAAAAGGACCACATTAAATGCGAACTGTACCTGGAGCATTTTCAGAATCACTCCCTTGGTGCCAGGAAAGGCAAGCGCAGGTAAAGGCCGATCAGGTCCAGTGCGGACATTTCAGATCTGGCTTCCACACCGCCAAACCCGCACCAAAGATGAAGGGTGAGACAGGCTGAGACACAGGTGCACAATTAACTTGAGCCTGAGGCGGGGCAGGGCTGCTGTGTGTGTGCACAGCAGCCTATCAATCACAGTGAACACAGAAAGAATGGCGCACCTAACCCAGCGTGCGCGGCAACAGTGGTGGTCAGCCACATACCAATGCAAAGCAAAAAAAAAAGGGAAGAAGCCAGCACTGCTTATGGTCAGAACGCAATAACTGAAGTGCAATTGCACATAAATTCTAACTGTATTTCAAATATGAGACATTTAGCAAACAATTGATCAATTCTTTGAGCTACCCCGCCACTTCACGGCAATCTCATAATGGGGCAGTCCTAATCTTCGTATTTTATTTACGTTGTGCCATTATGGCTTCCTGAATGTATTAAAAAAAAAAAAAAAAAAAAAAGGACCACATTAAATGCGAACTGTACCTGGAGCATTTTCAGAATCACTCCCTTGGTGCCAGGAAAGGCAAGCGCAGGTAAAGGCCGATCAGGTCCAGTGTGGACATTTCAGATCTGGCTTCCACACTGCCAAACCCGCACCAAAGATGAAGGGTGAGACAGGGAGTGATTCTGAAAATGCTCCAGGTACAGTTCGCATTTAATGTGGTCCTTTTTTTTTTTTTTTTTATACATTCAGGAAGCCATAATGGCACAACGTTAATAAAATACGAAGATTAGGACTGCCCCATTATGAGAATGCCGTGAAGTGGCGGGGTAGCTCAAAGAATTGATCAATTGTTTGCTAAATGTCTCATATTTGAAATACAGTTAGAATTTATGTGCAATTGCACTTCAGTTATTGCGTTCTGACCTTAAGCAGTGCTGGCTTCTTCCCTTTTTTTTTTTGCTTTGCATTGGTATGTGGCTGACCACCACTGTTGCCGCGCACGCTGGGTTATGTGCGCCATTCTTTCTGTGTTCACTGTGATTGATAGGCTGCTGTGCACACACACAGCAGCCCTGCCCCGCCTCAGGCTCAAGTTAATTGTGCACCTGTGTCTCAGTCTGTCTCACCCTTCATCTTTGGTGCGGGTTTGGCAGTGTGGAGGCCAGATCTGAAATGTCCGCACTGGACCTGATCGGCCTTTACCTGCGCTTGCCTTTCCTGGCACCAAGGGAGTGATTCTGAAAATGCTCCAGGTACAGTTCGCATTTAATGTGGTCCTTTTCTTTTTTTTTTTTTTTTTTCTTATACATTCAGGAAGCCATAATGGCACAACGTTAATAAAATACGAAGATTAGGACTGCCCCATTATGAGAATGCCGTGAAGTGGCGGGGTAGCTCAAAGAATTGATCAATTGTTTGCTAAATGTCTCATATTTGAAATACAGTTAGAATTTATGTGCAATTGCACTTCAGTTATTGCGTTCTGACCTTAAGCAGTGCTGGCTTCTTCCCTTTTTTTTTTTTTGCTTTGCATTGGTATGTGGCTGACCACCACTGTTGCCGCGCACGCTGGGTTATGTGCGCCATTCTTTCTGTGTTCACTGTGATTGATAGGCTGCTGTGCACACACACAACAGCCCTGCCCCGCCTCAGGCTCAAGTTAATTGTGCACCTGTGTCTCAGCCTGTCTCACCCTTCATCTTTGGTGCGGGTTTGGCAGTGTGGAGGCCAGATCTGAAATGTCCGCACTGGACCTGATCGGCCTTTACCTGCGCTTGCCTTTCCTGGCACCAAGGGAGTGATTCTGAAAATGCTCCAGGTACAGTTCGCATTTAATGTGGTCCTTTTTTTTTTTTTTTTTATACATTCAGGAAGCCATAATGGCACAACGTTAATAAAATACGAAGATTAGGACTGCCCCATTATGAGAATGCCGTGAAGTGGCGGGGTAGCTCAAAGAATTGATCAATTGTTTGCTAAATGTCTCATATTTGAAATACAGTTAGAATTTATGTGCAATTGCACTTCAGTTATTGCATTCTGACCTTAAGCAGTGCTGGCTTCTTCCCTTTTTTTTTTTTTTGCGCTACATAGTGCTGCCTTATTTATTTTCCTGTACCTGAGTTAGTGACTCTAGGCTAGCACCTGTTATTATTATTATTATTTATTGTTATAGCGCCATTTATTCCATGGCGCTTTACATGTGAGGAGGGGTATACATAATAAAAACAAGTACAATAATCTTAAACAATACAAGTCATAACTGGTACAGGAGGAATGAGGACCCTGCCCGCGAAGGCTCACAATCTACAAGGGATGGGTGAGAATACAGTAGGTGAGGGTAGAGATGGTCATGCAGCGGTTTGATCGATCGGTGGTTACTGCAGGTTGTAGGCTTGTCTGAAGAGGTGGGTCTTCAGGTTCTTTTTGAAGGTTTCGATGGTAGGCGAGAGTCTGATGTGTTGTGGTAGAGGGTTCCAGAGTAGGGGTGATGCGCGAGAGAAATCTTGTATACGATTGTGGGAAGAGGGGAGTAGAGTAGGAGATCTTGTGAGGATCGGAGGTTGCGGGTAGGTAAGTACCGGGAGACGAGGTCTCGTCTATGTTTGGATGTGACGGTCAGTTTTTTTTATATCTGACAGGAGACAGACCTCTACAGAGATCTGAGCCCTGCCACAGGTTGATAAATGGGAAGGCAGCAGACAGCCGCCATTGTGAGAGGATTTTCACTGCATTTCTTGGTGGGCAAGTCGCCTCCAAAGGAAGAAAACAGCTCAGCCACTGAGGTGTAACTGAGTGAAGGTCTCCACAGAGAGAGAACCTGAAAGCTGCCAATATCACACTGAGAAACTGCCAGTCTGCAAATGTTCATCTGTAAGGAATAGGTTGACCTGTTTACCTCACAACTGTATATAGAATATCTACCAGATTACCTCCAGTAAAATCAGTTCTAAATACAAGATGCCTCTGTTATGTCTGGGAAAATATCTATGTATAGTCGGTCGGCTCATTGCATTTTTTTTAGTTTCTCACCACCATTGAACTGAGCTTACCGTACTGTTTGATCTTATTTAAAGGAGAAAAATGCCCCAACTTTGTATCAATCATTCAAACAGATTGTGCTATGTGTGTGGTTATTTTACACCAAAAGGACAAGTAAATTCAATCACTCATGATATTAAAAAGATGTACTTTAAGTGTCCACTTGGTGATCAAGACAAAAGTTGGGCCCCCCATGTGATATGCTCAAGTTGTTCAAATGGTCATCGTGACAAGTTGAATACGAGGAAAGTGGCTTTGCCATTTGCAGTTCCCATGATTTGGAGACAACCCAAAAATCATAGTGCTGACTGCCACTTTTGTTTTGTCAAACTGAAGGGTTTTTCTACAAAGAACAAACATAAGATTAATTACCCTCAGCTTGAATCTGCGATTAAGCCAGTTCCTGTACCACCGTTGTCTGGATTTGATGAAAATGAAGTAGAATATGAAGACTATGGAGCTGAAGCTATTGGAAAAGACATGGAGACCTCAAGTCAAAATGAGTATGTACCTGATAAAGCAGCCAAGCAGCCAGAATGCTTTACTCAACATGAATTAAATGACCTCATCAGAGACCTTTCATTGTCAAAAGATTAAACTGAACTTCTTGCATCTAGGTTGGAACAGAAGAATCTTCTTCATGATGATGTCAAAGTGTGTTATTACTGGAACAGAAGTAACACTTCAACACAATTTTTCACAATTGATGGACCAATGGTGTACTGTAACAGTGTGAATGGCCTCTTTGAAGAACTGAATCAAGCGTATTTTGTTGCAGATTGGAGATTGTTTATTGACTCATCCCAGAGAAGTTTGAAAGCAGTGTTGCTTCACAATGGAAATGTGAAATGATCAATCCCTTTTGTTCACTCATGTCATCTAATGGAAAGTTATGAAAATATGTCAGTTCTTTTGGATGCTAAACAATATAAGCATCATAAACAAAATATCTGTGGAGATTTGAAAGTGATTTGTCTGCTAATGGGAATGAAAGAAGGTTTCACAAAATATTGTTGCATCTTATGTTTATGGGAGAGCAGAAATACAGTATAGCATTATGTTTGTCATGATTGGGGACAGAGCAACATCTATGCTCCAGGTAGAGATAATGTTCAGCATAATCCTTTAGCTGCTCCAACAAAAATCTTTCTTCCTCCACTACATATAAAGTTGAGATTTATTAACAAGTTGTGAAAGCCATGGCAAAGACAAATTCACAAGGGTCCCAGTACATTTCACAGAAATTCTCCAGCATTTCACCAGCAAAACTGAAGGTTTGTGTCATGCCGTTCTGTCTGTTTCTGGTTTTCGGCATGACAATGCATATGTTTGCTTTAACCCTTTACTCTTTTCCCCCTAATTTGAGCTGGGATACTGTTGGCTGTTACCTTAATGAGCCTTCTTAGTTCCCTGCTCTGCTGCGCAGTCGTACATGGGCATTTAGGTATTTGCCCTGCTGCATACCTTTCTCATGTGCGGTCCCTGGCTGCTGCTGTGAAGCTGTCCGCGGGTTGTGAGGTCATTTGCAGCTGGTGCATGGCTTTCTACATGGTTCAGTGCATGCAGTCTCAGCCAGGTGCCCTGAGACACAGATCCTGCACTGTGTGCTGTAATGGTTTCTGTGTGTGCTTAGGGCGTGCGCGGCCACACCTCCCCTGCTTTTATCAGGGTTAGGGTGTGTACTTCAAATGCTGTCCCCAGCCAATTGCTGAGGGGCAGCTCATATATAAAGTTCCCCTGCCCTATGGGCAGGGCCTGAGCTACACTCACAATGCTCTTGAACTTTACTATGTGTGTTTGTGTTCCTGCACCTCTCCTGTCTATGTTTTGGTACCAAAGTCCTTGCCTTGATTCCTATTCTGGCGCCTGTCCTGGAGGTGGTAAATCCAGGCCCGAATCCTTGATCCTGTACCTGTCCTGTACCTGAACCTGTCTGAACTGTGTCTGCTGTGATTATGTTCCTGGAATCCCTCTGCATCTGGAGCCTCACTCCCAGTGACTTTGCGTCTCTTGAAACCGGTGTTTCTGCTGAGCATCTACTACTCTGTGCTCTGTTACCATGCGGTGTTAACCCCGTCTGGCTCAAGTCCAGTACGGCGGTATCTGCACCATCACGCTTGAGTTCCTTCCTAGGCCCTATGCCCGAAGCCTGACAACTGCAGTCTGGAACCTGATGATCGCTGTCTGGAGCTTGGAGCCTGATGTCACTGGTGGTGCCTGTAGGTCGTGTCGGATGTCCGGAACCGAACGACTCCTGTCTGATGTCTGCCGGTGACCCCGGGTCCAGATGTCCTGTCTGTACCCTGATGTCCTGCCTGTGTCTTGATGACCTCATGGACCCTGATGTCCTGATATCCTCTCTGTTCCCTGATGTCCTGATGTCCTCCCTGTGTCTCTTTCCTTGTCCACATGCTCAGCTGCCACAGAACCCCGGTTGCTGCCCTCCCCTAGTTCGGGTAGGCCGGGTCCCCCTCTGCAGTTTAAGGGGTCCATATTTCATCCCCGGGGGACGCACGCCCCATGCCTTCTGAGGTTGGTCGGCTTGGGGGCGTCTATGGGCTGGGCCGCATTGGCGGCCGCAGCTGATTGTGACAGTTTGGTCCTGAGATCAGAGAGCTTATGAGAGATGGTGTGTTTGAAGGAACTCTAAATGATAAGGAATTGAGATATTGGAAAAGCTTCAAGTGGATCAGTGAAAACTTCTTAGGAAAACAAAAATCTCCAGAATATGTTCAAGGTGTTGAAGAAATGCTAAATGCATTCCAATGTCTTATATGTCGCATGTTTCTGAAAATGCACTTTTTGCATTCTGATTTAGATTTCTTCTCTCAAAATCTTGGGGTGAAAGATATGAACAAGGTGAATGGGTTCACCAGGACATTAAAGTAATGGAACACCACTACCAGAGTTTTTGGAATGACTCAATGATGGCACATAACTGTTGGATGTTATATAGGGACAACCCTGAAAAATCGTATCAACGACAGTCTAATGTCAAGCATTTTTAATTTCTGCCCATATTTTGGTTTATATTTTGCATGTGAAAGTATTTTGGTTCAATAAAAACTGTTTTGCAAGGTGAAGCATTTTTTTCTGATATGTAGATTACTGTTTTCTTAATGTTGCCATTGTATTTCCTATACCTTTTAATAATGATGGTGTTCCATGGAAACTATATGTGCTACCTAAAAACTATATACATTTTTTAAATCAGGACAAAAAATGATTCAGAAAAGTACAAAGTTACCTGCGATGATTGCAAAAAATATTTTTTTGTAGTCTGTATTACAGGAAGGTGCAATAGTGTTTCATTCATAGAAATGTAAGTAATTTTAGAAACAACTTACTGGTCCTCTCACATGGTCTCCATGGTCTAAACATTATGAAAGCCAGTCTCCCCCAGTGAAACACACATCAGGGACTGAATCTCTGTTTGTTACGGTCTCAGATTAATAAGGCACTTACAATCTAGCCTGCGACCCTACCAGATCTCTGTTGAAATTCGGTTTTGGGGAATTGGAGGATTGCATGCTGACTTAACTGGCCTGATTTTGTAATTTTGGCAGATGCAGTCTGTTTTTTAAGGCAATACAATTTATATGAGCTACTCTGAAAATCAGTGATCAGCCATTAACCCCTTAATGAACCCCGATACGCCTATTAGCGGCAGGAGTTAAGGGTACTTAAACCACAGCGGCGTTAATCAACGGTGCTCTGGAAAAAGTGTATAGCACCCCCCAGAGTCAGATTTTCCCCAGGGTCTTGGCTGCAGGGCGTAGCCGAGACCCCAGAGAACATGATTCAGCTTGGTTTTTAGCAACCCTGGGTTGAGATTGCCTTTATTAACCATATAACGGCAGCCGCAAAAAAAAGCGCAATTTGCCATTTAATTTCTCTGTCCTCCGATGTGATCGTACATCAGAGGACAGAGAAATAGGGTCTCCGATCGCCCCCCAATACTTACCAGTGACTCCCGGTGTCCCTGTATCCTATTGCTTCCCCACACGGCCGCTGATGTCTTCTTCTGGTCAGAAAATAGTGGGTGTATGCGCAGTGTGCCCACCGAGATCTGCAGGCTGGCACCCGGCAACAATAGGAAGATTTTTCCTATTGGTTCATTTTTGTCAGTGTGATAGATCCTATCACAGTGATCAAAATAAAAAAAATCGTAAATGAACCCCTCCTTTATCACCCCCTTAGTTAGTGAAAAATAATAAAAAAAAGAAAATGCATTTATTTCCATTTTCCCATTAGGGTTACAGTTGGGCTAAAGTGAGTTGGGCTAAGGTTAGGGTTAGGTTTGGGGCTAAAATTAGGGTTTGGGTATGTTTCCACATTAAGGATTCATTCAGGATTTGCTACAGATTGGATGCTGCGTACAGATGCTGTCTCCACTGTGCGTGCAGGGCCGCATTCAGCAGCCCTGCGTAACCAGACATGTGGCGCATCTTTCCAGACTGCAGCACATCTATTTATCTTGCGGAGATGCTCCGTCTCTGCAAGATAAATAACACAGTCTATGAATACGATGCAGTGATTAGCATATGTTCAATGAACACATCCGGAATCACCGCACGTAGAACAGGGGGTGGCACTTTGGGCAGAGCGGGGTATCCGTTGCGTCCAAAGCACAGAGATTACACCCCGTGCAAACATACCCTTAAGGTTGGGGCTAAAGTTAGGATAAGAGTTGGGATAAGGGTTAGGGTTGGGATTAGGATTAGGGTTCGGATTAGGGATAGAGTTAGGGTTAGGGTTGGGATTAGTGGGATTAGAGTTAGAGTTGGGATTAGGGTTACATTTGTGGTTAGGAGTATGGTTAAGGTTGGGATTAGGGTTAGGGGTGCGTTGGGATTAGGGTTGGGATTAGGGTTAGGGTTAGGATTAGGGTTAGGGTGTGTTGGGGTTAGGGTTGGAGTTATAATTGGGGGGTTTCCACTAGGGTTGAGCGACCTTGACTTTTTTAGAGTCGAGTTGGGTTTCGCAAAACCCGACTATCTCAAAAGTCGGGTCGAGTGAAATCGGCCGATTATGTTGTAAATTCGGGATCGACCGAAACACGAAACCCAATGCAAGTCAATGGGGCAGCATAGTCGGCAGTGAGTGGGGGCCAGGAAAACACCTACAGTGCCCATTTTAATGGCAAAAACATCCATTCTTCTTAATGAAGCTTGTCAATCTTAATTTCCCTTAAAATAATAGTTACGCATTGGAAATTGGGGGTCATTAGGCTAAAGTTGTTGGGGGTAGGGCTGGTTCAAGTATTTTGTGGGCCCAGGAAATCTGGACCACATCACGGCAGTGGAGCAGGGCGAGGTAAGGATTTCAACTTTGCAAGTGCTGTGATCCTGAGCAAACAGGGGGGGCCCACTGTTTGGCATTGGCACTGGCACAGGGCCCCTCAAAGTACGGCGGTGTGTTTGCACGGCGGGGGTGCCTCCCACCGGCAGCGACACTTTTGCGTACTATGAGGGGCCCTGTGCCAGTGACGTCGCCAAAGAGTATTCCCCCCCCCACACCTGATGAAGGAACCTGCACTTTCATCTGCACCTTCCTCTTTGTCCCCGTGTAAGGTGGTATGGTATGCGGGAAGGGGAACCTGACTTTCAGCAGGGTCACATTCTGGCTGTGTAGCGTGCACGGGGAATGTAGCGTTCGGGGTCAATGTACCAGCAGACTCATCTATCACTGGCTGGGCAATGGGCAGGATGAGGAGGAAACACAGATATAGGCCCAAATAATAAAGTGGGCTAAATGCAGTTCAAAATTGGTAACAGGACTAACCAGGGGGCATTGCTTTGTTCAGTGGAGTACAACTGTAATGAGAGGCTGACACAGTGAGTAGGCCCAAATCAGTAAGTAGGCTAAATGCAGTTCAAAATTGGTAACAGAAGTAAACAGGCGGCACTGGTTTGTTCAGTGGAGGAGAACATCAAGGAGCGGCAGACACCGTTAGTAGGGCCAACAAAACAAGTAGGCCAAATGCAGTGTTATATTAAAAACAATTTAACAAGAGCCTGAAGATAGAATTTAGGGAGAGGCAACCTGGAGAACACCTTGGAGCGGCAGACACTGGTAGTAGGCCCCCAACCCAAGTACTAGCCCCACTGCAGTTTGATTAAAAAACTATTTAACAAGAGCCTGAAGATCGAAGCTCAGGAAAGGCAACCAGGAGAACACCTTGGAGCGGCAGACACTGGTAATAGGCCCCAACCCTAGTACTAGCCCCACTGCAGTTTGATTAAAAAACTATTTAACAAGAGCCTGAAGATCGAAGCTCAGGAAAGGCAACCAGGAGGACACCTTGGAGCGGCAGACACTGGTAATAGGCCCCAACCCTAGTACTAGCCCCACTGCAGTTTGATTAAAAAACTATTTAACAAGAGCCTGAAGATCGAAGCTCAGGAAAGACAACCAGGAGAACACCTTGGAGCGGCAGACACTGGTAGTAGGCCCCAACCCTCGTACTAGCCCCACTGCAGTTTGATTAAAAAACTATTTAACAAGAGCCTGAAGATCGAAGCTCAGGAAAGGCAACCAGGAGAACACCTTGGAGCGGCAGACACTGGTAGTAGGCCCCAACCCTAGTACTAGCCTCACTGCAGTTTGATTAAAAAACTATTTAACAAGAGCCTGAAGATCGAAGCTCAGGAAAGGCAACCAGGAGAACACCTTGTTAGCGGCAGACACCGTTAGTAGGCCCTACCGAAATAGTAGCCCCAATGCAGTTTTCAAATTCCTATAGGCTGAAAACCAGACAATTGACGCTCAGCTTTTTTTAGAGGAGGACAGCTGTATTGAGTGGCGCAGACAAACACAAGTAGTAGGCCTTAAACAAAAAATTGGGCTCAATGCAGTTTCAAAAAGGTTACAGGGGTACACAGGCAGCATTGGTGTGGTCAGCGGAGGACAATTTCAATTAGGGACTGCAGACAGACTTAGTAGGCTGTCCCCTGTGGACCATGCATCCACCACATTAAGCCAGTGTGCCGTAATAGACATGTAACCTTCCGTGGACATGCCTACTGGTCCATGCATCTGTTGTCAGGTGCACCTTTCTACTCTTAGATTGCCTGAGTGCATGGACAATGCGGACTTTTACATGCTGGTGGAGGGCTGGGATGGCTTTTCTGGAAAAGAAGTGACGACTGGGTAGCTCGTACCGTGGTACAGCGTAGTCCATCTGGGCTTATAAATATAAAATAAAGAAAAAAGTAGGCTCTATGCACTTTCAACTAGGTTCCAGGGGTACACAGCCAGCATTGGTCTGGTCAGTGGAGGACTATTGGAAGGAGGGACCGCAGACAGACTTAGTAGGCCTAACATAAGAAAAGTAGGCTGTAGGCACTTTAAAATAGGTTCCAGGGGTACACGGGCAGCAGTGGTGTGGTCAGTGGAGGACAATTTCAATTATGGACCGCAGACAGACTTAGTACGCCTACAATTAAAAAAAGGATGCTCTATGCAATTTAAAATAGGTTCCAGGGGTACACAGCCAGCATTGGTCTGGTCAGTGGAGGACTATTGGAAGGAGGGACCGCAGACAGACTTAGTAGGCCTAACATAAGAAAAGTAGGCTGTAGGCACTTTAAAATAGGTTCCAGGGGTACACGGGCAGCAGTGGTGTGGTCAGTGGAGGACAATTTCAATTATGGACCGCAGACAGACTTAGTACGCCTACAATTAAAAAAAGGATGCTCTATGCACTTTCAACTAGGTTCCAGGGGTACACAGCCAGCATTGGTCTGGTCAGTGGAGAACTACTGGAAGGAGGGACCGCAGACAGACTTAATAGGCCTAACATAACAAAAGTAGGCTGTAGGCACTTTAAAATAGGTTCCAGGGGTACACGGGCAGCAGTGGTGTGGTCAGTGGAGGACAATTTCAATTATCGACTGCAGACAGACTTAGTACGCCTACAATTAAAAAAAGGATGCTCTATGCAATTTAAAATAGGTTCCAGGGGTACACAGCCAGCATTGGTCTGGTCAGTGGAGGACTATTGGAAGAAGGGACCGCAGACAGACTTAGTAGGCCTAACATAAGAAAAGTAGACTGTAGGCACTTTAAAATAGGTTCCAGGGGTACACGGGCAGCAGTGGTGTGGTCAGTGGAGGACAATTTCAATTATGGATCGCAGACAGACTTATTAGGCCTAACATAACAAAAGTAGGCTCTATGCACTTGGAATTATCTTGCAGGGGTACACAGACAGCATTGGTGTTGTCAGCGGAGGCCGATTGTAAGGAGTGTCTGACAGTTAGTACTCCCAAAAAATAAATAGATGTTAATGTCTCGCAATACAACAAAACCCAAAAACAAAAGGGTAGCATACTTAGGTACAGGGGTGGGCTCCTCTGCTGAGTTTCAGACCTAGTAATTTGGCGCTAAGTATTTGCTGGTGTAAATATAGGACACTGCCCCTGACTATTTTAAGTAGCATCATACATGTCAACACATTGGAATTGTCAGTGCCAGGCATTGAAGGATGTCAGCGCATAGACTAAACATTGGTGGAGCTGTGAGAGATAATTTTGCAAATCGTAGAGCACTGTTTGAGCTGGAGGGGGGGAACTGTCTTGTGGCCGGCGGTACAGGCCCAGGGCCCCTCATGTTACAACGGTGTGTCTGAGGTTGGTTGTGCACCACCACCACCAGAGACACTTTATTGTACTATGAGGGACCCAGAGGCAGTGCCGTCAACCAAAAGCATGCACACCCACCTCTTCAGACAAACGGCACTCTCACGGGTACTTGCGACAAGTGGCGAGACCACGGCCCCGTGGGGGGAGTTTGCCCATTTAGGGAAGTGTAAACATGTTGTATGCTGGACAAACAGCTGCTGCAAATTACCAGATTAGAAAACTCAGTCAGACCAGTCCACAAGCAAGACCTTTTAATAGGAAAGCTAGGTGTCAGCCGGGAAAGGTGGGGCAAAATAATTTGAAATCCAGGAGTGGTTCATTTTAATGAAGGTTAGATCATCAACATTTTGGGTAGCCAGACGAGTCCTTTTTTCGGTTAATATTGAACCAGCAGCACTGAATACTCTTTCTGATAGCACACTAGCTACGTGGTGGCGATCTGCACAGAATTTTACTTACCCGCGAAGCATTTTGGATATTCATGCTGGGCACTAGATTTCCTGACGGACTCAATCGCAAGAATGATATTATGTTTCATTACTAATTATCGTCTCCCTGCAGTATATTGCTGTTTGACTTTTTGATTTTTAATTATGTGTTATTTTGATACTTTGTAATTTGTAGAAATACATATGTTTTTAGATCACATTTACTTTTCAGGACCTGTCGATTGCATTTATCATGTGATCTAGGCTCAGCACGTTCATTGGTTACTGGGTCCTTAAATACCAGCGCTTATGTTGGATAGACTAGCTTGGATAAAGACTGGTTTCCAGTCGAAACGCGTTGCTTGGTCCCTCACGGGGTTTATGGTGGGTCTAAGGAGCATGTATTGCTATTTTAACCTTTTGGATTAAAATTTACAAATTTTAACAAGAGCAAGCTGGAATCTTCGTTTTTTTCATTGATTGCATGTCTCATCAGGACTATTTCCGTGCTTCTCTTCCAAGATCGGTGAGCTGGCTTCCCTTCCTTTCCCTTTTTTTCCAAGCAAGCTCCTGCAATGCATATTCTGCCAATTCTGGCCAGGTGTCTAATTTGGATGCCCAGTAATCAAATGGGAATGACAGTTGAGGGAGAACATTGATAAGGGATGAAAAATAGTTAGTAACCATACTGGACAAATGTTGTCTCTTGTCACTTTGAATTGATGCTGCAGTACCTGTCCTGTCTGCGGTCATTGCAAAATCACTCCACAACCTGGTCAGAAAACCCCTCTGTCCAACGCCACTTCTGATTTGTGCACCTCTAACACCTCTGGCCTGCTGCCCCCTGCAGCTCGTGTGAGAACCATCACCGGCGCTGTGTGCTGGGAATGCCTGAATCAAATGGTCAACAAGAGTTGATTGTTTGGTTGCTAATATTTGTTCCAGGTTCTCATGTGGCATAATATTTTGCAATTTGCCTTTATAGCGAGGATCAAGGAGGCAGGCCAACCAGTAATCGTCATCGGTCATCATTTTAATAATGCGTGGGTCCCTTTTGAGGATACGTAAGGCATAATCCGCCATGTGGGCCAAAGTTCCAGTTGTCAAATCTGCGGTTGTGCTGGGTTGAGGGGCAGTTACAGGCAAATCTACGTCACTTGTGTCCCTCAAAAAACCAGAACCCGGCCTTGCCACGCCACCAATTTCCATTGGCCCCGGAGAAGCTTCCTCATTAAAAAAATACTCATCCCCATCATCCTCCTCGTCCTCCTCCTCCTGTTCACCCGCTACCTCGTCCTGTACACTGCCCTGACCAGACAATGGCTGATTGTCATCAAGGCTTTCCTTTTCCTCTGCTGCAGACGCCTGCTCCTTTAGGTGCGTCAAACTTT
Organism: Ranitomeya imitator; assembly: GCF_032444005.1. Taxonomy (NCBI): domain Eukaryota; kingdom Metazoa; phylum Chordata; class Amphibia; order Anura; family Dendrobatidae; genus Ranitomeya; species Ranitomeya imitator. Next base: position 391,082,990 of record NC_091285.1, on the reverse strand, counting down.
GCATCAGCAGACGCATTAGGGGGATGCTAATGCTTATTATGGCGTTGTCTGCACTAACCAGCCGTGTGCATTCCTCAAAACACTGAAGGACTTGACACATGTCTTGTACCTTCGACCACTGCACACCTGACAACTCCATGTCTGCCATCCATCTGCCTGCCCGTGTATGTGTATCCTCCCACAAATACATAACAGCACGCCTCTGTTCGCACAGTCTCTGAAGCATGTGCAGTGTTGAGTTCCACCTTGTTGCAACATCGATGATTAGGCGATGCTGGGGAAGTTTCAAAGACCGCTGATAGTTCTGCATGCAGCTGGAGTGTACGGGCGGACAGCGGATATGCGAGCAAAGTCTGCGCACTTTGAGGAGCAGGTCGGATAACCCCGGATAACTTTTCAGGAAGCACTGCACCACCAGGTTTAAGGTGTGAGCCAGGCAAGGAATGTGTTTCAGTTGGGAAAGGGCTATGGCAGCCATGAATTCCTTCCGTTATCACTCACTACCTTGCCTGCCTCAAGATGTACAGTGCCCAGCCATGACTGAGTTTCATTCTGCAAGAACTCGGACAGAACTTCCGCGGTGTGTCTGTTGTCGCCCAAACACTTCATTGCCAATACAGCCTGCTGACGCTTGCCAGTAGCTGCCCCATAATGGGACACCTGGTGTGCAAAAGTGGCAGCTGCGGATGGAGTGGTTGTGCGACTGCAGTCTGTGGACGAGCTCTAGCTTCTGCAGGAGGATGAGGAGGAGGAGGAGGGGGGGCGAACGGCTACAGCCAACTTTTTCCTGGACCATGGGCTAGGCAGAACTGTCCCAATATTGCTGTCCCCTGTGGACCCTGCATCCACCACATTCACCCAGAGTGCCGTGATGGACACGTAACGTCCCTGGCCATGCCTACTGGTCCATGCATCTGTTGTCAGGTGCACCTTTGTACTCACAGATTGCTTGAGTGCATGGATGATTCCCTCTTTAACATGCTGGTGGAGGGCTAGGATGGCTTTTCTCGAAAAGAAGTGTCGACTGGGTAGCTCGTAACGTGGTACAGCGTAGTCCATCAGGGCATTGAAAGCTTCGCTTTCAACTAACCGGTAGGGCATCATCTCTAACGAGATTAGTCTAGCAATGTGGGCGTTCAAACCCTGTGTACGCGGATGCGAGGATGAGTACTTCCTTTTTCTAACGAGAGTCTCATGTAGGGTGAGCTGGACTGGAGAGCTGGAGATCGTGGAACTAGCGGGGGTGCCGGCGGACATGGCAGACTGAGAGACGGTTGGAGACGGTATTCTTGCCGGTGCCCTACATGCAGTGTTTCCTACTACGAAACTGGTGATTCCATGACTGCTTTGGCCTGGCAACAAAACCTGCACAGATAATGCAGGTGGTGCAGGAAATGGTGGCCTTACAGTGACGGAAGGGATGTAGCGTTGCTGACTAGCTTCATTGGCCGAGGGTGCTACAACCTTAAGGGACGTTTGGTAGTTAGTCCAGGCTTGCAAATGCATGGTGGTTAAACGTCTACGCATGCAACTTGTATTTAGACTTTTCAGATTCTGACCTCTGCTTAAGGTAGTTGAACATTTTTGACAGATGACTTTGCGCTGATCATTTGGATGTTGTTTAAAAAAATGCCAGACTGCACTCTTTCTACTATCGGATACCTTTTCAGGCATTGCAGACTGAGCTTCTTTAACCGGATGGCCACGCTGTCCTCCAACTGGTTTTGGCTTTGCCACGCGTTTTGGACCAGATACGGGCACGGCAGATGGAACCTGTTGCGATGTTGATGCCTGCTGCGGCCCCTCCTCCTCCGCTTCAGAACCACTGCCGCCTGCACCCTGTTCCCCCTATGGCTGCCAATCGGGGTCAACAACTGGGTCATCTATGACCTCCTCTTCTATCTCATGTGCAACTTCGTCTGTGTCACCGTGTAAGCCGGTGGTATAGCGTTCGTGACGGGGCACAATAGTCTCATCAGGGTCTGATTCTGGATCAGTACACTGCGAGGGCAATGTTCTGGTCTGAGTCAAAGGAACAGCATAGTAATCTGGCTGTGGCTGTGCATCTGTGCACTCCATGTCTGATTCAACTTCTAATGGGCATGGCGTGTTAACTGTTTCACTTTCTAACCCAGTGTGAGGCAGTGACCGGTGTCATATGCGAGGGTCGCTATGTGTCCCCCAGGATGTGCTTAGAAGCATATTAGATCCGCTGGAGTGCCCTGTGCTCACAGCAGGTTGCCTGTGAGACACAGGGAAGAATAAAAGTAAGTGTGAACTGGGTCAAGTTATTTGTCCCTGAATTTATTCAGGAAAACCTGGTATGGGCTTTTATTTTGAAATGGACTGCAGGATGGTAGTGGGGCCGGTCCGTTTCCTCCAGCCCAGATCTTATAGTGGCCCATGGCCATAGAATCTGGAGGATAGAAAAAAAAACCCCAGCAAGAGAGTTTGGGTGTGTCAGTCTGGTCTGGGATTCAGACCTAGCAGGAGGCTTGTGCAGAGCTCCTTCCGTGTGGAGAAACACGGGCCAGGCACAGCCTGAAAAGCCAGACACCCCAGCGTACACGGGGGGTGTATTACGCTCACGGCAGCGGACTGTGGACTGTTGTTATTTTTCCCGGCTGAATACCGAAGGACTTGTCTGTTTTCTTTTCCGGTTTGTGAGTATGCTGTGAAATAAACAAGACTTTGTTTGAACTTTATATGGGTCACTGCCTATTCACTGCACAGCAAGGACATCGCTACATCACACCAGTAACGGTATGTGTAAAGAGCTCCATGTAGTAACCCGTTGTGTCGCCTGACGCATCCTTCTCTGTTGTTGTTTTTGCTGAAGAGGACAAGGAAGCGACTTGTCCCTGACCGTGAACATCCACTAACGACGCGCTGCTTTGACATTTACCAGTTTCAGAAGAGGAGGCAAAAGAGCTAGAGGCTGAGTCAGCAAGGAAAGTCAAAACTTGTTCTTGCTGCTCCAGCTTTAAAAGCGGTTTTCCTACTCCCAGAAAAGGGAGCGTTCGAGGCCTTGTGTAGCCAGATGACGAACCTGGCTCCACAACTCGAGAATTAGGTGCTATATTGCTTTTCCCACGACCACCTGCTGCTCCACCACCACTACCATCATTACCAGCTGGCAATGACCGCCCACGGCCACAACCTCTTCCACCAGACTTCCTCATTGTTTGCAAAACGTAACCAAAGTAACGGTATTTGTTACTGTAAAACAACTTACAAGGTGAACTAAAACTTCTGTTGGATTTATATATCCCTTTATAGGTGGGTGAGACTGCAAGGAAAATCAGGCACAATGTTACACACTATGTTTTCTGTGGCACAAAATGAGAGAAATGCCACACACGCAGGACTGTCACTCAAGCACAAATGGCAATATTAATCTCCCACTAATTTTTTTTTTTTAAGGGAGAATTAAAAAAATAAAAAAAATAAAACAGTATTATAGACACTAGGCTTTCTGTGCCCCACAATTGGAGAGAGATGGCACACACGACTGGCACTCAAGCACAAATGCCAATATTAATCTCCCACTAATTTTTTTTTTTAAGGGAGAGTTAACCCCCCCTCCCAAAAAAAAACAAAACAGCATTATAGACACTAGGCTTTCTGTGCCCCACAATTTGAGAGAGATGGCACACACAGGACTGGCACTCAAGCAGAAATGCCAATATTAATCTCCCACTATTTTTTGGTTTCTGGGAGAATTATCAAGAAATCAGGCCCAGTATTACACACTAGGCTTTCTGTGCCCCAACATTTGAGAGAGATGGCACACACAGGACTGGCACTCAAGCAGAAATGCCAATATTAATCTCCCACTATTTTTTTGTTTCTGGGAGAATTATCAAGAAATCAGGCCCAGAATTACACACTAGGCTTTCTGTGCCCCAAAATTTGAGAGAGATGGCACACACAGGACTGGCACTCAAGCAGAAATGCCAATCTTAATCTCCCACTATTTTTTTTTTAGGGAGAATTTAAAAAAAACAAAAAAAAACAGTATGTTAAGGACTGGCGGAACGCACCAAGTACAAGATGAAATGGAACTAGGTGCGTTCGCAGTCCGAGGTCCACCGTGCAGGTAAAAACCCTGCTGCTAGTAAGACGGACTATATGGCGGTACTATAAGTATACACGCACGAGTCAACTTCACCCTGCGTGAAGGAAGCGATCCTGTTGCGTCACAGGACCGCGGTACCGCACATAGAGCGCGAGCAAGAAGTCAGCGAACTCAACCCCAACTAGGATTGAAGTTCGATTAGACACTTGCTGGCACAACACCGCAACTGGGTGTGTAAGGAAACTAAATAATAATATAAAGGCACAAGAGTGCGTGCAGTGCCGCACTGACAGACGCCACTAACCACCCAGGCTTGGGTCAGGAAAGCGCAGAGCAAGCGCACGGCACCGTACAGGCGGACACAGCAATTGGTAGCTGTAATGTGTGTTACGTGCTGTTGGATAAGTCGGGCGCTAGATAGCAAACATACACCTTCCGCGAACAATCATTCAATATGAAGGGTTATTTAAAGAGCGACTTTCACTCACAACACACACACACATATTTACAAGACAATACTAGCGCATGGCCGTGCGGTCATGCGCAGTTTATATAGCTGCAGCACAGGAAACAGCTACAGAAGTTTTGCCCTTTCAGGACCTGCCAAAAGGACCAATGGGATGTGCTGCAGTACCTGAGCATGTGACCCTCGATCTCCAATGGGAGATCCTGCCCTGGGCATGCTCAGACAGAGAAAAGCAGGACTTAGATCCAGAAACGTCCACTCGCCGTTGCCCAGCACTGGCTTCAATGGCAGAAGCAGGAAAAGCAGCAGTAACTCTTCGCACAGAGTCAGACTGAGCAAGACGCTGGGATCGACGTACCTGCTGAGCAGACTCCACTGCGGCTGGAGAAGAATGGGAGACCGCAGCGGAGACGGATCAAGATTCCCCCTGTGCAGCAGAGGAAACTCGACTCCTAACATTACCCCCCCTCCTCGCCCCCCCCCCCCTCCTTGGGCCTCGCTACGTTCGAAGGCAGCAATGAGCTGCGTTGCCCGAATGTGCTCAACAGGCTCCCAGGACCTGTCCTCGGGGCCATAACCCTTCCAGTCTACCAAATAAAATTTTTTGCCACGTACCACCTTGAACCCCAAAATAGCGTTCACCTCATAATCGTCCGTAGACGAACCCGATGTCCCAGCAGATGACTCGGAAAACCGGGACATATACACGGGTTTCAAGAGGGACACATGAAAGGTGTCGGTGATACCCAGGCGTGGCGGAAGGGCCAAACGATAGACCACAGGATTAACCTGTTCGAGCACTTTGAAGGGACCCAAGTAGCGAGGAGCAAATCTAGTGGACTCAACTCGCAGCCTGATGTTACGGGCGGGAGCCACACCAAGTCGCCAGGAGCAAAGTTCGGAGCGGGGTGCCGATGAGCATCGGCGGAGGACCTCATTCTCTCCTTAGAGGCCCGAATGGCATCCTGAGTGCGGTCCCAAATATCCCGTGCCTCCACAGCCCAGTCTGCCACCTTGGAGTCGGCGGAAGACACGGGCATAGGCACAGGTACCCGTGGATGCCGACCATAGTTGAGGAGGAATGGGGTTTGTCCAGTGGAGTCAGCTACAGCGTTGTTCAGTGCAAACTCTGCCCATGATAGCAAGGACGCTCAGTCATCCTGCCTGGCTGAAACAAAATGTCGCAGGTATGTGGCCAAGGTCTGGTTGACCCTCTCTACCAACCCATTCGTCTCGGGATGATAAGCGGAAGAGAGATTCAACTCAATACTGAGAAGACGACAAAGCTCTCTCCAGAACCGAGACGCAAACTGGGGACCCCGGTCACTGACAATTTTGTCAGGCATACCATGTAGGCGGAAGATGTGTTTAATGAACAACGCTGCCAAGGCCCGTGCAGAAGGTAACCGTGGTAGCGGCACCAAATGCACCATTTTTGAGAAATGATCGGTGATGACCCAAATGATGGTACTGCCGCGAGACTTGGGTAAACCCACAACAAAGTCCATCCCGACCATCTCCCAGGGCCTATCTGCCACCGGCAAGGGATAGAGCAACCCAGCTGGCCTTTGACACGGAGATTTATTTTTGGCGCAGGAGACACATGCCAGAATATAATCCCTGACATCCCGGACCATATGAGGCCACCAGTACGTCCTCGCCAGTAGCTCAGATGTCCTCTTTGTCCCAAAGTGTCCACCCACCCTGGACGAATGAGCCCAAGAGAGAACCTCCGGTTGCAAATTAATGGGCACAAAAGTCTTGTCCGGAGGCACAGACTCTAGCGAAACCGGCGCTACGGTTCTCAGGCTCTCGGAAGGGACAATAAGCCGAGGCTCCTCTTCCTCCTCCTCAGTTGACATAAGGGAGCGAGAGAGAGCGTCAGCACGGATATTCTTCTCCCCGGCGAGATAATGAAGGGAAAAGTGGAACCGGGAGAAGAACAGGGACCATCTGGCCTGGCGAGAATTTAGCCGCTGGGCTGTTTGCAAATAGACCAAATTTTTGTGGTCCGTGTAAACTTGGAAGGGAAACCGCGCACCTTCCAGAAGGTGTCTCCACTCCGAAAAGGCCAACTTCATTGCTAGCAACTCCCTGTCCCCGATGGAGTAGTTTCTCTCCGCTGGCGTGAAGGTCTTAGAGAAGAAGAAGCATGGATGCTTCCGACCTTGAGCATCCTTTTGATAGAGGACTGCTCCAGCAACAACGGACGAGGCATCCACCTCCATTAGGAATGGCTTATCCACATCGGGACGATGTAAGATGGGAGCGCTAGCAAAGTGGGACTTAATAGAAGTGAAGGCCTTGGAGACCTCTTCCGACCACAGTTTGGGATTCGCTCCCTTCTTGGTGAGGGCTACCAAGGGAGCTACCAGAGTTGAGAAGTGGGGAATGAACTGGCGGTAATAGTTTATGAACCCCATAAAGCGCTGCACCGCTTTAAGAGAATGGGGCTCTTGCCAGTCCATCACAGCCTGTAGTTTGGCAGGATCCTTAGCCAATCCCTGGGCGGAGATGATATAGCCCAGGAAAGGTAAGGACTCCTGCTCAAACACATACTTCTCCAACTTCGCATAAAGAGAGTTTGCCCGTAGGAGGTCGAAAACTCTGCCAACATCTCTCCGGTGGGAGTCAATATCTGGAGAAAAGATGAGAATATCATCCAGATAGACTACAACCGAGGTGGAAAGCATATCCCGGAAGTTGTCATTGACAAAGTCTTGGAAAACGGCAGGTGCATTACAGAGCCCGAAGGGCATCACCAGATACTCATAGTGCCCATCTCTGGTGTTAAATGCCGTTTTCCATTCGTCCCCCTCACGGATGCGAATCAGGTTATAAGCACCCCGCAGATCTAGTTTAGTAAACACTCTAGCTCCCCGAAGCCTATCGAAAAGCTCAGATATCAAAGGCAAAGGGTACTTGTTCTTAACTGTGATAGCATTAAGACCCCTGTAGTCTATGCATGGACGTAGTTCTCCATTCTTCTTCTGCATGAAAAAGAACCCTGCCCCAGCAGGTGACACTGACTTCCTGATGAACCCTCTTGCCAGATTCTCTTGAATGTACTGAGACATTGCCTCCGTTTCCGGGAGAGATAATGGATAGACTCGACCCCGGGGAGGCTCAGCACCAGGCAAGAGATCAATAGGACAGTCATAGGGGCGATGGGGCGGAAGGGTCTCCGCTGCCTTTTTGGAGAACACGTCTGCATAAGACCAATATTGCTTGGGGAGAGAGGAAAAATCTGCGGGTACCTCTGTAGTAGCAACCTGAACGCACTCTCGATGATACCTGTTCCCACAAGATTCACCCCATCCCAGAATTCTGCCTGAGGACCACTCGATGTGAGGAGAGTGGTACCGTAACCAAGGTATCCCCAAGAGAACCTCATCAATTCCCTCAGGAATGACGAGTAAAGATATAATCTCCTGATGAGATGGTGACATGGACAGAGTAAAAGGGATAGTTTGATGTGTAATCTGTGCGGGCAGTGTCGACCCATTCACCACTCGTACCGTTACTGGTTGAGATAGCATGACCAGAGGAATTGCGTGACGTTGGGGCGAAGGCTGAAGACATAAAATTGCCCTCCTCCCCAGAATCCACGCAGAGTTCTACCGAGTGAGAGGATGAGCCCAATGTTATTGTCCCCTTAAAGGACAATTTGGAGGCAAACGTCGCCGTGTCTAGTGCACCTCCACCAACTACCACTAGACGCTGACGTTTCCTCGACCGCTGGAGACATCTGTAGGCAAGATGTCCTGACTGTTGGCAAAGATGACAAATCTGGAGTGCACGAGCGGTCCGGGACTTAGATCCTGCTCGTGACTCTACCACAGGCTCATGGGGCTCAGGAGCCTGGTCTGGAGATTCCAAAGGTTTGGCGAAGGTGGGAGCCAGCCGAAACCTCTGCCTACACTGGGCTCGCTCTAACCTCCGCTCGTGAAAACGGAGATCAATACGAGTGGATAGAGTTATTAATTCCTCCAGTGTGGCGGGAATCTCCCTAGTGGCCAGGGCGTCCTTAACGTGGTCAGCCAGCCCCCTCCTAAATATTGGAATGAGGGCTTTATCCGACCACTCCAGCTCAGATGCTGAGGTGCGGAAGTGGACGGCAAAATGACTGACCAAGGACGAGCCCTGAGTCAATGCCAACAATTGGAGCGCCGTATCATGGGTGACACGAGGTCCTAAAAAGACCTGTTTCAGAGTGCTCAGAAACAACAGAGCACTCTGCACCACATGATCGCTACGCTCCCATAGCGGCGTAGCCCACTGCAACGCCCTGTCCGATAGAAGAGACACTATAAATCCCACCTTAGCCCGCTCTGTAGGGAAACGAGAGGCCAGAAGCTCGAGATGGATAGAGCACTGACTCACGAAACCCCTACAAGACTTACTGTCACCAGAGAATTTCTCTGGAAGTGGGAGGCGAGTTAGAGTCGGGACAGGAGCGGCAGTGGACAAGGTGGCTGCAGCAACACTAGCAGCCTGAACAGCGACAGCAGTGACATCCACAGCTGAGGTTGAACGCTCAAGAGCCGCCAAACTTCCCTCCAGCTGCTGGATGTACCTCTGTGAACGCTGATCGTCCATCATTTACTAGCCAGACCTTGGCGCGAGTATTATGTTAAGGACTGGCGGAACGCACCAAGTACAAGATGAAATGGAACTAGGTGCGTTCGCAGTCCGAGGTCCACCGTGCAGGTAAAAACCCTGCTGCTAGTAAGACGGACTATATGGCGGTACTATAAGTATACACGCACGAGTCAACTTCACCCTGCGTGAAGGAAGCGATCCTGTTGCGTCACAGGACCGTGGTACCGCACATAGAGCGCGAGCAAGAAGTCAGCGAACTCAACCCCAACTAGGATTGAAGTCCGATTAGACACTTGCTGGCACAACACCGCAACTGGGTGTGTAAGGAAACTAAATAATAATATAAAGGCACAAGAGTGCATGCGGTGCCGCACTGACAGATGCCACTAACCACCCAGGCTTGGGTCAGGAAAGCGCAGAGCAAGCGCACGGCGCCGTACAGGCGGACACAGCAATTGATAGCTGTAATGTGTGTTACGTGCTGTTGGATAAGTCGGGCGCTAGATAGCAAACATACACCTTCCGCAAACAATCATTCAACACACACAGGACTGGCACTCAAGCAGAAATGCCATTAATAATCTCCCACTATTTTTTGGTTTCTGTGAGAATTATCAAGAAATCAGGCCCAGTATTACACACTTGGCTTTCTGTGCCCCAAAATTTAAGAGAGATGGCACACACAGGACTGGCACTCAAGCAGAAATGCCAATATTAATCTCCCACTATTTTTTTGTTTCTGGGAGAATTATCAAGAAATCAGGCCCAGTATTACACACTAGGCTTTCTGTGCCCCAAAATTTGAGAGAGATGGCACACACAGGACTGGCACTCAAGCAGAAATGCCAATATTAATCTCCCATTATTTTTTGGTTTCTGGGAGAATTATCAAGAAATCAGGCCCAGTATTACACACTAGGCTTTCTGTGCCCCAAAATTTGAGAGAGATGGCACACACAGGACTGGCACTCAAGCAGAAATGCCAATCTTAATCTCCCACTATTTTTTTTTAGTGAGAATTTAAAAAAAAACAGTATTATAGACACTAGCCTTTCTGTGCCCCACAATTTGAGAGAGATGGCACACACCGGACTGGCACTCAAGCAGAAATGCCAATATTAATCTCCCACTATTTTTTGGTTTCTGGGAGAATTATCAAGAAATCAGGCCCAGTATTACACACTAGGCTTTCTGTGCCCCAAAATTTGAGAGAGATGGCACACACAGGACTGGCACTCAAGCACAAATGCCAATATTAATCTCCCACTATTTATTTTTTTTCAGGGAGAATTAAAAAAAAACAAAAAAAAAGCAACTGTCCTACAATTACTATCTCCCTGCAGTATTCTCAGCAAGGTATGGCAGGCAGCAATACAAGGAGTGGACTGCTGCACAAATTAAATCAAAAGTGTGGACAAACAAACAAGATAGCTGTGCAGAAAGGAAGGAACAACAGGATTTGTGCTTTGAAAAAAGCAGTTGGTTTGCACAGCGGCGTACACACAGCAATGCAGCTATCAGGGAGCCTTCTAGGGCAGCCCAATGAGCTACAGCGCTGAGGAAAAAAAAATGTAGCCTCCACTGTCCCTGCAAACAAAAGGTGGTGTTGGACAGTGGAAATTGCTACAGAACAAGCGGTTTGGTGGTTAATGGACCCTGCCTAACGCTATCCCTGCTTCTGACAAAGCGGCAGCAACCTCTCCCTATGCTCAGATCTGCAGCAGTAAGATGGCGGTCGGCGGGAACACCCCTTTATAGCCCCTGTGACGCCGCAGACAGCAAGCCAATCACTGCAATGCCCTTCTCTAAGATGGTTGGGACCAGGACCTATGTCATCACGCTGCCCACACTGTGCGTCTACCTTCATTGGCTGAGAAATGGCGCTTTTCGCGTCATTGAAATGCGACTTTGGCGCGAAAGTCGCGTACCGCATGGCTGACCCCACACAGGGATCGGGTCGGGTTTCATGAAACCCGACTTTGCCAGAAGTCGGCAACTTATGAAAATGAACGACCCGTTTCGCTCAACCCTAGTTTCCACTGTTAAGTACATCAGGGGGTCTCCAAACATGACATGGCGCCACCATTGATTACAGCTAATTTTGCATGCAAAAAGTCAAATGGTGCTCCCTCCCTTCTGAGCTTTGCTGTGCGCCCAAACAGTGGTTTACCCCCACATATGGGGCGTCAGCGTACTCAGGAGAAATTGGACAACTTTTGGGGTACAATTTCTCCTGTTACCCTTGGGAAAATAAAAAAGTGCAGGCTACAAAAATCATTTTTGTGGAAAAAAATGCTTTTTTATTTTCATGGCTCTGCGTTATAAACTTCTGTTTAAGCACTTGGGAGTTCAAAGTGCTCAAAACACATCTAGGTAAGCTCCATGGGGGTCTAGTTTCCAAAATGAAGTCACTTGTGGGGGGTTTCTACTGTTGAGGCACATCAAGGGCTCTGCAAACGCAACATGATGCCCACAGATCATTCCATCAAAGTCTGCATTCCAAAATCCAAAACATCACTACTTCCCTTCCGAGCCCCGACGTGTGCCCAAACAGTAGTTTTCTCCCACATGTGGAGTATGAGCGTACTCAGGACAAATTGGACAACGACTTTTGGGGTCCAATTTCTCCTGCTACCCTTAGGAAAATAAAAAAATATGGGCTAAAAAATAATTTTTGCGGAAAAAAAAATTATTTCCACGGCTCTGCCTTATAAACGTTAGTGAAACACTTGGGTGTAAAAAGTGCTCACCACACATTTAGATAAGTTCCTTGGAGGGGTCTAATTTCCAAAATGGTGTCACTTGTGGGGGGTTTCTACTGTTTAAGCACATCAGGGCCTCTGCAAACGCAACATGACGCCCGCAAACCATTCTAAGTCTGCATTCCAAAATGGCGCTCCTTCCCTTCCGAGCTCTGCCATGCACCCAAGCAGTGCCCCCCCACATATGGGGTATCTGAGTACTCAGGACAAATTGCACAACAACTTTGGTGGTCCAATTTCTCCTGTTACCCTTGTGAAATAAAAAATTTTGGGTCATTTTTGTGGAAAATATACATTTTTTTATTTTCACTGCTCCATATTACAAACTTCTGTGAAGCACTTGGGGGTTCAAAGTGCTCACCACACATCTAGATTTGTTCCTTAAGGGGTCTAGTTTCCAAAATGGTGCCACTTGTGGGGGTTTCCATTGTTTATACCCAAACTAGCCGAGAGAACACCTTACATAAATTAAAACATAACTTTTAATGATAAATATCTAAAAGACCAATGTATAATACAAAGCAATAAAGTGATCAAGTGCAAAGCGTGCTCATGTTACGAGTGCTCAATAAAAAAAAGGTTTAATCTCACCAAATACGTTGCTTCCTTCACGGGAGCATCCGTATATGTTAGGGGGGGGAAAGAGTTTCTATACTACCCCAGTCGTGCCCCTGTAGTGCTCCCACCCTGACAAGGGCAGTCCCCAAGTCAGGCTAGTAAGTTGTACCCAACATTGCCATGTAAACTTCCCTACGCGTTTCCTCTCCCATACAGGAGATTCATAAGGGGAAAATGTAAAGATTGTGGGAATTTTTTTTTTTAAATGAAAGGAGCCCCTACATTGGGAGGTAGCCCCTATGTCCAGTGCACCCGGTCTTATATCCGGACTATGGTAGGGTGAGATAAACAACCTGCCACTTAAATAGTTTCCTGTCCTATACAGATTACACAGCGTCTTACCTTATTTCTGTCATGTCACGTGTTCTAGGTAACCGCTATTGTTGTTAGCGGTAATGACGCTGTGTGATGTTATAGATGTTTCCAAGGCGACGCGTACATACGTTGTTAAGAGTCGAGTTCCTGCTGCTGCACAGGGGGAATCTCGAACCATGTCTGCTGCGGTCTGCCATTCTGCATCGGCCGCAGTGGAGCCTGCTCAGTGGAGACGTCGGTCCCAGCGTCTCGCTGAATCTGATTACTGTGCAAAGGGTTACTGCTGCCTCTCCAGGCTTTACTATTCTACCCTGCACTGTTCTGCGGTGAGCAGGCTTTTCTGGGACTAAGTCCTGCTTTGCACACACTGAGCATGCCCAGGGCAAGATCTCTCAGTGGAGATCTAGGGTCACATGCTCAGGTACTGCAGCAACATCCATTGGTCCTTCTTGGAAGGTCCTGTAGGTGCTAGGACTAAGTCCTGCTTTGCACACACTGAGCATGCCCATGGCAAGATCTCTCAGTGGAGATCTAGGGTCACATGCTCAGGTACTGCAGCAACTTCCATTGGTCCTTCTTGGAAGGTCCTGTAGGTGCTACAACTATAAAAGGTTCTCATGACCGCACGGCCATGCGCTAGTATCAAATATGTACGAGCTCAATGCCAGTGTGGTCGTGTGTGTGGTCAGGGACCCGGCTGAAATAAGCCCCAAGAATGCTGGCACCTCCGACGAGGAGTTTCTCATGAGTGAATTCAGGGCTGGCTAATAGCCATTAGAATTCCAGCTCCACCTGAGAGGAGCAGCGTGTTTGGTTGGGACTGCATGACCACTGTCGGCTCTACTCAGTAGCTGTGTTCCCTGTGAGCTAAACAGGGCACAGCGTTCTCTTTACTACGGGCTCTGTGAAGTAACAGAGTTCGTTTATTCTAATTTACTTCACCGCCTTACTTAGCAGCAGGTTCTTTCCTGCATGGTGGATCCCGGGTTGCGAACGCACCTATCTTATTAATAAATATATTCGGTGTGTTCCACCAACCCTAACATACGTAACCTTGGAGATGCTGGCTCTACTGCACGGCATATCAGAATCTGCTTACATCGAATATTAATGATGCCGTGATATATGTGCTCTATGTGCTAGTATGGTTTCATGATCGTAAACGGTACTAGACTCAGTACTGCCATACTTTTCATATTTAATATGGGCAGCTAAGTTATGGCACTCGGTTATGTGCAAACCTACTTCATGGATCATAAATACTGGCAAGGAAATGTCAGGATAAGTATAATTTTAATGCCCTTTCTGAACATAATATTAAGAGGAGAAGAACAGGATAAACACAAAGTGGGGAAGGAGTACCCGTCTGGTTGTAATTATCCATGTAAAATATATACCACAATAATTCTCTACTATAAACCATATAACATTAGGCCAAAGAGAAAGATTTCACAAATATAGCAAGGGCTATTATTTGCCCATTAAATCATAGTAGATTATGTACAAACTGATTCGTTGGCTGAAAACTCAAAAAACCGGGCCCAAAACATAATGTATCATCATGGTTCAACATATGTGTAAACAACAGCAGTAACTTATGGGGAGGGGGAAAAACAAGGAGGACAGAATAAGTTACTGTCTTTTAGTATTTATATTTACAGGAAACAGTTATAGTTAAGTTGTTCGTTTAGGCCATGGGGATGACAGGTATTCAAATTGAATATCCATCTTTATTCCCTCTGGACCAAAACCCTATCAGAATCTCCCCCTCTCTTTAGTGGTTTACCTTTCTCAATCCCCATGAATTGTATGGCCTTGAGGTCCCCATTGTGTGACCCATTTATGTGTCTGGCCACTGGTGTGTCCCTCTTGTTTCGGATGTCACCTACATGTTCTCCTATTCTTCTCCTGAATTCTCTAATGGTTTTTCCTATGTAGGATTTACTGCACATGCAAGTGATTCTGTAAATGACACCCTTTGTTTTACAATTTATAAAGTCCCTGATCTCAAAAGACTCATCTGTACTGTCAAACCTTTTACCTACCAAAATGTATTCACAGGCCACACAATCCCCACATCAATAGCATCCATTAGTTCTAACTGGTAGCCATGTTCTGTTAGCCACTAGTGTAACAAAGTGGCTGCGTACCAGATGGTTTCCTATCATCCTACTTTTTCTGTAGGTGATGTGTGGTCTTTCTCCCACAAAATCTTTTAAGTCCTCATCCATCTGAAGTATGCCTCAATATTTTTGGATTACCTCCCTAACCATTGGGGCCCCATTGTCAAACATGCAGATTAGGGTTGAGCGAAACGCGTCGGTCAGAATCAGAAGTCGCCGACTTTTGGCAAAGTCGGGTTTCATGAAACCCGACCCCTGTGTGGGGTCGGCCATGAGGTCGGCGATCTTCTGATCTGGAATCGGAATTCCGATATGTTTAAGATATCGGGAATCAGTATCGGAATTCATATTTAAGTGTAAAATAAAGAATAAAAATAAAAAAATATTGATATACTCACCCTCGGACGCGCCCTGGTTTTCACCGGCAGCCTTCCTTCCTAAGAATGAGCGCCTGAAGGGCCTTCGATGACACCGCGGCTTGTGATTGGTCGCGTTAGCGGTCACAGGGGCGTCATGCGACCAATCACAAGCCGCGACGTCATCTAAGGTCCTTCAGGCGCTAATTCTTAGGAAGGAAGCATCCGAGGGCGCGTCCGAGGGTGAGTATATTCCTAATAGGTATATACTCACCCTTGCACGTGCCCTGGTTCTAACCCGCAGCCTTCCTTCCTAAGAATCAGCGCCTGAAGGACCTTAGATGACGTCGCAGCTTGTGATTGGTCACGTGACGCCCCTGTGACCGCTCACGCGACCAATGACAAGCCGCGACATCATCGAAGGTCCTTCAGGCGCTCATTCTTAGGAAGGAAGGCTGCCGGTGAGAACCAGGGCGCATCCGAGGGTAAGTATATCAATATTTTTTATTTTGATTCTTTATTTTACACTTACCGTATATACTCGAGTACAAGCCGACCCGAGTATAAGCCGACCCCCTAATTTTGCCACAAAAAACTGGGAAAACTTATTGACTCGAGTATAAGCCTAGGGTGGAAATGCAGCATTTACCGGTGAATTTCAAAAATAAAAATAGATCATTATTTCCCCATAGCTGTGCCATATAGTGCTCTGCACTGTTCATTATTTCCCCATAGCTGTGCCATATAGTGCTCTGCACCGTTCATATTGCACCCATATCTGTGCCCCACATAGTGCTCTGCACCGTTCATATTGCCCCATATCTGTGCCCCATATAGAGCTCTGCACCGTTCATATTGCCCCATATCTGTGCCCTATATGCTCTGCACCGTTCATATTGCCCCATATCTGTGCCCCATATAGTGCTCTGCACCGTTCATATTGCCCCATATCTGTGCCCTATATGCTCTGCACCGTTCATATTGCCCCATATCTGTGCCCCATATAGTGCTCTGCACCGTTCATATTGCCCCATATCTGTGCCCTATATGCTCTGCACCGTTCATATTGCCCCATATCTGTGCCCTATATGCTCTGCACCGTTCATATTGCCCCATATGTGTGCCCTATATGCTCTGCACCGTTCATATTGCCCCATATCTGTGCCATATAGTGCTCTGCACCGTTCATATTGCCCCATAGCTGTGCCCCATATAGTGCTCTGCACCGTTCATTTTTGTCCCATAGCTGTGCCCCATACAGTGCTCTGCACCGTTCATACTGCCCCATATAGTGCTCTGCACCGTTCATACTGCCCCATACAGTGCTCTGCACCGTTCATACTGCCCCATACAGTGCTCTGCACCGTTCATACTGCCCCATACAGTGCTCTGCACCGTTCATACTGCCCCATATAGTGCTCTGTACCGTTCATACTGCCCCATACAGTGCTCTGCATCGTTCATACTGCCCCATATAGTGCTCTGCATCGTTCGTACTGCCCCATACAGTGCTCTGCACCATTCATATTTCCCTATAGATGCTCCACATAAATCTGTGCCGCTGCTGCAATTAAAAAAAAAAAGCCATACTCACCTCTCGTGATTGCAGCTCCCGGCGTCTCGTTCCGGCGTCCGGTCCCGGCGTCTCTCTCCGCTCTGACTGATCAGGCAGAGGGCGCCGCGCACACTATATGTGTCATCGCGCCCTCTGACCTGCACAGTCAGAGCGGAGATAGACGCCGGGAAGATGGAGCGGCGCCCGGCGGCTGGAACGGGGACAGGTAAGTATGACATACTTACCTAGTCCCAGCGATCCTGGCGCTCCCCGCCTGTCACAAGGTCTTCTGTGCTGCAGCTCTTCCTGTCAGCGGTCACCGGCACCCTATGGGAGGTGGAGCCGCCTATTCATTTTTCTAATGAGCAGTCCCACGTGACCGCTGAAGAGGGGAAGAAGCTGCAGCACAGAAGACCGTGGGACGGCAGGGAGAGCACCAGGATCGCTGGGACTAGGTAAGTATACCTCAGCACCCTCTCCCCCTCACCCGCCGACCCCACCGCTACCGTGACTCGAGTATAAGCCGAGAGGGGCACTTTCAGCCCAATAATTTGGGCTGAAAATCTCAGCTTATACTCGAGTATATACGGTAAATATGGATCCCAGGGCCTGAAGGAGAGTTTCCTCTCCTTCAGACCCTGGGAACCATTAGAAACCCAATGCACTGCATTGGGTTTCGTGTTTTTCGGCCGACCCCGACTTTTCTATAGGATCGGCCGATTTCACTCGACCCGACTTTTGAAAAAGTCGGGTTTCGTGAAACCCGACCCGATCCTATAAAAAGAAAAGTCGCTCAACCCTAGTGCAGATGAGTCATGCTTTCTTGTCTGAATCCTTAGTCCGCTTCTTTGGTACCATTAGTTCCCCCCTGTTCTGTTGGTTCGCATATCTAAATGCTTCCCTCAATATTCGATCAGGGTAACCCTTAGTAAGGAATCTTTGGCTTAGGTCATCCGCCTTAGTTTTAAAATATTTTGCATTTGAGCAGTTTCCTTTTAGTCTCAAGTATTGACCCTTTGGTATCCCATTTTTCAAAGAATGGGGGTGGTGACTCTCCCATCTTAACAAAGAATTGGTAGAGGTGGGTTTATGAAAAATGGTGGTTTCTAAAGTGTCTCCTCTCTCGGATTGTGCAATCATAACGTCGAGGAAGGCCAACCTATTGGGGTCGATTTCATATGTAAACCCCAGACCTATTTCATTCTAAATGAGCAGGTTGATGAATTCCTGAAACTCATCCACAGTACCCCGCCATAAAATGAAAATGTCATCTATGAATCTGACCCAGGGGTCAATATGGTTAATCAGATGCATATGTCTGTCCGAAAACACAATGGTGTCCTCCCACCAGCCCAGGAACAGGTTGGCATAACTTGGCGCACATGGATTGCCCATGTCAGTGCCCCTGAGCTGGTGGAGGACTTCACCATCAAAGTTAAAATAGTTTTTCTGTAAGAAAAACTCAAGAAGGGAAATCACCAATTCGTTATGAGGGACATATT
Source organism: Ranitomeya imitator (assembly GCF_032444005.1). Classification (NCBI taxonomy): domain Eukaryota; kingdom Metazoa; phylum Chordata; class Amphibia; order Anura; family Dendrobatidae; genus Ranitomeya; species Ranitomeya imitator. The sequence continues at coordinate 391,064,613 of NC_091285.1, read as the reverse complement.
GACAACCTCTTGTGGCTGAAAAGTGTTTGACACCTGTCACCCCAAATTTATATGGGATGTATGAATAAAGTGCTTCGATATCAATACTTGCCAACTACACTTCTGATTCAATATTGATGTTTTCCAGTTTATTTAAGAGGTCAGCTATATCCCTAATATGGGATGGTAGAGAACTAACAAAAGGCCTAAGTATTTCATCAAGGTATACACCCATGTTATGACTTATACTTCCGATACCTGATACAATTTACCTTTATAGGGGGTGGAGTCCCTTGTGTATCTTGGGAATTGCATAAAAAGTTGCTACCACCGGGTGTTTAGGTAAAAGATAGGTATATTCCTCCTAACCAATCAATTCGTTCATCTTAGCCCTATCAAGGATGCTTTTCAATTCATTTCTTGTTTCCTCTATCGGATTACTGGTCATTCGTGTATATGTTGTCGGATCATTCATAAGAGAAAGACATATATCTCTTTATCCATCTACATTCATTATAACAATGTTTCCCCCTTTATCAGAGGGTTTCACAACTATAGATGTGTCCATCTCCAGATTGCGAAGTGATTCAATCTGGATCTTGTATAGATTGTATCCAGTATGTATCCCCTGGTTACGTTTAATCTCATCAGTTGTCAGGTTGAGGAACACATCTATAGCGCAAATATTGCCACCCAGTGGCGGCATCTTAGTACTGGTTTTCTTCAAGGATGAAAAAGGACCCTGTCCAATTGAGGAAGGTGGTGGCTGATCCAAACTCGCCAAAAGCTGTACATCTTGGAGTATATCCAATGTGATATCCAAACCTGCACACATTTTTTTTATTTTGTTGTTTAAAGAATTTGTGCCACCTAAGTTTTCTAACAAATTAATGTCCTTAATAAAATCAAAGGTGTAAAAATCCATCGTAGGAATGAATGATAGCCCCTTGCTAATAAGTACACTCATTTCTGGTTCACTGATGGTTCTATCAGCAGAAAGATTTACTATTTGCAATTCTAATCCCTGTTGAAGGGGTTCCTGCTTCTTAGGGAGTACGTGCTGTTCAAAAAACTAGATCGAGTGGATGAGTGAAAGCTACCTCCCCTAGAATAACCTCTACTCCTACCCCTCTCTCGACCACGTGTTGTCCTTTGCTTAGTTTCTGTGTCTGAGAGGTCAGTTTCAGTTGAAGAAAGGTCTGTCTCCCTTTCTCCCCTCTATAGGCGGTCTCCTTGGACCTGATAAATCTTATTGTCTTTAAAGTCCTGGAGATCCCTAAGATATTGCTTGTGTTTCTTTCTTTAATTTGTATTGAAATTTCTCAATAGCATTTTATAATTGAGTTTCTTTAATACTGAAATCGATTTCCCCCTTAATTTTTTTTTACTATCTCAATCTGTTCCTTCTATTTAGTGTTCAGTTTTTCAAAATTATTTTTTTCCTCATTTACCAATAAATTAATAAATCTGAGGGAACTATTAGTTGCCTCTTTTTCCCAACAACTAAGTAATTGTGGGTTTCGACACCGTGGGGCTGGCAATAGGGTGATCTGCAGTCCCCTTGGGACTATACTATTCTTAATGTATATTTCTAAGCTCTGGATTTCCCACCAAGAACTCGTGTGTTCTTTATACAATTTGTTAAAGTCTTTGAATGCTGTTGTATATGTTGGGGTATATTTCTTTTGAGCAAAAGTTTTTTCAGAAAATATATCCTTGGCTTCTGTGAGCCATAAATCAGTATCACGTCCTGCCGACAAGAAACCAGCCATAACAGTCAAGAGAAGATATTTGAAATAAGCCAAAAACAGGATGTATTCCTTATCAATACCCCTAGAGGTCCTCTGAATGTAAATATCCAAACTAGCTGAAAGAACACCTTACATATATTAAAACATAACTTTTAATGATAAATATCTAAAAGACCAATGGATAATACAAAGCAATAAAGTGATGAAGTGCAAAGCATGCTCATGTAACCAGAGCTCAACAAAAAAATGGTTTTATCTCACTAAATACGTTGTTTCCTTCATGGGAGCATCCATATATGTTAAGGGGGAGAGGGAACGAGTTTCTACACTACCCCAGTCATGCCCCTGTAGTGCTCCCGGCCTGACAAGGGCAGTTCCCACGTCAGGCTAGTAAGTTGTTCCCACCATTGCCATGTAAGCTTCCCTATGTGTTTCCTCTCCCATACGGGAGATTCATCAATACAATAGCGGTTACTAGTGTTGAGCATTCCGATACCGCAAGTATTGGGTATCGGCCGATATTTGCGGTATCGGAATTCCGATACTGAATTCCGATACTTCCCGCGTATCGGATACCGGAATCGGAAGTTCCCAGAATTCAAATTGAACGCAGCAGCCAATGAGGAATGAATGAAAGTGTGGGCACATCCTGTTTAGCATGGTGGGCATGTAAGTACTGGCAAGGCTTGGATTGGCTGCTGAAATGATGTCACTCTGCACTATAAAAAATCGCTGCCGCCATTTTGCGCTCACTCTGCTGTGATTTCAGTTAGGGACAGGACGCTGTGTTCTAACTGAGGGCCAGTTGAGCTTGCTAATTGCTTTATTTTCCTTTCCAAAGGCTAATTTAGCAAAACGCTGTGTGTTCTTCACTGTTCACCTTGCTCTTGCCTTGCAGCGCTGTTTTAACAGCGTTCTGCAAGGTCTCTGTGTGTGCAGCCATATACCCGGTTGTATTCAGCTCAGGGGGGGTTCACACTGCCTCACACAGTTGTTCTTTTTTGCTCTTAGTGCAGCCTGCTGCACATTTTTTCTCAAATTTCCTATTAGTGTTTTTCCACCAGTCTCCAGCTCAATTGTGGAAAAACACTACATAGGATAACCTAGAGGGTTTTTTTGGGGCCTTGCAGCGCCGTTTACGGCTGTCTGCACGGTCTCTGTGTGAGCGCAGCTCGCCCTGTAGTCTGTGTGCAGCCATAGCCGGTTGGATTCAGCTCAGGGTGCGTTACTGCCTCATACCTTGAAAAACAATTTCCTTTTTTTCAAATAGTGCAGCCAGTTTAAAATTTGAAAAAAAAAATTCCTATTAGTGTCTTTCCACTTGTATCCAGCTAAATAGTGGAAAAACACTATATAGGATAACCTAGAGGAGGGTTTCTTGGCCTTGCAGCGCCGTTTACGGCTGTCTGCACGGTCTCCGTGTGATTTAAACTAGCTCTGTAGCCCGATCTGCACCAAAAAAAAGGTTAAGTTCACCAAACACAACTTACACTTGTGTAGGCCACATTTGAAAAATAATAAAGTTTAGTCCACAATTTACAACATTAGTGTTTCTTACACCTGTTAGGAGGAGCATTACAGGAATAAGCACACTAAGGCCTTAGTACTTTTCTGCTTATCTTTATCTGTCAACCAAGATGAAGAGGGCAGGGAGTAAGGCACGTGGGCGTGGGCGCGGAGCAGGGAGAGGAGCAGGGAGAGGACGTGGTGATTCTGTGCCTGCTGCGGGCGCCGGTGACTCGTCGTCACTCAGTTTCAGCAGGGAACAGTCCTTCATGCGCAGCTTTGTCGGAGAGCGCCGTGCACCGCTGCTGCGTGAAGACCAAATTGAAGCCGTTGTCGGGTGGATGGCAGCTAACGCCTCGGCATCGACTTCAGTTAGTGCCACATCCTCTCAGGCACAGAGCACTGGAGAGCAGCCATCTGTCTCTTCACCACCTGCCAAATTGGCCAGGCAGTCAGAGAGCCCAGGACAGGAGCCGTCTCTACTTCTGTTCTCTGAATCTCTTGGCTTGGAAACAGGGGGCCAGCCAAGCAGCATTGGAGAAATGGAAGAAGAGGCAGTGTGCAGTGATGCCCAACACCTTTTTCTCTCTGACTCTGAAGAGGCAGGTGGGCCAGTGCCTCCGGTGACCACAGCGCAGTACGCATCTGATGATGAAACTCAGGTGCCGCTTTCTCGTGCGTACTGTGCTGCTGAGACTACCCAGGAGGAGCAGTTGGTGGCAGAGGGTAGTGGAGATGATGAGGTCCTTGACCCATCGTGGCGTGAGGAACAGGAAGGTGGTGGGAGCAGCTCAGAGGAAGAGCTTCCTCTTACGGGCCAAAGAGGGAGAGGGAGGGGGAAGACTGCGGAGCCTGTAGCCTCCACTTTGGCACCCGTTAGGAGCCTGTCTCTTTCCAAAGCCAAAAAGGGCGCTCCCAAGACTTGCAGTGCCTGGTCCTTTTTTGACACAGTTGCAGATGACATTTGTTTTGTCAAATGCAAGCTGTGTCTTCATAAAGTAAAAAGAGGGAAAAATGTCAGCAACCTCAATACCACAAATATGTGGAAACATGTGCGGACCAGGCACGCGGTGGAGTTACAGAAACACACTGAAGATGTAGGCCAACCAACAGCGGCAGCTACCACCTCTTCAGCTCGTGTTGCCTCTTCCTCCAGCTCACGCACAGCTGGTTTGGCTTCCTCCCAGAGACCTTGTGTAATTCCACCCACAGCACCACCTTCCCAGTCATCCTCACACTCCCAGTCTACTCTACAGCCATCGGTAGTACAGGCATGGGAGAAAAGGCGGGCATTCTCGGCCAACCACCCCCGAGCACAGGCTCTGAATGCAGGCATTGCCAAACTGTTGTCCCTGGAAATGCTCTCGTTCAGGCTGGTGGAGACTGACAGCTTCCGTGACTTGATGGCATTGGCAGTCCCACAGTACAAGGTGCCCAGCCGCTTTTACTTCAGCAGGCAGGCTGTCCCTGCCCTGCACAGGCATGTTGAGGCAAACATAAAACATGCGCTACTGAACGCCGTCAGTAGCAAGGTCCACCTCACCACCGATGCGTGGACCAGTCAGCATGGACAGGGGCGATATGTTTCCCTCACTGCCCATTGGGTTAATGTTGTTGAGCCAGGTACAGATCGTGCGAGTGGCGCAGGACGTGTCCTGCCCACTCCAAGGATTGCAGGAATCCAGTCTGTACGCATCGACTCCTCCTCTTACACCAGTTCCTCTGATTCCTCTCTGCAGGATCCGTCACAGTCCACCCCCACATGGACCCGTGAACGTTTACCTATGACCGACATGAGCACAGCCGTGGCCAAACGTCAGCAGGCCGTCTTGAAACTAGTTTCATTGGGGCATCGAAGCCACACAGCGCAGGAGCTCTGGAATGCCATAAAGCAGGAGAGCGATGTGTGGTTACTGCCAGCGAATCTCCAGCCAGGCATGGTAGTGTGTGACAATGGCCGAAATCTGGTGGCAGCTTTGGCCCTTGGCAACCTCACTCACATCCCATGTCTGGCACATGTGCTCAATTTGGTTGTGCAGAGTTTTCTGAGGGACTATCCGGATCTTGATGCCCTGCTGCACAAGGTCCGCCTAGAGTGTGCTCACTTGCGGCGTTCCAGCTTGGCCAGATCCCGCATTGCTGCTCTGCAGCGCCGATTCCGCCTTCCGGAACACCGCATCATATGTGACCTACCTACCCGGTGGAATTCCACGTTACATATGTTGGAGCGGTTGTGTGAGCAGCAGCAAGCAGTTATGGAGTACCAGCTGCATCAGGCGCAAAGAAGTCGCAGTCAGCGCCGATCAGACTTCACAACCACAGAGTGGGCCACTATGAAGGACGTCTGCCAGGTTTTGCGTCCTTTTGATTATTCCACGCGGATGGCAAGTGCAGATGATGCACTAGTCAGCATGACTGTCCCCCTTATCTGCCTGCTTCAGCAAACTTTGCAAGGGTTAAGGGATGATGTGGTGGAAGAGGTGGAGGATGAGGAGTCACCTTTTCCATCAGCTTCTGGAGAGTCAGCGCCACGTGGTTCCTCACAAAGGGGTACGCAGGGGCCAATTTGTGAGGAGGATGAGGAGGAGTCAATGGAGGAGGAAGAGCTCCGTCCAGAGGAGGGAGCGACACAATTGTCCAGTGGTCAGTGTGTACAGCGAGGGTGGGGTGATGACGAGCGGGCAGAGATCATGTCTCAAGCAGGGGACAGCGTTTCTGGGCCGGTTGGCACTCTGCAGCACATGGTGGATTTCATGCTGCAGTGCCTGAGAAACGACCGCCGCATCGACCACATTCTCAACATGCCTGATTATTGGGTGTTCACCCTCCTCGATCCTCGCTACCGGGACAACGTCCAAAACCTCATCCCTGCGTTGACCCGGGAGCGTAAATTGCGGGAGTACCACGACACACTGGTGAATTCCATCATCTTCTCCTGTCCAACTGAGAGGAGTGCTGCTAGTGCTTTACAAAGCAGCTCAGTGCGTCGAGGCAGTGGGGGAGGCTCTGCCCAAAGAGGGAGCAGAAGCAGTGCCTCTGCCCAAGGCAAGCCCAGTATGGCACAACTCTGGCACACTTTTGTGTGCCCGCCCCAAATGTCTACACCATCACCGGCGGCTCCAGTCAGCAGGAGGCAACGGTTCCGTCAGATGGTGACAGACTACATGGCTTGCCCTCTTACTGTACTCCCAGACGGCTCTTCCCCGTTCAAGTTTTGGGTCTCTAAGCTGGATACATGGCCAGAGCTAAGCCAGTATGCATTGGAGGTGCTGGCTTGCCCTGCGGCTAGTGTCTTATCGGAACGTGTCTTTAGTGCCGCAGGTGGTGTACTAACAGACCGTCGCATGCGACTATCCTCCGATAACGTTGACCGGCTTACTTTCCTGAAAATGAACCAGGCCTGGATCTCGCAGGAATTTGCCACTCCTCTGCCTGATTAAGTAATTGGGTGTCATCCAGGTCTCCTGCTGTGTTCATCTTTCTACCACCTGAACTGCTATTCCTGGGCTCCAACACCGCCAGTTGCGGCTCAGAAGTGCAGGCTGCACAGTAAAAACATACGACCCAGTGTTATTGGGTTTCAGTAACGTCAGCTGATCCCCAGCTGTGTAGCCGGCAATGTGTCCTGCGACCGCCACGCTGGCACAACAACCTAAATGTAAGGGAACCTGTCCCCCCCCCCCCGTCGTTTGTTACTGAAAGAGCCATCTTGTGCAGCAGTAATGCTGCGCAAGGAAAAGGTAGCTCTTTTTTTTTAGCTCTTTGCACACGCAGAACTTAACACTTATAAAATGTGTTCACTGATACCGTTATACCGTCCCGGAGCTGGGACTTTCCTTCGTAATGTGACGCAGCACAGCCGTCATTCCTACCCCCTTGGTGCCATGCACTGCCTCCTCAGCGTTGTTTTAAGCTGTCACGGAGCCTGCGCTGTTCTGTTATCCCTTGGGCATGCCCTATTTGCGCTGCCTGTCTTCTGACATAATTTGGTGTCAGGCTGGCTGCGCCTGTGCGGCCGCGGTGCCCGAGATCCCGCCTCGCAGTGTCTTCTGATTGAGTCACACTGCGGGCCTGGGATCCATGGGCATGCGCAGTGCATATCTTCCCCTCGGGATCTCGCTCATTTCCCTCCGCCTTTCTTTAGACTGTGCGCCGTCAGCTGATCCCTAGCATGCCACGGCCGTGACACCGCACAGTCTGAAGAAGAGGGAAGGAGGGGAGTGAGAGTCGAGGTTATGCACTGTGCATGCCCATGGTTCCAAGGCCCGCAGTGGGATTACGTTAGATGAGACTGCGAGGTGGGATCTGGAGCAGCGTGGACGCACAGGCACTGACAGCCTGACACCAAATTATGTCAGAAGACAGGCAGCGCTAATTGGGCATGGCCAAGGGCTAACAGAACAGCGCAGGCTCCGTGACAGCTTAAAACAACGCTGAGGAGGCAGCGCACGGCATCAAGGGGATAGGAATGACAGCTGTGCTGTGTCCCATTACGAAGGAAATTCGCACCTCCGGAACGGTTTAACGGTATAAAGGGACACATTTTTAGTGTTTACTTCGGTGTTTGCAAGGAGCATAATTAAAAGAGCAACCTTTTCCTTTTGCATCCTTAGTGCTGCACAACATGGCTCTTTCAGCTACAAACGTCTTGGGGGGGGGGGTTAAAGGTTTCCTTTCAACTTGCTCCAATCAGGCTTCGGCCTACACTCTGTTCCTCTGCTCCTCCTGCTGTCCCTGGGCTCTAACACCGCCAGTTGGTGCCTGGAAGTGCTGTGTGCACAGTCAACAGTCGCTCCTCTGTTATTGGGGTTCAGTAACGTCAGCTGATCCCCAGCTGTGTGTGCGGCAATACCTCCAATCTGCTCCTCCTGCTGTCCCTGGGCTCTAACACCGCCAGTTGGTGCCTGGAAGTGCTGTGTGCACAGTCAACAGTCGCTCCTCTGTTATTGGGGTTCAGTAATGTCAGCTGATCCCCAGCTGTGTGTGCGGCAATACCTCCAATCTGCTCCTCCTGCTGTCCCTGGGCTCTAACACCGCCAGTTGGTGCCTGGAAGTGCTGTGTGCACAGTCAACAGTCGCTCCTCTGTTATTGGGGTTCAGTAACGTCAGCTGATCCCCAGCTGTGTATCCGGCAACGTGTCATGCGACCGCCACGCTGGCACAACTAAAATGTAAGGGGACCTGTCCCCCCCCCCCCCCTAGGCGTTTGTTACTGAAAGAGCCACCATGTGCAGCACTAATACTGCACAAGGGAAAGGTCGCTCTTGAAATTATGCTCCTTGCAAACGCTGAACTACACACTCATGTAATGTGTCCCCTCACACCGTCCAACCGTCCCGGAGGTGGGACTTTCCTTTGTAATGTGACGCAGCACAGCCGTCATTGCTACCCCCTTGGCACCGTGCGCTGCCTCCTTAGCGTTGTTTGATTCCGTCATGGACCCTGCGCTGTTATGTTATCCCTTGGCCATGCACAGTTTGCGCTGCCCGTCCTCTGACATCATTTGTTGTCGTCCTGGCAGCGCCTGTGCGTCCACGCTGCCCGAAATCACACCTCGCAGTGTCGTCTAATGTGATCCCACAGTGGGCCTGGTATCCATGGCCATGCGCAGTGCATATACTAGCCTCTCACTCCCCTTCTTCACGCTTCTTCAGACTAGGCGGCGTCAGCTGATCCCTAATAGCATGCCACGGCCGTGACGCCGCACAGTCTGAAGAAGCAGGAAGGAGGTGAGTGAGAGGCGATGATATGCACTGCGCATGCCCATGGATCCCTGGCCCGCAGTGGGACTACATTAGATGACACTGCAAGGTTGGATCTCGGGCAGCTTGGACGCACAGGCACTGCCAGCCTGACACCTACATGATGTCAGAAGACGGGCACCGCTAACTGTGCATGGCCAAGGGATAACATTACAGTGCGGGCTCCGTGACAGAACCAAACAACGTTGAGGAGGTGGTGCCCGGCACCAAGGGGGTTGGAATGACGGCTGTGCTGTGTCACATTACAAAGGAAAGTCCCACTTCCGGGATGGTTTGACGGTGTGAGGGGACACATTATATGAGTGTGTACTTCAGCGTTTGCAAGGAGCATAATTTTCGGAGCCACCATTTTCCATGTGCAGTATTACTGCTGTACAAGATGGCTCTTTCAGCAACAAATGCCTGGGGGGGGGGGGTTAAAGGTTCCCTTTCAACTTGCTCCACTGCAGGCTTCGGCCTACACTCTGCTCCTCTTTGATTCCCTGGGTTTCAACACTGTCAGTTGCCACCTGGAAGTGTTGTCTACACAGAAAAAAACACTAGGTGATGTGTCAGTGGGGTTCAGCACCGCCAGCTGTTCCCCTGCTGTGTAGTCGGCAACGTGTCCAGCACAAGCCACGCTGGCACAACAGAACAAAAGCTGCCACCAGTGCAGGCTTCGGCCTACACTCTGCTCCTCTCCTCCTCCTGCTGACCCTGGGCTCAAACACCGCTAGTTTTTGCCCGGAAGTGCTAGCTGCACAGAGAAAAACACCAGCCAATGTGTTAGTGGGGTTCAGCAACACCAGCTGTTCCCCTGCTGTGTAGCCGGCAACGTGACCTGCAAACGCCATGCAGGCACAGGAACTGAAATTAAAAGGGAACCTGGCCCCACCCCCCCAGGTGTTTCTATGTATAACAGCCACCTAGTACAGCAGTACTGCTGCATTTGTACAAGGTGGCTGACTTTTTCTCCTTGCCCACGTGGAACTCAACACGTACAAAATGTGTCTCATTGAGACCATTCCACTGTCCCTGAGGTGTGACTTTCCTTTGTAATGATACGCAGCACCCCCCTTGGTAGCGTTTCCCGTCTTTTGTCATCATGGTTAGCTGGCTGCGCCTGTGCATCCGCCCTGCTAGAAACAACGCCCCTCGTTGTCATATTTATTTTGTCAGCGAGGGTGTGGTTTATGGGCACGAGCAGTGCATATGTTCGCCTGTCTTAACTCATCTCCTTCCGCCTTCTTCAGACTGTGCGGCCTCCTGGCCGTGGTAGGCGATAAGGGATCAGCTGAGGCCGCCCAGTCTGGAGCAGGTGTAAGGACATGTGTAAGCGGCAAACCTATTTACTGCACAAGGCCACGAATCCCAGCCACGCAGTGTGATTTTTTGAAAACACACTGTGGGTCTGGGATTCATGTCCATCGCTAACCGCAACGGCCGACATGAAATGAGGTCAGAAGACAGGAAGCGCTCACAGCGCATGGCCAAGGGATCACAATAGCGCAGACTCCTGTACAGCAAATAACAACGCTCAGGAATCTGCGCCCAGTACCTAGGTGCAAATTTTGACACCTGTGCTGCGTCTCGTTAAAAAGACAAGTCACGCCTCCACAACTGTTTGACAGTATAATGGGCTAAATAGTGTACGTGTTTTAGTCAGCGTGTGCAAGGAGCAAAACAAATAGAGCAACCTTTTACTTGTGCAGCATTAATGCTGCACAAGGTGTGGCTCTTGTACCTTGCAACACCTGAGGGGGGGGTTAAAGGTAACCTTTGAAATTGGTTCAACTAGGCTTCGGCCTACACTCTGCTCCTCTACTCCTCCTGCTGACCCTGGGCTCAAACACCGCTAGTTTTTGCCCGGAAATGCTAGCTGCACAGAGAAAAACACCAGCCAATGTGTTAGTGGGGTTCAGCACCGCCAGCTGTTCCTTCCCCTGCTGTGTAGTCGGCAACGTATCCAGCACAAGCCACGCTGGCACAACAGAACAAAAGCTGCCACCAGTGCAGGCTTCGGCCTACACTTTGCTCCTCTCCTCCTCCTGCTGACCCTGGGCTCAAACAACGCCAGTTTCTGCCCGGACATGCTAGCTGCACAGAGAAAAACACCAGCCAATGTGTTAGTGGGGTTCAGCACCGCCTGCTGTTCCCCCGCTGTGTAGCCGGCATCGTGTCCAGCACAAGCCACGCTGGCACAACCGACCAAAAGCTGCCACCAGTGCAGGCTTCGGCCTACACTTTGCTCCTCTCCTCCTCCTCCTGCTGACCCTGGGCTCTAACACCGCTAGTTTTTGCCCGGACATGCAATCTGCACAGAGAAAAACACCAGTCAATGTGTCAGTGGGGTTCAGCAACGCCAGCTGTTCCCCTGCTGTGTAGCTTGCAACGTGACCTGCAAACGCCACGCAGGCACATGAACTGAAATTGAAGGGAGCCTGCCCCCCACCCACAGGTGTTTCTATGTATATCAGCCACCTTGTACAGCAGTACTGCTGCATTTGTACAAGGTGGCTGACTTTTTCTCCTTGCCCACGTGGAACTCAACACGTACAAAATGTGTCTCATTAGAGACCATTACAATGTCCCTGAGGTGTGACTTTCCTTTGTAATGACACGCAGCACCACCCTTGTTAGCGCTGCCCGTCTTTTGACATCATTGGTTAGCTGGCTGCGCCTGTGCATCTCCCCTGCTCGAAACAACGGCCCTCGGTGTCTTATTTTTTTGGACAGCGAGGGTGTGATTGATGGGCATGTGCAGTGCATATGTTTGCCTGTGTTCACTCATCTCCTTCCGCCTTCTTCAGACTGGGTGTCCTCATGGCCGCGGCAGGCGATAAGGGATCAGATGAGGCCGCCCAGTCTGAAGCAGGTGTAAGGACATGTGTGAGCGGCAAACATATTTAGTGCACCAGGGCACGAATCCCAGCACCGCAGTGTGATTTTTTAAAAACACACTGTGGGTCTGGGATTCATGTCCATCGCTAACCGCAACGGCCGACATGAAATGAGGTCAGAAGACAGGAAGCGCTCACAGCGCATGGCCAAGGGATCACAATAGCGCAGACTCCTGTACAGCAAATAACAACGCTCAGGAATCTGCGCCCAGTACCTAGGTGCAAATTTTGACACCTGTGCTGCGTCTCGTTAAAAAGACAAGTCACGCCTCCACAACTGTTTGACAGTATAATGGGCTAAATAGTGTACGTGTTTTAGTCAGCGTGTGCAAGGAGCAAAACAAATAGAGCAACCTTTTACTTGTGCAGCATTAATGCTGCACAAGGTGTGGCTCTTGTACCTTGCAACACCTGAGGGGGGGTTAAAGGTAACCTTTGAAATTGGTTCAACTAGGCTTCGGCCTACACTCTGCTCCTCTACTCCTCCTGCTGACCCTGGGCTCAAACACCGCTAGTTTTTGCCCGGAAATGCTAGCTGCACAGAGAAAAACACCAGCCAATGTGTTAGTGGGGTTCAGCACCGCCAGCTGTTCCCCTGCTGTGTAGTCGGCAACGTGTCCAGCACAAGCCACGCTGGCACAACAGAACAAAAGCTGCCACCAGTGCAGGCTTCGGCCTACACTTTGCTCCTCTCCTCCTCCTGCTGACCCTGGGCTCAAACAACGCCAGTTTCTGCCCGGACATGCTAGCTGCACAGAGAAAAACACCAGCCAATGTGTTAGTGGGGTTCAGCACCGCCAGCTGTTCCCCCGCTGTGTAGCCGGCATCGTGTCCAGCACAAGCCACGCTGGCACAACCGACCAAAAGCTGCCACCAGTGCAGGCTTCGGCCTACACTTTGCTCCTCTCCTCCTCCTCCTGCTGACCCTGGGCTCAAACACCGCTAGTTTTTGCCCGGACATGCAATCTGCACAGAGAAAAACACCAGTCAATGTGTCAGTGGGGTTCAGCAACGCCAGCTGTTCCCCTGCTGTGTAGCTTGCAACGTGACCTGCAAACGCCACGCAGGCACATGAACTGAAATTGAAGGGAGCCTGCCCCCCACCCCCCCAGGTGTTTCTATGTATAACAGCCACCTTGTACAGCAGTACTGCTGCATTTGTACAAGGTGGCTGACTTTTTCTCCTTGCACACGTGGAACTCAACAAGTACAAAATGTGTCTCATTACAGACCATTACAATGTCCCTGAGGTGTGACTTTCCTTTTTAATGACACGCAGCACCCCCATTGTTAGCGCTGCCCGTCTCCTGACATCATTGGTTGGCTGGCTGTGCCTGTGCGTCCCCCCTGCCCGACACAACGCCCCCCGTTGTCTCATATATTTTGACTGCGAGGGTGTGATTGATGGGCACGAGCAGTGCATATGTTCCCCTGTTTTCACTCCCCTCCTTCCGCCTTCTTCTGACTGTGCGGCCTCATGGCCGCGGCATGCGATAAGGGATCAGCTGAGGCCGCCCAGTCTGAAGCAGGTGTAAGGACATGTGTGAGCGGCGAACATATTTACTGCACAAGGCCACGAATCCCAGCACCGCAGTGTGACTTTAGGAAAAGCCACTGTGGGTCTGGGATTTATGGCCATCGTTAACCGCACCGGCCAACATGAAATGAGGTCATGAGACGGCCTGCACTAACAGGGTATTGCCAAGGGATAACACAAGAGCGCAGTTTCCTGTACTGCAAATAACAACGGTAAGGAATCTGCGCACAGCACCTAGGTGTAAATTTGTACACCTGTGCTGCGTCTCCTTAAAAAGACTAGTAGTCACGCCTCCACTACTGTTTGACAGTATAATGGGCTAAATAGTGTACGTGTTTAATTCAGCGTGTGCAAGGAGCAAAATTAAATAGAGCAACCTTTGACTTGTGCATCATTAATGCTGTTCAAGGTGTGGCTCTTGTACCTTGCAACACCTGAGGGGGGGGTTAAAGGTAACCTTTGAAATTGGTTCAACTAGGCTTCGGCCTACACTCTGCTCCTCTACTCCTCCTGCTGACCCTGGGCTCAAACACCGCTAGTTTTTGCCCAGAAATGCTAGCTGCACAGAGAAAAACACCAGCCAATGTGTTAGTGGGGTTCAGCACCGCCAGCTGTTCCCCCGCTGTGTAGCCGGCATCGTGTCCAGCACAAGCCACGCTGGCACAACCGACCAAAAGCTGCCACCAGTGCAGGCTTCGGCCTACACTTTGCTCCTCTCCTCCTCCTCCTGCTGACCCTGGGCTCAAACACCGCTAGTTTTTGCCCGGAACTGCTAGCTGCACAGAGAAAAACACCAGCCAATGTGTTAGTGGGGTTCAGCACCGCCAGCTGTTCCCCCGCTGTGTAGCCGGCATCGTGTCCAGCACAAGCCACGCTGGCACAACCGACCAAAAGCTGCCACCAGTGCAGGCTTCGGCCTACACTTTGCTCCTCTCCCCCTCCTCCTGCTGACCCTGGGCTCTAACACCGCTAGTTTTTGCCCGGACATGCAATCTGCACAGAGAAAAACACCAGTCAATGTGTCAGTGGGGTTCAGCAACGCCAGCTGTTCCCCTGCTGTGTAGCTTGCAACGTGACCTGCAAACGCCACGCAGGCACATGAACTGAAATTGAAGGGAGCCTGCCCCCCACCCACAGGTGTTTCTATGTATAACAGCCACCTTGTACAGCAGTACTGCTGCATTTGTACAAGGTGGCTGACTTTTTCTCCTTGCCCACGTGGAACTCAACACGTACAAAATGTGTCTCATTAGAGACCATTACAATGTCCCTGAGGTGTGACTTTCCTTTGTAATGACACGCAGCACCACCCTTGTTAGCGCTGCCCGTCTTTTGACATCATTGGTTAGCTGGCTGCGCCTGTGCATCTCCCCTGCTCGAAACAACGCCCCACGGTGTCTTATTTTTTTGGACAGCGAGGGTGTGATTGATGGGCATGTGCAGTGGATATGTTTGCCTGTGTTCACTCATCTCCTTCCGCCTTCTTCAGACTGGGTGTCCTCATGGCCGCGGCAGGCGATAAGGGATCAGATGAGGCCGCCCAGTCTGAAGCAGGTGTAAGGACATGTGTGAGCGGCAAACATATTTAGTGCACCAGGGCACGAATCCCAGCACCGCAGTGTGATTTTTTAAAAACACACTGTGGGTCTGGGATTCATGTCTATCGCTAACCGCAACGGCCAACATGAAATGAGGTCATAAGACAGGAAGCGCTCACAGCGCATGGCCAAAGGATCACAAGAGCGCAGACTCCTGTACAGCAACTAACAACGCTCAGGAAGCTGCGCCCATGCAAAAAGGTGTTGTTTTCGACACCTGTGCTGCTTTTCTTTAAAAAGACAAGTCACGCCTCCACTACTGATTAACAGTATAATGGGCTAAATAGTCTACGTGTTGCATTCAGCTTGTGCAAGTAGAAAAATTAATAGAGCAACCTTTTACTTGTGCAGCATTAATGCTGCAGAAGGAGTGGCTCTTGTACTTTGTAACACCTGAGGGGGGGTTAAAGGTAACCTTTGAAATTGGTTCAACTAGGCTTCGGCCTACACTCTGCTCCTCTCCTCCTCCTGCTGACCCTGGGCTCTAACAACGCTAGTTTTTGCCCGGAAATGCTAGCTGCACAGAGAAAAACACCAGCCAATGTGTTAGTGGGGTTCAGCACCGCCAGCTGTTCCCCCGCTGTGTAGCCGGCATCGTGTCCAGCACAAGCCACGCTGGCACAACCGACCAAAAGCTGCCACCAGTGCAGGCTTCGGCCTACACTTTGCTCCTCTCCTCCTCCTCCTGCTGACCTTGGGCTCAAACACCGCTAGTTTTTGCCCGGAAATGCTAGCTGCACAGAGAAAAACACCAGCCAATGTGTTAGTGGGGTTCAGCACCGCCAGCTGTTCCCCTGCTGTGCAGCTTGCAACGTGACCTGCAAACGCCACGCAGGCACATGAACTGAAATTGAAGGGAGCCTGGCCCCCACCCCCAGGTGTTTCTATGTATAACAGCCACCTTGTACAGCAGTACTGCTGCATTTGTACAAGGTGGCTGATGTTTTCTCCTTGCCCACGTGGAACTCAACACGTACAAAATGTGTCTCTTTGAGACCATTCCACTGTCCCTGAGGTGTGACTTTCCTTTCTAATGATACGCAGCACCCCCCTTGGTAGCGCTTCCCGTCTTCTGACATCATTGGTTGGCTACTTGCGCCTGTTCGTCCGCCCTGCCTGAATAAAATGCTCCTCGTTGTCTTAATTATTTTGACTGCGAGGGTGTGATTGATGGGCACGAGCAGTGCATATCTTCGCCTGTCTTAACTCATCTCCTTCCGCCTTCTTCAGACTGTGCAGCCTCATGGCCGCGGCATGCGAGAAGGGATCAGCAGAGGCCGCCCAGTCTGAAGCAGGTGTAAGGACGTGTGTGAGCGGCCAAAATATTTACTGCTCAAGGCCACGAATCCCAGCACCGCAGTGTGGCTTTATGAAAAGACACTGTGGGTCTGGGATTTATGGCCATCGTTAACCGCACCGGCCAACATGAAATGATGTCATAAGATGGGCAGCGCTAACAGGGCATTGCCAAGGGATAACACAAGAGCGCAGACTCCTGTACAGCAAATAACAACGCTCAGGAAGCTGCGCCAAGCACCAAGGCGTTATTTTGGACACCTGTGCTGCGTCTCATCAAAAAACCAAGTCACGCATCCACTACAGTTTGACTGTAGAATGGGGTAAATTGTGTATGTCTTTCATTCAGCGTGTGCAAGTAGACAAATTAATAGAGCAACCTTTCACTTGTGCAGCATTAATACTGCACAAGGTGTGTCTCTTGTACTTTGTAACACCTGAGGGGGGGGTTAAAGGTTTCCTTTGAAATTGGTTCAACTAGGCTTCGGCCTACACTCTGCTCCTCTCCTCCTCCTCCTGCTTCAACACGGGCTCTAACATCGCTAGTTTTTGCCCGCAAGTGCTAGCTGCACAGATAAAAACACACGCCATTGTGTTAGTGGGGTTCATCAACGCCAGCTGTTCCCCCAGTGTGTAGCCGGCAAAGTGTCCTGCAAACGCAACGCAGACACAAAGCTGCCTCCAGTGCAGGCTTCGGCCTACACTCATCTCCCCCTGCTTACCCTTTGCTCCAACACCGCTAGTTGGGGCTCTAGGAAGACAATCTTTAATAGGCAAGGCAACGCATCCGGGTTCCAGCACCGCCAGCTGGTTCTCGGCAGTGTTCTTGTCACAGGTACTCCCTCGTGCCAAGCCTGGTTTCAGCACCGTCAGCTGTTTCCGGGTTGTGTCAACTTCACTGAGACGCCTATGCTTGCCCCGTCGTGGGGCGGTCGAGTTAGCCAACTCCAGGGTGCCTCCAGTTTAGGAGCTTCCTATGTGGGCTGCGTGAACTGGTAGTCAAGGCTGGTTCTGTAGTGCCAGTAGGCCCAGCTCCCCCTGTAGGACTGTTGGGGTTCGGTAACTGCGGCTGCCTCGCGGCCTAGCTGTTCTCTCCTCTCCTGTGGGCCTTGGGGTCCACCACCTGGTTCCAGCACCGTCAGCTGGTTCCGGGCCGAGCCTTTGGCTTAGGTGCCTCCTCCTGGGTATCCGAGTTCCGCCAACGCCAGGCGGTCCTTGGTAGTGCTTTTAAGCGCGGGCACCTACAGCTTAGTAACCGGGTTCCAGCACCGTCAGCTGGTCCTCGGTCGTGCCATTGGCTCTTGCACACTGGGGCAACGCATCCGGGTTCCAGCACCGCCAGCTGGTTCTCGGCAGTGTTCTTGTCACAGGTACTCCCTCGTGCCAAGCCTGGTTTCAGCACCGTCAGCTGTTTCCGGGTTGTGTCAACTTCACTGAGACGCCTATGCTTGCCCCGTCGTGGGGCGGTCGAGTTAGCCAACTCCAGGGTGCCTCCAGTTTAGGAGCTTCCTATGTGGGCTGCGTGAACTGGTAGTCAAGGCTGGTTCTGTAGTGCCAGTAGGCCCAGCTCCCCCTGTAGGACTGTTGGGGTTCGGTAACTGCGGCTGCCTCGCGGCCTAGCTGTTCTCTCCTCTCCTGTGGGCCTTGGGGTCCACCACCTGGTTCCAGCACCGTCAGCTGGTTCCGGGCCGAGCCTTTGGCTTAGGTGCCTCCTCCTGGGTATCCGAGTTCCGCCAACGCCAGGCGGTCCTTGGTAGTGCTTTTAAGCGCGGGCACCTACAGCTTAGTAACCGGGTTCCAGCACCGTCAGCTGGTCCTCGGTCGTGCCATTGGCTCTTGCACACTGGGGCAACGCATCCGGGTTCCAGCACCGCCAGCTGGTTCTCGGCAGTGTTCTTGTCACAGGTACTCCCTCGTGCCAAGCCTGGTTTCAGCACCGTCAGCTGTTTCCGGGTTGTGTCAACTTCACTGAGACGCCTATGCTTGCCCCGTCGTGGGGCGGTCGAGTTAGCCAACTCCAGGGTGCCTCCAGTTTAGGAGCTTCCTATGTGGGCTGCGTGAACTGGTAGTCAAGGCTGGTTCTGTAGTGCCAGTAGGCCCAGCTCCCCCTGTAGGACTGTTGGGGTTCGGTAACTGCGGCTGCCTCGCGGCCTAGCTGTTCTCTCCTCTCCTGTGGGCCTTGGGGTCCACCACCTGGTTCCAGCACCGTCAGCTGGTTCCGGGCCGAGCCTTTGGCTTAGGTGCCTCCTCCTGGGTATCCGAGTTCCGCCAACGCCAGGCGGTCCTTGGTAGTGCTTTTAAGCGCGGGCACCTACAGCTTAGTAACCGGGTTCCAGCACCGTCAGCTGGTCCTCGGTCGTGCCATTGGCTCTTGCACACTGGGGCAACGCATCCGGGTTCCAGCACCGCCAGCTGGTTCTCGGCAGTGTTCTTGTCACAGGTACTCCCTCGTGCCAAGCCTGGTTTCAGCACCGTCAGCTGTTTCCGGGTTGTGTCAACTTCACTGAGACGCCTATGCTTGCCCCGTCCTGGGGCGGTCGAGTTAGCCAACTCCAGGGTGCCTCCAGTTTAGGAGCTTCCTATGTGGGCTGCGTGAACTGGTAGTCAAGGCTGGTTCTGTAGTGCCAGTAGGCCCAGCTCCCCCTGTAGGACTGTTGGGGTTCGGTAACTGCGGCTGCCTCGCGGCCTAGCTGTTCTCTCCTCTCCTGTGGGCCTTCGGGTCCACCACCTGGTTCCAGCACCGTCAGCTGGTTCCGGGCCGAGCCTTTGGCTTAGGTGCCTCCTCCTGGGTATCCGAGTTCCGCCAACGCCAGGCGGTCCTTGGTAGTGCTTTTAAGCGCGGGCACCTACAGCTTAGTAACCGGGTTCCAGCACCGTCAGCTGGTCCTCGGTCGTGCCATTGGCTCTTGCACACTGGGGCAACGCATCCGGGTTCCAGCACCGCCAGCTGGTTCTCGGCAGTGTTCTTGTCACAGGTACTCCCTCGTGCCAAGCCTGGTTTCAGCACCGTCAGCTGTTTCCGGGTTGTGTCAACTTCACTGAGACGCCTATGCTTGCCCCGTCGTGGGGCGGTCGAGTTAGCCAACTCCAGGGTGCCTCCAGTTTAGGAGCTTCCTATGTGGGCTGCGTGAACTGGTAGTCAAGGCTGGTTCTGTAGTGCCAGTAGGCCCAGCTCCCCCTGTAGGACTGTTGGGGTTCGGTAACTGCGGCTGCCTCGCGGCCTAGCTGTTCTCTCCTCTCCTGTGGGCCTTGGGGTCCACCACCTGGTTCCAGCACCGTCAGCTGGTTCCGGGCCGAGCCTTTGGCTTAGGTGCCTCCTCCTGGGTATCCGAGTTCCGCCAACGCCAGGCGGTCCTTGGTAGTGCTTTTAAGCGCGGGCACCTACAGCTTAGTAACCGGGTTCCAGCACCGTCAGCTGGTCCTCGGTCGTGCCATTGGCTCTTGCACACTGGGGCAACGCATCCGGGTTCCAGCACCGCCAGCTGGTTCTCGGCAGTGTTCTTGTCACAGGTACTCCCTCGTGCCAAGCCTGGTTTCAGCACCGTCAGCTGTTTCCGGGTTGTGTCAACTTCACTGAGACGCCTATGCTTGCCCCGTCGTGGGGCGGTCGAGTTAGCCAACTCCAGGGTGCCTCCAGTTTAGGAGCTTCCTATGTGGGCTGCGTGAACTGGTAGTCAAGGCTGGTTCTGTAGTGCCAGTAGGCCCAGCTCCCCCTGTAGGACTGTTGGGGTTCGGTAACTGCGGCTGCCTCGCGGCCTAGCTGTTCTCTCCTCTCCTGTGGGCCTTGGGGTCCACCACCTGGTTCCAGCACTGTCAGCTGGTTCCGGGCCGAGCCTTTGGCTTAGGTGCCTCCTCCTGGGTATCCGAGTTCCGCCAACGCCAGGCGGTCCTTGGTAGTGCTTTTAAGCGCGGGCACCTACAGCTTAGTAACCGGGTTCCAGCACCGTCAGCTGGTCCTCGGTCGTGCCATTGGCTCTTGCACACTGGGGCAACGCATCCGGGTTCCAGCACCGCCAGCTGGTTCTCGGCAGTGTTCTTGTCACAGGTACTCCCTCGTGCCAAGCCTGGTTTCAGCACCGTCAGCTGTTTCCGGGTTGTGTCAACTTCACTGAGACGCCTATGCTTGCCCCGTCGTGGGGCGGTCGAGTTAGCCAACTCCAGGGTGCCTCCAGTTTAGGAGCTTCCTATGTGGGCTGCGTGAACTGGTAGTCAAGGCTGGTTCTGTAGTGCCAGTAGGCCCAGCTCCCCCTGTAGGACTGTTGGGGTTCGGTAACTGCGGCTGCCTCGCGGCCTAGCTGTTCTCTCCTCTCCTGTGGGCCTTCGGGTCCACCACCTGGTTCCAGCACCGTCAGCTGGTTCCGGGCCGAGCCTTTGGCTTAGGTGCCTCCTCCTGGGTATCCGAGTTCCGCCAACGCCAGGCGGTCCTTGGTAGTGCTTTTAAGCGCGGGCACCTACAGCTTAGTAACCGGGTTCCAGCACCGTCAGCTGGTCCTCGGTCGTGCCATTGGCTCTTGCACACTGGGGCAACGCATCCGGGTTCCAGCACCGCCAGCTGGTTCTCGGCAGTGTTCTTGTCACAGGTACTCCCTCGTGCCAAGCCTGGTTTCAGCACCGTCAGCTGTTTCCGGGTTGTGTCAACTTCACTGAGACGCCTATGCTTGCCCCGTCGTGGGGCGG
The DNA here is from genome assembly GCF_032444005.1 of Ranitomeya imitator. Lineage (NCBI taxonomy): Eukaryota > Metazoa > Chordata > Amphibia > Anura > Dendrobatidae > Ranitomeya > Ranitomeya imitator. The sequence goes on along the minus strand of NC_091285.1, from coordinate 391,043,628 downwards.
TCGAGTTAGCCAACTCCAGGGTGCCTCCAGTTTAGGAGCTTCCTATGTGGGCTGCGTGAACTGGTAGTCAAGGCTGGTTCTGTAGTGCCAGTAGGCCCAGCTCCCCCTGTAGGACTGTTGGGGTTCGGTAACTGCGGCTGCCTCGCGGCCTAGCTGTTCTCTCCTCTCCTGTGGGCCTTCGGGTCCACCACCTGGTTCCAGCACCGTCAGCTGGTTCTCGGCAGTGTCTTTTGCTCTTGTACCTTCTGCTCCCCATCCTGGTTCCAGTACCGTCAGCTGGTTCCGGGCAGAGCCTTTGGCTTAGGTGCCTCCTTCTGGGTATCCAAGTTCCACCAATGTCAGGTGGTCCTTGGTAGTGCTTTCAGGCACGGGTACCTCCTGCTTAGTAACCGGGTTCCAGTAACGTCAGCTGGTCCTTGGTAGTTCCATTGGCTCTTGGACATTCGGCTACCCATCCGGGTTCCAGTACCGTCAGCTGGTTCTCGGCAGTGTCTTTTGCTCTTGTACCTTCTGCTCCCCATCCTGGTTCCAGTAACGTCATCTGGTTCCGGGCAGAGCCTTTGGCTTAGGTGCCTCCTTCTGGGTATCCGAGTTCCGCCAACGTCAGGCGGTCCTTGGTAGTGCTTTTTAGCACGGGTACCTCCTGCTTAGTAACCGGGTTCCAGTAACGTCAGCTGGTCCTCGGTAGTTCCATAGGCTCTTGAACCTTCGGGTAGCCATCCGAGTTCCAGTTCCATCAGCTGGTTCTTGGCATTTTCTCAGCCTTCTTGTACCTTCTGCTACATTTCCAAGTTGAAGACCCTAACGTCGACAACCCGGAAGACCACCCCGATGACGACGACCCGGAAGACCACCCCGATGACGACGACGACGACGGCGGAGACGACGACGGCTGAGACGACGACGGCGGAGATGACGACACTGGAGACGAAGACCCTGGAGACGACAACATGGAAGACCGAGAAGCAGAAGAACAAGAGGCTGCAGAACAAAGAGCAGAAGAACATTAAGCATAAGACTTAATATCAGAGCAAAAGATATTATCTAAATTATATGCAGAAGAAGACTAAGCAGTGTATGGGGGTGAGTCCGTTCCTCCTCGTGGTGCCCCTGGATAAAGCCTGATGCTGCAGGCCAAACTGAACGCGGACAAATGTAACTTTTGTGACTGGCAGAACGGAAGGTGTAATCTTCCAACTTTTATAGATAACAACTACGGGAATGCCTGTCACAAATGAGAATATGATGAAGAAGTAGAATAGGAAGAATAATAACAGTGGAATAAAAAGAATATGTAGAATAGGAAGAATAATAATAGTTGAAGAAAATGAATATGAAGAATGTAATAAAAAAAAAAAAATAGGTAGAAGATGAAGAAGAAGATGAATAAGGTGAAGAAGTTGATGTCAAGGATGCTGATGATGATGAAGATGAAAGTGTGGGAAAAGAAAAAAAAAAAAAGAAAAAAAAGAAGGGGAAGGGCGTGGAATAGTGAAACATCAATATCTGACAAAATAAAAAAAATTTACATAGTCAATATCTTTTTCAATCCGAACGTCTTTAAAAAAAAAAAAAAACATGCTATTCTATTTGATTGGACTAATCCTCATTGCCTTTAATGTCTCCGCCACCTCCCCCATACATCCTACATTATTCTTAGTTGTTTTCCTTCATGTAGAATGAACCTACAAGGAAAGAAAGGGTTTATTTTAATTCCGATATTTTGGTCCCATTGACTTGCATTGGGATCGGGTATCGGTATCGGCGATATCCGATATTTTTTGAATATCGGCCGATCCAAACCGATACCGATACTTTCCGATATCGGAAGGTATCGCTCAACACTAGCGGTTACCTAGAACACGTGACATGACGGAAATGAGGTAGGACGCTGTGTAATCTGTATAGGACAGGAAACTATTTAAGTGGCAGGTGACCATTGTTTATCTCACCCTACCATAGTCCAGACCTAAGACCGGGTGCACTGGACATAGGGGCTACCTCCCGATGTAGGGGCTCCTTTCTTTTTCAAAAAAATTCCCACAATCTTTACATTTTCCCCTGATGAATGTCCCATGTGGGAGAGGAAACGTGCAGGGAAGTTTACATGGCAATGGTGGGTACAACTTACTAGCCTGACTTGGGGACTGCCCTTGTCAGGGCCGGAGCAATACAGGGGCACGACTGGGGTAGTATAGAAACTTTTTCCCCCTCCCCCTTAACATATACGGATGCTCCCGTGAAGGAAACAACGTATTTGGAGAGATAAAACCTTTTTTTTATTGAGCACTGGTTACATGAGCACGCTTTGCACGTCATCACTTTATTGCTTTGTATTATCCATTGGTCTTTTAGATATTTATCATTAAAAGTTATGTTTTAATTTATGTAAGGTGTTCTCTCGGCTAGTTTGGATATTTACATTCAGAGGACCTCTAGGTGTATTGATAAGGAATACATCCTGTTTTTGGCTTATTTCAAGTTTCCATTGTGTAGGCACATCTGGGGCTTTCCAAACGTGACATGGCATCCAATCTCAATTCCAGCCAATTCTGCATTGATAAAGTCAAACGGTGCTCCTTCCCCTCTGTGCTCTGCTGTGCACCCATACAGTGGTTTACCCCACATGTGGGGTATCGGTGGACTCAGGACAAATTGTACAACAACTTTGGGGGTCTAATCTCTCCTGTTATCCCTGTGGAAATAAAAATTTAGGGGATAAAAGATCATTTTTTTTTTTTATGGCTCTACGTTATAAACTTCTGTGAAGCATTTCGGAGTTCAAAGTACTCACCACACATCTAGATAAGTTACTTAACGGATCTAGTTTCCACACTGGCGTCACTTGGGGTTTCCACTGTTGAGGCACAGCAGGAGCACTCCAAAAGCGACATGGCATCCGATCTCAATTCCAGCCAATTCTACATTGAAAAAGTCAAACGGCGCTCCTTCTCTTCCAAGCTCTGCCATGCGCCCAAACAGTGGTTTACCCACACAAATTTTGTGGGTCATTTTCTCTTTTCACCTTTGTGAAAATAAAAAAAAAATGGTTCTGAATTATAATGTTTGTAAAAAAGTTAAATGTTATGTTTTTCATTCCACATTGCTTCAGTTCCTGTGAAGCACATAAAGGGTTAACAAACTTCTTGAATGTGGTTTTGAGCACCTTGAGGGTGCAGTTTTTAGAATGGTGTTATTTTTGGGTATTTTCTGTCATGTACACCCCTCAAAGTGACTTTAAATGTGAGATGTCCCTAAAAAAAATGGTTTTGTGAATTTTTTTGTAAAAATGAGAAATCACTGTTCAATTTTTAACCTTTATAACTTCTTAACAAAAAATTGTGCTGATGTAAAGTAGAGATGTGGGAAATGTTATTTTTTAACTATTTTGTGTGACATATCTCTCTGATTTAAGTGCATAAAAATTCAAAGTTTGAAAATTGCAAAAATTTTAAAATGTTCGCCATATTTCCATTTTTTCATAAATAAATGCAAGTAATATCAAAGAAATGTTACCATTATCATGAAATACAATATGTCACGAAAAAAACATTCTCAGAATCAGTGGGATCCGTTTAAGCGTTCCAGAGTTATAGCCTCATAAAATGAAAGTGGTCAGAACTGTAAAAATTGGCCGGGTCATTAAGCTGTAAATTGGCTCCGTCACTAAGGGGTTAATTATAACCGCTGTTTACATACTGCATATAGTTAACACCATTACTTGATTACTTAACCTCTATGTATAAATGGGAATTTATGGTCAGTTATTAATAGATCTAGTGTCCAATAAAGTGAATACCAGCAATTAATGAGGGTCATAGCTGAGATATTCTTATGTTACATAAACTGAGAGTATTGAAAGATAGGAGACAAAAAAAGCGCAAATAGGGTCTTATCCCCAGGATTGTTTCTGATCAATTGTGAGAGAACTGCTCACCTGGTAGTACACAGTACAAGCGTGTAGTTTGTCAGCTGCTGCAGATCCACAGGTCGGCGCTGCGACCTCTCAGAACCGTTATAATAGATGAAATGTGGATTACATCCGCGCTGCTGCGACAAATAATAGATCCAGATATACTTGTAAGATGTTCGGGTGGTTTATTCAATGCGTTTCGAAGCTCATGGCTTCTTCTTCAGGAAGTTTCCACACAGAGATATCTGTGTGGAAACTGCCAGAAGAAGAAGCCATGAGCTTCGAAACGCGTTGAATAAACCACCCGAACATCTTACAAGTATATCTGGATCTATTATTTGTCGCAGCAGCGCAGATGTAATCCACATTTCATCTATTATAACGGAACATAAACTGAGAGCTATCAATAGGGAACTAGTGGACCACAGAGGTGTTTATATTTAACAGTCCACACACTGTGATCCAATACTTTCTATAGTCAATTGGTGGTGCACACTGTGTGAATGTATCCTGTGAGGTTGGATTTTCTTTTCTCTAAACATTATGACAATGGAATGTCAACTGTTATGAACAGGTGATTCAGAACCACAATGGACCTAGTGGTTAAGAGCACACAAAGTGACCTGATAGTTACTAACATAGGACGAGCTCTGAGACGTGGGAACTCTGCTGACCGCAATCCCTAATCCTATCATACCACACTAGAGGTAGCCGTGGATTGCGCCTAACGCTCCCTATGCAACTCGGCACAGCCTGAGAAACTAGCTAGCCCTGAAGATAGAAAAATAAGCCTACCTTGCCTCAGAGAAATTTCCCAAAGGAAAAGGCAGCCCCCCACATATAATGACTGTGAGTTAAGATGAAAATACAAACACAGAGATGAAATAGATTTTAGCAAAGTGAGGCCCGACTTACTGAATAGACCGAGGATAGGAAAGATAGCTTTGCGGTCAGCACAAAAACCTACAAACAACCACGCAGAGGGGGCAAAAAGACCCTCCGCACCGACTAATGGTACGGAGGTACTTCCTCTGCGTCTCAGAGCTTCCAGCAAGCAAGAAAAAACAATATAGCAAGCTGGACAGAAAATATAGCAAACAAAAGTAACACAAGCAAAACTTAGCTTATGCAGGGCAGACAGGCCACAAGAACGATCCAGGAGATAGCAAGACCAATACTGGAACATTGACTGGAGGCCAGGAACAAAGAACTAGGCGGAGTTAAATAGAGCAGCACCTAACGACTTAACCTCGTCACCTGAGGAAGGAAACTCAGAAGCCGCAGCCCCACTCACATCCACCAGAGGAAGCTCATAGACAGAACCAGCCGAAGTACCACTCATGACCACAGGAGGGAGCTTGACCAGAAAATTCACAACAGTCAACATAGAAAGGATGTAATAAAATAATGTAATGGATTATAAAGATAAATACATTGAGAGTATCATTGTTTTATAATTGATGAACATTTGAATTGTCTTTAGTAGAGTTGAGCGAAACAGATCGGCAATTTTCAAAAGTCGCCGACTTTTAGCAAAGTCGGGTTTCGTGAAACCCGACCCGATCCCACTGTGGGATTGAGTCGGCGTTCGGCGATCTTTACTCCAAAGTCGGGTTTCGTTTTTATATATATATATTACCCCATATCCCACCGCTACACGGGAATGGGAAGAGAGTGGCCAAGTGCCAGAATAGGCGCATCTTCCAGATGTGCCTTTTCTGGGGTGGCTGGGGGCAGATGTTTTTAGCCGGGGGGGGGGGCAATAACCATGGACCCTCTCCAGGCTATTAATATCTGCCCTCAGTCACTGGCTTTACCACTCTGGGGGAGAAAATTGCACGGGAGCCCACGCCAATTTTTTCCGCGATTTAACCCTTAAATTGCCTGTAGCTACTAAATTTAAGGGTTAAAGGCAATTTAAGGGTTAAATCGCTGAAAAAATTGGCGTGGGCTCCCGCGCAATTTTCTCCGCCAGAGTGGTAAAGCCAGTGACTGAGGGCAGATATTAATAGCCTGGAGAGGGTCCATGGTTATTGGCCCCCCTGGCTAAAAACATCTGCCCCCAGCCACCCCAGAAAAGGCACATGTGTAACATGCGCCTATTCTGGCACTTGGCCACTCTCTTCCCATTCCCATGTAGTGGTGGAATATGGGGTAATGAAGGGTTAATGTCACCTTGCTATTGTAAGGTGACATTAAGCCAGATTAATAATGGAGAGGTGTCAATTCTGACACCTCTCCATTATTAATCCAATTGTATGAAAGGGTTAAAAAAACACACACACACATTACTAAAAAGTATTTTAATGAAATAAACACACAGGTTGTTGTAATATTTTATTGTACTCTCAATCCACCTGAAGACCCTCGCTCTGTAACAAAGGAAAAATAAAAAAACAACAATATACATACATTTCGATGATCTGTCACGTCCCACGATGCAAATCCATCTGAAGGGGTTAAAATATTTTACAGGCAGGAGCTCTGCTATAATGCAGCTGTGATCGTGCCTGTAAAACCCCCGGGAATGAAGGTAATGTAGGTCAATGACCTATAGTTACCTTCAGTCCCGGTGATGCGCCCTCTGCTGCATGTCCTCAAATGTGTTGTGAATTCTGTTGTCGGGCTCCCTCCTGTGGTCATGAATGGTACTTCGGCTGGTTCTGTCCATGGATTTCCTCTGGTGGGTGTTTCTGAGTTTCCTTTCACAGGTGACAAGGTTAATTCGTTAGCTGCTGCTCTATTTAACTCCACTTAGATCTTTGCTCCACGCCACCTGTCAATGTTTCAGTATTGGTCTAGTTCACTCCTGGATCGTTCTTGTGACCTGTCTTCCCATCAGAAGCTAAGTTCCAGCTTGTATTCCTTTGGTTTGCTATTTTTCTGTCCAGCTTGCTATTTAATTTGTTGTCTTGCTTGCTGGAAGCTCTGGGACGCAGAGGGAGCGCCTCCGCACCGTGAGTCGGTGCGGAGGGTCTTTTTGTGCCCTCTGCGTGGTCTTTTTGTAGGTGTTTGTGCTGACCGTAAAGTAACCTTTCCTATCCTCGGTCTGTTCAGTAAGTCAGGCCTCACTTTGCTTAATCTATTTCATCTCTGTGTTTGTATTTTCATCTTTACTCACAGTCATTATATGTGGGGGGCTGCCTTTCCCTTTGGGGAATTTCTCTGAGGCAAGGTAGGCTTTATTTTCCTATCTTCAGGGCTAGCTAGTTTCTTAGGCTGTGCCGAGTTGCATAGGGAGCGTTAGGTGCAATCCACGGCTATTTCTAGTGTGGTTGATAGGTTTAGGGATTGCGGTCAGCAGAGTTCTCACGTCCCAGAGCTCGTCCTTTATTATCAGTAACTATTAGGTCCGTGTGCTCTTAACCACCAGGTCCATTATTGTCTTGACCACCAGGTCATAACAGTACAGGTGGCCCAAAGTACTAATGCATCTCAATAGAGGGATAAGAGAAGTTCTGAGACCATTTTTTTTTCATTGCAGTGTGTTTTGTCTCAATTTTCCCCTTTACCTCTGGGTGGTTCAGGACACTGGTGTAAACATGGACATTCAAGGACTGTCCTCTTGGATGGATAATCTCACTACAAGGATACAAAACATTCAAGATTTTGTGGTTCAGAATCCGATGTCAGAGCCTAGGATTCATATATAGTAACATAGTAACATAGTTAGTAAGGCCGAAAAAAGACATTTGTCCATCCAGTTCAGCCTATATTCCATCATAATAAATCCCCAGATCTACGTCCTTCTACAGAACCTAATAATTGTATGATACAATATTGTTCTGCTCCAGGAAGACATCCAGGCCTCTCTTGAACCCCTCGACTGAGTTCGCCATCACCACCTCCTCAGGCAAGCAATTCCAGATTCTCACTGCCCTAACAGTAAAGAATCCTCTTCTATGTTGGTGGAAAAACCTTCTCTCCTCCAGACGCAAAGAATGCCCCCTTGTGCCCGTCACCTTCCTTGGTATAAACAGATCCTCAGCGAGATATTTGTATTGTCCCCTTATATACTTATACATGGTTATTAGATCGCCCCTCAGTCGTCTTTTTTCTAGACTAAATAATCCTAATTTTGCTAATCTATCTGGGTATTGTAGTTCTCCCATCCCCTTTATTAATTTTGTTGCCCTCCTTTGTACTCTCTCTAGTTCCATTATATCCTTCCTGAGCACCGGTGCCCAAAACTGGACACAGTACTCCATGTGCGGTCTAACTAGGGATTTGTACAGAGGCAGTATAATGCTCTCATCATGTGTATCCAGACCTCTTTTAATGCACCCCATGATCCTGTTTGCCTTGGCAGCTGCTGCCTGGCACTGGCTGCTCCAGGTAAGATTATCATTAACTAGGATCCCCAAGTCCTTCTCCCTGTCAGATTTACCCAGTGGTTTCCCGTTCAGTGTGTAATGGTGATATTGATTCCCTCTTCCCATGTGTATAACCTTACATTTATCATTGTTAAACCTCATCTGCCACCTTTCAGCCCAAGTTTCCAACTTATCCAGATCCATCTGTAGCAGAATACTATCTTCTCTTGTATTAACTGCTTTACATAGTTTTGTATCATCTGCAAATATCGATATTTTACTGTGTAAACCTTCTACCAGATCATTAATGAATATGTTGAAGAGAACAGGTCCCAATACTGACCCCTGCGGTACCCCACTGGTCACAGCGACCCAGTTAGAGACTATACCATTTATAACCACCCTCTGCTTTCTATCACTAAGCCAGTTACTAACCCATTTACACACATTTTCCCCCAGACCAAGCATTCTCATTTTGTGTACCAACCTCTTGTGCGGCACGGTATCAAACGCTTTGGAAAAATCGAGATATACCACGTCCAATGACTCACCGTGGTCCAGTCTATAGCTTACCTCTTCATAAAAACTGATTAGATTGGTTTGACAGGAGCGATTTCTCATAAACCCATGCTGATATGGAGTTAAACAGTTATTCTCATTGAGATAATCCAGAATAACATCCCTCAGAAACCCTTCAAATATTTTACCAACAATAGAGGTTAGACTTACTGGCCTATAATTTCCAGGTTCACTTTTAGAGCCCTTTTTGAATATTGGCACCACATTTGCTATGCGCCAGTCCTGCGGAACAGACCCTGTCGCTATAGAGTCACTAAAAATAAGAAATAATGGTTTATCTATTACATTACTTAGTTCTCTTAGTACTCGTGGGTGTATGCCATCCGGACCCGGAGATTTATCTATTTTAATCTTATTTAGCCGGTTTCGCACCTCTTCTTGGGTTAGATTGGTGACTCTTAATATAGGGTTTTCATTGTTTCTTGGGATTTCACCTAGCATTTCATTTTCCACCGTGAATACCGTGGAGAAGAAGGTGTTTAATATGTTAGCTTTTTCCTCGTCATCTACAACCATTCTTTCCTCACTATTTTTTAAGGGGCCTACATTTTCAGTTTTTATTCTTTTACTATTGATATAGTTGAAGAACAGTTTGGGATTAGTTTTACTCTCCTTAGCAATGTGCTTCTCTGTTTCCTTTTTGGCAGCTTTAATTAGTTTTTTAGATAAAGTATTTTTCTCCCTATAGTTTTTTAGAGCTTCAATGGTGCCATCCTGCTTTAGTAGTGCAAATGCTTTCTTTTTACTGTTAATTGCCTGTCTTACTTCTTTGTTTAGCCACATTGGGTTTTTCCTATTTCTAGTCCTTTTATTCCCACAAGGTATAAACCGCTTACACTGCCTATTTAGGATGTTCTTAAACATTTCCCATTTATTATCTGTATTCTCATTTCTGAGGATATTGTCCCAGTCTACCAGATTAAGGGCATCTCTAAGCTGTTCAAACTTTGCCTTCCTAAAGTTCAATGTTTTTGTGACTCCCTGACAAGTCCCCCTAGTGAAAGACAGGTGAAACTGCACAATATTGTGGTCGCTATTTCCTAAATGCCCAACCACCTGCAGATTTGTTATTCTGTCAGGTCTATTAGATAGTATTAGGTCTAAAAGTGCTGCTCCTCTGGTTGGATTCTGCACCAATTGTGAAAGATAATTTTTCTTGGTTATTAGCAGAAACCTGTTGCCTTTATGGGTTTCACAGGTTTCTGTTTCCCAGTTAATATCCGGGTAGTTAAAGTCCCCCATAACCAGGACCTCATTATGGGTTGCAGCTTCATCTATCTGCTTTAGAAGTAGACTTTCCATGCTTTCTGTTATATTTGGGGGTTTGTAACAGACCCCAATGAGAATTTTGTTACCATTTTTCCCTCCATGAATTTCAACCCATATGGACTCGACATCCTCATTCCCTTCGCTAATATCCTCCCTTAAAGTGGACTTTAGACAAGACTTTACATAGAGACAAACCCCTCCTCCTCTCCGATTTTTACGATCCTTTCTAAACAGACTGTAACCCTGTAAGTTAACTGCCCAGTCATAGCTTTCATCTAACCATGTCTCGGTTATTCCCACTATGTCAAAGTTACCTGTAGATATTTCTGCTTCTAGTTCTTCCATCTTGTTTGTCAGGCTTCTGGCGTTTGCGAGCATGCAGTTTAGAGGATTTTGTTTTGTTCCAATCTCCTCACTGTGGATTGTTTTAGAAATGTTCTTACCTCCCTTCTGAGTATGTTTTCCTGGGTCGTCTTTGTTCGAGTCTAATGTTTTTCTTCCCGTCCCCTCTTCTTCTAGTTTAACGCCCTCCTGATTTGTTTTTTGGTGATAGATCTAAGTTCTTGAATTTCAAAAATAATTGTAAATTGTTTCTTGCCTTGAAACGTCGCTCCTCAGGTGACCCTGTTCAACAAGTAAAGATCATTATTTCTTTGTTACGTGGGGACCCTCAAGACTGTGCATTTTCCCTTGCGCCAGGAGATCCGGCATTGCGTGATGTTGATGCATTTTTCCTGGCGCTTGGATTGCTTTATGACGAACCTAATTCAGTGGATCAGGCAGAGAAAATCTTGCTGGCTCTGTGTCAGGGTCAGGATGAAGCGGAGATATATTGTCAGAAGTTTAGAAAGTGGTCTGTGCTCACTCAGTGGAATGAATGCGCCCTGGCAGCAATCTTCAGAAAGGGTCTCTCTGAAGCCCTTAAGGATGTCATGGTGGGGTTTCCCATGCCTGCTGGTCTGAATGAGTCTATGTCCTTGGCCATTCAGATCGATCGATGCTTGCGTGAGCGTAAAGCTGTGCACCTTTTGGCGGTACTATCTGAGCATGGGCCTGAGCCTATGCAATGTGATAGCACTTTGACCAGAGCTTAACGGCAAGAACACAGACGTCGGAATGGGCTGTGTTTTTACTGTGGTGAAACCACTCATGCTATCTCCAATTGACATAAGCGCACTAAGCGGTTCGCTAGGTCTGCCACCATTGGTACGGTACAGTCTAAATTTCTATTGTCTGTTACTCTGATTTGCTCTTTGTCATCCTATTCTGTTATGGCATTTGTGGATTCAGGCGCTGCCCTGAATTTGATGGACTTGGAGTATGCTAGGCGCTGTGGTTTTTTCTTGGAGCCCTTGCAGTATCCTATTCCATTGAGAGGAATTGATGCTACGCCTTTGGCCAAGAATAAGCCTCAGTATTGGACGCAATTGACCATGTGCATGCCTCCTGCACATCAGGAGGATATCCGCTTTCTGGTGTTGCATAATCTGCATGATGTGGTCATTTTGGGGTTGCCATGGCTACAGGTTCATGATCCAGTATTGGACTGGAAATCTATGTCTGTGTCCAGCTGGGGTTGCCAGGGGGTACATGGTGATGTTCCATTTTTGTCTATTTCATCTTCCACTCCTTCTGAAGTTCCAGAGTTTTTGTCGGATTATCGGGATGTATTTGATGAGCCCAAAGCCAGTGCCCTACCTCCTCATAGAGATTGCGATTGTGCAATTAATTTGATTCCTGGTAGTAAGTTTCCTAAGGGCCGATTGTTCAATTTATCTGTGCCAGAACACGCCGCTATGCGGAGTTATATAAAGGAATCCTTGGAGAAAGGCCATATTCGCCCGTCGTCATCACCGTTAGGAGCAGGGTTCTTTTTTGTGGCCAAGAAGGATGGTTCTTTGAGACCTTGCATTGATTACCGCCTTCTTAATAAAATTACAGTCAAATTTCAGTATCCTTTGCCGTTGCTGTCTGATTTGTTTGCTCGTATTAAAGGGACTAGTTGGTTCACCAAGATAGATCTTCGAGGGGCGTATAATCTTGTGCGTATTAAACAAGGCGATGAATGGAAAACAGCATTTAATACGCCCGAGGGCCATTTTGAGTACTTGGTTATGCCATTCAGGCTTTCCAATGCTCCATCAGTATTTCAGTCCTTTATGCATGACATCTTCCGAGAGTACCTGGATAATTTCCTGATTGTGCATTTGGATGATATTTTGGTCTTTTCGGATGATTGGGAGTCTCATGTGAAGCAGGTCAGAATGGTGTTCCAGGTCCTTCATGTGAATTCCTTGTTTGTGAAGGGGTCAAAGTGTCTCTTTGGAGTTCAGAAGGTTTCATTTTTGGGGTTCATTTTTTCCCCTTCTACTATCGAGATTGTCCCTGTTAAAGTCCGGGCCATTTACGATTGGACTCAACCGACATCTGTGAAGAGCCTGCAGAAGTTCCTGGGCTTTGCTAATTTTTATCGGCGCTTCATCGCTAATTTTTCTACTGTTGCTAAACCGTTGACTGATTTGACCAAGAAGGGTGCTGATGTGGTCAATTGGTCTTCTGCGGCTGTAGAGGCTTTTCAGGAGTTGAAGCGTCGTTTTTCTTCTGCCCCTGTGTTGTGCCAGCCAGATGTTTCGCTTCCGTTTCAGGTTGAGGTTGATGCTTCTGAGATTGGAGCAGGGGCTGTTTTGTCGCAAAGAAGTTCTGATGGCTCGGTGATGAAGCCATGTGCTTTCTTTTCTAGAAAGTTTTCGCCTGCTGAGCGTAACTATGATGTTGGTAATCGTGAATTGTTGGCCATGAAGTGGGCATTCGAGGAGTGGCGTCATTGGTTGGAAGGAGCCAAGCATCGCGTGGTGGTCTTGACAGATCACAAGAATTTGACTTATCTTGAGTCTGCCAAGATCCGAGACAGGCTCGATGGTCGTTATTTTTCTCCCGTTTTGATTTTGTGGTTTCGTACCTTCCGGGCTCTAAGAATGTGAAGGCTGATGCCCTGTCAGGGAGTTTTGTGCCTGACTCTCCGGGTGTTCCTGAGCCGGTGGGTATTCTCAAAGAGGGGGTAATTTTGTCTGCCATCTCCCCTGATTTGCGGCGGGTGCTGCAAAAATTTCAGGCTGATAGACCTGACCGTTGCCCAGCGGAGAGACTGTTTGTCCCTGATAGATGGACTAGTAGAGTTATCTCTGAGATTCATTGTTCTGTGTTGGCTGGGCATCCTGGAATCTTTGGTACCAGAGATTTGGTGGCTAGATCCTTCTGGTGGCCGTCTTTGTCACGGGATGTGCGTTCTTTTGTGCAGTCCTGTGGGACTTGTGCTCGGGCTAAGCCCTGCTGTTCTCGTGCCAGTGGGTTGCTTTTGCCCTTGCCGGTCCCGAAGAGGCCCTGGACGCATATTTCTATGGATTTTATTTCGGATCTCCCCGTCTCTCAAAAGATGTCGGTCATTTGGGTGGTTTGTGATCGCTTTTCTAAGATGGTCGATTTGGTACATTTGTCTAAATTGCCTTCCTCCTCTGATTTGGTGCCATTGTTTTTCCAGCATGTGGTTCGTTTATATGGTATCCCGGAGAACATCGTTTCTGACAGAGGTTCCCAGTTTGTTTCAAGGTTTTGGCGATCCTTTTGTGCTAGGATGGGCATTGATTTGTCTTTTTCCTCGGCTTTCCATCCTCAGACAAATGGCCAAACCGAACGAACTAATCAAACTTTGGAAACATATCTGAGATGCTTTGTTTCTGCTGATCAGGATGATTGGGTGTCCTTTTTGCCGTTGGCTGAGTTCGCCCTTAGTAATCGGGCCAGCTCGGCTACTTTGGTTTCGCCGTTTTTCTGCAATTCTGGTTTCCATCCTCGTTTCTCTTCAGGGCAGGTTGAGTCTTCAGACTGTTCTGGTGTAGATACTGTGGTGGATAGGTTGCAGCAGATTTGGACTCATGTGGTGGACAATTTGACATTGTCCCAGGAGAAGGCTCAACGTTTCGCTAACCGCCGGCGCTGTGTGGGTCCCCGACTTCGTGTTGGGGATTTGGTTTGGTTGTCGTCTCGTTATGTTCCTATGAAGGTTTCCTCTCCTAAGTTTAAGCCTCGTTTCATTGGTCCGTATGAGATTTCTGAGGTTATCAATCCTGTGTCATTTCGTTTGGCCCTTCCTGCTTCTTTTGCCATCCATAATGTGTTCCATAGGTCGTTATTGCGGAGATACGTGGCGCCTGTGGTTCCATCCGTTGATCCTCCTGCCCCGGTGTTAGTTGAGGGGGAGTTGGAGTATGTGGTGGAGAAGATTTTGGATTCTCGTGTTTCGAGACGGAAACTCCAGTACCTGGTCAAGTGGAATGGTTATGGTCAGGAAGATAATTCCTGGGTTTTTGCCTCTGATGTTCATGCTGCCGATCTGGTTCGTGCCTTTCATTTGGCTCATCCTGGTCGGCCTGGGGGCTCTGGTGAGGGTTCAGTGACCCCTCCTCAAGGGGGGTGGGTACTGTTGTGAATTCTGTTGTCGGGCTCCCTCCTGTGGTCATGAATGGTACTTCGGCTGGTTCTGTCCATGGATTTCCTCTGGTGGATGTTTCTGAGTTTCCTTTCACAGTTGACGAGGTTAATTTGTTAGCTGCTGCTCTATTTAACTCCACTTAGATCTTTGCTCCATGCCACCTGTCAATGTTTCAGTATTGGCCTGTTCACTCCTGGATTGTTCTTGTGACCTGTCTTCCCATCAGAAGCTAAGTTCCAGCTTGTATTCCTTTGGTTTGCTATTTTTCTGTCCAGCTTGCTATTTAATTTGTTGTCTTGCTTGCTGGAAGCTCTGGGACGCAGAGGGAGCGCCTCCGCACCGTGAGTCGGTGCGGAGGGTCTTTTTGCGCCCTCTGCGTGGTCTTTTTGTAGGTTTTTGTGCTGACAGCTAAGTAACCTTTCCTATCCTCGGTCTGTTCAGTAAGTCGGGCCTCACTTTGCTTAATCTATTTCATCTCTGTGTTTGTATTTTCATCTTTACTCACAGTCATTATATGTGGGGGGCTGCCTTTTCCTTTGGGGAATTTCTCTGAGGCAAGGTAGGCTTTATTTTCCTATGTTCAGGGCTAGCTAGTTTCTTAGGCTGTGCCGAGTTGCATAGGGAGCGTTAGGCGCAATCCACGGCTATTTCTAGTGTGGTTGATAGGTTTAGGGATTGCGGTCAGCAGAGTTCCCACGTCCCAGAGCTCGTCCTTTATTATCAGTAACTATCAGGTCATTCCGTGTGCTCTTAACCACCAGGTCCATTATTGTCTTGACCACCAGGTCATAACACAAATGACCTCGAGCGTGGGAACTTTCCTGGAAAGCTCCCAGGCTCGAGTTCATATGAGGACATCCAGAAGAGGGCGCATCACCGCGAATGAAGGTAACTATAGGTCATTAACCTATATTTCCTTCATTCCCCGGGGTTTTACAGCCAGGAGCACAGCTGCATTATAGCAGAGATCCTGCCTGTAAAATATTTTAACCCCTTCAGATGGATTTACAGCGTGGGACGTTACAGATCAACGGAAGGTATGTATATTGTTGGTTTATTATTTTTAATTTGTTACAGAACAAGGGTCTTCAGGTGGATTGAGAGAGCAATAAAATATTAAAACAACCTGTGTGTTTATTTCATTAAAATACTTTTTAATATTGTGTGTATTTTTTTTAACCGTTTGATACAATTGGATTAATAATGGATAGGTGTCAGAATTGACGCCTCTCCATTATTAATCTGGCTTAATGTCACCTTACAATAACAAGGTGACATTAACCCTTCATTACCCCATATCCCACCTCTACGCGGAAATGGGAAGAGAGTGGCCAAGTGCCAGAATAGGCGCATCTTACAGATGTGCCTTTTCTGGGGTGGCTGGGGGCAGATGTTTTTAGCCAGGAGGGGGGCTAATAACCGTGGACCCTCTCCAGGCTATTAATATCTGCCCTCAGTCACTGGCTTTACTACTCTGGCAGAGAAAATTGCACGGGAGCCCACGCCAATTTTTTCCGCGATTTAGCCCTGAAACTTAATAGGTAGAGCGCCGAAATTTTGTATATACACACTACTAACATTAGTAGTGCGTAATATGCAAAAAAAGGGGGATATGACATGGTTTACTGTATGTAAACTATGCCTCATATCATGTCGGGTTTAGGCAGGAGAAATAAAAAGCCGGCAATTGAGTTACCGGCTTTTCTGCTATATCGCGCTGAAGCAAATATATAACAAAAAAATTTTCATTGACTTTGCATTGGGTTTCGTGTTTCGGCCGATCCCCGACCCCGACTTTTCAATAAGATCGGCCGATTTCACTCGACCCGACTTTTGAGAAAGTCGGGTTTCGTGAAACCCGACTCGACCTCAAAAAATGAAAAGTCGCTCAACACTAGTCTTTAGTATTATTAATGAATTATTATGTTCACTCTGGCACTGGTGATGGAGGTGGTGTAATTGCCTGTATCAATGGGTGTCGAAGGCACAGTGCAGCCAGAAATTCTAGTATTGCTGGGACTTCTGATCCTGCCCAGGCAGGAAGAATATGTGTGTGTGCTATCCAGCAGCTCCCTACTGTTGCCTATGGAGCGGTAACACACCCTACTTAAAGGCTATGTTCACACTTTGCAGATTCCACTGCGGATTTTTCCGCAGCAGAATTCCAAAATCCGCAGTGAAAACCGCAGCGCGTTTTCACTGCGGATTTATCGCGGTTTTTACTGCGTTTTCTTCTGCGGATTTTCAACTGCAGTTTTCTATTGGAGCAGCTGAAAATCCGCAGAAAAGAAGTGACATGCTGCGGAATGTAATCCGCAGCGTTTCCGCGCGGATTTTTCTGCAGCATGTGCACAGCGTTTTTTGTTTCCCATAGGTTTACATTGAAATGTAAACTCATGGGAAACTGCTGCGGATCCGCAGCGGTCAAATCCGCTGCGGATCCGCAGCAAAATCCGCAAAGTGTGAATATAGCCAAAGAGTGCAAATCTCCTGGGCAGCATATCCCTATACCATATAGTGCTATTCCACACACTACTCTGTCAGTATTCCACACAGCAATCTGTCTAAAGAATGTCTTATTGATCAAAATGTCACTAATTTCATTTGTTGGATTGTGATTCTTATTAAAACTAAAATGTTCCTTTCAACTTTAAGAGTGTTGGATTCTTTTTCTTGCCCTACTTAAAGTGAACCTGTCAGCAGGATTTTGCTCAGTAGACTACAGACAATGTCAGGTTGGCACTGTTGCACTGATTAAAATGATACTGGTTAAAGGGTTGACTGTGACTTGTAGGATCGCTACTTCCAACAGGTGGCACTATAGAGTTTAAGTCCTCTTTTTCTCTGAAGAGGCAATTTGCATATTAAATTTCCAAATGGAGCATTGCACAGCTAATAAGTCTCCTTACCTTGACAAGCCAAAGCTGGTATGTCACTCTCCATAAGGAGAAACCTTATCCCTTAGACCCCAGTCCAGAGCCTCTCACCTAGCCAAATTAGTTCTCATGCTTTCCAATCATGAGGGCCAACAGCCCGAAACACCGTGTCTGCGAATTGAGTTACTGATTTGGCTTTTATCCTAAGTCATACTGCACGACTCGTTAAAGGATTAATTGTGACTTGTAGGATCGCTACTTCCAACAGGTGGCGCTAAAAAATTTAAGTTCTCTTTTTCTCTGAAAAGGCAATTTGCATACCTTGCTTGATGAAATCCATCTTGTGGTTGTTTTTTATTCTTTATATGCAGTTTTCAGTTAATTAGATTCTGGTGTTTCAAGGTGGGCCTGTGAGGGCATCTTCATGTGGTGCTTGCTTAGATATTCATACTTATGACAGGTCACTGATCCCTCAGTGACCTGCCCCCTATTTTACATACTGCAAAGAATTTGGTTTGAGAAAAAAAAATCACATTTATCAGGCAGGTGCCGTCAGCAGAGCCTGCACTGTAGCATGATACAGTGGATAATGTGTTTGGTTTCATTTTATTTAGACTTATAGCTCTGTTGGAAAAAAATTTCAATCAAAATGGCACCAGCGGCAGCGCCTACGCCGTAGCATCTATTACGTTCCAATAGATGCTATTGCACGGCAGCTTCCGCAAGCAGCATTTTGATTAAGATATTTATTTCACCCTTTGCCCTAATCCTGCGCTGCTCCATTTTTTTCCTAATTTGCTACTGAATGGTAACTGATACAATGATGTTAGAAAGCAGTAACAGATCAGTATAGTACAGAACAGCACAGCACAGGGTTAGTACAAAAGCCAAATCTCATGATATCTTCAATCTTTGATTGTGAGATTAGCCAGGCAGAGTTGTCGTTATCCCATTCTGCAAATTAGGATTGCAAAACCTGGAAGTTTGGGCCTAACGTTTGCTAGAAAGTAATGATTTTTTAAGGCGTGAGGTTTTGTCATCAGAGTTAATTATAAGCACTTTTGACAATATCTTAGATTTAGTAAATTCCCCAATTTTGGGGCTGTCCATTCCTTTATTAAATAAAGATTGGAGATAGGCATTCTTTAAACTTGTAGCAGTCTGTTTGAAGTTGTCAGGTGTTACTCCTCTTGCTTTAACCATGATCCTGACCTGACTTGTGAACCTAGCTATGTTTTTTCTGTTATTCTTCCATTTTGACCTTGGCTAGTCTGACTTCACCTTAACTTTCCTTTTAGTTTTTGACTTGACTACTTGCATATCAATGCTTTCTCTATTGATACTGGTCCTGATTTTGTCCCTCCTGATACTAGACAAGCTTTATATATTATACTTCCTCCAACCTGCAGCTACTCCATGGATGCAACAAAGAGATCACCGTTGTAAATCCAGATAACAGTTAATACAGGTGCTTCTCACAAATTAGGATATCATCAAGAAATTAATTAATTTCAGTTCTACAATACAAAAAGTGAAACTCAAATATAATAGTCAATACAAGCAGAGTGATCTATTTGAAGTGTTTATTTCTGTTAATGTTGATGATTAACCCCTTAATCCCATATGACGTACTATCCCTTCCAGGTGACCTGGGACTTAATTCCCAGTGATGGGATAGTACGTCATATGCGATCGGCCGCGCTCACGGGGGGAGCGCGGCCGATCGCGGCCGGGTGACAGCTGACTATCGCAGCTGACATCTGGCACTATGTGCCAGGAGTGGTCACGGACCGCTCCCGGCACATTAACCCCCGACACACTGCAATCAAACATGATCGCGATGTGCCGGCGGTACAGGGAAGCATCGCGCAGGGAGGGGACTCCCTGCGTGCTTCTCTGAGACGATCGGTACACAGTGATGTACTCACCGTGTACCGAGCGTCTTCTCCCTGCAGTCCCCGGATCCAAAATGGCCGCGGGGCTGCATCCAGGTCCTGCAGGGAGTACTTCCGGGTCACCTGCAGGTGCTGGTAAGCCTGCAGCGATGTCAGTGAGATCGCCGATCTTACAGAGTGCTGTGCAAACTGTAAGATCAGCGATCTGTGATGTTCCCCCCTGGGACAAAGTAAAAAAGTTAAAAAAAAATTTCCACATGGTAACATAGTTAGTAAGGCCGAAAAAAGACATTTGTCCATCCAGTTCAGCCTATATTCCATCATAATAAATCGCCAGATCTACGTCCTTCTACAGAACCTAATAATTGTATGATACAATATTGTTCTCCTCCAGGAAGACATCCAGGCCTCTCTTGAACCCCTCGACTGAGTTCGCCATCACCACCTCCTCAGGCAAGCAATTCCAGATTCTCACTGCCCTAACAGTAAAGAATCCTCTTCTATGTTGGTGGAAAAACCTTCTCTCCTCCAGACGCAAAGAATGCCCCCTTGTGCCCGTCACCTTCCTTGGTATAAACAGATCCTCAGCGAGATATTTGTATTGTCCCCTTATATACTTATACATGGTTATTAGATCGCCCCTCAGTCGTCTTTTTTCTAGACTAAATAATCCTAAGTTCGCTAATCTATCTGGGTATTGTAGTTCTCCCATCCCCTTTATTAATTTTGTTGCCCTCCTTTGTACTCTCTCTAGTTCCATTATATCCTTCCTGAGCACCGGTGCCCAAAACTGGACACAGTACTCCATGTGCGGTCTAACTAGGGATTTGTACAGAGGCACTATAATGCTCTCATCATGTGTATCCAGACCTCTTTTAATGCACCCCATGATCCTGTTTGCCTTGGCAGCTGCTGCCTGGCGCTGGCTGCTCCAGGTAAGTTTATCATTAACTAGGATCCCCAAGTCCTTCTCCCTGTCAGATTTACCCAGTGGTTTCCCATTCAGTGTGTAATGGTGACATTGATTCCTTCTTCCCATGTGTATAACCTTACATTTATCATTGTTAAACCTCATCTGCCACCTTTCAGCCCAAGTTTCCAACTTATCCAGATCCATCTGTAGCAGAATACTATCTTCTCTTGTATTAACTGCTTTACATAGTTTTGTATCATCTGCAAATATCGATATTTTACTGTGTAAACCTTCTACCAGATCATTAATGAATATGTTGAAGAGAACAGGTCCCAATACCGACCCCTGCGGTACCCCACTGGTCACAGCAACCCAGTTAGAGACTATACCATTTATAACCACCCTCTGCTTTCTATCACTAAGCCAGTTACTAACCCATTTACACACAATTTCCCCCAGACCAAGCATTCTCATTTTCTGTACCAACCTCTTGTGCGGCACGGTATCAAACGCTTTGGAAAAATCGAGATATACCATGTCCAATGACTCACCGTGGTCCAGCCTATAGCTTACCTCTTCATAAAAACTGATTAGATTGGTTTGACAGGAGCGATTTCTCATAAACCCATGCTGATATGGAGTTAAACAGTTATTCTCGGGGGCGTGGCCTATCTGCTGATGGAGTAGGTCGCACAGAGTGGGAGCTCCTCAGCCAGGAACCTCAAAGCGGCACACTTCTACCTCTCAGGTGTCCTCTCCTGCCTTCACGACATCGGTGCTGGCTCCCGGAGCGTCGGTGAGTGCATGGGGAAATCCAGAGCGTCCAACCGCGATCCCCCTAGGAGAATTCCCGACTTCTTTGCAGCCACCCCGCAGCCACCGCCGGAATCCAAGATGGCGCCGTCCTCCCCCAGGGCTTCCCGCTCCTCACAACGCAACGCTCAGGCGTCGCGGTCCGGCGCTGCGGCGTCGCATCCAGATGGAACAGCGCTACATTCGGACGCAGCAGCGTCGCATTTTGGCGGAGCAGCGTTAAATTCAGGCGGCTCGGCGTCTGACTCAGCTGATGGTCCGGTGACCGCATCTCTCCTTAAGGGACTGCTTGGGGACCTTAGATCCTCCATCCAAGAGGACTTGCGTTCTATGCTGGCTGAGCTAAGAGGAGAGGTGGCAGAGCTGGGCAACCGCACGGACCGCCTGGAGCGCAAGATGGCGGAACTGGTCTCCTCTCATAATGAGCTCTGGGACGCACATGAATCCCTGCAAACCCTAGCTGCTAAAACCCACGCTAAAGCCCTGGACCTGGAAGATAGGTCCAGGAGAAATAACGTTAAACTGAGAGGCATCGAGGAATCTGTCCTGGCAGGGGATTTGAAGCCATTCCTGCAGGACTTTATGGCGGCAGCCTTACCGCAGTTTGCGCCAAAGGACTTCATAATAGACCGCGTGCATAGGATCCCTAAACCCTCTGGCCTGGGGCCCTCCATTCCCAGAGATGTGCTGGCGCGCATACATTTTTTTGAGATAAAGGAGGACTTCCTACAGGCCCTAAGGAGAACCCCAGCGCTTCCTGAACGATTTGCAAACATCTCAGTCTTTCCGGATCTCTCTACGGCAACTTTGGCTCTGCGGAGGACCTTCGCCCCCTACACTGCCATCCTCAGAGAGAAAGGCATCCTGTATCGCTGGGGATTTCCGACGAAGCTGCTCATTCGCAAAGATGGATCAATCACTACCTGCCTAACTCCGTCCCACGCGGCTTCGGCTCTCGCTAAATGGGGACTCCCGACTCCAGACTCCTCGAGTGCCGTGAACATTCCTAAGCATGGGTCTGACGGAGGTCCCAGGGCCCGTATCACACCGGACTGGGAGGAGGCCTGAGTCTACTGTATCTTTGGTTCCTGGCTATTTTCCCGCACGGATTTACTTGGTTTTTCTTTTTTTCCTTTTTTAAGCTGCGTTGGTTTCTCGCTTGAGAGCTCCAGCAGCATCTGTTTGCCCCATAGGTGAACTGTTTTTTTGATTCTCACCTTCTGGACTCAGGATATTCCT
Organism: Ranitomeya imitator; assembly: GCF_032444005.1. Taxonomy (NCBI): domain Eukaryota; kingdom Metazoa; phylum Chordata; class Amphibia; order Anura; family Dendrobatidae; genus Ranitomeya; species Ranitomeya imitator. The sequence goes on along the minus strand of NC_091285.1, from coordinate 391,021,329 downwards.
GAATGGACCTTGGTCCGCTGGTTTTTTTGTTGTATGTCCTGTTTGTTTCCCTATGTTCTTTCTCTCCTGTTTCTGTTTTGCCCTTTCTTATGTCCTGCTATATTGACCACATGTTTTCTTTGCCTTTGCTCAGGTTATCAGTGTTTGAGGACTGTAAAACTGTTCTTATGCCTTTTCAATGAGTATCTCACTGTATTCAATTAACGTTAATGGCCTCAACTCGCCGGGTAAGAGGTCTGTGGTTTGGCGTCAGTTGAGCAAATCCCGTCATGATATTTTATGTCTCCAGGAAACGCACTTGCTGGAATGTGATAACTCCAGAATGCAATCAGGTCTGTACCCGCATCAGTTTTTTGCCAATGGCCCGTCAAAAAAGGCGGGTGTAGCCATTTTCTTCAGCAGGTCCAACTCCTTCCAACTGGTTCGATCTATAGCGGATCCATTGGGTAGATTCATTGTGGTGTTGTGTCTCATTAATAATGCCCCATATACTATTGCCTCGATATATGCCCCTAATGTAGGCCAACTTAAGTTTTTGGAGGGTGTATTCAAAACTCTTAATGATATTCAACATGGGCACAAGCTGATAGCTGGTGACTTCAATGCCCCAATGTCCAAAGTCCTTGACTGCTCTGCCTCTTCACTGTCTAGATGTGAAGTCGGGCCTCTAGCTGACTCTTTCCACTTGCATGATGTCTGGCGGTACCTGCACTGCGGTGAGAGAGACTACACATTTTTGTCTCCCAGACACGGTTCTTATAGCAGGATCGATTTTGTGCTGGTGAATGACATGGCTCTCCCTCACTGCATCGCAGCAGATATTGGCAGTATCACCTGGTCGGATCATGCCCCGGTGTCCCTTACCCTGAAGGACCTCTTGGCCATCAGACCCCCTGCGCGTTGGCGCCTTAATGCCCACCTCCTGGCTGACCAATCCAATTCCCAATGTATAGAGGAGGCCTTGGGAGAATTTTTTGCCTCCAATGACACTCCTGACATTGGTGACGATACCCTCTGGTTCGCCCACAAGGCGGTGATTAGGGGTCACTTCATCAAGCTAGCGGCAAAGGCTAAGAGGAAATACAATGCGGCACTTCAGGTTGCCTTAGACGAATTATCTCGCCTGGAATCTGCTCATAAACTTTCTCCTACTCCAGCGCTTCTCTCTGACCTTTCTAAAGCCCGCATACATGTTCGCAATCTCCTCCTTCATAAGGCTGAGAAGGCCCTGAGGAAAACCAGAGCCAAATTCTACACAATGGGGGATCGAGCGGGCGCTGTTCTGGCTAGACGTGTTAGGAAGAGAGAGGCCCAATCCAAGATCCCATTCTTGCTCCGGTCTGACGGCTCCCAGGTTCGCAACCCGATTCAGATTGCGGAGGAGTTTGCTTCTTATTATTCCTCGCTTTATGACCTCGGGTCTGACCTGGGGATTCCTCAACCTACGCGGGAGTCAATTTTGGCGTTCTTGGAGAGGGCTAATCTCCCCTCGGTCACTCAGGAGCAGCTCTCCTTCCTAAATTCCCCCATTGTCGAGTCTGAACTCTCGCAGATTATCAGAGAGGCCAATAAGGGTTCTTCCCCGGGGCCTGATGGCTTTCCCTTCTCCTACTATGCTCAGTTTTTTCCTGTCCTTGCCCCCTTTCTGTTGCGTCTTTTTAATAATTGGCTGGCAGTTGGTAGTATTAGGGCTGAGGGGTTGGAGGCTGCCATTGCGACTCTCCCCAAACAAGGGAAACCCACAACATCTCCGGGGAACTTCCGCCCGATAGCACTCTTAAACTGCGACGTTAAGATCTACGCAAAAGTCTGGGCCAATAGATTGTTCTCAGTCCTTCCTGATCTCATTCACCCCGACCAAGTTGGGTTTGTTCCTGGCAGACAGACGAGGGATGGTACCAGACGACTGATAGATCTCTTGGATGTGGTGGAGAGGGGGAGTCTCCCCAGTGTATTCCTGTCGCTCGATGCCGAGAAGGCGTTTGACAGAGTGCACTAGGGCTATATCGAGCTCACATTGGAGAAATTTGGGCTTACCGGGCAGATTAGCAAAGCGGTTATGGCACTGTATTCCAACCCATGCGCGTCGGTTCGATCGGCGGGATTCGGGTCTCGAACGTTTCCTATTAGGAACGGTACTCGTCAAGGCTGCCCCCTCTCCCCTATCATCTTTGCTCTGATCATGGAGCCCTTGGCCGCCATGGTCAGGCAGTGCGCGGACATAAGGGGAATTGCGGTGGGGGGAACTGAACATAAAATTGGTCTTTATGCTGACGACGTGGTCCTGACCTGCACCTCTCCCTTAACTTCATTGACTGCAATCACCACCATCCTATCTGAGTTTTCGGCGGTTTCATATTATAAACTTAATCTCACCAAATCCACAATTTTCCCCCTCTTCCTCCCCCCCCCCTTCAGATTCAAATTCAATCTCAATATGCTTTTATTTGGGCTCCTTGGGCTTTACATATCTGGGCATCAAGATTACTAGGCTAGATAACATAGTCCGAGTAAATTGCGAAGAAACTCTTTCGGAGGTCAGGAGGGGCATGGAGCAAATATCAAGCGCGTCTCTCTCGTGGATGGCCCGCATACAAACGGCGAAAATGCTATTCCTCCCCAAAATAATGTACCTCTTTCGGTGCCTTCCCCTTTTTATCTCCTCGAAGTTTATTTCGGCTTTTCAATCTTTGATAGACCGATTTATCTGGAATAAGAAGCCCCATAGGGTCAGGCGTCGGATTATGTCCCTTCCGTACTCTGCGGGGGGGTTGGGAGCTCCTGCGGTCCAGGCGTATTACAGGGCGGCGATCCTTGAGCCCCTTAAAATATGGTGGGAGGGGAACTCATGTTTGCCCTGGTTTCTGATTGAATCCCATTTTGCTCCCCAAAACTCGCTTAGATTGCTTTTGGAGCTCCAACTACTTCAAGTTCCTCCTGTGGGCCCCTGTCTCCGTTCTATTAGGAACGCATCTAAACTGTGGGCGCTCCTTAGCACTTCTCTCCTAACATTCATGTTTGACTATGTCTCTTTGCAGGCTGTGGAGTGTGCCATTGTCCACATTTCTCTTGCCTCCTGGACGAGGCGTGGGGTGCACCGGGTGGCGGACCTTTTCGGCTCGGACGGTCTCTTGTCGTTTGAGGACCTTGCAGGGAGATTTTCCCTCACTGGTTCTGACTTCTTTCAATACCTGCAGATTCGCAGCTTCCTCAGATCGTGGCGGTCATTCGGTGCGCCCCCGCCTCTGACAGAGGACCCGGCCCATAGATTCTTCAGACCATCCACCATTGTCCCACATGGCATCTCCATAATTTATAAAGCCCTCATTTCATTTGGTTCTACTGACAAACTTCCTTTTATGTCTTCCTGGGAGTCAGCGTTGGGCTTTGAGGCTTCCCTGGAGGATTGGCAATTTGCTATGGTACACCCTTCTAGGTTCTCGTCTTGTTTGGGCCACTTGGAGCAGGTGAAAAAAATTCAGCTCCACTGGTACCTCACCCCCGCCCGATTGGCGAGGGTTTTCCCGGCTACCTCTCCGCGCTGCTGGAAGGGATGTGGCGCCCTTGGGTCCTCCTCTCATGTCTGGTGGTCGTGTCCGCAGGTCCTGGCCTTCTGGCGTCAGGTAGAGACTTTGATTGAGGATTTGATCCGTATGCCCCTTGTTCTGAGTGGCCAACTCGCTGTCCTGGGCATCTCCCTCATCGATCTCCCTGCCCCCCTGCGCCCCATAGTTTCTAATATCCTAGTGGCTGCTAGGCAATGTATCGCGAAGCATTGGAAGACCTCCGTTTCCCCCTCCAGAGCAGAGCTGATCTCCAGGATTGATTTACATTTTTGTTATGAGGTCATAATGGCAGGGGGTCTATCGAAAAGAGCTAAGGTCCTCTCGTGGTGGGACCCTTGGACGTCCTCGCCATTTGTATCCCAGTCTGCCCTTTCCCTTATTTAAACTGTTTGCTCCTACAATTCTGCTCTTGTTTTTTGGTTTTCTGTTTATTTCTTCTATCCTCTATGCGACACTGTATTTATGTATTTTGTATTGATTACATTGTGGTCCTTAATACGGTATGCATTGGATTTTTCCCCTGATCCCCCCTTCCCTCCCCCCCACCTTCCCTTTTCATTTAGATATGTTGTTTATTGTGAAAAATGTTCAATAAATACTGATTGGTTAAAAAAAAAAAAACAGTTATTCTCATTGAGATAATCCAGAATAACATCCCTCAGAAACCCTTCAAATATTTTACCAACAATAGAGGTTAGACTTACTGGCCTATAATTTCCAGGTTCACTTTTAGAGCCCTTTTTGAATATTGGCACCACATTTGCTATGCGCCAATCCTGCGGAACAGACCCTGTCGCTATAGAGTCACTAAAAATAAGAAATAATGGTTTATCTATTACATTACTTAGTTCTCTTAGTACTCGTGGGTGTATGCCATCCGGACCCGGAGATTTATCTATTTTAATCTTATTTAGCCGGTTTCGCACCTCTTCTTGGGTTAGATTGGTGACCCTTAATATAGGGTTTTCAGTGTTTCTTGGGATTTCACCTAGCATTTCATTTTCCACCGTGAATACCGTGGAGAAGAAGGTGTTTAATATGTTAGCTTTTTCCTCGTCATCTACAACCATTCTTTCCTCACTATTTTTTAAGGGGCCTACATTTTCAGTTTTTATTCTTTTACTATTGATATAGTTGAAGAACAGTTTGGGATTAGTTTTACTCTCCTTAGCAATGTGCTTCTCTGTTTCCTTTTTGGCAGCTTTAATTAGTTTTTTAGATAAAGTATTTTTCTCCCTATAGTTTTTTAGAGCTTCAATGGTGCCATCCTGCTTTAGTAGTGCAAATGCTTTCTTTTTACTGTTAATTGCCTGTCTTACTTCTTTGTTTAGCCACATTGGGTTTTTCCTATTTCTAGTCCTTTTATTCCCACAAGGTATAAACCGCTTACACTGCCTATTTAGGATGTTCTTAAACATTTCCCATTTATTATCTGTATTCTTATTTCTGAGGATATTGTCCCAGTCTACCAGATTAAAGGCATCTCTAAGCTGGTCAAACTTTGCCTTCCTAAAGTTCAGTGTTTTTGTGACTCCCTGACAAGTCCCTCTAGTGAAAGACAGGTGAAACTGTACAATATTGTGGTCGCTATTTCCTAGATGCCCGACCACCAGCAGATGTTATTCTGTCAGGTCTATTAGACAGTATTAGGTCTAAAAGTGCTGCTCCTCTGGTTGGATTCTGCACCAATTGTGAAAGATAATGTTTCTTGGTTATTAGCAGAAACCTGTTGCCTTTATGGGTTTCACAGGTTTCTGTTTCCCAGTTAATATCCGGGTAGTTAAAGTCCCCCATAACCAGGACCTCATTATGGGTTGCAGCTTCATCTATCTGCTTTAGAAGTAGACTTTCCATGGTTTCTGTTATATTTGGGGGTTTGTAACAGACCCCAATGAGAATTTTGTTATCATTTTTCCCTCCATGAATTTCGACCCATATGGACTCGACATCCTCATTTCCTTCGCTAATATCCTCCCTTAAAGTGGACTTTAGACAAGACTTTACATAGAGACAAACCCCTCCTCCTCTCCGATTTTTACGATCCTTTCTAAACAGACTGTAACCCTGTAAGTTAACTGCCCAGTCATAGCTTTCATCTAACCATGTCTCGGTTATTCCCACTATGTCAAAGTTACCTGTAGATATTTCTGCTTCTAGTTCTTCCATCTTGTTTGTCAGGCTTCTGGCGTTTGCGAGCATGCAGTTTAGAGGATTTTGTTTTGTTCCAATCTCCTCGCTGTGGATTGTTTTAGAAATGTTCTTACCTCCCTTCTGAGTATGTTTTCCTGGATCTTCTTTGTTCAAGTCTAATGTTTTTCTTCCCGTCCCCTCTTCTTCTAGTTTAACGCCCTCCTGATGAGTGTAGCGAGTCTTCTGGCTAATGTGTGTTTCCCAGGTTTGTTGAGGTGTAGTCTGTCTCTGGCGAGGAGTCCATCGTACAAGTAATTCACACCGTGGTCCAGGAATCCGAATCCTTGTTGTCTGCACCATCGTCTTAGCCAGTTTCTTTGCATCAAGGATCCTGTTCCATCTCCTGGTGCCATGCCCGTCTACTGGAAGGATAGAAGAAAAAACTACCTGTGCATCCAGTTCCTTTACTTTCTTCCCCAACTCTTCAAAGTCTTTGCAGATTGTCGGTAGGTCCTTCCTTGCCGTGTCATTGGTGCCAACATGTATCAGAAGAAATGGGTGGACGTCCTTGGAGTTGAAGAGCTTTGGTATCCTATCGGTCACATCCTTGCTCATCGCACCTGGAAGGCAGCATACTTCTCTTGCAGTTATGTCCGGTCTGCAGATGGCTGCTTCTGTGCCTCTCAGTAGTGAGTCTCCCACCACCACCACTCTTCGTTGCTTCTTGGCTGTACTTTTTGCTGTCACTTGTTGCTGTGTGCCCTTTTCTTTTTTGCTTGCTGGTATTGCTTCATCCTTAGGTGTGCCATCTTCATCCTCTACAAAGATTTGATATCGGTTCTTCAGTTGTGTGGTTGGTGATTTCTCCATGGTCTTCTTGCTTCTTTTGGTCACATGCTTCCACTCATTTGCTTTTGGAGGTTCTCTGACACTTTTTTCACCTTCTGTGACCAGTAGAGATGCTTCTGTTCTGTCTAGAAAGTCTTCATTCTCTTTGATGAGTTTCAAAGTTGCTATTCTTTCTTCCAGACCCCGCACCTTTTCTTCTAAAAGGGCCACTAGTCTACACTTCTGACAGGTGAAATTTAATTCTTCTTCTGGTCGATCTGTGAACATGTAGCACATGCTGCAGCTCACCATGTAGGTTGTCACATCTGCCATGTTGCTCCTAGATCCTGCTGACTTGCTGTGTGTTTTCCTTCTTGTGTAATCTACTCAGCCAAGCTCTCTTGCATTAATGTCCTACAGGCAAAAATTCCCAGAAGGCACCTGGAATATGCAAATTAGCCTCCTCAAGCTTGAATCCCTGGTTTGGTGATTCTTTCCAAGCAGCTGGTCCCGGCTGTACCCAACGATCTTCTAGCTTAGGGAGACTCTTCGCTTTTCCCAGAAGGCACCTGGAATATGCAAATTAGCCTCCTCAAGCTTGAATCCCTGTGTAAAAAAAAAAAAAAAAAAAAAAAAATTACTAAATAAATAAATTAAAAAAAAATATTATTCCCATAAATACATTTCTTTATCTAAAAAAAAATAAAAAAATAAATGTGCACATATTTAGTATTGCCGCATCCGTAACGACCCGACCTATAAAATTGTCCCACTAGTTAACCCCTTCAGTGAACACCGTAAGAAAAAAAAACAAAAACGAGCCAATAAACGCTTTATTATCATACCGCCGAACAAAAAGTGGAATAACACGCGATCAAAAAGACGGATATAAATAACCATGACACCGCTGAAAACGCCATCTTGTCCCACAAAAACTGAGCCGCCACAAAGCATAATAAGCAAAAAAATAAAAAAGTTATAGTCCTGAGAATAAAGCGATGCCAAAATAATTATTTTTTCTATAAAATACCTTTTATCGTATAAAAGCGCCAAAACATAAAAAAATGATATAAATGAGGTATCGCTGTAATCATACTGACCCGACAAATAAAATTGCTTCATCCACTTTACCAAACGCGGAACGGTATAAACGCCTGCCCCAAAAGAATTTCATGAATAGATGGTTTTTGGTCATTCTGCCTCACAAAAATCGGAATAAAAAGTGATCAAAAATTGTCACGTGTCCAAAAATGTTACCAATAAAAACGTCAACTCGTCCCACAAAAAACAAGACCTCACATGACTCTGTGGACCAAAATATAGAAAAATTATAGGTCTCAAAATGTGGAGACGCAAAAACTTTTTTGCTATAAAAAAGCGTATTTTAGTGTGTGACGGCTGCCAATCATAAAAATCCGATATAAAAAAACGCTATAAACGTAAATCAAACCCCCCTTCATCACCCCCTTAGTTAGGGAAAAATAATAAAATTAAAAAAATGTATTTATTTCCATTTTCTCATCAGGGCTAGGGTTAGGGTTAGGGCTAGGGTTAGGGCTAGGGTTAGGGCTAGGGTTAGGGTTGGGGCTAGGGTTAGGGTTAGGGTTTGGGCTAGGGTTAGGGCTAGGGTTGGGGCTAGGGTTGGGGTTAGGGTTGGGGCTAGGGTTAGGGTTAGGGCTAGGGTTAGGGTTGTGGCTAGGGTTAGGGTTGGGGTTAGGGTTGGGGCTAAAGTTAGGGTTAGGGTTGGGGCTAAAGTTAGGGTTAGGGTTGGGGCTAAAGTTAGGGTTAGGGTTTGGATTATATTTACGGTTGGGATTAGGGTTGGGATTAGAATTAGGGGTGTGTCAGGGTTAGGGGTGTGGTTAGGGTTACCGTTGGGATTAGGGTTAGGGGTGTGTTAGGGTTAGGGTTTCAGGTAGAATTGGGGAGTTTCCATTGTTCAGGCACATCAGGGGCTCTCTAAACGCGACATGGCGTCCGATCTCAATTCCAGCCAATTCTGCGTTGAAAAGGTAAAACAGTGCTCCTTCCTTCCGAGCTCTCCGGTGCGCCCAAACAGGGGTTTACCCTAACATATGGGGTATCAGCGTACTCAGGACAAATTGGACAACAACTTTTGGGGTCCAAGTTCTCTTGTTATCCTTGGGAAAATAAAAATGTGGGGGGCTGAAAATCATTTTTGTGGGAAAAATAAGATTTTTTTTATTTTCTCGGCTCTGCGTTATAAACTGTAGTGAAACACTTGGGGGTTCAAAGTTCTCACAACACATCTAGATAAGTTCCTTGGGGGGTCTAGTTTCCAATATGGGGTCACTTGTGGGGAGTTTCTACTGTTTGGGTACATCAGGGGCTCTGCAAATGCAATGTGACGCCTGCAGACCAATCCATCTAAGTCTGTATTCCAAATGGTGCTCCTTCCCTTCCGAGCTCTGCCATGCGCCCAAACAGTGCTTCCCCCCCACAAATGGGGTATCAGCGTACACAGAACAAATTGGAAAACAACTTTTGGGGTCCAATTTATCCTGTTACCCTTGTGAAAATACAAAACTGGGGACTAAAAAATCAGTTTTGTGAAAAAAAAAAGAATTTTTATTTTCACGGCTCTGCGTTATAAACTGTAGTGAAACACTTGGGGGCTCAAAGTTCTCAAAACACATCTAGATAAGTTCCTTAGGGGGTCTACTTTCCAAAATGGTGTCACGTTTGGGTGGTTTCAATGTTTAGGCACATCAGGGGCTCTCCAAACGCAACATGGCGTCCCATCTCAATTCCAGTCAATTTTGCATTGAAAAGTCAAATGGCGCTCCTTCCCTTCCAAGCTCTGCCATATGCCCAAACAATGGTTTACACCCACATATGGGGTATCAGCGTACTCAGGACAAATTGCTCAACAACTTTTGTGGTCTAATTTCTTCTCTTACCCTTGGTAAAAAAAAAATTGGGGGCAAAATGATCATTTTTGTGAAAAAATATGATTTTTTATTTTTCAGGCTCTGCATTATAAACTTCTATGAAGCACTTGGTGGGTCAAAGTGCTCACCACACATCTAGATAAGTTCCTTAAGGGGTCTACTTTCCAAAATGGTGTCACTTGTGGGGGGTTTCAATGTTTAGGCACATCAGGGGCTCTCCAAACGCAACATGGCGTTCCATCTCAATTCCAGTCAATTTTGCATTGAAAAGTCAAATGGCGCTCCTTTCCTTCCGAGCTCCGCCATGCGCCCAAACTGTGGTTTATCCCCTCATATGGGGTATCAATGTACTCAGGACAAATTGTACAACAACTTTTGGGGTCCATTTTCTCCTGTTACCCTTGGTAAAATAAAACAAATTGGAGCTGAAATAAATTTTGTGTGAAAAAAAGTTAAATGTTCATTTTTATTTAAACATTCCAAAAATTCCTGTAAAACACCTGAAGGGTTAATAAACTTCTTGAATGTGGTTTTGAGCACCTTGAGGGGTGCAGTTTTTAGAATGGTGTCACACTTGGGTATTTTCTATCATATAGACCCCTCAAAATGACTTCAAATGAGATGTGGTCCCTAAAAAAGAAATGGTGTTGCAAAAATGAGAAATTGCTGGTCAACTTTTAACCCTTATAACTCCCTAACAAAAAAAAATGTTGGTTCCAAAATTGTGCTGATGTAAAGTAGACATGTGGGAAATGTTACTTATTAAGTATTTTGCATGACATATCTCTGTGATTTAAGGGTATAAAAATTCAAAGTTGGAAAATTGCGAAATTTTCTAAATTTTCGCCAAATTTCCATTTTTTTCACAAATAAACGCAAGTTATATCGAATACATTTTACCACTATCATGAAGTACAATAAGTCACGAGATAACAATGTCAGAATCGCCAAGATCCGTTGAAGCGTTCCAGAGTTATAACCTCATAAAGGGACAGTGGTCAGAATTGTAAAAATTGGCCCGGTCATTAACGTGCAAACCACCCTCGGGGCTTAAGGGGTTAAGACTTACAGCCAATGAAAACCCCAAAGTCATTATCTCAGTAAATTAGAATTATTAATAAAAAATACCTGTAAAGGCTTCCTATGCGTTTAAAATGATGTCCCTTAGTCTGTTTCAGTAGGCTCCACAAACATGGGGGAGACTGCTGACTTGTCAGATGTCCATAAGGCAGTCATTAACGCACTCCACAAGGTGGGTAAGCCACAAAAGGTCATTGCCAAAGAAGCTGGCTGTTCACGGAGTGCTGTGTGAAAGAATATTAATGGAAAATTGAGTCGAAGGAAAAAAGTGTGGTAGTAAAAGGTGCACAAGCAATCGGGATAATCGCAGCCTTGAAAAAATTGTTAAGAAAAGCCATTCAAAAATTGGGGGTGAGTAACAAGAAGTCGATTGCTGTTGGATTCATTGCTTCAAGAGCCATTACACACAGACATATCCAGGACATGGGCTACAAGTGTCGCTTTTCTTGTGTCAAGCCACTCATGACCAATAGACAACACCAGAAGCGTCTTACCTGGGCCAATGAGAAAAAGAACTGGACTGTTGCTCAGTGGTCCAGGGCTCTGTTTTCAGATTAAAGTAAATTTTGCATTTCATTTTGAAATCAAGGTCCCAGAGTCTGGAGGAAGAGTGGAGAGGCACAGAATTCAAGCTGCTTGAGGTCTAGTGTCCACCGTGCTTTATCAAGACGAAAGTCAGAACAGCTGTCTACCAGAAAATTTTAGAGCACTTCATGCTTCCCTCTGCCAACAAGCTTTATAGAGATGGAAATTTCATTCTACAGCAGGACTTGGCACCTGCCCCCACTGCCAAAAGTACCAATATCTGGTTTAAAAACAACAGTATCACTGTGCTTGATTGTCCAGAAAACTCGCCTGACCTTAACCCCACAGAGAGTCTATTGGGTATTGTCAAGAGGAAGATGTGAGAGACTAGACCCAACAATGCAGATGAGCTGAGGGCTGCTATCAAAGCAACCTGGGCTTCCATAATACTTCAGCAGTACCACGGGCTGATCACCTCCATGCCATGCCACATTGATGCAGTAATTGATGCAAATGGAGCCCCAACCAAGTATTGAGTGCATTTATTGAACATACATTTCAGTAGGCAAACATTTCAGATGTTATAATTATTTTTCAAGCTGGTGCTATAAAGTATTCTAATCTACTGAGATAATGACTTTAGAGTTTTCATTGGCTGTAAGCCATAATCATCAACATTAACAGAAATAAACATTTGAAATAGACCACTTTGTTTGTAAAGGCCCTATATAATATGAGTTTCACTTTTTGCATTGAAGAACTGAAAAAAATTAACTGTTTGATGGTATTCTAATTTTGTTAGAAGCACCTGTAGATGAATCCGAATTTCCTTTTGGACCTTCTAGATAAAGTGATTTTTGCCAAGTTTTTTCTCTGGTAACTTTATTGGGCTCACAGTGCTAATGGATGAAATTGAAAAAGCAGCATACTCATTTGAACTATAATTAGTGACTTTTTGGAGTTTGTGTCTAGTTATTTATTTCATGTAGCATATTCAGTTAATGTTAATCATTTTATTATTATAATTAATTGAGTGTGTCCTCTATAAAATAGTTAAGACTGGTTATAGGGGTTTGAAAGATTTTATAACTCACTGGGATACTATAGAATTGCTTTCTTTTTCATAAATGGCAGCTGCACATTTAAATTGGCTTCCAGCTGGAAAAAAAGGTTATTTTAATGGAGTCAATGAAAGAGATATAAACTGTTCCACACAAAACATAGCCTTAAAATAGCTAAGAATGGAAAATCACCAACAGGCTTTTCTTTGTCAAAAGTTATTTGACAATCAAGTAAATTGTATATAATGTAATAATGTTCTTTTCGGCTGAAATACATTGGCAGTAATTTGCCTTTCTTACTTTTGTCAGATTAGCTTTATATGTTGCTATCTTTAGAAACATAAAAATACTCAATATTTCTAAACTTTTAGCAGATATTTATCTTGATTTTGAACCATTAAAATACAGCATATGTAGATGTACAAGAAAACAGAACAAGTACAAGATGGTCACACACTGGACCTCATTTTCACCCGCCTCTGCTCCCTATCTAACCTCTCTAACTCACCTCTTCCTCTCTCTGACCGCAAACTTCTCACATTCTCTTCGCTCTCCACTCCATGTCTACAATCTCCACCCCACAAACTTTCACACCCTTGCAGAAATCTTAAACATCTTGACCTACATTCATACTCTGAATCCCTCATCCCTCTCACAGATATAAGTTCCTTACACAATGCGGATGACGCTACCGCTCTATATAACACCACAATAGCTGTAGCTTTGGAATCTGCTGCCCCACTTACATATACCAAAGCTTGCAAAATCAACAGACAGCCCTGGCACACCAGCCTGACCAAAGAACTGAAGCGAGCTTCCAGGGCTGCTGAGCGCAGATGGAAAAGATCCCACTCCAACGAGCACTTCATCGCATTCAAACAGTCCCTCACTACTTTCAAGACCACACTCGCCACAGCTAAACAAAACTACTTCTCATCTTTCATATCCTTCTGTCTCACAACCCTAAACAGTTATTCAACACCTTCAATTCTCTCCTCCGTCCCCCAGCACCTCCTCCCTCCCCACTTATCTCAGCTGAAGACTTTGCCTCATTTTTCAAGCAGAAGATTGATAACATCAGAGACAGTTTTGTTCAACAACCCCCAGAGCCCTTCCTCCCGACTTCCCAGCCCTCTGCCTCCAAAACCAACTTCTCCACCTTTACAGAAGATCAACTCTCCACTCTACTCTCAAGATCGCATCTCACCACTTGTGCACTTGACCCGCTCCCATCCCACTTCATCCCAAACCTAACCACAGTCTTCATCCCAACCCTAACCCATCTCTTCAACATATCACTAACAACTGGTGTTTTCCCCTCAAGCTTTAAACATGCCTCCATCACACCTATCCTCAAAAAGCCTTCTCTTGACCTATCCTCTGTATCTAGCTATCACCCTATATCATTTCTCCCCTATGCCTCCAAACTACTGGAACAACACGTCTACCTTGAACTGTTCTCCCATCTCTCTTCTTGCTCCATCTTCGACTAACGAGCCTTGACTTGTTCTGTTTTGTTGAAGAGTCGACATTGACTGTTAGGATTGCTACTTCCAATAGGTGGCACTAGAGTTCAAGTCCTCTTCCTCTCTGAAGAGGCAATTTGCATATTTCCCAGAGGAACATTGCGGCTTTAAGTCTCCTCACCTCGACATGCTTATCATGTCACTCTCATCAAGGAGAAACGATACTTCTTGGATCCCGGTCAGATGCCTCTCAATCAGCCAAACCAGATCTCCCCTTTGCACTGACGAGGGGCAGTAACCCGAAACACAGTGTCTGCAAATTGAGATTCTGGTTTGGCTATTATCCTAAGTCATGTGACAAGGCTCATTAAAGAGTCGACATTGACTGTTAGGATTGCTACTTCCAATAGGTGGCACTAGAGTTCTAGTCCTCTTCCTGTCTGAAGAGACGATTTGCATATTTCCCAGAGGACCATTGCGGCTTTAAGTCTCCTCACCTTGACATGCTTATTATGTCACTCTCCACAAGGAGAAATGATACTTCTTGGATCCCAGTCAGACGCCTCTCAATCAGCCAAACCAGATCTCCACTTTGCTCTGACAAGGGGCATAAAGTATAAACAGTGAAAACAAAACAGGCAAAAGTATACACACCCTCTAATCATGATGACATAGATAGAATGTAAAGGAAAGATAGCTTATGCCTGCCAATGGATTTGTGTGGGACACACATCAATGCTGAGAAGCAATAAACCACTGAAAAAATGGTGCAATAAAGTCCAAAGAATAATATTAAATAACTTTATTAGATATAAATGTATAAACACAAGTTACCAAGAGAGTAGCAGGTTACAATTTGCAAACACAGAGCATGAAATGCATAGGAGTCAGACATAATAACCCCCATCAACAACTGAGTCAATCATACTGGAAAGCTAAATCAATGATAATACCCCTGCATGCTCCATCAAAGTACCGGTACATAGTGTTGAACCAGGAGCATACGGGTGAAAGTGATAAGAATATGTGCACAACAATGCCCGAAGACAATGACCCAGATGAATAACATACCAGTGATATGATGTGGGGAACGTGTCCACTCCAAACCACCCCGACGCGCGTTTCAGAGTATTCCTTCTTCAGGGGGCGTGTCATGACCCATCAAACCGTGTTATTTATGGCCACCGCAAATAAACTTTGGCCAATGAAAAGCTGCCTTACACTCAGCACGGCGCATAGACCGGCACCAGAAAGCACGGGCCCATGCACTCCGGCACCAGGTAATGAACCGGAAGCGAAGGAGACTTAGATAGAAAGTGCGCATGAGTGGAAGTACATACATGGCCATTTTGGAAATGGGAACAGCATAGGCAAGCCTAACCAAATGGCAAGTCTTTCAAACACCACAGGTAACCGGGGAAACAGAATAACAAATACATGCATAAATGTACATATACACACATACATGCGCACATATAGAGGTACAAAATATAATAATATTCATAGCAAAATATCTGGATACAGAGAAAATCATATAAACTATTAAATACAACCACCATTTGTCACATGTATGATATTATACAAATACAAATAAACCCCAGCATATGCTAATCCCATTATAGCAAAAATTATGTACATCATTAAAAAAATAAAAAATAAAACACAATAATAAGCATGTAGTGACAAATACACCAAATAAACAGCGGCAAAAGATAAATAACACTATACATAAAGAACATCCAATAATAATGACTGTATGGAGCACATACACATATATTTCTGAAAAGAAAAAAGGAAATTCATATCTGGATGTATATATAGATATGGAATATACAATCTTGCCTCACTCCAATAGCTGGATGGTAGTATAATATTCTGTGAATGGATGTCATCACAAACGGCGATAAAGTACTACAAAAGACGAAAAAGTGATCATTAACATGCATAAAATTAAAAATATTAAACAAACCATACAGAGGTTTACAATTATATGATATCCAGAAATCAGCCGATTTAGAGGAAGGGAGCAAATGAAAGACATTAATTTAAGCCATGGGGTGGACCGTATTCAACTGCCAGATCCAACTCGCCTCCAACCAACTTAAACGTTTGGACAAATTGCCACCACGGAAATTAATTTTGATGGCATCTATACCACGTACTCTCAAAAGGGTACTGTCACATTTATGGAACTCCTTAAAATGGTGAGGAATTGTTTTTAGGGTGGCTGTCTCCGTGTGGTCGACCGCCGCCCCAATCCCCAAAACATGTTCTCTGATATGGACTTTAAGTTGCCGTGAGGTCAATCCAACATATATGAAACCACATGGACAAGTGCATAAGCTATCTTTCCTTTACATTCTATCTATGACATCATGATTAGAGGGTGTATATACTTTTGTCTGTTTTGTTTTCCCTGTTTATACTTTATCTCTTCTGTGTTATGCACAGGTTTGTTGGTCTACAATATGGATTTTCGAGCCAGAGAAAAGACATGGCTCAGTGAAGTGGACAAGGTTTTTGGCAGTGGTGTGGTGGCTACCCAGCAGCCGATTGACAGGACTTGGGAGGATAAATTTCATAATATAAATGATTTGATTATTAAGAGATCACGGTTGTGGTGGAACCGTTTATTCCTTGAAAGGTATAAAAAGAGTGGGATGATCCCTAGAGGATTGCGAGTGAGGGTGATTCCTTCTTACCCCAAAGAGGGTACAATATTTATTGACAAATGGGAGGAGTCCTGTAATAAATGCTCACATACTCTGATGCAGTTACTAATTGATCTAAATACAACCAAAATAAATGAATTGGATGTACTCATTGATACTGTGCAGACTGAAATACGGTCTGGCTGTCCATCTGAGAAAATCCAAAAATTTGAGGCTGAACTTGATAAATCGGTGGATGTAGTGATTAAGAAGATTCAAGACTCCCAAATGATAAAGTTCAACAGGGACTTAAAAGATTACCAGTCCAAAAAAGTATATCTATGGAGAAAAAGTAACAGTGGATCTCTACACAAAAGTACACCCAGTATGTCAGTGTCCTCTCTTAGTGGCCGGTCTGATGTCTCAGGTGCTTCAGTGTATACTGCTGGATCTGGTGAAAATATAAGACTTCGGGATCACACATACCATCCCTATAAGCGGAATGCAGCTCCCTCTAAAATAATTAATCTCAGTAACCATACACTTTCTGAGGCAGATCTGTGCCTGCTGGGGAGGGGTCTATCCTATGCACCTACGTCTAGTTTTGATCTATTCTCCACTAATAAAGATTTGCACATCTTTGCGAGGTCATTGCTATTTAAAAGATATTTTCATAATAATGCTTTGAACTCTCTTTCTCCAACAGAGGAGGAACAGGAGGCCCTGAGAATCTTAGAGGAATTAGCTATTGAACATGTGGGAGATGGAGGTAAGGTCCCTCCATCGATCCGCCCACGTTCCAAGAAATTCCCCCCACTGTCTTCTTGTGCAAATATTGAACTTTTTTGTCCAGGTGGTTGTGGCAGAGTTATATAGAATTCCGAAATTTGTAATTAATGACAATTTATCTAAAGAAGAGAGGAGCAGGTTGAAATATCTTCAGGAGTTACCTGATATTATTCTGAAGCCGGCTGATAAGGGGGGTAACGTCGTCCTCTGGCGCATATATATGTACGAGAGAGAGGCCTTTCATCAATTAAACAACTCGGCTTGTTATAGGAAACTCTCCTATAATCCCCTCTCGGCATACTCATCTCAACTAGACATGATCATTCAGCGGGCCCTTGAGGACGGCGTTATCTCCAAAGATCTAGCATTGGCCTTGGTAGTTCCTGAACCTATGATTTCTACCCTCTACCTGCTCCCTAAAATTCATAAAAATTCTGCCACACCACCTGGTAGATCAATTATCTTTGGGGTTGGTAATTTCTTGGAAAATATCAACAAATGGATCGATTACTACCTTCAACCTTTGGTCTCGGGCCTCCCTTCCTTCCTCAAGGATACAAGGGACCTCCGGCACAGGGTCGACGGACTGTATCTCGAGGGTGATACTCTGATGGTTTCAGCGGATGTCGAGTCCCTCTATACAAATATTAAACATACTGACAGCTAGCAGCTGTGAAATTTTTTTGGGAAACTTTATCTTTGTCCATTGGGATTCGTACTTTTCTGCTGGAGTTATTGGAGTTCACCCTTACCCACAACTTTTTTGTTTTTAAGGGGTGCTTCTACCTGCAGCTCCAGGGTACCGCCATGGGGGCAGCCTTTGCGCCTTCCTATGCCGGTCTCTTCCTGAGGCTGTGGGAGAGGGACCTCTTCCTGTCTGATAAATTGGGGTCTATGGAGCGTGTCCCTTTCTGCACATGCTACATAGACTATATCTTTTTGATCTGGCAGGGAACTCCGATCGACCTTGAGCATTTATTTGAGGCATTAAACAGCAACGATCTCAATATTCATTTAACTTTTTGTTATAGTGGGGTGTTGTTAGATTTTCTGGATGTGACCATAAGGAGGGACCCCTCGGGCATGTTGCAGACTGATGTCTTTAGAAAAGAAACAGCCACAAACACTCTTCTATATGCTACATCTGGTCATCCACAACATATGATTAGGTCGGTCCCAACCGGACAATTCCTCCGCATCCGTTGAAGTTTCTCTTTAGATGCTGATTTCGAACGCAGAGCGGAGGAGCTGAAGGAACGGTTCCTATCTAGAGTATATAGTCGGAGGATGATCAAGAAAGCATACCATAGGGCCAAATACTCTTCCCGTCAGGAGCTGCTATATAATCATTCACGGTCTAGATCCTCTGCCACTAAGCAGGTGACAAGATTTGTCACCACATATAACTCCCAGTCTGATAGGGTTCGTTCCGCTGTTGAGAATGCCTGGCCAATACTTAGAGTGGACACTGTCCTTGCTAAATTTATCTCTGATAAACCGTCTATAGCTTACAGACGTGCCAAAAATCTAAGGGACCATCTCGTCTCCAGCCACTATAATAACTATCATAAAACTACATTTTTGGATACACTTCCAAGGAGGGTTGGCTGTGTTCCATGTGGGGGATGCGTCGCCTGCCCGAACATTGATCGTACTGATAAGTTTACTAACTCTGATGGTACCAAGAGTTATAAAATTAGGCAACATATTACGTGTACAACTAGGTATGTGGTATACTACGCCACTTGTCCATGGGGTTTCATATATGTTGGATTGAACTCACGGCAACTTAAAGTTCGTATCAGAGAACATGTTTTGGGGATTGAGGCGGCGGTCGACCACACGGAGACAGCCACCCTAAAAACAATTCCTCGCCATTTTAAGGAGTTCCATAAATGTGACAGTACCTTTTTGAGAGTACGTGGTATAGATGCCATCAAAATTAATATCCGTGGTGGCAATCTGTCCAAACGTTTAAGTAGGTTGGAGGTGAGATGGATCTGGCAGTTGAATACGGTCCACCCCATGGCTAAAATTAATGTCTTTCATTTGCTCCCTTCCTCTAAATCGGCTGATTTTCTGGGTATCATATAATTGTAAACCTCTGTATGGTTTGTTTAATATTTTTTATTTTATGCATTTTAATGATCACTTTTTTGTCTTTTGTAGTACTTTATCGCCGTTTGTCATGACATCCATTCGCAGAATGTAATACTACCATCCAGCTATTGGAGTGATGCAAGATCGTTTATTCCATATCAATATATACATCCAGATATGAATTTCCTTTTTTCTTTTCAGAAATATATGTGCATGTGCTCCATACAGTCATTATTTTTGGATGTTCTTTATGTATAGTGTTATTTATCTTTTGCCGCTGTTTTTTTGGTGTATTTGTCACTACATGCTTATTATTGTTTTATTTTTTATTTTTATAATGATGTACATAATTTTTGCTATAATGGGATTAGCATATGCTGGGGTTTATTTGTATTTGTATAATATCATACATGTGACAAATGGTGTTCGTTTTTAATAGCTTATATGATTTTCTCTGTATCCAGATATTTTGCTATGAATATTATTATATTTTGTACCTCTACATGTGCGCATGTATGTGCGTATATTTATGCATGTATTTCTTATTCTGTTCCCCGGTTACCTGTGGTGTTTGAGAGACTTGCCGTTTGGTTAGGCTTGCCTATGCTGTTCCCATTTCCAAAATGGCCATGTATGTACTTCCGCTCATGCGCACTTTCTATCTAAGTCTCCTTCGCCTTCCGGTTCATTACCTGACGCCGGATTGCATGGGCCCGTGCTTTCTGGTGCCGGTCTATGCGCCGTGCTGAGTATAAGGCAGCTTTTCATTGGCCAAAGTTTAATTGTGGCGGCCATAAATATCACGGTTTGATGGGTCATGATGAAGAAGGAATACTCCGAAACGCGTTTCGGGGTGGGTTGGAGTGGACACATTCCCCACATCATATCACTGGTATGTTATTCATCTGGGCCATTGTCTTTGGGCATTGTTGTGCACATATTCTTATCACTTTCACCCGTATGCTCCTGGTTTAACACTATGTATCAGTACTTTGATGGAGCATGTAGAGGTATTATCATTGATTTAGCTTTCCAGTATGATTGACTCATATCATATCAGTTGTTGAAGTGGGTTACTATGTCTGACTCCTATGCGTTTCATACACTGTGTTTGCAAATTTTAACTTGCTACTGTCTTGGTACCTTGTGTTTATACATTTATATTTAATAAAGTTATTTAATATTATTCTTTGGACTTTATTGCACCATTTTTTTCAGTGGTTTATTAATAACGAGGGGCAGTACCCCAAAACACAGTGTCTGCAAATTGAGATTCTGGTTTGGCTATTATCCTAAGTCATGTGACAAGGCTCGTTAAAGAGTCAACATTGACTGTTAGCATTGCTACTTCCAATAGGTGGCACTAGAGTTCTAGTCCTCTTCCTCTCTGAAGAGGCAATTTGCATATTTCCCAGAGGAGCATTGCAGCTTTAAGTCTCCTCACCTCGACATGCTTATCATGTCACTCTCCACAAGGAGAAATGATACTTCTTGGATCCCAGTCAGACGCCTCTCAATCCGTCAAACCAGATCTCCCCTTTGCACTGACGAGGGGCAGTACCCCGAAACACAGTGTCTGCAAATTGAGAATCTGGTTTGGCTATTATCCTAAGTCATGTGACAAGGCTGGTTAAAGAGTCGACATTGACTGTTAGGATTGCTAATTCCAATAGGTGGCACCAGAGTTCTAGTCCTCTTTCTCTCTGAAGAGACAATTTGCAAAAGAAGACAGCAAATTGTTTTCAAGTTGCCCTCTCCACAGTTTACAATAATTAATAGAGATGAGTGAGCGCTCAAGGCACTCATTACTCGAACCAAGCAATTCCTAATGCTTGGATGCTTGTTTTGAGTAACAAGTATAATGGGAGTAAATGGGAAATCCAAGCATTTTTCCGTCAGACCCTGCAAGGAGGTCTGGGGAGCAGTGAAAATGTTGAAATGAGTGGAAAAAGTGTTGAATGGAAGATGAAAAGCATGGGGAAGACCCCTGGAAGCATCTCTGACTTTGAGATCGTTGATGAGAACAATGCTGTTAATCTATAGAAAAAAATGCTAAGAACAGTCTTATTTGTATAATGACTTTTATGTGTAAGGCAAAATTTAAAAGATTTAAAAAAAATAATAATTTAAGTTAACCAAACTTTTATTTTTTATTAAAAAAAATGAAATTGTCAGTGTCATTAATGAAGGAAGCAAAAACTGTCAAAAAATTGATGGAAGATGTTGTTAGCTATACCCTATATTAGACATAAATGAGGGCCTCATACATATTATGTTCAAATTATCATGTAGTGATATGCATAGACTCAAAGGCTATGTACTAAATTCAAGACCTTACAAAAGTTAGAAGCAGGGTCATCTGTTGTGAATTCTGCTCTTGGGCTCCCTCCGATGGTTATGAGTGGTAGTGCTGCTGTCTTTGGATCACAGCATTTATCAGGTGTGTCCACTTATTGCAATTTGGACTGGGCTATTTAGTCTTGCTTGATCCTTTAGTCAGTGCCAGTTGTCCATTGTTTTTGGAGGATTCACATCCCTTACTGGTCTCTCCTGTTTTGCTGTTCTTTTCATCAAAGATAAGTTCTGGCTTTGTTTTTGCTGTCCACATGCTGTGGGCCTTATAGTTCTGTGCATTTTCATGTTTTGTCTTGTCCAGCTTTGTCTGTGTAAGGATTTTTTGCAGCCAAGCTGTATCTCTGGAGATGCAGATATACCCTCCATGTCTTTAGTCTGATGTGGAGATTTGTATTTTCTGTGGTGGATATTTTCTAGTGTTTTAATACTGACCGCATAGTACTCTGTCCTATTCTTTTTTTTTAGCTAGAAAGGCCTCCTTTGCTAAATCCTGATTTCGGTCTGCGTATGTCATTTCCCTCTCCTCTCACAGTCAATATTTGTGGGGGGCTGTCTATCCTTTGGGGATTTTCTCTGAGGCAAGAGTGTTTTCCCGTTTCTATCTTTAGGGGAAGTTAGTCCTTAGGCTGTGTCGAGGTGTCTAGGGAGTGTTAGGTACATCCCACGGCTACTTCTAGTTGCGGTGCTAAGTTCAGGGTCTGCGGTCAGTACAGGTACCACCTTCTCCAGAGTACGTCTCATGCTGCTCCTAGGCCACCAGATCGTAACAGTACAACTGGACCAACAATGAGTTAAACGCACCTCAGAAGAAGGGAAGGAAAGTGCTGAGCCATTTTTTTTCTGTAGTCTGTTGTGTCTTTCTTTCCCTCTTTTCCTCTGGGTGGCTCAGGAGTTAGGCGCTGGCATGGAGGTTCAGGAATTGGTTTCTCGTGTGGACCAACTTGCTGCTAGAATACAGGGTATTTCCGATTATATCGTTCAGACTCCGGTTTTAGAGCCTAGAATTCCAACTCCTGATTTGTTTTTTGGGGACAGGTCCAAATTTTTGAGCTTTAAAAATAACTGTAAACTGTTTTTTGCTCTGAAACCTCGTTCTTCTGGTGATCCCATTCAGCAGGTTAAAATTGTTATTTCCCTGCTGCGTGGTGATCCTCAGGATTGGGCATTTTCCCTGGAATCTGGGAATCCTGCTTTGCTTAATGTAGACACCTTTTTTCAGGCGCTAGGGTTATTGTATGATGAACTCTAGTGCCACCTATTGGAAGGTAGCAATCCTACAAGTCGATATTGACCCTTTAACACTAGGACTACTGGAATAGTCATTTTGACTACTTACTTACAGTAGTTCTAGTCAGGGTTCACGAGTCCAGTAGTCCTAGTGCTAATGAGCCTTGTTATATGACAAGTACAGAGAAATACACATGCAAGGCACTGCTCTACTCCTTTTGGACCTCTGCCTCCTGGTTCAAGATTATTTTTTATATTTTTTATTCTGTTATTTTATAACTTTCCTTATCCACATTTGTTTGCAGAGCAATTGTCCTGCTCTTAAACAATTTTGCTGCCTTTTTCAGCCTTCAAGCCCCTACTATGATCATTTTACAGTTATTTTACAGCACCAAAGTTCAGGTCCCCAATTATTTATTTGGGGTTCAGGTCAAATTCTGGTACCCAAACCAAACTAAAGTTCAGCCAAGCCCGAAGAACCTAAACTTCCATAGGTCTGGTCATCCCTAAAGGTGAGAAATGTGAATGATCCCAATTATAAAGAACACCTTAAAGTCACTATACTGATTATAAATGTACTTAGAATTGAGAGTCCTCAGTAGAACTGGACTCTCAATTCTAAATATTTTTCTATCCACTGGCTAACACGGTACCAATATATATTTCTTTCCTGTATAAATGTACTGTGATCTATTATACAGTATGGTTAAAAGGACTGATATCTATTTTCTCACTATATCATAATCTTTTTATTAGTGTATTGTTTTGTTTTTTTTCTTTTTAATTTAGGAACAGTTTGGTGCAGCTAAGTGATTATGTAATGCTAGATGTATTATGGTGTTGCTGGTAATATTGGTCTTTGTAATATTATTTATTATTATGTAGTGTAGTAATAGTAGTGGTCATTGTGCAGTGTTATTTTTTTGGCACTGTACAATGGTAACTTTTATAATATTGGCCTTTATATAGTGTGTTTTTGTACGCAGGAAATATTTGGTCCTTGTATAGCATCATATATTTATCGTATAGCATGGTGTATGCGAACAATAGACATATAGATTTATTTTTTTAAGTGGTAGAGCAGTATTCCTATGAGGACACGCATATCTTTATCTTTCATGACTCCACCAGTAACCAACTTTAGGGCCTGGCTTTTCAATTACATGCAAATTTATATAACAATGAACTTGGTAGATTGTTAAAAAATTAAGATGCTGCCTTTGTCTGTACATAGTGATTAAAATATATTGTGCCAAGTACTGCTCAGATAAAAGACTGATGGCCCACACTTGCACAGGGGCCCACCTGAGGATTCAACTTTTCTCCAGTGGGCCAGTCCAAACCTGATATGCTCCTGATTCACAAAGACATGCACCATTTTTGTGAAATACATCATTAAGTATTACTGTCTCCATCTGCTCGTGAAAGATGAAAGTCTTTCATAAACTGTTCATTGTTTGCCAGCCATCTATATCTGTATATGTATTTATAATGAATATATAAATAGCGTAAGGTAACTCCTATCCTGGCAGTTTAGCCTATGTGACTTGTATTGAAGTCTATGGCATGTAAATTAATTATGACTTGGGCCAGAAAATTCAAGACATTTAGAAAAATCTGTGACTTTGTGTCTTGGTCTCAGAAAGGATGCAAGACATCACACAATGTTAGGGCTAGCGGAACGCACCAAATAATAAGATAGATAGAGTATGGTGCGTTCGCAGCCCGGGGTCCACCGTGCAGAGATGGAACCTGCTGCCAAGTAATGACGGACTATATGGCGGTACTCATAAGTATACACACATGGGTTAAACTTCACCCAGCGTGAAGGAAGCGATCCTGTTGCGTCACAGGATCGTGGTACCGCACATAGAGCGCGAGCAAGTAGTCAGCGAACTCAACCCCAACTAGGATTGAAGTCCGATTAGACCCTTGCTGGCACAACACCACAAATGGGTGTGTAAGGAAGCTATAACAATATTAGGGCACAAGAGTGCATGCGGTGCCGCACTGACGAACGCCACTAACCACCCAGGCTTGGGTAAAGAAAGCACAGAGGAAGTGCACGGCGCCGTACTGGCGGTCACAGCAACTGGACGCTGTACTGTGTGATTCGTGCTGTAGGATAAGTCGGGCGCTAGATAGCAACCATACACCTTCCGCGAACAGACATTCAATAGGGAAGGGGTATCCAAGGACGACTTGCAGTCACAACAAACACACGTAAGCAAATGTACACTAGCGCATGGCCGTGCGGTCATGCGCAGTTTATATAGTTGCAGCACAGGAAGTGGCCACAGAAACTTTGCCCTTCCAAGACCTGCCAAGAGGACCAATGGAATGTGCTGCAGAGCCTGAGCACATGACCCTCGATCTCCAACGGGAGATCTTGCCCTGGGCATGCTCAGTGTGTGCAGACAAGCACTTAGTCCCAGAGAAGTCCGCTCGCTGCTGACCAGCACTGGCTTTAATGGCAGAAGCTGAAGAAGCAGCAGTAACTCTCTGTACAGAGTGAGACTGAGCAAGACGCTGGGACCGACGTCCCTGCTGAGCAGACTCCACTGCGGCTGGATAAGAATGGGAGACCGCAGCGGAGATGGCTCGAGATTCCCCCTGTGCAGAAGCGGGAACTCGAGACCTAACATTACCCCCCCTCCTAGGGCCCCCCCTCCTTGGGCCTCGCTACGCTCGAAGGCAGCAATGAGCTGTGGGGCCCGAATGTTTTTAGCAGGCTCCCATGACCTGTCCTCTGGGCCATAACCCTTCCAATCCACCAGATAGAACTTTTTGCCGCGTACCACCTTGCACCCCAAAATAGCGTTCACCTCGTAATCGTCTGTAGACGAACCCGATGTCCCGGCAGATGACTCGGAAAACCGGGACATCGGGACACATGAAAGGTGTCGGTGATACCCAAGCGTGGAGGAAGAGCCAAACGGTAGACCACAGGATTAACCCGTTCGAGAACCTTGAAGGGACCCAAGTAGCGAGGAGCAAACTTACTGGACTCAACTCGCAGCCTGATGTTACGGGCGGAGAGCCACACCAAGTCGCCAGGAGCAAAGGTCGGAGCGGGGCACCGATGAACATCGGCGGAGGACCTCATTCTCTCCTTGGAGGCCCGAATGGCATCCTGCGTGCGGTCCCAAATGTCCCGTGCCTCCACAGCCCAGTCTGCCACCCTGGAGTCAGCAGAAGACACAGGCATGGGCACAGGAACACGCGGATGCTGGCCGTAATTTAGGAGGAATGGAGTCTGACCGGTGGAGTCGGCTACGGCATTGTTAAGTGCAAACTCTGCCCACGGTAGCAAGGATGCCCAGTCATCCTGCCTGGCAGAAACAAAAAGTTGTAAATATGTGACCAAGGTCTGATTGGCCCTCTCTACCAACCCATTCGTCTCGGGATGATATGCCGAAGAGAGATTCAACTCAATACTGAGCAGACGACAAAGCTCTCTCGAGAATCGAGACGCAAACTGGGGACCCCGGTCACTAACAATTTTGTCTGGCATACCGTGTAGGCGAAAGATATGCTTGACGAACAAGACAGCCAACGCCCGTGCAGAAGGTAGCCGTGGAAGAGGCACCAAGTGCACCATTTTGGAAAAATGGTCGGTGATCACCCAGATAATGGTGCAGTTACGAGACTTGGGTAAGCCCACCACAAAGTCCATCCCGACCATCTCCCAGGGCCTGTCCGCCACCGGCAGAGGATAAAGCAAACCAGCTGGCCGTTGCCGAGAAGTCTTGTTCTTGGCGCAAGAGACACACGCCCGAACATACTCTGCGACATCACGAGCCATATGCGGCCACTAGTATGTCCTCGCCAGTAACTCAGATGTCCTTTTGGTACCAAAATGTCCACCCACCCTGGACGAGAGTGCCCAAGAGAGAACCTCCGGTCGCAAACTGGATGGAACAAAAGTCTTGCCCGGGGGCACAGACTCTAGCGAAACCGGGGCCACAGTTCTCAAGCTCTCGGTGGGGACAATAAGCCGAGGCTCCTCCTCCTCCGCAGATGACACAACGGAGCGAGAGAGAGCGTCGGCCCGAATGTTCTTCTCCCCAGAAAGAAAATGGAGGGTGAAATGAAACCGGGAGAAGAATAAGGACCATCTGGCCTGGCGAGAATTCAACCGCTGGGCTGTCTGCAGGTACACCAAATTTTTATGGTCTGTGAAGACTTGGAAGGGAAAACGTGCTCCCTCCAAGAGATGTCTCCACTCCGAGAAAGCCAACTTCATGGCTAGCAACTCCCTGTCCCCGATGGAATAATTCCTCTCTGCTGGTGAGAAGGTCTTGGAGAAAAAGAAGCAAGGATGCTTCCGACCTTGAGCATCCTTTTGGAAGAGGACTGCTCCAGCACCAACAGAAGAGGCATCCACCTCCATGATAAATGGCTTATCAACATCGGGGCGATGTAGGATGGGAGCGCTAGCGAAGTGTGACTTTATAGAGTTAAAGGCCTTGGAGACATCCTCAGACCACAATTTGGGATTCGCCCCCTTCTTGGTGAGGGCAACCAAGGGAGCTACCAAAGTTGAGAAGTGCGGAATGAACTGGCGATAATAATTAATGAACCCCATAAAGCGCTGCACCGCTTTAAGAGAATGGGGTTCCTGCCAGTCCATCACAGCCTGTAGTTTGGCAGGATCCATAGCCAATCCCTGGGCAGAGATGATGTAGCCTAGGAAAGGTAAGGACTCCTGCTCAAACATACACTTCTCCAACTTGGCATAGAGGGAGTTTGCCCGTAGGAGGTCGAAGACTTTGCAAACATCTCTCCGGTGGGAGTCAATATCTGGAGAGTAGATGAGAATATCATCCAGATACACTACGACCGAGGTGGAAAGCATATCCCGGAAGATATCGTTCACAAAGTCTTGGAAAATGGCTGGGGCATTACAGAGCCCGAAGGGCATCACCAGATATTCATAGTGCCCATCCCTGGTGTTAAAAGCCATCTTCCATTCGTCCCCCTCACGGATGCGAATCAGGTTGTAAGCACCCCGCAGATCTAGTTTTGTAAATACCCTTGCTCCCCGAAGCCTATCGAAGAGCTCAGATATCAAGGGCAAAGGATACTTATTTTTAACGGTGATAGCGTTAAGACCCCTGTAGTCTATGCATGGACGTAGTTCCCCATTCTTCTTCTGCACGAAGAAGAACCCTGCCCCAGCAGGTGACACTGACTTCCTAATGAATCCTCTTGCCAGATTTTCCTGGATGTACTGTGACATGGCCTCCGTCTCCGGGAGAGATAGCGGATAGACTCGACC
Organism: Ranitomeya imitator; assembly: GCF_032444005.1. Taxonomy (NCBI): domain Eukaryota; kingdom Metazoa; phylum Chordata; class Amphibia; order Anura; family Dendrobatidae; genus Ranitomeya; species Ranitomeya imitator. The sequence continues at coordinate 390,993,358 of NC_091285.1, read as the reverse complement.
CCGGGGAGGCTCAGCACCAGGCAAGAGATCAATAGGACAGTCATAGGGGCGATGGGGCGGAAGGATCTCCGCCGCCTTTTTGGAGAACACGTCTGCATAAGACCAATACTGCTTGGGGAGAGAGGAAAGATCTGCGGGTACCTCTGTAGTAGCAACCTGAACGCACTCCCTCTGACACCTACCCCCACAAGATTCGCCCCATCCCAGGATTCTGCCAGAGGACCACTCGATATGAGGAGAGTGGTACCGTAGCCAAGGTATTCCCAACAGGACCTCATCAATTCCCTCAGGAATGACGAGCAGAGATATAATCTCCTGATGAGATGGCAACATGGACAGAGTAAAATGGATGGTCTGGCGTGTTATCTGTGAGGGCAGTGTCGACCCATTCACCACTCGTACCGTTACTGGTTGAGCTAGCATAACCAGGGGTATTGCGTGATGTTGGGCGAAGGCAGAAGACATAAAATTGCCCTCCGCCCCAGAATCCACGCAGAGCTCTACCGAGTGGGAGAATGAGCCTATAGTAATTGTCCCCTTAAAGGACAATTTAGAGGCAAACGTCGCCGTGTCTAGTGTACCTCCACCTACTACCACTAGACGCTGACGTTTCCTCGACAGCTGAGAACATCTGGTGGCTAGATGTCCTGACTGCTGGCAAACATGACAGACCTTGAGTGTACAAGCGGTCCGGGACTTAGATCCCGCTTGTGACACTTCCCTGGCCTCATGTGACTCAGGAACCAGGACCGGAGATTCCAGAGGTTTGGCGAAGGTAGGAGCCAGCCGAAACCTCTGCCTACACTGGGCTCGCTCTAACCTCCGCTCGTTAAAACGGAGGTCAATTCGAGTGGAAACAGTTATTAACTCCTCCAGTGTGGCAGGAATCTCCCTAGTGACCAGAGCGTCCTTAACGTGGTCAGCCAGGCCCCTCCAAAATATGGGGATAAGAGCTTTATCCGACCAATCCAGCTCAGAAGCTAAAGTGCAGAATTGGACGGCAAAATGACTGACCAAGGACTCACCCTGAGTTAATGCTAGCAGTTGGAGCGCAGTATCATGGGTGACTTGAGGTCCTAAAAAGACCTGTTTCAGAGTGCTCAGAAACAGCGGAGCACTCTGCACCACATGATCGCAACGCTCCCACAGCGGAGTAGCCCATTCCAACTCCCTGTCCGACAAGAGAGACACTATAAATCCCACCTTAGCCCGCTCTGTGGGAAAACGTGCAGCCAGGAGCTCGAGGTGAATAGAGCACTGACTCACAAATCCCCTACAAAATTTGCTATTACCAGAAAATTTTTCTGGCAGCGGGAGGCGAGAAAATGTCGGAGCAGGGGTGGCAATGGACAGGGTTGCTGCAGCCACGCTAGCAGCCTGTACAGCAACTGCGGTAACATCCACAGCTGAGGTTGCGCTCTCAAGAGCCGCCAACCTACCCTCCAGCTGCTGGATATACTGCAAGGATTGCTGTTTGTCCGTCATTACTAGCCAGACCCTGGCGCTAGTGTAATGTTAGGGCTAGCGGAACGCACAAAATAATAAGATAGATAAAGTATGGTGCGTTCGCAGCCCGGGGTCCACCGTGCAGAGATGGAACCTGCTGCCAAGTAATGACGGACTATATGGCGGTACTCATAAGTATACACACATGGGTTAAACTTCACCCAGCGTGAAGGAAGCGATCCTGTTGCGTCACAGGACCGCGGTACCGCACATAGAGCGCGAGCAAGTAGTCAGCGAACTCAACCCCAACTAGGATTGAAGTCCGATTAGACCCTTGCTGGCACAACACCACAACTGGGTGTGTAAGGAAGCTATAACAATATTAGGGCACAAGAGTGCATGCGGTGCCGCACTGACGAACGCCACTAACCACCCAGGCTTGGGTAAGGAAAGCACAGAGGAAGTGCACGGCGCCGTACTGGCGGTCACAGCAACTGGACGCTGTACTGTGTGATTCGTGCTGTAGGATAAGTCGGGCGCTAGATAGCAACCATACACCTTCCGCGAACAGACATTCAATAGGGAAGGGGTATCCAAGGACAACAAACACACGTAAGCAAATGTACACTAGCGCATGGCCGTGCGGTCATGCGCAGTTTATATAATTGCAGGACAGGAAGTGGCCACAGAAACTTTGCCCTTCCAGGGCCTGCCAAGAGGACCAATGGAATGTGCTGCAGAGCCTGAGCACATGACCCTCGATCTCCAACGGGAGATCTTGCCCTGGGCATGCTCAGTGTGTGCAGACAAGGACTTAGTCCCAGAGAAGTCCGCTCGCTGCTGACCAGCACTGGCTTTAATGGCAGAAGCTGAAGAAGCAGCAGTAACTCTCAGTACAGAGTGAGACCGAGCAAGATGCTGGGACCGACGTCCCTGCTGAGCAGACTCCACTGCGGTTGGATAAGAATGGGAGACCGCAGCGGAGATGGCTCGAGATTCCCCCTGTGCAGAAGCGAGAACTCGAGACCTAACACACAATGCCATAATAAATGATTAGATCCAATTTTGCAGTGCATCACTATGATTTCAGAGTCGCATGACACACATTACTGTATGGCTCTAGCCTAAATAAGACAACTCATTTTGAGAATGGGCTAGTAAAACATTAGGCTACTGTATATGTGGCTCCTGGGATTCTTTAATGCTTCTGCTACCACATAAGTTGTAAAATCAAAGTACAGAAATTGTAGAACCTACAGGAACAGCTACATTTTAGCACACTATTATTTGCCAATTATATTTTAGGGTTGTACATGTTTAGATGTGTGTTAAAATATATTGGACACAGATTTATAGGTTTTATTAAATATTATTATCAATAAAATAAAATTAGCACTAGTATTAATACTTCTACGTTGGTTTTAGTTCAATGCCTTTTCTCTCACAATTAAATTTCCTCTGTCATGCTTTTCTTACATGAGAATTCTTGCTAACCTCTATGATAACTTTTTCATCTATTCCCTTCTTTGTGATTTTAGAAAAAAAAAAGATAAAAAGAAAACATAGTAATATAGTAGGAAGCGTCCTTCATAAGTCAATTGATGAATTTAATAATCTTTTTAGAAATAAACTGTGGAGCTATGAGAAAAATGTGTGGGTTAAAGGCCTTCCAATTAAGAAGGTTTCTCTGTGGATTTATAGACTTGTGGTTCATTCTTCCTGTTCGTGTTTCCACGGCAACTGTCAGGTAGATTTTCTGCTGCTTGCTAGGAAGTTAGAAATGTTGAGAGTGGTTTTGCTTTTTCAATTCACTGAAGCTTAAATGAAATTCTGTACAAGAATCTGGCATTTAAGTTGGGTCATTTATTCATATCTAGAAGAAAATCAATTATAGTAATCAAATGTGCAATATTTTATTGGTGTTTACATTCAAAAGGTTTATCTCCACTCATATAGATTGCAAAACATTTTTGTTAATTGCCTTTCTAAATGACACATTTATATATCTAGGAAAAATCATCATTTGGGAGAAATACACATTTTTGTGCCATTTCTCAAAATACTAAATAAATGACAACTTACCAATTGTGATAACTAGATAATTAAACGTTATAAATAAATAAAATATATGTGTGCATGCAAATGTGTGTAAGGATGGAGGTCATTGTGATTAATTCATATGGTAAAACTCAATGAATGTAGTAAGAAGAATAGAGATGAGCTGACTGCTCGGAAAATAATCAAATTTCACTTGAATTTCCTGAAATTCGTAGGTCCCTGCAAATTCAAACATTTTCTGATTCAATTTGCGAGGGCCATAAAGTTAAAAATAAAATGTTCAGACCAATTTCACACAGTGCTGAAGCCTTAGAGAGCAGGCTAATGATGTTTTGGGTAGCCACGGTGGATTCCCTATAATTACCTGCAGTTATGACATCATAGTCTAGTGCAGTCAATCTGGGGGATTATCAAACCCTGTATAAAAGACTAGGCATGTAATCCAGCAGTGATTATAGGGTGATTTTAAGTAATTGTGATGATGTTAGTGCTCAGCAAATCAATTTTGAAGAACAAAATAAAGCCAGACTTGTCACTCGAAACAAGGATAACCAATCTACTACTGACTTACTTTGGACACATCATGTGACGACAGAAATCAATAGAGAAGGACAAGACATCCTGGTCAGAAGAATAGAAGGAGCAAGTCAAAGAGGAAGATCAGAAACCCTATAGCTTGATGCTATCAAGATAACGGTGGAGAAAATTCTGGTAGACCATTCATCCATTAAATCCCTTGGCTCGAGAAAGAGCTGAAGACTGTTAAAAAAGAGCTCAGCCATCATGACAGGAAGGCAATCCCTACTACATTTGCCAAATATTTTAGTCAGTAATATGTAGAACAACTGCAATATGATGGGAGTAGTAGTCTACATCAGAGAGTTTCATGTTATGAAAGGTAATTCAGTACCACAATGGACATAGAGGTCAGCGCACATACAGTGACTCGGCAATAACCCAAAAAACAAGAACGAGCTCTGAGACGAGGGAACTCTGTTGACCGCAATTCCTAATCCGCTCCAACCACACTAAAGGCAGCCGTGGATTGCGCCTGACGCTCCCTATGCAACTCGGCACGGCCTGAGAAACTAGCTAGAATGAAGATAGAAAATAAGCCTACCTTGCCTCAGAGAAATACCCCAAAGGAAAAGGCAGCCCCCACATATAATGACTGTGAGTTAAGATGAAAAGACAAACGTAGAGATGAAATAGATTTAGCAAAGTGAGGCCCAACTTTCTGAACAGAGCGAGGATAGGAAAGGTAACTTTGCGGTCAACACAAAACCCTACAAAGACCACGCAAAGGGGGCAAAAAGACCCTCTGTACCGAACTAACGGCACGGAGGTACACCCTCTGCGTCCCAGAGCTTCCAGCAAGCAGAAAAAAACAAATTGACAAGCTGGACAGAAAAAAAAAAACAGCAAACAAATAGCAAAGAGGAACTTAGCTATGCAGAGCAGCAGGCCACAGGAACGATCCAGGAGGAAACAGGTCCAATACTAGAACATTGACTGGAGGCCAGGATCAAAGCACTAGGTGGAGTTAAATAGAGCAGCACCTAACGACTTCACCACATCACCTGAGGAAGGAAACTCAGAAGCCGCAGTACCACTTTCCTCTACCAACGGAAGCTCACAGAGAGAACCAGCCGAAGTACCACTTGTGACCACAGGGGGGAGCTCTGCCACAGAATTCACAACAGTTTCAATCGACAAGGAGAGAGCGAGAGAGAGATGGTGTCATGCTGTGATTGTCTTAGGTAGGGGAGGGGGAGCCTCAAACTATCCCTGGAACTGGGACCCTAACTATCCTTGTCCTTGTGGTTCTCTTGATGGTAGAGAGGCCCGAGTCTCCGATCTCACTATGCTCCTGTTAATCCCTGGTCTGTCCACTTCTCCACTCCATGGAGCCTGGGACAGAAATGTAATGTGAGCAAAACACACAGCATAAAAACAGGGATTACATAAAGCCTCTATCATACAAAAGCACCAACAAACAAAAGGAAGGACAATAGGGGCAGGGAAGAATAAACTAAACTGGAAACAGTGACCATGAGATAAAGACACACGTACAACAGAACAACTCTACAACGACTTCTCTCCAAAACATTTATCTTAAGTGCATCACTCAGGAAGACGAATCTCCTAAAGCAACAACGAACTCCTATTCAGCACAGCGTCTCCTAATACTACTTTCCCATGAACCAAATGAGCAACACTTTGGATGCAACATATTTTTGCTGCATCCACAACGTTGCCTTCTATTGAATGCAGGTAAATCTACATGTGTTCATTGAACCATGCGAATTTATCGCATTCAATACATTCCACTGATTAATTTTCTGTGTTGAGAAATTGACATGCTGTGGTCCTGTCAGTTACCATGAGTATTCCTAATAATAATAATAATAATTTTTATTTATATAGCGCCAACATATTCCGCAGCGCTTTACAAATTATAGAGGGGACTTGTACAGACAATAGACATTACAGCATAACAGAAATACAGTTCAAAACAGATACCAAGAGGAATGAGGGCCCTGCTCGCAAGCTTACAAACTATGAGGAAAAGGGGAGACACGAGAGGTGGATGGTAACAATTCCTCAGGTGCAAATAGTCACACAGTGGAATTGGGATTTCTAGAAATACCATCCACTTTACTGTAACATCTGGTCACTGCGGTTTTTACGCTGCATAAATCAACGTTGGAACATACCCTAAGAGAAAGGAAACAAAGCTTTCACTGGCAAGATAGAGAGGGTCTTGCCAGGATTTATAAGAAAAGTTAATGACCAGATAAAATACAGCTGAAATGGAGATTCATGTTTCTGACCAGCATAGAAAGGGTCTTTAAACTCTTCAGCACCAAAAGAAACCAAATTAATTTAATATGGGATCAAAACACACAGCCTAAATGGAATATCTGTGTTTCACAATACACTGTGATCTTCTACCCCCAAATTTCCCAGGTTGCCATGATACACTTGTGAGAGACAGCGTAGTAGCAGCAGTGCCAGAGTAATTAATTACTAAAATCTCTCTCCTTTCTCTTCTCTCAGCAATTTGCCACAAACAAAATCTTGTTTCTCTCTTTGTTTAAGGCTTTTTCCAGATGTCAGTGATTTATCATACACAAAAAATGGTCCAAATGTCTTCAGTGCTTTTTTTTATTAATATTTGGTCAGTATTTCAATTTTTACCATCACTGTTTCATCAGTGAATATCATGTGAAAAAAATAAATTACAAAGCTTTCTCTTTCTGTCTCCCTCTCTCTTTCTCGTCTCTTCCTCTCCCCTGTTAAATGATTAAGGCTTTCTTTAGACATCAGTGAGTTTTCACAAGCGTAAAATAACAGTCCAAATGTCTTCAGATTTTTTCATTAGTATTTTGTCAGTGTTGCAATTTTTACCATCAGTATGTCATCAGTGATTTTTCACTTGTAAAAAAATAAAATCCAAAGCTTCTCCTATTCATTGCATTATTAATACACTGATGTAATTCTATGTGCTGTCCTTTATTTTCACTGACCAAATGACTTGTATAGGTAATTTTCCTCTGTGACACAAATAAGAAACCGACAAGAAGGCGTAATTTTTGCAGACACACTGCCCCCCCAAAAAAAAACCATAAAAGAATGTAAACGGCCCCATAGATTATAATATGTATGTGTTCTATCCTTGAAACCATAGATAGAACATGTACATGAAAAATGGACGCCTGAATGAGGCCTTTGGGATATTCAGAAGTATGAACAACAGTTAACCTTTGACTTACAGTTATACAGTACAATACAGCCAACTAGGATGCAAACAAAACAATGTTGCATCATATTGCATTCAACTGCTGGATAATAAATTGCTTAGTTTCTAATAGCTTTTTAGAATTGTTCTGCATTTTTTTATCCTGCTGAATAGCTAATCATGCTGCACTGTTCTCTAAAATAATTAGAACCTGTATTTTGGGAGGAACTAAAATAAATTCAACTCAGCCTTTCAGTAACACAGCAAAGCAATTGGCTTATTATTGCTACTGAACCTTCCTTCACTCTGCTAGTGCCTTTATGCAGCATTACATTTTTCTATCTGTAGCAAAACAATTAGTATAAATAAGAACACTGCAAATATTAATCAACATTTTATCAGAGGCAGCAATTATTAACAAATCACCCCATATTGCAGATTTATTTCCAGGATCCCGATTAGGAAAACTTCTATCAATACACATGAGTAACTTGGTGATGACAAAATACACTGCTCTAAAAAAAAAGGGAACACTTAAACAACAGAATATAACTCCAAGTAAATCAAACTTCTGTGAAATCAAACTGTCCACTTAGGAAGCAACACTGTTTGACAATCAATTTTACATGCTATTGTGCAAATGGAATAGACAACAGATGGAAATTATTGGCAATTATCAAGACACACTCAATAAAGCAGTGGTTCTGCAGGTGGGGACAACAGACCACATCTCAGTACCAATGCTTTCTGGCTGGTGTTTTGGTTACTTTAGAATGTTGGTTGTGCTTTCACACTCATGGTAGCATGAGTCGGACTCTAAAACCCACACAAGTGGCTCAGGTAGTGCAGCTCATCCAGGATGGCACATCAATGCGAGCTGTGGCAAGAAGGTTTGCTGTGTCTGTCAGCGTGGTGTCCAGAGGCTGGAGGCGCTACCAGGAGACAGGTAAATACGCCAGGAGATGTGGAGGGGGCCGTAGGAGGGCAACAACCCAGCAGCAGGACCGCTAAGTCAGCCTTTGTGCAATGAGTAACATGAGGAGAACTGCCAAGGCCCTTCAAAATGACCTGCAGCAGGCCATGAATGTCCATGTGTCTGCACAAATGCTTAGAAACTGACTCCATGAGGATGGTCTGAGTGCCCAACGTCCACAGATGGGGTTGTCGTCACAGCCCAACACCATGCAGGACGCTTGGCATTTGCCATAGAACACCAGGATTGGCAAATTCACCACTGGTGCCCTGTGCTCTTCACAGATGAAAGCAGTTTCAAACTGATCACATGTGACAGACGTGGTTTTGTTGGTTTTCAAAGACTGTATGGCCTTTCTCTCCTGGGCACTGATGTTGGATGCTTGTCTCCTGTTAGTGTCTATGATGGTGGATTTTATCAAATGCCTGAAGGAGTCTATATGTTTATCCAAATAAGGATTGTGTCCAGGTGGAGATGTCCAGTCTGACCTCTTCTTGGCTGTTAGGATTCCTTTTCCTTCAGTCTGAGTGTTTTCTGAATCACCTTGGATGAACCCCTTGGTTACCTCACAAAGACCTTTTTGAATCAGTGCTACCATCCAAGAACAATTCAAAACCAAATTACAAGAGCCACTAGAATATCAAGGAATCACCTGCTACATTACAAAGCTAAAGAAGAAAATAACCGGGTGCCTCCAAATCTGGAGGTGCTAAGGGGAGCTGCACAGAAATTACAACCTTTACTACAAAAAGAGGCCCACTTATAATCCATTTTTCCAGACCCCCCACTACTGTGTTTTAGGCAGCCCCCAAATCTAAGAAGCATCATTGTCAGAAGCTCACTGTCCTCTCCAAACAGCTGTTGGCATCTTTCCCTGCAACCAGAAAAAATGTAAAACCTTTCCATGTATAATGACCATGGAAAAGATAAAGTTCCCCAATTCACATCAGGACTGCAAGATCCCAGGTACTTTCAGATGTGTCACTTCTAATGTGGTGTACTTAATTATTTGTACTAAATGTCCAACTGGGGGTCTGTATGTAGTGGAGACAGGGCAAAAACTGAGGACAAGGATAAATTCTCACCACCACACAATAAGAGAAAAAAGAATGTGGCAAAACATTTTTGTATTCCAGATCACAGCACCATGGACATGGGATTACTTGTAATAAAAGGTAACTGCAAATCTCAGAGAGACAGAAAAGTCTGGGAGTATAAACTTATGACAACCTTTGACACTCTCAGTGCAGGAGTAAATGTGTCACATGGAATTATGTATTTTTGCATAAATTAAGGAATTTGCTCCTCAGACCTTGTGGGGGGCATCACAACACAGAACCAGACCCCAATCAGAGGACCATAAAACATTCTCACTCCTTAGCTATAAACTGTCCCAATATTTATGGACACATCTGTTTATCACTCTCCCATATTGATAGTTCTGCTTCACGTCACCTGTCTTATCTATGGGAATATACTTGTGTCCTGTTGTGAATAAATATGTGATTCTTCAGATTTTGCATTTTTCTATGCCTGATGAAAAGACCTGCGTAGTATCGAAAGCCTGCAATTTGTTACCATCTTTTCAGTTAGCCATTAAAAGGTATTTCCTGTATTGGTATTGACTAGGGTTGTGCGAAACAGATCGGCACTTTTCAAAAGTCGGTTTTCATGAAACCCGACCCGATCCCACTCTGGGATCGGGTCGGCGGTCGGCGATCTCTACTTAAAAGTCGGGTTTCGTTTTATATATATATATATATATATATAATTCAGACACATATATATATATATATATATATATTTATATTAACTTCAGCGCGATATAGCAGAAAAGCCGGTAATTCAATTACCGTCTTTTCATTTCTCCTGCCAAAACCCGACATGATTTGAGACATGGTTTACATACAGTAAACCATGTCATATCCCCCTTTTTTTTGCATATTCCACACTACTAATGTTAGTAGTGTGTATGTGCGAAATTTCAGTGCTCTAGCTCTTAAATTTAAGGGTTAAATCGCGGAAAAAATTGGCGTGGGCTCCCGCGCAATTTTCTCCGCCAGAGTAGTAAAGCTAGTGACTGAGGGCAGATATTAATAGCCTGGAGAGGGTCCACGGTTATTGCCCCCCCCTCCCCTGGCTAAAAACACCTGCCCCCAGCCACCCCAGAAAAGGCACATCTGTAAGATGCGCCTATTCTTGCACTTGGCCACTCTCTTCCCATTCCCGTTTAGCGGTGGGATATGGGGTAATGAAGGGTTAATGCCACCTTGCTATTGTAAGTTGACATTAGGCCAGATTAATAATGGAGAGGCGTCAATTATGACACCTATCCATTATTAATCCAATTGTATGAAAGAGTTAAAAAAAACACACACACAATATTAAAAAGTATTTTAATGAAATAAACACACCGTTTGTTGTAATATTTTATTGTACGCTCAATCCACTCGCTGAAGACCCTCGCTCTGTAACAAATAAAAAATAATAAACCAACAATATACATACCTTCCGTAGATCTGTAACGTCCCACGTTGTAAATCCATCTGAAGGGGTTAAAATATTTTACAGCCAGGAGCTCTGCTAATGCAGCGCTGCTCGTGGCTGTAAACCCCAGCGAATGAAGGTAATGTAGGTCAATGACCTGTAGTTACCTTCATTTGCGGTGATGCGCCCCCTGCTGGATGTCCCTGGAGCATGGGAATAGTTCCCAGGCTCGAGGTCATATGAGGACATAGCCGGGATATAATGGATCAAAGTGGTGTTTATAATACAAGTATAACAATCACATGTTGTGGTCCAACATACATCTCAATAGATGTGTGGTTATTTGATTTTAGTAATTGCTATTTGATTGACTTAATAACACTAATATAGGTTAAATTTTAATCCTCATTCCACCCCTTCCCCCCCCCCCCCCCGTCATAAGGCTTGGAGGATAACCATGCTCAATTGTGGACGTGTGCTTCCAAAGCAGTAGTGTTAACTTCTAGGAAACAGTTGATTGGTGGGATAATGTCAAGGTGTCTTATTTATATATTTTTTTAATTTAATTGGCTTTAATAAAAAGTGCATCTTTGATCTAGCTTTGCAGAGAACTTTGTAGTGAAACAAATGTGAACAAGTCACTGGGCATGTCCAGCAGTTGCATAAGTTTAGGGCTCCTGGGACTGAGGACCTAACACCGGCACACAGCAGCTTCCAGCCGGAATCCTTACCTTCATAACACAAACACAGGCTGCAGGTAACTGAAGGCTCCAGGAGCATGATGACCAGGGGAGAACCCAGAAATGTGATCCACACAAAAATTGGAGGACTTCTTTTCCAGAGCGAAGCCTGCTGGGAGTTCAGTTAAAATGGTGCCTGCAACTCCCTCTGGATCCTCTCACGCCTCACTTGGCGTGGGGGGAGTTGCAGTGGACATGGGTGCAGGAGCATAATGTACCTCTCACAAAAGGACATATGGAGAGTCTCCTCCCTTCCTTAAGAGCCTCATTAAGAGAGGACTTGAACTCCATGCTGGGGGAGATGGAGAGATCTACAGCATGGGAGAACACACTTCCCATGTGGAGAATAAGATGGCAGAATTCACCACATCATATAATGCCCTGATTGATGACAGTGAGGCTCTGAGGGAAGAATTAGCCCAGCTTAGTAACAAAGTATATGATCTAGAGGACAGATCTAGAAGGAATAATGTTCACATAAGAGGCATCCCAAAGGGGATTGCTGATAACAGCCTACACACTTTCCTGCAATCATTTCTGCCATCAGTTCCCCCTGATTTAACCCCTAGAGATCTGATGGTGGATAGTGTTCATAGAACCGCTAAACTACGGCATATAAATCCTAATCTCCTTAGAAACACATTAGCCAGACTGCATTTTTTCACCACTAAAGAAACCTTTCTGCAAAGATTAAGGAAGAACCCAAGCCTGCCAGAGAATTTGCAAAACTTCCAAGTTTTTCCAGACCTTTGTACAGCATCTTTGGGTAAAGGGAGGGAATATGCACCGGATTCAAGTTAGTCTGCAGTTAGCTATTAGTTAAAAGCGATTTATGTGAATAACTTCTGAACAACACATAGATGTGATCATTTTTTGGCAAATATTATTCAGGACATTGAGCTGGTCATTTTGAGTATGTCATAGCTGTTTTCGTTCTGACCCAATGTCAGCTGACAGATCACCAGTGAGGCCAAATTGTGGAATTACGCCCGTCATTTTACAAGCGCGCTTGGAGACAAAAAGACACCTCACACATTCTGTGAGCAAGTCACTTTTATCTGAAGTAATAGAGCAAGAAGCAATATTTTATACCATTTACAACAAATGTAACTCTCAATGTAATTCATGTAGCCCCTACCATCACCCAGGGTCATACTGACCTTTATTCTCTCACGAACCCAGAGCATGTTGTGACTGACTATTGAGAACATACATGATAAGAAGTGGAAAGGAGACTAGCAGACTACTACAACAACAGATTCTAGAAATTCTAACAATTAAATTCAAAAGGCACTTAAAGGCAAACTATTAGCCCTTCTATATCAAGCACTAGTGGGTCAGGGTACCTCTTTTCAATTTGAAGTTATGTGCAATTGAGTACGTTTGATTATACGCGACATAAATAAGCGATTTACGTGAATAACCCAGGACCACAAGTAGTCAAAATAAACATCTCAAAGTTCTGAACAAAATTTTACCAAAACAATATCCACTCTATGTATAATTCATCATACATGAAAATCTAACAGCTAATTCACCATGCATGAAAATCTAATAGCTAACAAATAACTAATAGCTAACTGCAGACTAACTTGTGTCTGGTTTCCATGAACTAGCTGCAGTGCCTGCAAACTCCATCTGAGGGCTGCCAGAATGTAGGCTAATTAAATTCAGGTAAAGGTCACTGTGGGGTGAATGTGAGAGGATGGGGGCAGGGTGGGCACTGAAGGGGTAATGGAGGGAGGACACTGCAAGGGCCTTATTATTATACTTACTATAATAGTGTTTTGTGCTCGGCGCCACATCACATGTAATAAGTGTTGTTTGGGGGGCTGATGGGACGATAGGGGGCTTATTATTCTTACAGCCGGGGTCTTATAAGCCCCAGCCTGTTAGTATAACAAGCCCCCATACCGTAACCATGTCGTGAGCTGCATTATATGAAATGCTGTCATAGTAAGTAGGGTTGAGCGAAACGGATCGTTCATTTTCATAAGTCGCCGACTTTTGGCAAAGTCGGGTTTCATGAAACCCGACCTGATCCCTGTGTGGGGTCGGCCATGCGGTACGCGACTTTCGCGCCAAAGTCCCGTTTCAATTACGCTAAAAGCGCCATTTCTCAGCCAATGAAGGTGGATGCAGACTGTGGGCAGCGTGATGACATAGGTCTCAGTCCCCACCATCTTAAAAAAGGGCATTGCAGTGATTGGCTTGCTTTCTACGGCGTCACAAGGGCTATAAAGGGGTGTGCACGCCGACCGCCATCTTACTGCTGCTGATCTGAGTATAGGGAGAGGTTGCTGCCACTTTGTCAGAAGCAGGGATAGCGTTAGGTAGGGTACATTAACCCCCAAACCGCTTGTGCTGTAGCGATTTCCACTGTCCAACACCACCTGTTGTTTGCAGGGACAGTGGAGGCTAAATTTTTTTTTCCTCAGCGCTGTAGCTCATTGGGTTTCCCTAGAAGGCTCCCTGATAGCTGCATTGCTGTTTGTACGCCGCTGTGCAAACCAACTGCTTTTTTCAAAGCACAAATCCTGTTGCTCCTTCCTTTCTGCACAGCTATCTTGTTTGTTTGTCCACACTTTTGACTTTTTTGTGCAGCAGTCCACTCCTTGTTATTGCTGCCTGCCATACTTTGCTGAGATTACTGCAGGGAGATAGTAATTGTAGGACAGTCTCTTTTTTTTTTTTTTCGTTATATCTCTTCAAGCCACTTCCTGCCACAGAAAATATACTCTAATACAGTGGCCCAGATTTATTCACTAGTCTCCCTGAAGAAAAAAAAATAAAGGGTGCAGATTAAAATTGACAAATCTGCATCCGTGGCAGTCCTGTGTGTGGCATCTGTGTCTCATTTTCTGGGACAGAAAACATACAGTCTAACAGTGGGCCTGATTTCTTGCCAATTCTCACATAAATAAATAAAAATTAGTGGGAGATTAAGATTGGCATTTCTGCTTCGGTGCCAGTGCTGTGTGTGGCATCTGTCTCTAATTTTGTGCCACAGAAACCCTAGTGTGTAATACTGGGCCAGATTATTTTTAAATTCTCCCAGGAAAAACAAAAAATAGTGGGAGATTAAGTTTGGCATTTCTGCTTCGGTGCCAGTCCTGTGTGTGCCACCTGTCTCAAATTTTGTGCCACATTAAACCTAGTGTGTAATACTGGGCCAGATATCTTTTAAATTCTCCCTGAAAAAAAAAAAGTAGTGGGAGATTAAGATTGGCATTTCTGCTTCAGTGCCACTCCTGTGTGTGCCACCTGTCTCAAATTTTGTGCCACATTAAACCTAGTGTGTAATACTGGACCAGATTTCTTTTAAATTCTCCCTGAAAAAAAAATAGTGTGAGATTAAGATTGGCAATTCTGCCTCATTGCCAGTGCTGCGTGTGGCATCTGTCTCTAATTTTGTGCCACAGAACATATACTGTATAAGAGTGGGCCACATTTCTTCAATATTCTCCCAGAAAAAATAAAAATGGGGAGATTTTTATTGGTAGTGTCTGCATCAGCGTCAGTCCTGTTAGTGGCATATATGTCTGCCACTGAAGCTGTGTACTGTTATACATTGGGCCTGATTTTCCCTGCAGTCTCACACACCTATAAAGGGATATATAAATCCAACAGAAGTTTGAATTCACCTTGTATCTGCTTTAACAGTAACAAATACCGTTAGTTTGGTTATGTTTTTCAAACAATGAGGAAGTCTGGTGGAAGAGGTCGTGGCCGTGGGCGGTCATTGTCAGCTGGTAATGATGGTAGTGGTGGTGGAGCATCAGGTGGTCATGGGAAAAGCAATATAGCACCTAAGTCTCGAGTTGTGGAGCCAGGTTCGTCGTCTGGCTACACAAGGCCTCGAACGCTCCCTTTTCTGGGAGTAGGAAAACGCCTTTTAAAGCCGGAGCAGCAAGAGCAAGTTTTGGCTTTCCTTGCTGACTCAGCCTCTAGCTCTTTTGCCTCCTATTCTGAAACTGGTAAATGTAAAAGCAGCGCGTCGTTAGTGGATGTTCATGGTCAGGGACAAGTCGCTTCTTTGTCCTCTTCAGCAAAAACAACAACAGAGAAGGATGCGTCAGGCGACACAACCGGTTACTCCATGGAGCTCTTTACACATACCGTTCCTGGGTTAGAAAGTGAAACAGTTAACAAGCCATGCCCATTACAAGTTGAATCGGACATGGAGTGCACAGATGCGCAGCCACAGCCAGATTACTATGCTGTTCCTTTGACTCAGACCAGAACATTGCCCTCGCACTGTACTGATCCAGAATCAGACCCTGATGAGACTATGGTGCCCCGTCACGGACGCTATACCACCGGCTTACACAGTGACACAGACGAAGTTGCACACGAGATAGAAGAGGAGGTCATAGATGACCCAATTGTTGACCCCGATTGGCAGCCATTGGGGGAAGAGGGTGCAGGCGGCAGTAGCTCTGAAGCGGAGGAGGAGGAGCTGCAGCAGGCATCCACATCGCAACAGGTTCCATCTGCCAGGCCCGTATCTGGCCAAAAACGCATGGCAAAACCAAAACCAGTTGTAGGACAGCGTGGTCATCCGGTTAAACAAGCTCAGTCTGCAATGCCTGAAAAGGCATCCGATAGTAGAAAGAGTGCAGTCTGGCATTTCTTTAAACAACATCCAAATGATCAGCGTAAAGTCATCTGTCAAAAATGTTCAACTACCTTAAGCAGAGGTCAGAATCTTAAAAGTCTAAATACAAGTTGCATGCATAGACATTTAACCACCATGCATTTGCAAGCCTGGACTAACTACCAAACTTCCCTTAAGGTTGTAGCACCCTCGGCCAATGAAGCTTGTCAGCATCGCTACATCCTTTCCCTCACTGTAAGCACACCATTTCCCTCACCACCAGCAGTAAATGTGCAGGTTTCATCGCCAGGCCAAAGCAGTGAGGGAATCACCAGTTTTGTAGTAGGAAACACTGCATGTAGGGCACCAGCAAGAATACCATCACCAACCCTCTCTCAGTCTGCCATGTCCACCGGCACCCCCGCTAGTTCCACCATATGCAGCTCTCCAGTCCAGCTCACCCTACATGAGACTCTCATTAGGAAAAGGAAGTACTCATCCTCGCATCCGCATACACAGGGTTTGAATGCCCACATTGCTAGACTAATCTCATTAGAGATGATGCCCTACCGGTTAGTTGAAGGCGAAGCTTTCAAAGCCCTGATGGACTACGCTGTACCATGCTACGAGCTACCCAGTCGACACTTCTTTTCGAGAAAAGCCATCCCAGCCCTCCACCAGCATGCAAAAGACCGCATCATCCATGCACTCAGGCAATCTATGAGTACAAAGGTGCACCTGACAACAGATGCATGGACCAGTAGGCATGGCCAGGGACGTTACGTGTCCATCACGGCACACTGGGTTAATGTGGTGGATGCAGGGTCCACAGGGAACAGCAATATTGGGACAGTTCTGCCTAGCCCACGGTCTAGGAAACAGTTGGCTGTAGGCGTTCGCCGCCCCCCTCCTCCTCATCCTCCTGCAGAAGCGAGAGCTCGTGCACAGACCGCAGTCACACAACCACTCCATCCGCAGCTGCCCATGTTGCACTCGAGGTGTCCCATTATAGGACAGCTAGTGGCAAGCGTCAGCAGGCTGTATTGGCAATGAAGTGTTTGGGCGACAACAGACACACCGCGGAAGTTCTGTCCGAGTTCTTGCAGAAAGAAACTCAGTCATGGCTGGGCACTGTACATCTTGAGGCAGGCAAGGTAGTGAGTGATAGCGGAAGGATTTTTATGGCTGCCATAGCCCTTTCACAACTGAAACACATTCTTTGCCTGGCTCACACCTTAAAACTGGTGGTGCAGTGCTTCCTGAAAAGTTGTCCGGGGTTACCCGACCTGCTCCTCAAAGTGCGCAGACTTTGATCGCATATCCATTCGCCCGTGCACTCCAGCCATATGCAGAACCATCAGCGGTCTTTGAACCTTCCACAGCATCGCCTGTTATGATCTGGTGGCCTTGGAGCAGCATGAGACGTACTCTGGAGAAGGTGGTCCCTGTACTGACTGCAAACCCTGATACTAGCAGCGCAACTAAAAGTAGCCGTGGGGGGTACCTGACACTCCCTAGACCCCTCGACACAGCCTAAGATCTAACTACCCCTAAAGACAGAAACAGGAAACCTATCTTGCCTCAGAGAAAATCCCCAAAGGATAGATAGCCCCCCACAAATATTGACTGTGAGAGGAGAGGGAAAAAACATACGCAGATATGAAATCAGATTTTAGCATAGGAGGCCATACTAGCTAAAAAGAAAGAATAGAACAGAGTACTATGCGGTCAGTATTAAAACACTAGAAAATATCCACCACAGAAAATACGGATCACCACATCTGACTAAAGACATGGGGGGTATATCTGCATCTCCAGAGAAATAGCTAGGCTGCAAAAAATCCTTCACAGACCAAGCTGGACAAGACAAAAACATGAAAATGCACAACACTATTAGGTCCACAGCAGGTGGACAGCAAAAACAAAGCCAGGACTTATCTTTGGAGAAAAGCACAGCAAACTGGAGAGACCAGCAGGGAAGTGAATCCTTTAAGAACAATGGACAACTGGCACTGGCTAAAGGATCCAGCAAAGCTATATACCCCAGTCAGTTTTGCAATTAGTAGATACACCTGTCCACTCCTGCAGTCCAGTCACAACTGCATTACCCTCTACAACCACTGGAAGGAGCCCAAAAGCTGAATTCACAACAGTACCCCCCCTTGAGGAGGGGTAACTGAACCCTCACCAGAGCCCCCAGGCCGATCAGGATGAGCCCGATGAAAGGCACGAACCAAATCAACGGCATGGACATCAGAGGCAGAAACCCAAGAATTATCCTCCTGGCCATAACCCTTCCATTTGACAAGGTACTGAAGCTTCCGCCTCAAAAAACGGGAATTCAAAATGTTCTGAACAACATATTCCAACTCCCCATCAACCAATACAGGGGCCAGAGGATCAACAGAGGGAACAACGGGCTCCACATATTTCCGCAACAAAGATCTATGGAAGTCGTTATGAATAGCAAAAGAGGCCGGAAGCGCCAGGCGAAAGGACACCGGATTAATAATCTCAGAAATCCTATAAGGACCAATAAATCGAGGCTTAACCCCTCTGTGACCTTAGACGTACTATCCCGTCGAGGTGCCCTGGGCTTATCTGACCCTGGACGGGATAGTACGTCATAGCCGATCGGCCGCGTTCACGGGGGGAGCACGGCCGATCGCGGCCGGGTGTCAGCTGCTTATCGCAGCTGACATCCGGCACTATGTGCCAGGAGCGGTCACGGACCGCCCCCGGCACATTAACCCCTGGCACACCGCGATCAAAGATGATCGCGATGTGCCGGCGGTACAGGGAAGCACCGCGCAGGGAGGGGGCTCCCTGCGGGCTTCCCTGAGCCCCCCGCAGCAACGCGATGTGATCGCGTTGCTGCGAGGGTCTCCTCACCTCCCTCCCTGCTCGAGCCCCGGATCCAAGATGGCCGCGGATCCGGGTCCTGCAGGGAGGGAGGTGGCTTCACAGAGCCTGCTCAGAGCAGGCACTGTGAAGCAGCCTGCACTCCTATCAGATCAGTGATCTGACAGAGTGCTGTGCAAACTGTCAGATCACTGATCTGTGATGTCCCCCCCTGGGACAAAGTAAAAAAGTAAAAAAAAAAATTTCCAAATGTGTAAAAAAAATAAAAAAAAATATTCCAAAATAATGAAAAAAAAAAAAAATATTATTCCCATAAATACATTTCTTCATCTAAATAAAAAAAAAAAACCAATAAAAGTACACATATTTAGTATCGCCGCGTCCGTAACGGCCCGACCTATAAAACTGGCCCACTAGTTAACCCCTTCAGTAAACACCGTAAGAAAAAAAAAAAAAAAACGAGGCAAAAAACAACGCTTTATTATCATACCGCCGAACAAAAAGTGGAATAACACGCGATCAAAAGGACAGATATAAATAACCATGGTACCGCTGAAAGCGTCATATTGTCCCGCAAAAAACGAGCCGCCAAACAGCATCATCAGCAAAAAAATAAAAAAGTTATAGTCCTGAGAATAAAGCGATGCAAAAATAATTATTTTTTCTGTAAAATAGTTTTTATCGTATAAAAGCACCAAACCATAAAAAAATGATATAAATGAGGTGTCGCTGTAATCGTACTGACCCGAAGAATAAAACTGATTTATCAATTTTACCAAACGCGGAACGGTATAAACGCCTCCCCCAATAGAAATTCATGAATAGCTGGCTTTTGGTCATTCTTCCTCACAAAAATCGGAATAAAAAGCGATAAAAAAATGTCACGTGCCCAAAAATGTTTTCAATAAAAACGTCAACTCGTCCCGCAAAAAACAAGACCTCACATGACTCTGTGGACCAAAATATGGAAAAATTATAGCTCTCAAAATGTGGTATTGCAAAAAATATTTTTTGCAATAAAAAGGGTCTTTCAGTGTGTGACGGCTGCCAATCATAAAAATCCGCTAAAAAACTCGCTATAAAAGTAAATCAAACCCCCCTTCATCACCCCCTTAGTTAGGGAAAAATAAAAAAAAATGTATTTATTTCCATTTTCCCATTAGGGCTAGGGTTAGGGCTAGGGTTAGGGCTAGGGCTAGGGTTAGGGCTAGGGTTAGGGCTAGGGTTAGGGCTAGGGTTAGGGTTAGGGCTAGGGTTAGGGCTAGGGTTAGGGCTAGGGTTAGGGCTAGGGCTAGGGCTAGGGTTAGGGCTAGGGTTAGGGCTAGGGTTAGGGCTAGGGTTAGGGCTAGGGTTAGGGCTAGGATTAGGGTTAGGGTTAGGGTTGGGGCTACAGTTAGGGTTGGGGCTAAAGTTAGGGTTAGGGTTTAGATTACATTTACAGTTGGGAATAGGGTTGGGATTAGGGTTAGGGGTGTGTCAGGGTTAGAGGTGTGGTTAGGGTTACCGTTGGAATTAGGGTTAGGGGTGTGTTTAGATTAGGGTTTCAGTTATAATTGGGGGGTTTCCACTGTTTCGGCACATCAGGGGCTCTCCAAACACGACATGGCGTCCGATCTCAATTCCAGCCAATTCTGCGTTGAAAAAGTAAAACAGTGCTCCTTCCCTTCCGAGCTCTCCTGTGTGCCCAAACAGGGGTTTACCCCAACATATGGGGTATCAGCGTACTCAGGACAAATTGGACAACAACTTTTGTGGACCAATTTCTCCTGTTACCCTTGGGAAAATACAAAACTGGGGGCTAAAAAATAATTTTTGTGGGAAAACAAAAAGATTTTTTATTTTCACGGCTCTGCGTTATAAACTGTAGTGAAACACTTGGGGGTTCAAAGTTCTCACAACACATCTAGATAAGTTCATTGAGGGGTCTAGTTTCCAATATGGGGTCACTTGTGGGGGGTTTCTACTGTTTAGGTACATTAGGGGCTCTGCAAACGCAATGTGACGCCTGCAGACCAATCCATCTAAGTCTGCATTCCAAATGATGCTCCTTCCCTTCCGAGCCCTCCCATGCGCCCAAACGGTGGTTCCCCCCCACATATCGGGTATCAGCGTACTCAGGACAAATTGGACAACAACTTTTGTGGACCAATTTCTCCTGTTACCCTTGGGAAAATACAAAACTGGGGGCTAAAAAATAATTTTTGTGGGAAAACAAAAAGATTTTTTATTTTCACGGCTCTGCGTTATAAACTGTAGTGAAACACTTGGGGGTTCAAAGTTCTCACAACACATCTAGATAAGTTCATTGAGGGGTCTAGTTTCCAATATGGGGTCACTTGTGGGGGGTTTCTACTGTTTAGGTACATTAGGGGCTCTGCAAACGCAATGTGACGCCTGCAGACCAATCCATCTAAGTCTGCATTCCAAATGATGCTCCTTCCCTTCCGAGCCCTCCCATGCGCCCAAACGGTGGTTCCCCCCCACATATCGGGTATCAGCGTACTCAGGACAAATTGGACAACAACATTTAGGGTCCAATTTCTCCTGCTAACCTTGGAAAAATACAAAACTGGGGGCTAAAATATAATTTTTGTGGAAAAAAAAATATTTTTTATTTGCATGGCTCTGCGTTATAAACTGTAGTGAAATACTTGGGGGTTCAAAGCTCTCACAACACATCAAGATGAGTTCCTTAGGGGGTCTACTTTCCAAAATGGTGTCACTTGTGGGGGGTTTCTACTGTTTAGGTACATTAGGGGCTCTGCAAACGCAATGTGACGCCTGCAGACCATTCCATCTAAGTCTGCATTCCAAATGGCGCTCCTTCCCTTCCGAACCCTCCCATGCGCCCAAACGGTGGTTCCCCCCCACATATGGGGTATCAGCGTACTCAGGACAAATTGGACAACAACTTTTGTGGTCCAATTTCTCCTCTTACCCTAGGGAAAATACAAAACTGGGGGCTAAAAAATAATTTTTGTGGGAAAAAAATTTTGTTTTATTTTTATGGCTCTGCATTATAAACTTCTGTGAAGCCCTTGGTGGGTCAAAGTGCTCACCACACATCCAGATAAGTTCCTTAGGGGGTCTACTTTCCAAAATGGTGTCACTTGTGGGGGGTTTCAATGTTTAGGCACATCAGTGGCTCTCCAAACGCAACATGGCGTCCCATCTCAATTCCTGTCAATTTTGCATTGAAAAGTCAAACGGCGCTCCTTCCCTTCCGAGCTCTCCCATGCGCCCAAACAGTGGTTTACTGCCACATATGGGGTATCAGCGTACTCGGGACAAATTGGACAACAACTTTTGAGGTCCAATTTCTTCTCTTACCCTTGGAAAAATAAAAAATTGGGGGCAAAAATATAATTTTTGTGAAAAAATATGATTTTTTATTTTTACGGTTCTGCATTATAAACTTCTGTGAAGCACTTGGTGGGTCAAAGTGCTCACCACACCTCTAGATAAGTTCCTTAGGGGGTCTACTTTCCAAAATGGTGTCACTTGTGGGGGGTTTCAATGTTTAGGCACATCAGTGGCTCTCCAAACGCAACATGGCGTCCCATCTCAATTTCTGTCAATTTTGCATTGAAAAGTCAAACTGCGCTCCTTCCCTTCCGAGCTCTCCCATGCGCCCAAACAGTGGTTTACTGCCACATATGGGGTATCAGCGTACTCAGGACAAATTGGACAACAACTTTTGAGGTCCAATTTCTTCTCTTACCCTTGGAAAAATAAAAAATTGGGGGCAAAAATATAATTTTTGTGAAAAAATATGATTTTTTATTTTTACGGTTCTGCATTATAAACTTCTGTGAAGCACTTGGTGGGTCAAAGTGCTCACCACACATCCAGATAAGTTCCTTAGGGGGTCTACTTTCCAAAATGGTGTCACTTGTGGGGGGTTTCAATGTTTAGGCACATCAGTGGCTCTCCAAACGCAACATGGCGTCCCATCTCAATTCCTGTCAAGTTTGCATTGAAAAGTCAAATAGCGCTCCTTCCCTTCCGAGCTCTCCCATGCGCCCAAACAGTGGTTTACTGCCACATATGGGGTATCAGCGTACTCAGGACAAATTGGACAACAACTTTTTGGGTCCAATTTCTCCTGTTACCCTTGGTAAAATAAAACAAATTGGAGCTGAAGTAAATTTTTTGTGTAAAAAAGTTAAATGTTCATTTTTATTTAAACATTCCAAAAATTCCTATTAAACACCTGAAGGGTTAATAAACTTCTTGAATGTGGTTTTGAGCACCTTGAGGGGTGCAGTTTTTAGAATGGTGTCACACTTGGGCATTTTCTATCATATAGACCCCTCAAAATGACTTCAAATGAGACGTGGTCCCTAAAAAAAAATGGTGTTGTAAAAATGAGAAATTGCTGGTCAACTTTTAACCCTTATAACTCCCTAACAAAAAAAAAAATTGGTTCCAAAATTATGCTGATGTAAAGGAGACATGTGGGAAATGTTACTTATTAAGTATTTTGTGTGACATATCTCTGTGATTTAATTGCATAAAAATTCAAAGTTTGAAAATTGCGAAATTTTCAAAATTTTCGCCAAATTTCCGTTTTTTTCACAAATAAACGCAGGTACTATCAAAGAAATTTTACCACTATCATGAAGTACAATATGTCACGAGAAAACAATGTCAGAATCACCAGGATCCGTTGAAGCGTTTCGGAGTTATAACCTCATAAAGGGACAGTGGTCAGAATTGTAAAAATTGGCCTGGTCATTAACGTGCAAACCACCCTTGGGGGTAAAGGGGTTAAACTTAGGGGAAGAAACCTTCATAGGAACATGACTGGAAGATAACCAAACCAGATCACCAACCCGAAGCCGGGAACCAACACACCGACGACGGTTAGCAAAACGCTGAGCCTCCTCCTGAGACAGCACCAAATTGTCCACCACACAAGCCCAAATCTGCTGCAACCTGTCGACCACAGAATCCATACCAGGAAGGTCAGAAGGCTCAACCTGCCCAGAAGAAAAACGAGGATGAAAACCAAAATTCCAAAAAAAAGGCGAAACCAAAGTAGCTGAACTAGCCCTATTATTAAGGGCAAACTCGGCCAATGGTAAAAAAGCCACCCAATCATCCTGATCAGCAGACACAAAGCATCTCAAATAGGTCTCCAAGGTCTGATTAGTTCACTTAGTCTGGCAATTTGTCTGAGGATGAAATGCAGAGGAAAAAGACAAATCAATGCCCAGCTTGGCACAAAAGGCCCGCCAAAACCTAGAAACAAACTGGGAACCTCTGTCGGACACAATATTCTCCGGAATACCATGCAAACGTACCACATGCTGAAAAAAAAACGGAACCAAATCAGAAGAAGAAGGCAATTTAGGGAAAGGCACCAAATGAACCATCTTAGAAAATCGGTCACAGACAACCCAGATAACCGACATTCTTTGGGAAACAGGAAGATCGGAAATAAAATCCATAGAAATATGTGTCCAAGGTCTCTCAGGGACCGGCAATGGCAAAAGCAACCCACTAGCGCGGGAACAGCAAGGCTTAGCCCGTGCACAAATCCCACAGGACTGCACAAAAGAACGCACATCCCGTGACAAAGAAGGCCACCAAAAGGACCTACTAACCAAATCTCTGGTACCAAAAATCCCAGGATGGCCAGCCAACACAGAACAATGAACCTCAGAAATCACTTTACTAGTCCATCTATCAGGAACAAACAGTTTCCCCACAGGACAACAGTCAGGCTTATCAGCCTGAAATTCCTGAAGAACCCGTCGCAAATCAGGGGAGATGGCAGAAAGAATCACCCCTTCCTTCAAAATGCCGACCGGCTCAAGAACCCCAGGGGAATCAGGAAAAAAACTCCTAGAGAGGGCATCCGCCTTAATATTCTTAGTACCAGGAATGTACAAGACCACAAAATCAAAACGGGAGAAAAACAGGGACCATCGAGCCTGTCTAGGATTCAGCCGTTTGGCAGACTCGAGGTAAATCAGATTCTTATGATCGGTCAGGACCACAATACGGTGCTTGGCCCCCTCAAGCCAATGTCGCCACTCCTCAAATGCCCACTTCATAGCCAACAACTCCCGATTGCCGACATCATAATTGCGTTCCACAGGCGAAAACTTCCGAGAAAAGAAGGCACACGGTTTCATCAAGGAACCATCAGAATTCCTCTGAGACAAAACGGCCCCTGCCCCAATCTCAGACGCGTCAACCTCAACCTGAAATGGAAGAGAAACATCTGGCTGGCGCAACACAGGGGCAGAAGTAAATTGGCGTTTAAGCTCCTGAAAGGCAGAAACAGCCGCGGATGACCAATTCGTCACATCAGCACCTTTCTTGCTCAAATCGGTTAGAGGTTTAACCACACTGGAGAAGTTGGCAATGAAACGACGATAAAAATTAGCAAAGCCCAAGAATTTCTGAAGGCTCTTCACAGATGTGGGCTTAATCCAATCATGAATGGCATGAACCTTAACCGGATCCATTTCTATAGATGAGGGGGAAAAAATGAAACCCAAAAAAGAAACCTTCTGCACTTCAAAGAGGCACTTTGACCCCTTCACAAACAAAGCATTATTACGGAGGATCTGAAATACCATCCTGACCTGTTTCACATGAGACTCCCAATCATTGGAAAAAATCAAAATATCATCCAAATATACAACCATGAATTTATCAAGATAACTCCGAAAGATATCATGCATGAAGGATTGGAACACAGGTGGGGCATTAGAGAGTCCGAATGGCATCACAAGGTATTCAAAATGGCCTTCGGGCGTATTAAATGCAGTTTTCCATTCATCACCCTGCTTGATACGAATAAGATTATATGCCCCTCGAAGGTCAATCTTAGTAAACCAGCTAGACCCCTTAATCCTAGCAAACAAATCAGTAAGCAAACGCAAGGGGTATTGAAATTTAACCGTGAGATTATTCAAGAGGCGATAATCAATACAGGGTCTCAAGGAGCCATCCTTCTTGGCAACAAAAAAGAACCCCGCTCCCAACGGTGAAGAAGATGGCCGAATATGCCCTTTCTCCAAAGACTCCTTAATATAGCTGCGCATGGCGGTATGTTCAGGCACAGACAGGTTGAAAAGTCGGCCCTTAGGGAACTTACAACCTGGAATCAAATCAATAGCACAATCACAGTCCCTATGCGGCGGAAGGGAACTGGATTTGGGCTCATCGAATACATCTTGGAAGTCAGACAAAAACTCAGGAACTTCAGAAGAGGGGGGAGAGGAGATTGACATCAAAGGAACCTGATCATGAACCCCCTGACAACCCCAACTAGTCACAGACATGGATTTCCAATCTTACACCGGATTATGTAGCTGCAACCATGGAAAACCCAGCACAATATCATCATGCAAATTATGCAACACCATGCACATGGTCAGCTGTGTCCAAAACTGAGGTTTATTTTTAGCCAACGGTGTAGCATCAATGCCCCTCAAAGGAATAGGGTTCTGCAAAGGCTGCAAAGGAAAACCACAACAATATGGAGAGGAGTCTTCTGCTCACGGAGCAGACGCTCAATGGGACAGATGAGGGGGGGGATGGTGGGATGGAGCTGCAGGACAATGAAGTAGCAAGCTGGGTGACAGTTAGGAAGCGGGGTAGAGGGAAGAGTGCCAGGGAGGCTAGTCCTGATCTGGAACACCCCAATAAGTTTGCTAAGTTGGCAGATGAGGGGGGTGCCAGTACAGGGGTAGCACTGCTGCAGCCAGGCATGTCCTCTGAAAGCCAGAGGAGTGACTGCTCCAGTAAGGAGGGAAATAGGAGAGCAGGGCAGGCCAGACAGGTGCTGGTAGTGGGCGACTCAATTATTAGGGGAACAGATAGGGCAATCTGTCACAAAGACAGGGATCGTCGAACGGTGTGCTGCCTACCTGGCGCTCGAGTCCGACACATCGCTGATCGGGTGGACAGATTATTGGGAGGGGCTGGTGACGACCCAGCGGTCATGGTGCACATTGGCACTAATGACAAAGTTAGAGGTAGGTGGAAGGTCCTTAAAGATGATTTCTGGGAATTAGGCTGCAAGCTGAAAGCAAGGACCTCCAACGTGGTATTTTCCGAAATACTGCCGGTACCACGTGCCACGCCAGAGAGGCAACGGGAGATTAGGGAGGTTAATAAGTGGCTCAAGAATTGGTGTAGGAAAGAGGGGTTTGGGTTCCTGCAGAACTGGGCCGACTTCTCAGTTGGCTACAGGCTCTACGCTAGGGATGGGCTGCACCTCAATGTGGAGGGTGCAGCTGTGCTGGGGGAGAGAATGGCTAGAAGGTTGGAGGAGTGTTTAAACTAGGAATTGGGGGGGAGGGTATTCATTTTATAGGAGGGGAAGATAGTGCAGACAGAGACCTGGGCACAAATAAGGAAGTTGGGGGTGGCGGTGGCATGGGGGGTGGGGTCAGAACAGTTAATAATTTAAGAAATAGAAGTACAGAGAGGAACATAAAGTGCATGTATACTAATGCCAGAAGCCTCACCAACAAAATGGATGAATTAGAACTAATGTTGTTGGAGCATAATTATGACATGGTGGGGATATCTGAAACGTGGCTGGATGAGAGCCATGACTGGGCTGTTAACTTGCAGGGCTATAGCCTGTTCAGAAATGACCGTACAGATAAGCGAGGGGGAGGGGTGTGTCTATATGTAAAATCATCCTTAAAACCCATCCTGCGCGATAATATAGGTGAATTTAATGAAAATGTAGAATCCCTGTGGGTGGAGATAAGGGGAGGGGGAAAAAATAATAAATTACTGATAGGGGTTTGTTATAAATCTCCAAAAATAATGGAAGCAATGGAGAATATCCTCGTAAAGCAAATAGATGAAGCTGCGACTCAAGGAGAAGTCATTATTATGGGGGACTTCAACTACCCTGAAATAGATTGGGGAACAGAAACCTGCAGTTCCAGCAAAGGTAATCGGTTTTTGACAATTATGAGAGACAATTACCTTTCACAACTGGTTCAGGACCCAACAAGAAGGGGGGCACTGCTAGACCTAATATTAACCAACAGGCCAGACCGCATATCAAATATAAGGGTTGGGGGTCACTTGGGAAATAGCGATCACAAAATAATAAGTTTTCATGTATCCTTTAAAAAGATGTGTAGTAGAGGGGTTACAAGGACACTAAACTTCAGGAGGGCAAATTTCCAACGGATGAGAGAGGATCTTGGTGCAATTAACTGGAACGATATCCTGAGACACAAAAATACACAAAGAAAATGGGAGACGTTTATTAGCATCCTGGATAGGACCTGTGCACAGTATATCCCGTATGGGAATAAACATACTAGAAATAGGAGGAAACCAATATGGCTAAATAGAGCTGTAAGGGGCGCAATAAGTGACAAAAAGAAAGCATTTAGAGAATTAAAGGAAGTAGGTAGTGAGGAGGCATAAAATAAATACAGAAAATTAAATAAATTCTGTAAAAAGCAAATCAAGGCAGCAAAGATTGAGACAGAGAGACTCATTGCCAGAGAGAGTAAAAATAATACTAAAATATTCTTTAACTACATAAATAGTAAGAAACTAAAAAATGATAGTGTTGGCCCCCTTAAAAATAGTCTGGGTGAGATGGTGGATAAGGATGAGGAAAAAGCCAATATGCTAAATGACTTTTTTTCATCAGTATTTACACAAGAAAATCCCATGGCAGACAAAATGTCTAGTGATAAAAATTCCCAATTAAATGTCAGCTGCTTAACCCAGCAGGAAGTGCGGCGGCGTCTAAAAATCACTAAATGTAAGGTCATGCACTTGGGTAGAAGTAATAAGATGTATAATTATGTGCTTAATTCTAAAACTCTGGGCAAAACCGTCAATGAAAAAGACCTGGGTGTATGGGTGGATGACAAACTTATATTCAGTGGCCAGTGTCAGGCAGCTGCTACAAAGTCAAATAAAATAATGGGATGCATTAAAAGAGGCATAGATGCTCATGAGGAGAACATAATTTTACCTCTATACAAGTCACTAGTTCGACCACACTTAGAATACTGTGCACAGTTCTGGTCTCCGGTGTTTAAGAAAGACATAGCTGAACTGGAGCGGGTGCAGAGAAGAGCGACCAAGGTTATTAGAGGACTGGGGGGTCTGCAATACCAAGATAGGTTATTACACTTGGGGCTATTTAGTTTGGAAAAACGAAGACTAAGGGGTGATCTTATTTTAATGTATAAATATATGAGGGGACAGTACAAAGACCTTTCTGATGATCTTTTTAATCATAGACCTGAAACAGGGACAAGGGGGCATCCTCTGCGGTTGGAGGAAAAAAGGTTTAAGAATAATAACAGACGCGGATTCTTTACTGTAAGAGCAGTGAGACTATGGAACTCTCTGCCGTATGATGTTGTAATGAGTGATTCATTACTTAAATTTAAGAGGGGACTGGATACCTTTCTGGAAAAGTATAATGTTACAGGGTATATACACTAGATTCCTTGATAGGGCGTTGATCCAGGGAACTAGTCTGATTGCCGTATGTGGAGTCGGGAAGGAATTTTTTTCCCCAATGTGGAGCTTACGCTTTGCCACATGTGGTTTTTGTGCCTTCCTCTGGATCAACATGTTAGGGCATGTTAGGTTAGGCTATGGGTTGAACTAGATGGACATATAGTCTTCCTTCAACCTTAATAACTATGTAACTATGTAACGTCTGGCAAATTCTAAGTCCATTAAGTTCAGAACGGCGCCTGAATCCACAAATGCCATGACAGAAAACGACGACAATGAGCAGATCAAGGTCACAGACAACAGAAATTTAGGTTGTATAGTACTGATGGCAACAGAACTAGCGATTCTCTTAGTACGCTTACGGCAATCAGAAATAACATGGGCAGAATCGCCGCAGTAAAAACACAACCTATTCTGATGCCTGAATGTTTGACGTTCAGCTCTAGACAAAATCCTATCACACTGCATAGGCTCAGGGCTCCACTCAGAGGACAACGCCACAGTGTGCACAATTCTGCGCTCATGCAAGCGCCGATCAATCTGAATGGCCAGAGACATAGAATCACTCAGACCAGCAGGTGTGGGGAAGCCCACCATAACATCTTTAACAGATTCAGAAGAGACCCTTTCTGAAAATTGCCGCCAAGGCATCCTCATTCCATTTAGTCAGTATAGACCATTTTCTAAATTTCTGGCAATACAATTCTGCCGCTTCTTGACCTTGACACAGGGCTAACAAGATTTTCTCAGCCTGATCCACAGAATTAGGCTCATCATATGACAACCCCAATGCCTGAAAAACAAATCAACATTAAGAAAAGCAGGATTGCCAGATTCCAGGGAAAATGCCCAATCCTGTGGGTCACCACGCAGCAGAGATATGATGATTTTAACCTGCTGAATAGGATCACCAGAAGACCGAGGTCTTAATGCAAAAAACAGTTTACAGTTATTTTTGAAACTCAAAAATTTGGATCTGTCACCAAAGAATAAATCAGGAGTGGGAATCTTAGGCTCTAAGGCAGGAGTCTGAACAATGAAATCTGAAATATCCTGTACCCTAGCAGCAAGCTGATCCACCCGATAAACTAACTCCTGAACATTCATGTTAATACTAGACTCCGTAGCCACCCAGAGGTAAAGAGGGAGGAACAGACCAAACAGGCTAAGGAAAACAAAATGGCTCAAAATCTTTCCACCCTTCTTCTGAGATGCAATTAACTCATTGTTGGCCAGTTGTACTGTTATGATCTGGTGGCCTTGGAGCAGCATGAGACGTACTCTGGAGAAGGTGGTCCCTATACTGACCGCAAACCCTGAACCTAGCAGCGCAACTAAAAGTAGCCGTGGGGGTACCTGACACTCCCTAGACCCATCGACACAGCCTAAGATCTAACTACCCCTAAAGACAGAAACAGGAAACCTATCTTGCCTCAGAGAATATCCCCAAAGAATAGATAACCCCCCACAAATATTGACTGTGAGAGGAGAAGGAAAAACATACGCAGATATGAAATCAGATTTTAGCATAGGAGGCCATACTAGCTAAAAAGAAAGAATAGAAGAGAGTACTATGCGGTCAGTATAAAACACTAGAAAATATCAACCGCAGAAAATACGGATCACCACATCTGACTAAAGACATGGGGGGTAGATCTGCATCTCCATAGAAATAGCTAGGCTGCAAAAAATCCTTCACAGACCAAGCTGGACAAGACAAAAACATGAAAATGCACAACAGTATTAGGTCCACAGCAGGTGGACAGCAAAAACAAAGCCAGGACTAATCTTTGTAGAAAGCACAGCAAACTGGAGAAACCAGCAGGGAAGTGAATCCTTCAAGAACAATGGACAACTGGCACTGACTAAAGGATCCAGCAAAGCTATAAACCCCAGTCAGTTTTGCAATTAGTAGTTACACCTGTCCACTCCTGCAGTCCAGTCACAACTGCATTACCCTCTACAACCACCGGAGGGAGCCCAAAAGCTGAATTCACAACAATCGCCTAATCATCGATGTTGCAACAAGGTGGAACTCCACACTGCACATGCTTCAGAGACTGTGCGAACAGAGGCATGCTGTTATGTATTTGTGGGAGGATACACATACACGGGCAGGCAGTTGGATGGCAGACATGGAGTTGTCAGGTGTGCAGTGGTCGAAGGTACAAGACCTGTGTCAAGTCCTTCAGTGTTTTGAGGAATGCACACGGCTGGTTAGTGCAGATAACGCCATAATAAGCATGAGCATCCCCCTAATGCGTCTGCTGATGCAAAGTTTGACGCACATAAAGGAGCAGGCGTCTGCAGCCGAGGAAGAGGATTGTTATGGACCTGGTGGTTAGGAGCACACGGAATGACCTGATGGTAAAACTAACACAGGACAAGCTCTGGGAAGTGGGAGCTCTGCTGACCGCAACCCCTAATCCTATCACACACACTAGAAATAGCCGTGTGTTGTGAATTCTGTTATCGAACTCCCTCCTGTGGTCATGAATGGTACTTCGGCAAGTTCTGTCCATGGACTCCCTCTGGTGGCTGTGAGTGGAGCTGCTGCTTCTGAGGTTCCTTCCACAGGTGACTTAGTTTATTCTTTGGCTGGCTGCTCTATTTAACTCCACTCAGATCGTTACTCCATGCCAGCTGTCAAAGTTCTTGTACTGGTTCAGTTCGCTCTTGGATCTTTCTGGTTACCTGTCTACTCCAGCAGAAGCTAAGTCCCTGCTAGTTAATTATTTGTTCATTGTTTTCTTGTCCAGATTGCTATCATGATTTTGCTTTGCTAGCTGGAAGCTCTGAAATGCAGAGTGGCACCTCCGCACCGTGAGTCGGTGCGGAGGTCTTTTTGCACACTCTGCGTGGTCTTTTTGTAGTTTTTTGTGCTGACCGCAAAGATACCTTTCCTATCCTCAGTCTGATTAGTTAGTCTGGCCTCCTTTGCTGAAACCTGTTTCATTTCTGTGTTTGTGACTTTCATCTTGACTCACAGTCAATATATGTGGGGGGCTGCCTTTTCCTTTGGGGAGTTTCTCTGAGGCAAGGTAGGCTTTATTTTCTATCTCTAGGGCTAGTTAGCTCTTAGGCTGTGAAGAGGCGTCTAGGCAGAGTTAGGTACGCTCCACGGCTATTTCTAGTGTGTCTGATAGGATTAAGGGTTGCGCTCAGCAGAGCTCCCACTTCCCAGAGCTTGTCCTGTGTTAGTTTAACCATCATGTCTTTCCGGGTGCTCCTAACCACCAGGTCCATAACAGCCGTGGAGCGTACCTAACTCTGCCTAGACGCCTCTTCACAGCCTAAGAGCTAACTAGCCCTAGAGATAGAAAATAAAGCCTACCTTGCCTCAGAGAAACTCCCCAAAGGAAAAGGCAGCCCCCCACATATATTGACTGTGAGTCAAGATGAAAGTCACAAACACAGGAATGAAACAAGTTTCAGCAAAGGGAGGCCAGACTTACTAAACAGACTGAGAATAGAAAAGGTATCTTTGCGGTCAGCACAAAAAACTACAAAAAGACCACGCAGAGTGTGCAAAAAGACCCCCGCACCGACTCACGGTGCGGAGGTGCCACTCTGCATCCCAGAGCTTCCAGCTAGCAACGCAAAATCATGATAGCAAGCTGGACAAGAAAACAATGAACAACAAATAAACTAGCAGGGACTTAGCTTCTGCTGGAGTAGACAGGTCACCAGAAAGATCCAAGAGCGAACTGAACCAGTACTAGAACAATGACAGCTGGCATGGAGTAACGATCTGAGTGGAGTTAAATAGAGCAGACAGCCAAAGAATAAACTAGGTCACCTGTGGAAGGAACCTCAGAACCAGCAGCTCCACTCACAGCCACCAGAGGGAGTCCATGGACAGAACTCGCCGAAGTACCATTCATGACCACAGGAGGGAGTTCGATAACAGAATTCACAACAGTACCCCCCCTTGAGGAGGGGTCACCGAACCCTCACCAGAGCCCCCAGGCCGATCAGGACGAGCCAAATGAAAGGCACGAACCAGATTGGCAGCATGAACATCAGAGGCAACAACCCAGGAATTATCTTCCTGACCATAACCCTTCCACTTGACCAGGTACTGGAGCTTCCGTCTCGAAATACGAGAATCCAAAATCTTCTCCACCACATACTCCAACTCCCCCTCGACCAACACTGGGGCAGGAGGGTCAACCGATGGAACCATAGGCGCCACGTATCTCCGCAATAACGACCTATGGAACACATTATGGATGGCAAAAGAAGCTTGAAGGGCCAAACGAAATGATACAGGATTGAGAACTTCAGAAATCTTATAAGGACCAATGAAACGAGGCTTAAACTTAGGAGAGGAAACCTTCATAGGAACATAATGAGACGACAACCAAACCAAATCCCCAACACGAAGTCGGGGACCAACACAGCGACGGCGGTTAGCGAAACGTTGAGCCTTCTCCTGGGACAATGTCAAATTGTCCACTACGTGAGTCCAAATTTGCTGCAATCTGTCCACCACAGAATCCACACCAGGACAGTCCGAAGGCTCAAGAAGAAAAACGAGGATGGAAACCAGAATTACAGAAAAAAGGCGAAACCAAAGTAGCCGAGCTGGCCCCATTATTAAGGGCGAACTCAGCTAAAGGCAAGAAGGACACCCAATCATCCTGATCAGCAGAAACAAAGCATCTCAGATATGTTTCCAAAGTCTGATTGGTTCGTTCGGTTTGGCCATTAGTCTGAGGATGGAAAGCCGAAGAAAAAGACAAATCAATGCCCATCTTAGCACAAAAGGACCGCCAAAACCTCGAAACAAACTGGGAACCTCTGTCCGAGACGATGTTCTCCGGAATGCCATGCAAACGAACCACATGCTTGAAAAATAATGGCACCAAATCAGAGGAGGAAGGCAATTTAGACAAGGGTACCAAATGGACCATCTTAGAGAAGCGATCACAAACCACCCAGATGACCGACATCCTTTGAGAGACAGGGAGATCTGAAATAAAATCCATGGAAATATGCGTCCAGGGCCTCTTCGGGACCGGCAAGGGCAAAAGCAACCCACTGGCACGAGAACAGCAGGGCTTAGCTCGAGCACAAGTCCCACAGGACTGCACAAAAGAACGCACATCCCGTGACAAGGAAGGCCATCAAAAGGATCTAGCCACCAAATCTCTGGTACCAAAGATTCCAGGATGACCAGCTAACACCGAACAATGAACCTCAGAGATAACTCTACTAGTCCATCTATCAGGGACAAACAGTTTCTCCGCTGGACAATAGGGTTGAGCGAAACGGGTCGTTCATTTTCAAAAGTCGCCGACTTTTGGCAAAGTCGGGTTTCATGAAACCCGATCCGACCCCTGTGCGGGGTCGGCCATGCGGTACGCGACTTTCGCGCCAAAGTCGCGTTTCAATTACGCGAAAAGCGCCATTTCTCAGCCAATGAAGGTAAACGCAGAGTGTGGGCAGCGTGATGACATAGGTCCTGGTCCCCACCATCTTAGAGAAGGGCATTGCAGTGATTGGCTTGCTGTCTGCGGCGTCACAGGGGCTATAAAGGGGCGTTCCCGCCGACCACCATGTTACTGCTGCTGATCTGAGCTTAGGGAGAGGTTGCTGCCGCTTCGTCAGAAGCAGGGATAGCGTTAGGCAGGGTCCATTAACCACCAAACCGCTTGTGCTGTAGCGATTTCCACTGCCCAACACCACCTTCGGTGTGCAGGGACAGTGGAAGCTACATTTTTTATTTTTCCCCCTCAGCGCTGTAGCTCATTGGGCTGCCCTAGAAGGCTCCCTGATAGCTGCATTGCTGTGTGTACGCCGCTGTGCAAACCAACTGCTTTTTTCAAAGCACAAATCCTCTTGTTCCTTCCTTTCTGCACAGCTATCTTTTTTGTTTGTCCACACTTTTTATTTAATTTGTGCATCAGTCCACTCCTTATTGCTGCCTGCCATACCTGGCTGAGATTACTGCAGGGAGATAGTAATTATTGGACACTCCCTGTTTTTTGTTTGTTTTTTTTGTGGGAGATTAAGATTGACATTTCTGCTAGAGTGCCATCCCTGTGTGTGCCATCTCTCACTCAGTGGGCCATAGAAAGCCTATTTATTTTTTTGCTTGATTTGGGTTATAAAATCTGCCTGAAAAAATCACTACATCAATCAGTGGGAGAAAAATATTGGCCTCAGGGCTTGTGTGCCACTCTTGACTCCTGTGTGTGCCATCTCTCAGTCAGTGGGCCATAGAAAGCCTATTTATTTTTTTGCTTGATTTTGGTTCTAAAATCTACCTGAAAAAATCACTACATCAATCAGTGGGAGAAAAATATTGGCCTCAGGGCTTGTGTGCCACTCCTGACTCCTGTGTGCATCATCACTCACTCAGTGGGCCATAGAAAGCCCATTTTTTTTTTTTTTGCTTTATTTGGGTTCTAAATTCAACCTGAAAAAATCAATAAATCAATCAGTGGGAGATTAATATTGGCCTTTGGGCTTGTGTGCCAGTCCTAAGCGTGCCATCTCTCTCTCTCAGATAGTGGACCATAGAAAGCCTATTTATTATTTTTTTTAATTGGGTTTATAAATTTTCCCTGGAACAAAAAAAAAAAAAGTGGGAGATTAATATTGGCCTCTGGGCTTGTGTGCCAGTCCTGAGCGTGCCATCTCTCTCACAAATAGTGGGCCATAGAAAGCCTATTTATTTTTTTGCTTGATTTGGGTTCTAAAATCTACCTGAAAAAATCACTACATCAATCAGTGGGAGAAAAATATTGGCCTCAGGGCTTGTGTGCCACTCCTGACTCCTGTGTGCATCATCCCTCACTCAGTGGGCCATAGAAAGCCCATTGTTTTTTTTTTTGCTTTATTTGGGTTCTAAATTCTACCTGAAAAAATCAATAAATCAATCAGTGGGAGATTAATATTGGCCTTGGGCTTGTGTGCCAGTCCTAAGCGTGCTATCTCTCTCTCTCAGAACGTGGGCCATAGAAAGCCTATTTATTATTTTTTTTATTGGGTTTATAAATTTTCCCTGGAACAAAAAAAAAAAAAGTGGAAGATTAATATTGGCCTCTGGGCTTGTGTGCCAGTCCTGAGCGTGCCATCTCTCTCACAAATAGTGGGCCATAGAAAGCCTATTTATTTTTATTTTTTTGGTTTTATAAATTCTCCCTGAAAAAAAGGGAGATTAATATTGGCCTTTGGGCTTGTGTGCCAGTCCTAAGCGTGCCATCTCTCTCTCTCAGATAGTGGGCCATAGAAAGCCTATTTATTATTTTTTTTAATTGGGTTTATAAATTTTCCCTGGAACAAAAAAAAAAAAAGTGGGAGATTAATATTGGCCTCTGGGCTTGTGTGCCAGTCCTGAGCGTGCCATCTCTCTCACAAATAGTGGGCCATAGAAAGCCTATTTATTTTTTTGCTTGATTTTGGTTCTAAAATCTACCTGAAAAAATCACTACATCAATCAGTGGGAGAAAAATATTGGCCTCAGGGCTTGTGTGCCACTCCTGACTCCTGTGTGCATCATCACTCACTCAGTGGGCCATAGAAAGCCCATTGTTTTTTTTTTGCTTTATTTGGGTTCTAAATTCTACCTGAAAAAATCAATAAATCAATCAGTGGGAGATTAATATTGGCCTTGGGCTTGTGTGCCAGTCCTAAGCGTGCTATCTCTCTCTCTCAGAAAGTGGGCCATAGAAAGCCTATTTATTATTTTTTTTATTGGGTTTATAAATTTTCCCTGGAACAAAAAAAAAAAAAGTGGAAGATTAATATTGGCCTCT
Source organism: Ranitomeya imitator (assembly GCF_032444005.1). Taxonomy (NCBI): domain Eukaryota; kingdom Metazoa; phylum Chordata; class Amphibia; order Anura; family Dendrobatidae; genus Ranitomeya; species Ranitomeya imitator. Next base: position 390,956,208 of record NC_091285.1, on the reverse strand, counting down.
GGGCTTGTGTGCCAGTCCTGAGCGTGCCATCTCTCTCACAAATAGTGGGCCATAGAAAGCCTATTTATTTTTATTTTTTTGGTTTTATAAATTCTCCCTGAAAAAAAGGGAGATTAATATTGGCCTTTGGGCTTGTGTGCCAGTCCTAAGCGTGCCATCTCTCTCTCTCAGATAGTGGGCCATAGAAAGCCTATTTATTCATTTTTTTATTGGGTTTATAAATTTTCCCTGAAAAAAAAAAAAAAGTGGGAGATTAATATTGGCCTCTGGGCTTGTGTGCCAGTCCTGAGCGTGCCATCTCTCTCACAAATAGTGGGCCATAGAAAGCCTATTTATGTTTTTGGTTGATTTGGGTTCTAAATTCTACCTGAAAAAATCAATAAATCAATCAGTGGGAGATAAATATTGGCCTCTGGGCTTGTGTGCCACTCCTGACTCCTGTGTGCGTCATCTCTCACTCAGTGGGCCATAGAAAGCCTTTTTTGTTTTATTTGTTTTCTAAATTCTCCCTGAAAAAATCATTTTATTTTATTTGGTTTCTAAATTCTTCCTGAAAAAATCATTTTATTCTATTATTTTTTTTTCCTAAAGTCTCCCTGAAAAAAAAAAAAAAAAACAAATCAGTGGGAGATTAATATTTACATTTGTGCTTCAGTGACAGTCCTGCATGTGTGGCATCTCTCTCATTTGTTGCCACCAACAACAGAGTGTGTAACATTGTGCCTGATTTTCGTTGTGGTCTCACTCACCTGTAAAGGGGAAGCTAAATCATACAGAAGTTATAGCTCACCGTGTAAGTTGTTTGACAGCAACAAATACCGTTAGTTTGTTTACGTTTTTAAAACAATGAGGAAGTCTGGTGGAAGAGGTCGTGGCCGGGGGCGTTCATTGTCAGCTGGTAATGAGGGTAGTGGTAGTGGTGGAGCATCAGCTGGTCGTGGGAAAAAAAATATTGCACCTAAGTCTGGAGCTGTAGAGCCAGGTTCGTCGTCTGGCTACACAAGGCCTCGAACGCTCCCTTTTCTGGGAGTAGGAAAACCGCTTTTAAAGCCGGAGCAGCAAGAGCAAGTTTTGGCTTATCTTGCTGACTCAGCCTCTAGCTCTTTTGCCTCCTCTCGTGAAACTGGTAAATGTCAAAGCAGCGCGTCGTTAGTGGATGTTCACGGTCAGGGACAAGTCGCTTCCTTGTCCTCTTCAGCAAAAACAACAACAGAGAAGAATGCAGCAGGCGACACAACGGGTTACTCCATGGAGCTCTTTACACATACCGTCCCTGGCTTAGAAAGTGAAGCAGTTAACAGTCCATGCCCATTACAAGTTGAATCTGACATGGAGTGCACTGATGCACAGCCACAGCCAGACTACTATGCTGGTCCTTTGACTCAGACCACAACATTGCCCTCGCAGGGTAATGATCAAGAATCAGACCCTGATGAGACTATGTTGCCCCATCACGAACGCTATACCACCGACCGACACGGTGACACGGACGAAGTTGCACACGAGCTACAAGAAAAGGTAATAGATGACCCAGTTCTTGACCCCGATTGGCAGCCATTGGGGGAACAGGGTGCAGGCGGCAGCAGTTCTGAAGCGGAGGAGGAGGGGCCGCAGCAGGCATCAACATCGCAACAGGTTCCATCTGCCGGGCCCGTATCTTGCCCAAAACGCGTGGCAAAGCCAAAACCTGTTGGAGGACAGCGTGGCCATCCGGTTAAAGCTCAGTCTGCAATGCCTGAAAAGGTATCCGATGCTAGAAAGAGTGCAGTCTGGCATTTTTTTAAACAACATCCAATTGATCAGCGCAAAGTCATCTGTCAAAAATGTTCAACTACCTTAAGCAGAGGACAGAATCTGAAAAGTCTCAATACAAGTTGCATGCATAGACATTTAACCACCATGCATTTGCAAGCCTGGACTAACTACCAAACGTCCCTTAAGGTTGTAGCACCCTCGGCCAATGAAGCTAGTCAGCAACGCAACATCCCTTCCGGCAGTGTAGGGCCACCATTTTCCGCACCACCTGCAGTATCTGTGCAGGTTTCTTTGCCAGGCCAAAGCAGTCAGGGTCAGGGAATCACCAGTTTCGTAGTAGGAAACACTGCATCTAGGGCACCGGCGGCAACAATACCATCTCCCACCGTCTCTCAGTCTGCCATGTCCACCGGCACCCCCGCTAGTTCCACGATCTCCAGCTCTCCAGTCCAGCTCACCCTACATGAGACTATGGTTAGAAAAAGGAAGTACTTAGCCTCACATCCGCGTACACAGGGTTTGAACACCCACATAGCTAGACTAATCTCGTTAGAGATGATGCCCTACCGGTTAGTTGAAAGCGAAGCTTTCAAAGCCCTGATGGACTACGCTGTACCACGCTACGAGCTACCCAGTCGACACTTTTTTTCCAGAAAAGCCATCCCAGCCCTCCACCAGCATGTTAAAGAGCGCATCGTCCATGCACTCAGGCAATCTGTGAGCACAAAGGTGCACCTGACAACAGATGCATGGACCAGTAGGCATGGCCAGGGACGTTACGTGTCCATCACGGCACACTGGGTGAATGTTGTGGATGCAGGGTCCACAGGGGACAGCAAGTTTGGGACAGTTCTGCCTAGCCCATGGTCTAGGAAACAGTTGGCTGTAGCCGTTCGCACCCCCTCCTCCTCCTCTTCGTCCTCCTGCAGAAGCGAGAGCTCGTCCACAGACCGCAGTCGCACAACCACTCCATCCGCAGCTGCCACTGTTGCACACCAGGTCTCCCATTATGGGGCAGCTACTGGCAAACGTCAGCAGGCTGTATTGGCTATGAAGTGTTTGGGCGACAACAGACACACCGCGGAAGTTCTGTCCGAGTTCTTGCAGAAAGAAACGCAGTCGTGGCTGGGCACTGTAGATCTTGAGGCAGGCAAGGTAGTGAGTGATAACGGAAGGAATTTCATGGCTGCCATCTCCCTTTCCCAACTGAAACACATTCCTTGCCTGGCTCACACCTTAAACCTGGTGGTGCAGTGCTTCCTGAAAAGTTATCCGGGGTTATCCGACCTGCTCCTCAAAGTGCGTGGACTTTGCTCACATATCCACCGTTCGCCCGTACACTCCAGCCGTATGCAGACCTATCAGCGTTCTTTGAACCTTCCCCAGCATCGCCTAATCATAGACGTTGCAACAAGGTGGAACTCAACACTGCACATGCTTCAGAGACTGTGCAAACAGAGGCGGGCTGTTATGTTTTTGTGGGAGGATACACATACACGGGCAGGCAGTAGGATGGCAGACATGGAGTTGTCAGGTGTGCAGTGGTCGAAGATTCAAGACATGTGTCAAGTCCTTCAGTGTTTTGAGGAATGCACACGGCTGGTTAGTGCAGACAACGCCATAATAAGCATGAGCATCCCCCTAATGCGTCTGCTGATGCAAAGTTTGACGCACATAAAGGATCAGGCGTCTGCAGCTGAGGAAGAGGAAAGCCTTGATGACAGTCAGCCATTGTCTGGCCAGGGCAGTGTACAGGACGAGTTAGCGGGCGAAGAGGAGGAGGAGGACGAGGAGGATGATGGGGATGATTATATTTTTAATGAGGAAGCTTTTCTGGGGCCACTGGAAATTGGTGGCGCGGCAAGGCCGGGTTCTGGTTTTTGGAGGGACACAAGTGACGTGGATTTGCCTGAAACTGCCCCTCAACCAAGCACAACCGCAGATTTGAGAACTGGAACTTTGGCCCACATGGCGGATTATGCCTTACGTATCCTCAAAAGGGACACACGCATAACTAAAATGATGAACGATGACGATTACTGGTTGGCCTGCCCTGCCTCCTTGATCCTCGCTATAAAGGCAAATTGCAAAATATAATGCCACATGAGAACTTGGAACTAATATTAGCAACCAAACAATCAACTCTTGTTGACCGTTTGCTTCTGGCATGCCCTGCACACAGCGCCCGTGATCGTTCTCACACGAGCTGCAGGGGCCAGTAGACCAGAGGAGTTAGAGGGGCAGAAATCAGAAGTGGCGTTGGCCAGAGGGGTTTTCTGACCAGGTTGTGGAGTGATTTTGCTATGACCGCAGACAGGACAGGTACTGCAGCATCAATTCAAAGTGACAGGAGACAACATTTGTCCAGTATGGTTACAAACTATTTTTCATCCCTTATCGATATTCTCCCTCAACCGTCATTCCCATTTGATTACTGGGCATCAAAATTAGACACCTGGCCAGAATTGGCAGAATATGCATTGCAGGAGCTTGCTTGCCCGGCAGCTAGTGTCCTATCAGAAAGAGTATTCAGTGCTGCAGGTTCAATACTAACAGAAAAAAGGACTCGTCTGGCTACCCAAAATGTAGATGATCTAACCTTCATTAAAATGAACCACAACTGGATTTCGAAATCTTTTGCCCCACCTTGCCCGGCTGACACCTAGCTTTCCTATGAAAAGGTCTTGCCTGTGGACTATTCTGAATGCCTTTTCCAATCTCGTAATTTTCTGCACCTGATTGTCCAGCATACGACATGTTTACACCTCACTAAATGGCCAAACTCCCCACACGGGGCCGTGGTATCGACACTTGGCGACAGCACCCGTGAGAGTGCTGTTTGTCTGAAGAGGTGGGTGTGCCCGCTTTTGGTCGACGGCACTGCCACTGGGTCCCTCCTAGTACAATAAAGTGTCTCTGGCGGTGGTGGTGCGCACCCAACGTCAGACACACCGTTGTAATATGAGGGGCCCTGGGCCTGTACCGCCGGCCACAAGACAGTTCCCCCCCCCCCAGCTCAAACAGTGCTCTACCACTTGCAAAATTATCTCACAGCTCCACCAATGTTTAGTCTATGCGCTGACATCCTTCAATGCCTGCCACTGACAATACCATTGTATTGACATTTTTGTTATGTTAGGCCTTCGAAGCCTGTCTGCGGTCACTCCTTCCACTATGCCTCCACTGACCACACCACTGCTGCCCGTGTACCCCTGGAACCAATTTAAAATTGCCTACAGCCAGCCCAATTTTTTTTATTTTAGGCCTTCGATGCCTGTCTGCGGTCCATTCTTTCCACTACTACTACACTGACCAGGCCACTGCTGCCCGTGTACCCCTGGAACCAATTTAAAATTGCCTACAGCCATGTGTTATTATTTTAGGCCTTCGATGCCTGTCTGCGGTCACTCCTTACAATATGCCTCCACTGACCACACCACTGCTGCCCGTGTACCCCTGGAACCAATTTAAAATTGCCTACAGCCAGCCCAATTTTTTTATTTTAGGCCTTCGATGCCTGTCTGCGGTCCGTTCTTTCTACTACTACTACACTGACCAGGCCACTGCTGCCCGTGTTCCCCTGGAACCAATTTAAAATTGCCAACAGCAATGTGTTATTATGTTAGGCCTTCGATGCCTGTTTGCGGTCACTCCTTCCAATAGTTCTCCACTGACCAGACCAATGCTGGGCATGTACCCCTGGAACCCAGCTGAAAGTGCATGTAGCCTCCTTTTTTTCTTTGTTTTATATTTAGAAAGCCCAGATGAACTACGCTGTGCAACGGTTCAAGCTACCCAGTCGACATTTCTTTTGCGAGAAAAGCCATCCCAGCCCTCCACCGGCATGAAAAAGTCTGCATTGTCATAGCATTCAGGCAATCAAACAGTAGAAAGGTGCACCTGACAAGAGACGCATGGACCAGTAGGCATGTCCACAAAAAGTTACGTGTCCATTACGGCGCACTGGGTTAATGTGTTGGATGCATGGTCCACAGGGGACAGCCTACAAAGTCTGTCTGCAGTCCCTAATTCCAATTTTCCTCCGCTGACCACACCACTGCTGCCCGTGTACCCCTGGAACCAATTTTACAGTGTCTACAGCCTAATTTTGTTATGTTAGGCCTACTACGCCTGTCTGCGGTCCCTCCTTCCAATACTCGTCCACTGACCACACCACTGCTGCCCGTGGACCTATTTTTAATTGCATAGAGCATCCTTTTTTTAATAGTAGGCGTACAAAGTCTGTCTGCGGTCCACTATTGAAATTGTCCTCCACTGCCCAGAGCACTGCTGCTTGTGTACACCTGTAACTTTTTTAAGCTGCAGTGAGCCACATTTTTGGGTTAAGTCCTACTACCTGTGTCTGTCTGCGCCACTCAATTCAGCTGTGTTCCTTTGAAAAAAGCTGAGCGTCAATAGTCTTGTTTTCAGCCTCTAGGAATTTTAAAACTGCATTGGGGGTACAACTTTGGTAGGGCCTACTAATGGTGTCTGCCTCCCCAAGGTGTGCCCCAGGTTTCCTCGCCATTGCTTCAATCTTAATGCTCTCGTTTAGTAGTTGTTGGAAACTACACTGCATTAGGCCTACAAATTGGGTATGGGGTGTAGAGAGATGGTGTGTTCCACTCCAAGGTGTTCTCCAGGTTGCCTTTCCTGAGCTTCGATCTTCCGGCTCTCGTTTAGTAGTTCTTGGAAACTACACTGCATTAGGCCTACAAATTGGGTATGGGGTGTAGAGAGATGGTGTGTTCCACTCCAAGGTGTTCTCCAGGTTGCCTTTCCTGAGCTTCGATCTTCCGGCTCTCGTTTAGTAGTTGTTGGAAACTACGCTGCATTAGGCCTACAAATTGGGTATGGGGTGTAGAGAGATGGTGTATTCCACTCCAAGGTGTTCTCCAGGTTGCCTTTCCTGAGCTTCGATCTTCCGGCTCTCGTTTAGTAGTTGTTGGAAACTACACTGCATTAGGCCTACAAATTGGGTATGGGGTGTAGAGAGATGGTGTGTTCCACTCCAAGGTGTTCTCCAGGTTGCCTTTCCTGAGCTTCGATCTTCCGGCTCTCGTTTAGTAGTTCTTGGAAACTACGCTGCATTAGGCCTACAAATTGGGTATGGGGTGTAGAGAGATGGTGTGTTACACTCCAAGGTGTTCTCCAGGTTGCCTTTCCTGAACTTCTATCTTCAGGCTCTCATTAAATTGTGGTTAAACGGAACAACTGCATTTGGCGTACTAGTTGGTTTGGGGCCTACTATCGGTGTCTGCCACTCCTTGCTGTTCTCCTGGTTTCCTGTCCTGAAATTCCATTTTCAGGCTCTCGTTAAGTAGTTGTTAATGTTAGACTGCATTTGGCCTACTAGTTGGGTTGGGGCCTACTATCGGTGTCTGCCACTCCTTGCTGTTCTCCTCCACTGAACAAAGCTGTGCCGCCTGTTTACTACGGTTGCCAATTTTGAACTGCATTTCGACTACTTACTGATTTGGGCCTACTCTCTGTGTCAGCCTCTCATTCCAGTTGTCCTCCACTGCAATGCCCCCTGGTTAGTCCTGTGTTACCAATTTTGAACTGCATTTAGCCCACTTTATTCTTTGGGCCTATATCTGTGTTTCCTCCTCATCATGCCCATTGCCCAGCCAGTGATAGATAAGTCTGCTGGTACATTGACCCATAACGCAAAATTCCACGTGCACGCTACACAGCAAGATTGTGACCCTGCTGAAAGTCAGGTTCCTCTTCACGCATACCATACCACCTTACACGGGGACAAAGAGGAAGGTGCAGATGAAAGTGCAGGTTCCTTCATCAGGTGGGGGGAGGAATACTAGTTGGCGACGTCACTGGCACAGGGCCTCTCATAGTACGCAAAAGTGTTGCTGCCGGTGGGAGGCGCCCCCACCATGCAAACACACCGCTGTACTTTGAGGGGCCCTGTGCCAGTGCCAATGCCAACGAGTGGGCCCCCCCTGCTTGCTCAGGATCACAGCACTTGCAAAGTTGAAATACTTACCTCTCCCTGCTCCACTGCCGTGACGTGGTCCAGATTTACTGGGCCCACTAATTACTTGAACCAGCCCTACCCCCCACAACTTTAGCCAAATGACCCCCAATTTCAAATGCCTTCCAATTATTATAAGGTAAATTACGATTGACAAGCTTCTTTAACAAGAATGGATGTTTTTGCCACTAAAATGGGCAGTGTAGGTGTTTTCCTGGCCTCCACTCACTGCCGACTTCTAAGATAGTCGGGTTTCGTGAAACACGGCTCGACTCTAAAAAGGTCAAGGTCGCTCAACCCTACTGGACAACGGTCAGGTCTATCAGCCTGAAATTTCTGCAGCACTCGCCGCAAATCAGGGGAGATGGCAGACAAAATTACCCCCTCTTTGAGAATACCCGCCGGCTCAGGAACACCCGGAGAGTCGGGCACAAAACTCCTTGACAGGGCATCAGCCTTCACATTCTTAGAGCCCGGAAGGTATGAAGCCACAAAATCGAAACGGGAGAAAAAGAGCGACCATCGAGCCTGTCTAGGATTCAACCGTTTGGCAGACTCGAGATAAGTCAAATTCTTGTGATCCGTCAAGACCACCACGCGATGCTTGGCTACTTCAAGCCAATGTCGCCACTCCTCGAATGCCCACTTCATAGCCAACAACTCTCGATTGCCAACATCATAATTGCGCTCAGCAGGCGAGAACTTTCTAGAAAAGAAAGCACATGGTTTCATCACCGAGCCATCAGAACTTCTTTGAGATAAAACAGCCCCTGCTCCAATCTCAGAAGCATCAACCTCGACCTGTAACGGGAGCGAAACATCTGACTGGCACAACACAGGGGCAGAAGAAAACGACGCTTCAACTCCTGAAAAGCCTCAACGGCCACAGAGGACCAATTGACCACATTAGCACCTTTCTTGGTCAAATCAGTCAACAGTTTAACAACACTAGAAAAATTAGCGATGAAGCGACGGTAAAAATTAGCAAAGCCCAGGAACTTCTGCAGGCTCTTCACAGATGTAGGCTGAGTCCACTCATAAATGGCCTGAACTTTAACAGGGTCCATCTCGATAGTAGAAGGGGAAAAAATGAAACCCAAAAATAAAACCTTCTGAACTCCGAAGAGACATTTAGACCCCTTCACAAACAAGGAATTCGCACGAAGGACCTGGAACACCATTCTGACCTGCCTCACATGAGACTCCCAATCATCCGAAAAGACCAAAATATCATCCAAATATACAATAATGAATCTATCCAGGTACTTTCAGAAGATGTCATGCATAAAGGACTAAAACACAGATGGAGCATCAGAAAGCCCGAATGGCATCACCAGGTACTCAAAATGGCCCTCGGGCATATTAAATGCTGTTTTCCATTCATCGCCCTGTTTAATACGCACAAGATTATACGCCCCTCGAAGATCTATCTTGGAGAACCAACTAGCCCCCTTAATCCGAGCAAACAAATCAGACAGTAGCGGCAAAGGGTACTGAAATTTGACTGTGATCTTATTAAGAAGGCGGTAATCAATACAAGGTCTCAAAGAACCATCCTTCTTGGCCACAAAAAAGAACCCTGCTCCCAACGGTGATGACGACGGGCAAATATGCCCTTTCTCCAAGGACTCCTTTATGTAACTCCGCATAGCGGCGTGTTCTGGCACAGATAAATTGAACAGTCGGCCCTTAGGAAACTTACAACCAGGAATCAAATTAATAGCACATTCGCAATCCCTATGAGGAGGTAGGGCACTGCATTTGGGCTCATCCAATACATTCCGGTAATCCGACAAAAACTCAGGGACTTCAGAAGGAGTGGAATACGAAATTGACAACAATGGAACATCACCATGTACCCCTTGTAGCATGGCTAAAGGGTTTGTAGTCGATGGGAGTGTGTGCCACATAAGTGCCTGGTTGCTGTAATGTAGCCCGGAGTATTCCTTTCTTGCACATAATCTTGTATATGTGTTTCAGGACCTGTGGTAATGTCAGACCACATGGCTAATCATGTGATGGGTTACTGGGTGGGGTTAGCTCTTTATAAGACTGGCTAATCCTTTACACAGCAGATATGTGTGGAGGTGAAACCCTCCTGAGTGTGTTACGGCTTCAGGACTGAGCCGGATGAACTGGACACTTGCTTTTCTTTGCCTGAACCAAAGGCCCATTTTGCTTTCTGTTATTTGCCACATGGTTTATGAAGCAATAAACCCAGTGAACTTTAAAGGAACACGTCTCCTGAGGGTCAGCCGTCGCAGCTGAGTGAGTGAAATCCTTACAATTGGTGGAGAATGCGGGCAGCGTTCCCAGCGGAGACGTGAGTTTATTTTTGAATGTCCTGGGTCAAGGCTGTTGCAAGCCAGCAAGCATTGCCGGAGAAAATGGAGGACCTGCTGAAACACTTGGTCCAGATGCAGTCACAGCAGGAGAAAAGGCAGAGCCAGCAGGAGCAAAGGCAGCAAGAGACCAACAGGCTGTTGATGCAGCAGATACAACAGAGCCAGCAGGAGCAACGGCAGAGTCAGCAGGAGCAACGGCAGCAGATGCAGCAGAGCCAGCAGGAGCATCAGCAGCAGATGCAGCTTCTGGCAACCGCCATCCAGGGCAAGGCGAGCGCCCCAACCCCAGGTTTGGCTGATGACACCCACGTCCGGAAGACGGTAAGACGCGCATTGCAGAAAATGACTCCCGGGGATGATGTTGAGGCCTTCCTGACGGTGTTTGAGAGGGTCGCTGAGAGGGAAAAACTTCCGCCAGAGCAGTGGGCAGAGGTACTTGCGCCATACCTGACGGGAGAACCCCAGAAGGCGTACTATGATTTGACCTTGCAGGATGCCAAAGAGTATCACAAATTGAAAGCCGAGATTCTCGCACGTTTGGGGGTGACACTGACTGTCAGGGCACAGCGAGTTCACTCCTGGGGCTATCACCGGGACAAACCACCTCGTTCCCAAATGTTTGATCTGTTGCACCTGGTCCAGAAATGGCTGCAGCCAGAATCCTCTGCGCCTGCACAGATGGTAGAACGGGTGATGATGGATCGGTTTGTCCATTCCCTCCCAAGGCCTATACAGTCTTGGGTTGCCCAGGGTGATCCCCAGAATGCCGACGAGCTGATCGGACTGGTTGAGAGATACCAAGGGTTGGAAGGCTCCTTCGGGAGGCAGCCCATGCCGTACTGGGGGTCCCAGAAGGCAGCTGAGTCCCAAAAAGGGGTGGTGCGTCCAAGGTCACAAAGGGCGGGGGAGGTGGTGCCCAAGGTCCCCTCGGGTGATATTATTTGTTGGAGGTGCCACAAGCCAGGACATATAGCTGCCCGTTGTTCCCAAACCACTGAGCAGATGGACTGCAGCATGGGACGCCGTTGTTCATACTATGCGTATCCAGCCTGTAGTGTGAACTCTCCATCCAACGAGGGACCTCAAGCGTGTCCCGTAAAGGTGAACGGTCGAGCAGTAACGGCACTGTTAGACTCGGGGAGCCTAGTGACCCTGGTGAGGGCCACTTTTCCTCTCCACCTGCTCCCAGGAAAGAAGGTCGGAGTGCGGTGCATACATGGTGATGCAAAGGACTACCCTATGGCCAGGGTGGACATTGAAACGGCATGTGGCACTGAGTCCCACATAGTCGGCGTGGTTCAGGACTTGTTGCACCCTATAATTATTGGCCGGGATTTCTGTTTGTTTTGGGATTTGTGGGGAAATGGTTCTGAGCTCCCTGGCAGGGAACCAGTGAACCCTGGAAGGGTATCGCCACACCCAGAGGCAGACAGTTTTCCTTTTTGTGTTCTGGTTGGGGATGAGGAGGAAGTATCCCCTACATCTGACATTCTGGAGTTAGAAGTTACCGGTGAAAATTTTGGGACTGCCCAACATAGGGACCCCACTCTGAGGGAAGCCTTTAATAATGTCACAGTTATTGACGGGGTGGTACAGGAGCCGGGGGCAGACACAAGATTTCCCCATTTTCTGTTGAGGGGGGAGTTGTTGTACCGTGTCACGAAAATACGGGAGGAGTTGGTAGAGCAGTTGATAGTGCCGGGTCCGTATAGACGGAAAGTGTTGGACATGGCCCATTCACACATCTTGGGTGGACACCTGGGGGTGGAAAAAACGCAGGAACGGGTTGTGCAGAGGTTCTATTGGCCTGGGTGTCACCGGGAAATAGTGAACTATTGCAGGTACTGCCCTACATGTCAGCTAACTGCTCCTACTCCTCATTTCCGGAACCCCCTTGTGCCACTGCCCATTATTGAGGTACCGTTCAAGAGAATTGCCATGGACTTGGTCGGTCCCTTAGTTAAATCAGCTCGGGGCCATCAGTATATATTAGTCATCCTGGACTATGCCACACGCTATCCTGAGGCAATTCCCTTGAGAAATTCTTCCTCAAAAAGCATAGCCCGCGAGTTGGTCCATGTCTTTTCCCGGACAGGTCTGCCAAAGGAGATCCTGACTGACCAGGGTACACCTTTCATGAGCAAGGTGATGAGGGAGTTATGCAAAGCCCTGAAGATCTCCCAGTTGAGGACCTCGGTGTACCATCCCCAGTCAGATGGCCTTGTTGAGAGGTTTAACAAGACACTAAAGAGCATGCTGAGAAAAGCTATAGAGAAAGACGGTAGAGACTGGGATTGTCTCTTACCCTATCTGATGTTTTCCATTCGTGAAGTTCCACAGGCCTCCACAGGGTTCTCACCGTTTGAGCTTCTATATGGCCGACATCCACGAGGACTCCTGGATATAGCCAAGGAAACCTGGGAGGCCGAAGTCACACCCCACAGAAGCGTCATTGAGCATGTGGCCCTGATGCAGCAGAGGATTGCAAAGGTGATGCCTATCGTGAAAGAACACCTTCTCCAAGCACAAGAAGCTCAAGCCAGGGTCTACAACCGGTCTGCAAGAGTGAGGCAGTTCAATCCGGGAGACCGAGTTCTTGTGTTAGTTCCAACGGTGGAAAGCAAGTTCTTGGCCAAATGGCAAGGGCCATATGAGGTTGTCGAGAAACTTGGTGAGGTAAATTATAAAATTCACCAACCAGGAAGACGGAAACCATTCCAAGTTTACCATGTCAACCTCATCAAGCCATGGCAAGATAGAGAGCCGACAGCAACTCCATCATTGTTAAGCAACCCAGAAGGTGAGGTTGGAGCGGTTACTATAGCAGAGACGCTATCAAAGACCCAGAAACAGCAGTGCCGGGAGTTACTCCAGAAAAACAGGGACCTGTTTTCAGAATTGCCAGGATACACGAAGGTCATAGAGCACGAGGTCCTAACAGAGCCACATGTGCGGGTGAATGTGAAACCTTATCGTATTCCTGAGGCTCGTCGAGAAGTTATCTCCAAGGAAGTGGAGCGTATGTTGAGGCTTGGGGTCATTGAGGAATCCAAGAGCGGTTGGTCGAGCCCAATTGTCCTGGTCCCAAAACCTGATGGAGAGTGGAGGTTTTGCAACAACTATCGGAAGTTGAATGAAGTCTCCAAGTTCGACGCTTATCCCATGCCCCGTATTGATGAGCTCATCGAAAGGCTTGGGCACGCCAGATATATATCCACCTTGGATTTGACAAAGGGGTATTGGCAGATCCCCATGGCACAGGAAGCCAAGGAGAAGACGGCCTTTTCGACACCTGATGGATGCTTCCAATATGCCCGGATGCCGTTTGGCCTACAGGGAGCTCCGGCGACTTTCCAGAGGGCTATGGATAGAGTCCTTGCACCCCATAAGGCCTACGCTGCTGCGTACCTAGATGATATCGTCATCTTTAGCCCGGACTGGGAGAGTCATCTGGAGAAAGTCCAAGCGGTGTTGGATGCTATAAGAGAGGCCGGATTTACTATAAACCCGAAGAAGTGCGCCTTGGGTAAAGAAGAAGCTAAGTACCTTGGATACATAGTGGGTCATGGAGAAATAAAACCCCAAGTCAATAAAGTGGAGGCAATCCAAACATGGCCAAAACCAGTTTCCAAGAAACAAGTTAATGCCTTCCTGGGTATCGTGGGATATTACAGGAGATTCATCCCAAACTTCGCCACGATGGCTGCGCCTCTGACTGACCTGCTAAAAGGGACAAAATCAGTAATGGTTAAGTGGTCCGAAGAAACAGAGTCAGCCTTCCAAGAAATGAAAAACGCTTTGTGTAAGCAACCCGTTCTGATGGCCCCAAACTTCAAGAAAGAGTTTATTCTTCAGACAGATGCCTCAGATGTTGGGGTGGGAGCAGTCCTTTCCCAAGAACTACATGGGGAGGAGCATCCTGTTCTCTATCTGAGTAGGAAGCTGTCCTCATCTGAAAAGAACTACTCAGTCGTTGAGAAGGAGTGCTTGGCCATAAAATGGGCAGTGGACACATTGCGGTACTATCTGCTGGGACGTAAATTTAGACTGGTATCTGACCATGCCCCGCTTAGGTGGATGAGAGAAACGAAAGGAAGAAATGCTAGAGTCACCCGTTGGTTCTTAGCCCTGCAGGACTTCAGTTTCCATGTGGAACATAGGGCCGGAAAGCTGCACGGTAATGCGGATGCCCTATCGAGAATCCCTTGTTTAGTGGGGGAAAGTGCCAAGCCCCACGGCTTTAGGCAGAGGGGGGAGGTATGTAGCATGGCTAAAGGGTTTGTAGTCGATGGGAGGTATGTGCCACATAAGTGCCTGGTTGCTGTAATGTAGCCCGGAGTATTCCTTTCTTGCACATAATCTTGTATATGTGTTTCAGGACCTGTGGTAATGTCAGACCACATGGCTAATCATGTGATGGGTTACTGGGTGGGGTTAGCTCTTTATAAGACTGGCTAATCCTTTACACAGCAGATATGTGTGGAGGTGAAACCCTCCTGAGTGTGTTACGGCTTCAGGACTGAGCCGGATGAACTGGACACTTGCTTTTCTTTGCCTGAACCAAAGGCCCATTTTGCTTTCTGTTATTTGCCACATGGTTTATGAAGCAATAAACCCAGTGAACTTAAAAGGAACACGTCTCCTGAGTGTCAGCCGTCGCAGCTGAGTGAGTGAAATCCTTACACCCTTGACAACCCCAGCTGGACACAGACATAGATTTCCAATCCAACACTGGATTATGGACCTGTAGCCAACCCCAAAACGACCACATCATGCAGATTATGCAACACCAAAAAGCGAATATCCTCCTGATGTGCAGGAGCCATGCACATGGTCAATTGAGTCCAGTACTGAGGATTATTCTTGGCCAAAGGCGTAGCATCAATTCCTCTCAATGGAATAGGATACTGCAAGGGCTCCAAGAAAAAACCACAGCGCCTGGCAAACTCCAAGTCCATCAAATTCAGGGCAGCGCCTGAATCCAGAAATGCCATGACAGAATAGGATGACAAAGAGCAGGTCAAAGTAACGGACAACAGAAATTTCGACTGTACAGTTCCAATGGTGGCAGACCTAGCGAACCGCTTAGTGCGCTTAGGACAATCGGAGATAGCATGAGTGGGATCACCACAATAAAAACACAGCCCATTCCGACGTCTGTGTTCTTGCCGTTCAGCTCTGGTCAAAGTCCTATCACATTGCATAGGCTCAGGTTTATGCTCAGACAATACCGCCAAATGGTGCACATTTTTACGCTCACGTAAGCGTCGATCGATCTGAATGGCCAAAGACATAGACTCATTCAGACCAGCAGGCATAGGAAATCCCACCATGACATCTTTAAGGGCTTCAGAGAGACCCTTTCTGAAAATTGCTGCCAGCGCACATTCATTCCATTGAGTGAGCACAGACCACTTTCTAAACTTCTGACAATATATCTCTACCTCATCCTGACCCTGACACAGAGCCAGCAAATTTTTCTCTGCCTGATCCACTGAATTAGGTTCATCATACAGCAATCCGAGCACCAGAAAAAACGCATCAATATCGCATAATGCAGGATCTCCTGGCGCAAGGGAAAATGCCCAGTCCTGAGGGTCGTCACGCAATAAAGAAATAATGATCTTAACTTGTTGAACTGGGTCACCAGAGGAGCGGGGTTTCAAAGCCAGAAACAGTTTACAATTATTTTTGAAATTCAGAAACTTAGCTCTATCTCCAGAAAATAAATCAGGAATAGGAATTCTAGGTTCTAACATAGATTTCTGAACCATAATGTCTTGAATTTTTTGTACTCTTACAGTGAGATTATCCACACAAGAAGACAGACCTTTAATGTCCATCACTACACCTGTGTCCTGAACCACCCAAATGTCTAAGGGAAAAGAAAGACAAAACACAGTGCAGAGAAAAAAAAAATGGTCTCAGAACTTCTCTTTTCCCTCTATTGAGAAGCATTAGTACTTTGGGCCTCCAGTACGGTTATGAACTGGTGATTCAGAAACACAATGGATCTGATGATTAAGAGCACACAAAGTGACCTGATAGTCATGAATAACATAGGACGAGCTCTGAGACGTGGGAACTCTGCTGACCGCAATCCCTAATCCTATCTCACCACACTAGAGGTAGCCGTGGAGCGCTCCTGACTAGGGTTGAGCGAAACGGGTCGTTCATTTTCAAAAGTCGCCGACTTTTGGCAAAGTCGGGTTTCATGAAACCCGATCCGACCCCTGTGCGGGGTCGGCCATGCGGTACGCGACTTTCTCGCCAAAGTCGCGTTTCAATGACGCGAAAAGCGCCATTTCTCAGCCAATGAAGGTAAACGCAGAGTGTGGGCAGCGTGATGACATAGGTCCTGGTCCCCACCATCTTAGAGAAGGGCATTGCAGTGATTGGCTTGCTGTCTGCGGCGTCACAGGGGCTATAAAGGGGCGTTCCCGCCGACCGCCATCTTACTGCTGCTGATCTGAGCTTAGGGAGAGGTTGCTGCCGCTTCGTCAGAAGCAGGGATAGCGTTAGGCAGGGTCCATTAACCACCAAACCGCATGTGCTGTAGCGATTTCCACTGCCCAACACCACCTTCGGTGTGCAGGGACAGTGGAAGCTACATTTTTTTTTTTTCTCAGCGCTGTAGCTCACTGGGCTGCCCTACAAGGCTCCCTGATAGCTGCATTGCTGTGTGTATGCCGCTGTGCAAACCAACTGCTTTTTCAAAGCACAAATCCTCTTGTTCCTTCCTTTCTGCACAGCTATCTTTTTTGTTTGTCCACACTTTTTATTTAATTTGTGCATCAGTCCACTCCTTATTGCTGCCTGCCATACCTGGCTGAGATTACTGCAGGGAGATAGTATTGTAGGACACTCCGTTTTTTTTTTTGTTTTTTTTTGTGGGAGATTAAGATTGGCATTTCTGCTAGAGTGCCATCCCTGTGTGTGCCATCTCTCACTCAGTGGGCCATAGAAAGCCTATTAATTTTTTTGCTTGATTTGGGTTATAAAATCTACCTGAAAAAATCACTACATCAATCAGTGGGAGAAAAATATTGGCCTCAGGGCTTGTGTGCCACTCTTGACTCCTGTCTGTGCCATCTCTCACTCAGTGGGCCATAGAAAGCCTATTTATTTTTTTGCTTGATTTGGGTTATAAAATCTACCTGAAAAAATCACTACATCAATCAGTGGGAGAAAAATATTGGCCTCAGGGCTTGTGTGCCACTCTTGACTCCTGTCTGTGCCATCTCTCACTCAGTGGGCCATAGAAAGCCTATTTATTTTTTTGCTTGATTTGGTTTATAAAATCTACCTGAAAAAATCACTACATCAATCAGTGGGAGAAAAATATTGGCCTCAGGGCTTGTGTGCCACTCTTGACTCCTGTGTGTGCCATCTCTCAGTCAGTGGGCCATAGAAAGCCTATTTATTTTTTTGCTTGATTTTGGTTCTAAAATCTACCTGAAAAAATCACTACATCAATCAGTGGGAGAAAAATATTGGCCTCAGGGCTTGTGTGCCACTCCTGACTCTTGTGTGCATCATCACTCACTCAGTGGGCCATAGAAAGCCCTTTTTTTTTTTTTTTGCTTTATTTGGGTTCTAAATTCTACCTGAAAAAATCAATAAATCAATCAGTGGGAGATTAATATTGGCCTTTGGGCTTGTGTGCCAGTCCTAAGCGTGCCATCTCTCTCTCTCAGATAGTGGGCCATAGAAAGCCTATTTATTATTTTTTTTATTGGGTTTATAAATTTTCCCTGGAACAAAAAAAAAAAAAGTGGGAGATTAATATTGGCCTCTGGGCTTGTGTGCCAGTCCTGAGCGTGCCATCTCTCTCACAAATAGTGGGCCATAGAAAGCCTATTTATTTTTTTGCTTGATTTGGGTTCTAAAATCTACCTGAAAAAATCACTACATCAATCAGTGGGAGAAAAATATTGGCCTCAGGGCTTGTGTGCCACTCTTGACTCCTGTCTGTGCCATCTCTCACTCAGTGGGCCATAGAAAGCCTATTTATTTTTTTGCTTGATTTGGGTTCTAAAATCTACCTGAAAAAATCACTACATCAATCAGTGGGATAAAAATATTGGCCTCAGGGCTTGTGTGCTACTCTTGACTCCTGTCTGTGCCATCTCTCACTCAGTGGGCCATAGAAAGCCTATTTATTTTTTTGCTTGATTTGGGTTATAAAATCTACCTGAAAAAATCACTACATCAATCAGTGGGAGAAAAATATTGGCCTTTCTGCTTGTGTGCCAGTCTTGACTCCTGGGTGTGCCATCTCTCTCTCTCTCTCCAATTGTGGGCCATAGAAAGCCTATTATTTTTTTAGCTTGATTTGGGTTCCAAAATCTACCTGAAAAAATCACTACATCAATCAGTGGGAGATAAATATTGGCCTCTGGGCTTGTGTGCCACGCCTGACTCCTGTGTGCGTCATCTCTCACTCAGTGGGCCATAGAAAGCCTTTTTTTGTTTTATTTGTTTTCAAAATTCTCCCTGAAAAAATCATTTTATTTTATTTGGTTTCTAAATTCTTCCTGAAAAAATCATTTTATTCTATTATTTTTTTTTCCTAAAGTCTCCCTGAAAAAAAAAAAAAAATCAAATCAGTGGGAGATTAATATTTACATTTGTGCTTCAGTGACAGTCCTGCGTGTGTCGCATCTTTCTCATTTGTTGCCACCAACAACAGAGTGTGTAACATTGTGCCTGATTTTCGTTGTGGTCTCACTCACCTGTAAAGGGGTAGCTAAATCATACTGAAGTTATAGCTCACCGTGTAATTTGTGTGACAGCAACAAATACCGTTAGTTTGTTTACGTTTTTAAAACAATGAGTAAGTCTGGTGGAAGAGGTCGTGGCCGGGGGCGTTCATTGTCAGCTGGTAATGAGGGTAGTGGTAGTGGTGGAGCATCAGCTGGTCGTGGGAAAAAAAATATTGCACCTAAGTCTGGAGCTGTGGAGCCAGGTTCGTCGTCTGGCTACACAAGGCCTCGAACGCTCCCTTTTCTGGGAGTAGGAAAACCGCTTTTAAAGCCGGAGCAGCAAGAGCAAGTTTTGGCTTATCTTGCTGACTCAGCCTCTAGCTCTTTTGCCTCCTCTCGTGAAACTGGTAAATGTCAAAGCAGCGCGTCGTTAGTGGATGTTCACGGTCAGGGACAAGTCGCTTCCTTGTCCTCTTCAGCAAAAACAACAACAGAGAAGAATGCAGCAGGCGACACAACGGGTTACTCCATGGAGCTCTTTACACATACCGTCCCTGGCTTAGAAAGTGAAGCAGTTAACAGTCCATGCCCATTACAAGTTGAATCTGACATGGAGTGCACTGATGCACAGCCACAGCCAGACTACTATGCTGGTCCTTTGACTCAGACCACAACATTGCCCTCGCAGGGTAATGATCAAGAATCAGACCCTGATGAGACTATGTTGCCCCATCACGAACGCTATACCACCGACCGACACGGTGACACAGACGGTTGCACACGAGCTACAAGAAGAGGTAATAGATGACCCAGTTCTTGACCCCGATTGGCAGCCATTGGGGGAACAGGGTGCAGGCGGCAGCAGTTCTGAAGCGGAGGAGGAGGGGCCGCAGCAGGCATCAACATCGCAACAGGTTCCATCTGCCGGGCCCGTATCTTGCCCAAAACGCGTGGCAAAGCCAAAACCTGTTGGAGGACAGCGTGGCCATCCGGTTAAAGCTCAGTCTGCAATGCCTGAAAAGGTATCCGATGCTAGAAAGAGTGCAGTCTGGCATTTTTTTAAACAACATCCAATTGATCAGCGCAAAGTCATCTGTCAAAAATGTTCAACTACCTTAAGCAGAGGACAGAATCTGAAAAGTCTCAATACAAGTTGCATGCATAGACATTTAACCACCATGCATTTGCAAGCCTGGACTAACTACCAAACGTCCCTTAAGGTTGTAGCACCCTCGGCCAATGAAGCTAGTCAGCAACGCAACATCCCTTCCGGCAGTGTAGGGCCACCATTTTCCGCACCACCTGCAGTATCTGTGCAGGTTTCTTTGCCAGGCCAAAGCAGTCAGGGTCAGGGAATCACCAGTTTTGTAGTAGGAAACACTGCATCTAGGGCACCGGCGGCAAAAATACCATCTCCCACCGTCTCTCAGTCTGCCATGTCCACAGGCACCCCCGCTAGTTCCACGATCTCCAGCTCTCCAGTCCAGCTCACCCTACATGAGACTATGGTAAGAAAAAGGAAGTACTTAGCCTCGCATCCGCATACACAGGGTTTGAACGCCCACATAGCTAGACTAATCTCGTTAGAGATGATGCCCTACCGGTTAGTTGAAAGCGAAGCTTTCAAAGCCCTGATGGACTACGCTGTACCACGCTACGAGCTACCCAGTCGACACTTTTTTTCCAGAAAAGCCATCCCAGCCCTCCACCAGCATGTTAAAGAGCGCATCGTCCATGCACTCAGGCAATCTGTGAGCACAAAGGTGCACCTGACAACAGATGCATGGACCAGTAGGCATGGCCAGGGACGTTACGTGTCCATCACGGCACACTGGGTAAATTTGGTGGATGCAGGGTCCACAGGGGACAGCAAGTTTGGGATAGTTCTGCCTAGCCCACGGTCTAGGAAACAGTTGGCTGTAGCCGTTCGCACCCCCTCCTCCTCCTCTTCGTCCTCCTGCAGAAGCGAGAGCTCGTCCACAGACCGCAGTCGCACAACCACTCCATCCGCAGCTGCCACTGTTGCACACCAGGTCTCCCATTATGGGGCAGCTACTGGCAAACGTCAGCAGGCTGTATTGGCTATGAAGTGTTTGGGCGACAACAGACACACCGCGGAAGTTCTGTCCGAGTTCTTGCAGAAAGAAACGCAGTCGTGGCTGGGCACTGTAGATCTTGAGGCAGGCAAGGTAGTGAGTGATAACGGAAGGAATTTCATGGCTGCCTTCTCCCTTTCCCAACTGAAACACATTCCTTGCCTGGCTCACACCTTAAACCTGGTGGTGCAGTGCTTCCTGAAAAGTTATCCGGGGTTATCCGACCTGCTCCTCAAAGTGCGTGGACTTTGCTCACATATCCGCCGTTCGCCCGTACACTCCAGCCGTATGCAGACCTATCAGTGTTCTTTGAACCTTCCCCAGCATCGCCTAATCATAGACGTTGCAACAAGGTGGAACTCAACACTGCACATGCTTCAGAAACTGTGCGAACAGAGGCGGGCTATTATGTTTTTGTGGGAGGATACACATACACGGGCAGGCAGTAGGATGGCAGACATGGAGTTGTCAGGTGTGCAGTGGTCGAAGATTCAAGACATGTGTCAAGTCCTTCAGTGTTTTGAGGAATGCACACGGCTGGTTAGTGCAGACAACGCCATAATAAGCATGAGCATCCCCCTAATGCGTCTGCTGATGCAAAGTTTGACGCACATAAAGGATCAGGCGTCTGCAGCTGAGGAAGAGGAAAGCCTTGATGACAGTCAGCCATTGTCTGGCCAGGGCAGTGTACAGGATGAGTTAGCGGGCGAAGAGGAGGAGGAGGACGAGGAGGATGATGGGGATGATTATATTTTTAATGAGGAAGCTTTTCCGGGGCCACTGGAAATTGGTGGCGCGGCAAGGCCGGGTTCTGGTTTTTGGAGGGACACAAGTGACGTGGATTTGCCTGAAACTGCCCCTCAACCAAGCACAACCGCAGATTTGAGAACTGGAACTTTGGCCCACATGGCGGATTATGCCTTACGTATCCTCAAACGGGACACACGCATAACTAAAATGATGAACGATGACGATTACTGGTTGGCCTGCCTCCTTGATCCTCGCTATAAAGGCAAATTGCAAAATATAATGCCACATGAGAACTTGGAACTAATATTCGCAACCAAACAATCAACTCTTGTTGACCGTTTGCTTCTGGCATTCCCTGCACACAGCGCCCGTGATCGTTCTCACACGAGCTGCAGGGGCCAGCAGACCAGAGGAGTTAGAGGGGCAGAAATCAGAAGTGGCGTTGGCCAGAGGGGTTTTCTGACCAGGTTGTGGAGTGATTTTGCTATGACCGCAGACAGGACAGGTACTGCAGCATCAATTCAAAGTGACAGGAGACAACATTTGTCCAGTATGGTTACAAACTATTTTTCATCCCTTATCGATGTTCTCCCTCAACCGTCATTCCCATTTGATTACTGGGCATCAAAATTAGACACCTGGCCAGAATTGGCAGAATATGCATTGCAGGAGCTTGCTTGCCCGGCAGCTAGTGTCCTATCAGAAAGAATATTCAGTGCTGCAGGTTCAATACTAACAGAAAAAAGGACTCGTCTGGCTACCCAAAATGTAGATGATCTAACCTTCATTAAAATGAACCACAACTGGATTTCGAAATCTTTTGCCCCACCTTGCCCGGCCGACACCTAGCTTTCCTATGAAAAGGTCTTGCCTGTGGACTATTCTGAATGCCTTTTCCAATCTCGTAATTTTCTGCACCTGATTGTCCAGCATACGACATGTTTACACCTCACTAAATGGCCAAACTCCCCACACGGGGCCGTGGTATCGACACTTGGCGACAGCACCCGTGAGAGTGCTGTTTGTCTGAAGAGGTGGGTGTGCCCGCTTTTGGTCGACGGCACTGCCACTGGGTCCCTCCTAGTACAATAAAGTGTCTCTGGCGGTGGTGGTGCGCACCCAACGTCAGACACACCGTTGTAATATGAGGGGCCCTGGGCCTGTACCGCCGGCCACAAGACAGTTCCCCCCCCCAGCTCAAACAGTGCTCTACCACTTGCAAAATTATCTCACAGCTCCACCAATGTTTAGACTATGCGCTGACATCCTTCAATGCCTGCCACTGACAATACCATTGTATTGACATTTTTGTTATGTTAGGCCTTCGAAGCCTGTCTGCGATCACTCCTTCCACTATGCCTCCACTGACCACACCACTGCTGCCCGTGTACCCCTGGAACCAATTTAAAATTGCCTACAGCCAGCCCAATTTTTTTATTTTAGGCCTTCGATGCCTGTCTGCGGTCCATTCTTTCCACTACTACTACACTGACCAGGCCACTGCTGCCCGTGTACCCCTGGAACCAATTTAAAATTGCCTACAGCCATGTGTTATTATTTTAGGCCTTCGATGCCTGTCTGCGGTCACTCCTTACAATATGCCTCCACTGACAACACCACTGCTGCCCGTGTACCCCTGGAACCAATTTAAAATTGCCTACAGCCAGCCCAATTTTTTTATTTTAGGCCTTCGATGCCTGTCTGCGGTCCATTCTTTCCACTACTACTACACTGACCAGGCCACTGCTGCCCGTGTACCCCTGGAACCAATTTAAAATTGCCTACAGCCATGTGTTATTATTTTAGGCCTTCGATGCCTGTCTGCGGTCACTCCTTCCACTATGCCTCCACTGACCACACCACTGCTGCCCGTGTACCCCTGGAACCAATTTAAAATTGCCTACAGCCAGCCCAATTTTTTTATTTTAGGCCTTCGATGCCTGTCTGCGGTTTATTCTTTCCACTACTACTACACTGACCAGGCCACTGCTGCCCGTGTACCCCTGGAACCAATTTAAAATTGCCTACAGCCATGTGTTATTACTTTAGGCCTTCGATGCCTGTCTGCGGTCACTCCTTCCACTAGGCCTCCACTGACCACACCACTGCTGCCCGTGTACCCCTGGAACCAATTTAAAATTGCCTACAGCCAGCCCAATTTTTTTATTTTAGGCCTTCGATGCCTGTCTGCGGTTTATTCTTTCCACTACTACTACACTGACCAGGCCACTGCTGCCCGTGTACCCCTGGAACCAATTTAAAATTGCCTACAGCCATGTGTTATTATTTTAGGCCTTCGATGCCTGTCTGCGGTCACTCCTTACAATATGCCTCCACTGACAACACCACTGCTGCCCGTGTACCCCTGGAACCAATTTAAAATTGCCTACAGCCAGCCCAATTTTTTTATTTTAGGCCTTCGATGCCTGTCTGCGGTCCATTCTTTCCACTACTACTACACTGACCAGGCCACTGCTGCCCGTGTACCCCTGGAACCAATTTAAAATTGCCTACAGCCAGCCCAATTTTTTTATTTTAGGCCTTCGATGCCTGTTTGCGGTCACTCCTTCCACTAGGCCTCCACTGACCACACCACTGCTGCCCGTGTACCCCTGGAACCAATTTAAAATTGCCTACAGCCAGCCCAATTTTTTTATTCTAGGCCTTCGATGCCTGTCTGCGGTCCATTCTTTCCACTACTACTACACTGACCAGGCCACTGCTGCCCGTGTACCCCTGGAACCAATTTAAAATTGCCTACAGCCATGTGTTATTATTTTAGGCCTTCGATGCCTGTCTGCGGTCACTCCTTACAATATGCCTCCACTGACCACACCACTGCTGCCCGTGTACCCCTGGAACCAATTTAAAATTGCCTACAGCCATGTGTTATTATTTTAGGCCTTCGATGCCTGTCTGCGGTCACTCCTTCCACTATGCCTCCACTGACCACACCACTGCTGCCCGTGTACCCCTGGAACCAATTTAAAATTGCCTACAGCCAGCCCAATTTTTTTATTTTAGGCCTTCGATGCCTGTTTGCGGTCACTCCTTCCACTAGGCCTCCACTGACCACACCACTGCTGCCCGTGTACCCCTGGAACCAATTTAAAATTGCCTACAGCCAGCCCAATTTTTTTATTTTAGGCCTTCGATGCCTGTTTGCGGTCCATTCTTTCCACTACTACTACACTGACCAGGCCACTGCTGCCCGTGTACCCCTGGAACCAATTTAAAATTGCCTACAGCCATGTGTTATTATTTTAGGCCTTCGATGCCTGTCTGCGGTCACTCCTTCCACTATGCCTCCACTGACCACACCACTGCTGCCCGTGTACCCCTGGAACCAATTTAAAATTGCCTACAGCCAGCCCAATTTTTTTATTTTAGGCCTTCGATGCCTGTTTGTGGTCACTCCTTCCACTAGGCCTCCACTGACCACACCACTGCTGCCCGTTTACCCCTGGAACCAATTTAAAATTGCCTACAGCCAGCCCAATTTTTTTATTCTAGGCCTTCGATGCCTGTCTGCGGTCCATTCTTTCCACTACTACTACACTGACCAGGCCACTGCTGCCCGTGTACCCCTGGAACCAATTTAAAATTGCCTACAGCCATGTGTTATTATTTTAGGCCTTCGATGCCTGTCTGCGGTCACTCCTTACAATATGCCTCCACTGACCACACCACTGCTGCCCGTGTACCCCTGGAACCAATTTAAAATTGCCTACAGCCATGTGTTATTATTTTAGGCCTTCGATGCCTGTCTGCGGTCACTCCTTCCACTATGCCTCCACTGACCACACCACTGCTGCCCGTGTACCCCTGGAACCAATTTAAAATTGCCTACAGCCAGCCCAATTTTTTTATTTTAGGCCTTCGATGCCTGTCTGCGGTTTATTCTTTCCACTACTACTACACTGACCAGGCCACTGCTGCCCGTGTACCCCTGGAACCAATTTAAAATTGCCTACAGCCATGTGTTATTACTTTAGGCCTTCGATGCCTGTCTGCGGTCACTCCTTCCACTAGGCCTCCACTGACCACACCACTGCTGCCCGTGTACCCCTGGAACCAATTTAAAATTGCCTACAGCCAGCCCAATTTTTTTATTCTAGGCCTTCGATGCCTGTCTGCGGTCCATTCTTTCCACTACTACTACACTGACCAGGCCATTGCTGCCCGTGTACCCCTGGAACCAATTTAAAATTGCCTACAGCCAGCCCAATTTTTTTATTTTAGGCCTTCGATGCCTGTTTGCGGTCACTCCTTCCACTAGGCCTCCACTGACCACACCACTGCTGCCCGTGTACCCCTGGAACCAATTTAAAATTGCCTACAGCCAGCCCAATTTTTTTATTCTAGGCCTTCGATACCTGTCTGCGGTCCATTCTTTCCACTACTACTACACTGACCAGGCCACTGCTGCCCGTGTACCCCTGGAACCAATTTAAAATTGCCTACAGCCATGTGTTATTATTTTAGGCCTTCGATGCCTGTCTGCGGTCACTCCTTACAATATGCCTCCACTAACCACACCACTGCTGCCCGTGTACCCCTGGAACCAATTTAAAATTGCCTACAGCCATGTGTTATTATTTTAGGCCTTCGATGCCTGTCTGCGGTCACTCCTTCCACTATGCCTCCACTGACCACACCACTGCTGCCCGTGTACCCCTGGAACCAATTTAAAATTGCCTACAGCCAGCCCAATTTTTTTATTTTAGGCCTTCGATGCCTGTTTGCGGTCACTCCTTCCACTAGGCCTCCACTGACCACACCACTGCTGCCCGTGTACCCCTGGAACCAATTTAAAATTGCCTACAGCCAGCCCAATTTTTTTATTTTAGGCCTTCGATGCCTGTTTGCGGTCCATTCTTTCCACTACTACTACACTGACCAGGCCACTGCTGCCCGTGTACCCCTGGAACCAATTTAAAATTGCCTACAGCCATGTGTTATTATTTTAGGCCTTCGATGCCTGTCTGCGGTCACTCCTTCCACTATGCCTCCACTGACCACACCACTGCTGCCCGTGTACCCCTGGAACCAATTTAAAATTGCCTACAGCCAGCCCAATTTTTTTATTTTAGGCCTTCGATGCCTGTTTGCGGTCACTCCTTCCACTAGGCCTCCACTGACCACACCACTGCTGCCCGTGTACCCCTGGAACCAATTTAAAATTGCCTACAGCCAGCCCAATTTTTTTATTCTAGGCCTTCGATGCCTGTCTGCGGTCCATTCTTTCCACTACTACTACACTGACCAGGCCACTGCTGCCCGTGTACCCCTGGAACCAATTTAAAATTGCCTACAGCCATGTGTTATTATTTTAGGCCTTCGATGCCTGTCTGCGGTCACTCCTTACAATATGCCTCCACTGACCACACCACTGCTGCCCGTGTACCCCTGGAACCAATTTAAAATTGCCTACAGCCATGTGTTATTATTTTAGGCCTTCGATGCCTGTCTGCGGTCACTCCTTCCACTATGCCTCCACTGACCACACCACTGCTGCCCATGTACCCCTGGAACCAATTTAAAATTGCCTACAGCCAGCCCAATTTTTTTATTTTAGGCCTTCGATGCCTGTTTGCGGTCACTCCTTCCACTAGGCCTCCACTGACCACACCACTGCTGCCCGTGTACCCCTGGAACCAATTTAAAATTGCCTACAGCCAGCCCAATTTTTTTATTCTAGGCCTTCGATGCCTGTCTGCGGTCCATTCTTTCCACTACTACTACACTGACCAGGCCACTGCTGCCCGTGTACCCCTGGAACCAATTTAACCCCTTCATGACCCAGCCTATTTTGACCTTAAAGACCTTGCCGTTTTTTGCAATTCTGACCAGTGTCCCTTTATGAGGTAATAACTCAGGAACGCTTCAACGGATCCTAGCGGTTCTGAGATTCTTTTTTCGCGACATATTGGGCTTCATGTTAGTGGTAAATTTAGGTCAATAAATTCTGCGTTTATTTGTGATAAAAACGGAAATTTGGCGAAAATTTTGAAAATTTCGCAATTTTCACATTTTGAATTTTTATTCTGTTAAACCAGAGAGATATGTGACACAAAATAGTTAATAAATAACATTTCCCACATGTCTACTTTACATCAGCACAATTTTGGAAACAAAATTTTTTTTTGTTAGGAAGTTATAAGGGTTAAAATTTGACCAGCGATTTGTCATTTTTACAACGAAATTTACAAAACCATTTTTTTTAGGGACCACCTCACATTTGAAGTCAGTTTGAGGGGTCTATATGGCTGAAAATACCCAAAAGTGACACCATTCTAAAAACTGCACCCCTCAAGGTACTCAAAACCACATTCAAGAAGTTTATTAACCCTTCAAGTGCTTCACAGCAGCAGAAGCAACATGGAAGGAAAAAATGAACATTTAACTTTTTAGTCACAAAAATTATCTTTTAGCAACAATTTTTTTATTTTCCCAATGGTAAAAGGAGAAATTGAACCACGAAAGTTGTTGTGCAATTTGTCCTGAGTACGCTGATACCTCATATGTGGGGGTAAACCACTGTTTGGGCGCACGGCAGGGCTTGGAAGGGAAGGAGCGCCATTTGACTTTTTGAATCAAAAATTGGCTCCACTCTTTAGCGGACACGATGTCACGTTTGGAGAGCCCCCGTGTGCCTAAAAATTGGAGCTCCCCCACAAGTGACCCCATTTTGGAAACTAGACGCCCCAAGGAACTTATCTAGATGCATAGTGAGCACTTTGAACCCCCAGGTGCTTCACAAATTGATCCGTAAAAATGAAAAAGTACTTTTTTTTCACAAAAAAATTCTTTTAGCCTCAATTTTTTCATTTTCACATGGGCAACAGGATAAAATGGATCCTAAAATGTGTTGGGCAATTTCTCCTGAGTACGCCGATACCTCATATGTGGGGGTAAACCACTGTTTGGGCACATGGTAAGGCTCGGAAGGGAAGGAGCGCCATTTGACTTTTTGAATGAAAAATTATTTCCATCGTTAGCGGACACCATGTCGCGTTTGGAGAGCTCCTGTGTGCCTAAACATTGGCGCTCCCCCACAAGTGACCCCATTTTGGAAACTAGACCCCCCAAGGAACTTATTTAGATGCCTAGTGAGCACTTTAAACCCTCAGGTGCTTCACAAATTGATCTGTAAAAATGAAAAAGTACTTTTTTTTCACAAAAAAATTCTTTTCGCCTCAATTTTTTCATTTTCACATGGGCAGTAGGATAAAATGGATCATAAAATTTGTTGGGCAATTTCTCCCGAGTACGCTGATACCTCATATGTGGGGGTAAACCACTGTTTGGGCACACGGCAGGGCTCGGAAGGGAAGGCGCGCCATTTGACTTTTTGAATGGAAAATTAGCTCCAATTGTTCGCGGACACCATGTCGCGTTTGGAGAGCGCCTGTGTGCCTATGCATTGGAGCTCCCCCACAAGTGACCCCATTTTGGAAACTAGATCCCCCAAGGAACTTATCTAGATGCATATTGAGCACTTTAAACCCCCAGGTGCTTCACAGAAGTTTATAACGCAGAGCCATGAAAATAAAAAATAATTTTTCTTTCCTCAAAAATGATTTTTTAGCCTGGAATTTCCTATTTTGCCAAGGATAATAGGAGAAATTGGACCCCAAATATTGTTCTCTAGTTTGTCCTGAGTACGCTGATACCCCATATGTGGGGGTAAACCACTGTTTGGGCGCACGGCAGGGCTCGGAAGGGATGGCACGCCATTTGACTTTTTAAATGGAAAATTAGCTCCAATCATTAGCGGACACCATGTCACGTTTGGAGAGCCCCTGTGTGCCTAAACATTGGAGATCCCCCAGAAATGACCCCATTTTGGAAACTAGACCCCAAAGGAACTAATCTAGATGTGTGGTGAGGACTTTGAACCCCCAAGTGCTTCACAGAAGTTTATAACGCAGAGCCATGAAAATAAAAAAAAAAAATTATTTTCTCAAAAATGATCTTTTAGCCTGAAATTTTTTATTTTACAAAGGGTAACAGGAGAAATTTGACCCCAAAAGTTGTTGTCCAGTTTCTCCTGAGTACGCTGATACCCCATATGTGGGGGTAATCCACTGTTTGGGCAAATGCCGGGGCTCGGAAGTGAAGTAGTGACATTTTGAAATGCAGACTTTGATGGAATGCTCTGTGGGCGTCACGTTGCGTTTGCAGAGCCCCTGATGTGGCTTAACAGTAGAAACCCCCCACAAGTGACCCCATTTTGGAAACTAGACCCCGAAAGGAACTTATCTAGATGTGTGGTGAGCACTTTGAACCCCCAAGTGCTTTATAGAAGTTTATAATGCAGAGCCGTGAAAATAATAAATACGTTTTCTTTCCTCAAAAATAATAATTTAGCCCAGAATTTTTTAATTTTCCCAAGGGTAACAGGAGAAATTTGACCCCAATATTTGTTGTCCAGTTTCTCCTGAGTACGGTGATACCCCATATGTGGGGGTAAACTACTGTTTGGGCACATGCCGGGGCTCGGAATTGAAGTAGTAACGTTTTGAAATGCAGACTTTGATGGAATGCTCTGCGGGCGTCACGTTGCGTTTGCAGAGCCCCTGATGTGCCTAAACAGTAGAAACCCCCCACAAGTGACCCCATTTTGGAAACTAGACCCCGAAAGGAACTTATCTAGATGTGTGGTGAGCACTTTGAACCCCCAAGTGCTTCATAGAAGTTTATAATGCAGAGCCGTGAAAATAATAAATAAGTTTTCTTTCCTCAAAAATAATTATTTAGCCCAGAATTTTTTATTTTCCCAAGGGTTACAGGAGAAATTGGACCCTAAAAGTTGTTGTCCAGTTTCTCCTGAGTACGCTGATACCCCATGTGTGGGGGTAAACCACTGTTTGGGCACACGTCGGGGCTCAGAAGGGAAGTAGTGACTTTTGAAATGCAGACTTTGATGGAATGGTCTGCGGGCGTCACATTGCGTTTGCAGAGCCCCTGGTGTGCCTAAACAGTAGAAACCCCCCACAAGTGACCCCATTTTAGAAACTAGACCCCCCAAGGAACTTATCTAGATATGTGGTGAGCACTTTGAACCCCCAAGTGCTTCACAGACGTTTACAACGCAGAGCCGTGAAAATAAAAAAATCATTTTTCTTTCCTCAAAAATGATGTTTTAGCAAGCATTTCTTTATTTTCACAAGGGTAACAGGAGAAATTGGACCCCAGTAATTGTTGCGCAGTTTGTCCTGAGTATGCTGGTACCCCATATGTGGGGGTAAACCACTGTTTGGGTGCACGTCGGGGCTCGGAAGTGAGGGAGCACCATTTGACTTTTTGAATACAAGATTGGCTGGAATTAATGGTGGCGCCATGTTGCGTTTGGAGACCCCTTGATGTGCCTAAACAGTGGAAACCCCTCAATTCTAACTCCAACACACCCCTAACCCTTATCCCAACTGTAGCCGTAACCCTAATCACAACCCTAACCCCAACACACCCGTAACCCCAACACACCCCTAACCCTAACCACAACCCTAATTCCAACCCAACCCTAGCCCTAAGGCTATGTGCCAACGTTGCAGATTCGTATGAGATTTTTCAGCACCATTTTTGAAAAATCCGTGGGTAAAAGGCACTGCGTTTTACCTGCGGATTTACCGCGGATTTCCAGTGTTTTTTGTCCGGATTTCACCTGCGGATTCCTATTGAGGAACAGGTGTAAAACGCTGCGGAATCCGCACAAAGAATTGACATGCTGCGGAAAATACAACGCAGCGTTCCCGCGCGGTATTTTCCGCACCATGGGCACAGCGGATTTGGCTTTCCATATGTTTACATGGTACTGTAAACCTGATGGAACTCTGCTGCGGATCCGCAGCGGCCAATCCGCACCGTGTGCACATAGCCTAATTCTAAAGGTATGTGCACACGCTGCGGAAAACGCTGCGGATCCGCAGCAGTTTCCCATGAGTTTACAGTTCAATGCAAACCTATGGGAAACAAAAATCGCTGTACACATGCTGCGGAAAAACTGCACGGAAACGCAGCGGTTTACATTCCGCAGCATGTCATTTCTTTCTGCGGATTCCGCAGCGGTTTTACAACTGCTCAAATAGAAAATCGCTGTTGTAAAACCGCATTGAAATGCGCAGAAAAAACATGGTAAATCCGCCATAAATCCGCAGCGGTTTAGCACTGCGGATTTATCAAATCCGCAGCGGAAAAATCCGCAGAGGAACAGAATATGTGTGCACATACCGAAACCCTAACCCTACCCCTAACCCTACCCCTACCCCTAACCCTACCCCTAACCCTACCCCTAACCCTACCCCTACCCCTAACCCTACCCCTACCCCTAACCCTACCCCTAACCCTAACCCTACCCCTAACCCTACCCCTAGTTCTTACCCCAACCTTAGTGGAAAAAAAAATATATATTTTTTTTATTGTCCCTACCTATGGGGGTGACAAAGGGGGGGGGGGTCATTTACTTTTTTTTTTTTATTTTGATCACTGAGATATAACCTATCTCAGTGATCAAAATTCACTCTGGAACGAATCTGCCGGCCGGCAGATTCGGCGGGCGCACTGCACATGCGCCCGCCATTTTGGAGGATGGCGGCGCCCAGGAAAGAAGACGGACGGTCCCCGGGAGGCCAGGTAAGTATAAGGGGGGGGAGATCAGGGCACGGGGGGGCGTCGGAGCACGGGGGGGTGGACCGGAACACGGGGGGGTGGATTGGAACACGGAGTGGGGGATCGCTGTGCGGGCGGGTGGATCGGAGCACGGGGGGGGGAATCGCTGTGCGGGGGGGATCGCTGTGCGGGGGGGGATCGGAGTGCGGGGGGGTTTGATTGGAGCACGGGGGGTGTGATTGGAGCACGGGGGGAGCGGGCAGGAGGACGGGGGAGCAGAGCACAGGACCGAGGGGAGCAGACCGCAGATCGGGGGGTTGGGGGGGCGATCGGAGGAGTGGAGTGGGTGCACATTAGTGTGTCCAGCCATGGCCGATGATATTGCAGCATCGGCCATGGCTGGATTGTAATATTTCACCATTTTTTTAGGTGAAATATTACAAATCGCTCTGATTGGCAGTTTCACTTTCAACAGCCAATCAGAGCGATCGTAGCCACGAGGGGGTGAAGCCACCCCCCCTGGGCTAAACTACCACTCCCCCTGTCCCTGCAGATCGGGTGAAATGGGAGTTAACCCTTTCACCCGATCTGCAGGGACGCGATCTTTCCATGACGCATATGCTGCGTCATGGGTCGGAATGGCACCGACTTTCATGACGCAGCGTATGCGTCAAAGGTCGGGAAGGGGTTAAAATTGCCTACAGCCATGTGTTATTATTTTAGGCCTTCGATGCCTGTCTGCGGTCACTCCTTACAATATGCCTCCACTGACCACACCACTGCTGCCCGTGTACCCCTGGAACCAATTTAAAATTGCCTACAGCCATGTGTTATTATTTTAGGCCTTCGATGCCTGTCTGCGGTCACTCCTTCCACTAGGCCTCCACTGACCACACCACTGCTGCCCGTGTACCCCTGGAACCAACATCAGAAAATATAAAAATAAGTATTTTGCTTATAAAAAAGAAAATACTGGGGAGATATCAAATGCAGACATTTTAACATTAAAAACAAACACATACAACAAAAATCTGGTACAGTACTAAAAATGGCCACCAGCTACAATAACTTTCTCCTGCAAGTAGTTAACTGAAAGGTTTTTTCAATTTAAAACACAGATATGGCATCCACCGAGTGTTGTCCTGTCGCGTCTTCTTTTTGTTATTGCCAAGAAGATGCAAAACAATGAAAATAATAAAATCATTATTTACCAAAAAAATAGAGTAAGTCAAAACCACATTGCAAATAAACATTCATTACAAATAAAGAAGCAGGGCGCGTCCGAGGGTGAGTATATACCTAATAAGAATATAATCACCCTCGGACGCGCCCTGCTTCTTTCCGACAGCCTACCTTCCTAAGAATCAGCCCTTCCGTGGTGTAGAGAGAGGGTTTGTTACACTCCAAGGTGTTCTCCAGGTTGCCTTTCCAGAGCTTCGATCTTCCGGCTCTCGTTTAGTAGTTGTCGGAAAGTTGGCTGCATTAGGCCTACAAATTGGGTATGGGGTGGAGAGAGATGGTGTGTTCCACTCCAAGGTGTTCTCCAGGTTGCCTTTCCAGAGCTTCGATCTTCCGGCTCTCGTTTAGTAGTTGTCGGAAAGTAGGCTGCATTAGGCCTACAAATTGGGTATGGGGTGGAGAGAGATGGTGTGTTACACTCCAAGGTGTTCCCCAGGTTTTCTTGCCATTGCTTCGGTCTTCCGACTCTCGTTTAGTAGTTGTAGAAAACTACACTGCATTAGGCCTAAAAAATGGGTATCGGGTGGAGAGAGATGGTGTGTTACACTCCAAGGTGTTCTCCAGGTTGCCTTTCCTGAGCTTCGATCTTCCAGCTCTTGTTTAGTAGTTCTTGGAAACTACACTGCATTAGGCCTACAAATTGGGTATGGGGTGTAGAGAGATGGTGTGTTCCACTCCAAGGTGTTCTCCAGGTTGCCATTCCAGAGCTTCGATCTTCCGGCTCTCGTTTAGTAGTTGTCGGAAAGTAGGCTGCATTAGGCCTACAAATTGGGTATGGGGTGTAGAGAGATGGTGTGTTCCACTCCAAGGTGTTCTCCAGGTTGCCTTTCCAGAGCTTCGATCTTCCGACTCTCATTTAGTAGTTGTCGGAAAGTAGGCTGCATTAGGCCTACAAATTGGGTATGGGGTGGAGAGAGATGGTGTGTTACACTCCAAGGTGTTCTCCAGGTTTCCTTGCCATTGCTTCGGTCTTCCGACTCTCGTTTAGTAGTTGTAGAAAACTACACTGCATTAGGCCTAAAAAATGGGTATCGGGTGGAGAGAGATGGTGTGTTCCACTCCAAGGTGTTCTCCAGGTTGCCTTTCCTGAGCTTCGATCTTCCGGCTCTCGTTTAGTAGTTCTTGGAAACTACACTGCATTAGGCCTACAAATTGGGTATGGGGTGTAGAGAGATGGTGTGTTCCACTCCAAGGTGTTCTCCAGGTTGCCTTTCCTGAGCTTCGATCTTCCAGCTCTCGTTTAGTAGTTCTTGGAAACTACACTGCATTAGGCCTACAAATTGGGTATGGGGTGTAGAGAGATGGTGTGTTCCACTCCAAGGTGTTCTCCAGGTTGCCTTTCCAGAGCTTCGATCTTCCGGCTCTCGTTTAGTAGTTGTCGGAAAGTAGGCTGCATTAGGCCTACAAATTGGGTATGGGGTGGAGAGAGATGGTGTGTTCCACTCCAAGGTGTTCTCCAGGTTGCCTTTCCAGAGCTTCGATCTTCCGGCTCTCGTTTAGTAGTTGTCGGAAAGTAGGCTGCATTAGGCCTACAAATTGGGTATGGGGTGGAGAGAGATGGTGTGTTCCACTCCAAGGTGTTCTCCAGGTTGCCTTTCCTGAACTTATATCTTCAGGCTCTCATTAAATTGTGGTTAAACGGAACAACTGCATTTGGCGTACTAGTTGGTTTGGGGCCTACTATCGGTGTCTGCCACTCCTTGCTGTTCTCCTGGTTTCCTGTCCTGAAATTCCGTTTTCAGGCGCTCGTTAAGTAGTTGTTAATGTTAGACTGCATTTGGCCTACTAGTTGGGTTGGGGCCTACTATCGGTGTCTGCCACTCCTTGCTGTTCTCCTTCACTGAACAAAGCTGTGCCGCCTGTTTACTACGGTTGCCAATTTTGAACTGCATTTCGACTACTTACTGATTTGGGCCTACTCTCTGTGTCAGCCTCTCATTCCAGTTGTCCTCCATTGCAATGCCCCCTGGTTATTCCTGTGTTACCAATTTTGAACTGCATTTAGCCAACTTTATTCTTTGGGCCTATATCTGTGTTTCCTCCTCATCCTGCCCATTGCCCAGCCAGTGATAGATGAGTCTGCTGGTACATTGACCCATAACGCAACATTCCCCGTGCATGCTACACAACAACATTGTGACCCTGCTGAAAGTCAGGTTGCTCTTCCCGCATACCATACCACCTTACACGGGGACAAAGAGGAAGGTGCAGATGAAAGTGCAGGTTCCTTCATCAGGTGGGGGGAGGAATACTAGTTGGCGACGTCACTGGCTCAGGGCCTCTCATAGTACGCAAAAGTGTTGCTGCCGGTGGGAGGCGCCCCCGCCGTGCAAACACACCGCTATACTTTGAGGGGCCCTGTGCCAGTGCCAATGCCAACGAGTGGGCCCCCCCTGCTTGCTCAGGTTCACAGCACTTGCAAAGTTGAAATACTTACCTCTCCCTGCTCCACTGCCGTGACGTGGTCCAGATTTCCTGGGCCCACTAATTACTTGAACCAGCCCTACCCACCACAACTTTAGCCAAATGACCCCTAATTTCAAATGCCTTCCAATTATTATAAGGTAAATTACGCTTGACAAGCTTCATTAAGAAGAATGGATGGTTTTGACATTAAAATGGGCACTCTAGGTGTTTTCCTGGCCCCCACTCACTGCCGACTATGCTGCCCCATTGACTTGCATTGGGTTTCGTATTTCGGTCGATCCCGACTTTACGTCATAATCGGCCGATTTCACTCGACCCGACTTTTGAGATAGTCGGGTTTCGCGAAACCCAGCTCGACTCTAAAAAGGTCAAGGTCGCTCAACTCTACTCCTGACCAGACCTAGGCGCCTCGGGCACAGCCTGAGAAACTAACTAGCCCTGAAGATAGAAAAATAAGCCTACCTTGCCTCATAGAAATTCCCCAAAGGAAAAGGCAGCCCCCCACATATAATGACTGTGAGTAAAGGTGAAAATACAAACACAGAGATGAAATAGGTTTTAGCAAAGTGAGGCCCGACTTACTGAATAGACCGAGGATAGTAAAGATAGCTTTGCGGTCAGCACAAAAACCTACAAACAACCACGCAGAGGGCGCAAAAAGACCCTCCGTACCGACTAACAGCACGGAGGTGCTCCCTCTGCGTCCCAGAGCTTCCAGCAAGCAAGAAAAACCAATATAGCAAGCTGGATAGAAAAAATAGCAAACAAAAGTAACACAAGCAGAACTTAGCTTATGCAGGGCAGACACGCCACAAGACGATCCAGGAGAGAGAAAGACCAATACTGGAACATTGACTGGAGGCAAGGAACAAAGAACTAAATGGAGTTAAATAGAGCAGCACCTAACGACTTAACCTCGTCACCTGAGGAAGGAAACTCAGAAGCCGCAGCCCCACTCACATGCACCAGAGGAAGCTCATAGACAGAACCAGCCGAAGTACCACTCATGACCACAGGAGGGAGCTTGACCACAGAATTCACAACACTGGTGGTTAGGAGCACCCGACCTGATAGTTAAACTCATACAGGACGAGCTCTGTAATGTGGGAGCTCTGCTGACCGCAAGCCCTAATCCTATCGCACACACTAAAAATAGCCGTGGAGCGCTCCTGATGCTCCCTAGGCGCCTCGTCACAGCCTCAGAGCTAGCTAGCCCTAGAGATAGAAAATAAAGCCTACCTTGCCTCAGAGAAATTCCTCAAAGGAATAGGCAGCCCCCCACATATAATGACTGTGAGTAAAGATGAAAGTCACAAACGCAGAAATGAAATAGGTTTCAGCAAAGGGAGGCCAGACTTACTAAATAGACAGAGGATAGGAAAGGAATCTTTGCGGTCAGCACAAAAACCTACAAAAGACCACGCAGAGTGTGAAAAAGGGTCCTCCGCACCGACTCACGGTGCGGGGGGTGCCACTCTGCATCCCAGAGCTTCCAGCTAGCGAAACA
Organism: Ranitomeya imitator; assembly: GCF_032444005.1. Lineage (NCBI taxonomy): Eukaryota > Metazoa > Chordata > Amphibia > Anura > Dendrobatidae > Ranitomeya > Ranitomeya imitator. The sequence goes on along the minus strand of NC_091285.1, from coordinate 390,918,781 downwards.
AAATCAGGATAACCAGCTGGACAAAGAAACAATGAGCAAAAATAACAATAAGGAACTTAGCTTCTGCAGGAGAAGACAGGTCACCAGGCAGATCCAGGAGCGAACTGAACCAATGCTAAAACGTTGACAGCTGGCATGGAGTAACGATCTGAGTGGAGTTAAATAGAGAAGCCTACCAAAGGATAAACCACGTCACCTGTGTAAGGAACCTCAGAAGCAGCAGCTTCACTCATAGCCACCAGAGGGAGCCCATAGACAGAACTCGCCGAAGTACCATTCACGACCACAGGAGGGATTTCGACAACAGAATTCACAACTCTCTCCCTAGCTTCTATCTTTGAAGCTCTTGTTAAGTAGTTGTTGAAACAACACTGCATTAGGCCTACAAGTTGGGTCTGGGTTCTACAAAGGGTGTCTTACGCTCCAAGGTGTTCTCCAGGTTGCCTTTCCCTAGCTTCTATCTTCAGGCTCTTGTTAAATTGTTTTTAATATAACACTGCATTTGGCCTACTTGTTTTGCTGGCCCTACTAACGGTGTCTGCCGCTCCTTGATGTTCTCCTACACTGAACAAACCAGTGCCGCCTGTTTACTTCTGTTACCAATTTAGAACTGCATTTAGCCTACTTACTGATTTAGGCCTACTCACTGTGTCAGCCTCTCATTACAGTTGTCCTCCACTGAACAAAGCAATGCCCCCTGGTTAGTCCTGTTACCAATTTTGAACTGCATTTAGCCCACTTTATTATTTGGGCCTATATCTGTGTTTCCTCCTCATCCTACCCATTGCCCAGCCAGTGATAGATGAGTCTGCTGGTACATTGACCCATAACGCTACATTCCCCGTGCACACGACACAGCCAGAATGTGACCCTGCTAAAAGTCAGGTTCACCTTCCCGCATACCATACCACCTTACACGGGGACAAAGAGGAAGGTGCAGATGAAAGTGCAGGTTCCTTCATCAGGTGGGGGGGAATACTCGTTGGCGACGTCACTGGCACAGGGCCCCTCATAGTATGCAAAAGTGTCGCTGCCGGTGGGAGGCGCCCCCGCCGTACAAACACACCGCCGTGCTTTGAGGGGCCCTGTGCCAGTGCCAATGCCAACGAATGGGCCCCCCCTGCTTGCTCAGGATCACAGCACTTGCAAAGTTGAAATACTTACCTCTCCCAGTTCCACTGCCGTGACGTGGTCCAGATTTCCTGGGCCCACTACTTGAACCAGCCCTACCCCCCACAACTTTAGCCAAATGACCCCCAATTTCCAATGCCTTACTATCATTATAAGGTAAATTAAGATTGACAAGCTTCAGTAACAAGAATGGATGTTTTTGCCATTAAAATGCTCCCCCATTGACTTGCATTGGGTTTTGTGTTTCGGTCGATCCCCGACTTTTCGCGATAATCGGCCGATTCCACTCGACTCGACTTTTGAGATAGTCGGGTTTCGCGAAACCCGACTCAACCCTAACAAACTAAAAGTCGCTCAACCCTACGTAACACCCGTCACTTGAAAGGACATCTTGACAGTATATTTTCACTATCCACTGAATCTATACAATCTTTACATTGGTGGACACACATACCAAATTTACGTAGAGGTGTTCCCTGGACAAACGATGTGTCCTGAATAGTAAATACAGATGCTAATCCCAGGGGATGGGGAGCGCACATGGGAAATAGTTGGGTCCAGGGACTGTGGTCTCAATCTGAGCAGACTTCATCATCCAACTTAAAAGAAATATTAGCGGTGGAACGCGCTTTGAATAATTTCCTTATACCCCTACAGGGTAAACATGTCAGATTTTTCTCAGATAACCAGGTGACTGCAGCCTATTTTAACCATCCTGGAGGTACTGGGTCAGGTTTATTAACCCCTTTCTGCCAATGGACGTACTATTCCATCCATGTGGGGTGGGCCCTACTTCCCAAGGACAGAATAGTACGTCCAGCGCGATCGGCCGCGCTGACATCCGGCACTATATGCTAGGAGTGGTCACGGACCACCCCTGGCACATTAACCCCCGGCACACCGCGATCAAATATGATTGCGGTGTGCCGGCGGTACAAGGAAGGCACCCTGCGGGCTTCCCTGAGCCCCCCGCAGCAACGCGATGTGATCGCGTTGCTGCGAGAGTCTCCTCACCTCCCTCCCTGCTCCAGGCCCGGATCCAAGTTGGCCGCGGCATACGGGTCCTGCAGGGAGGGAGGTGGCTTCACAGAGCCTGCTCAGAGCAATGCTGCAAGTCAGATCAGTGATCTGACAGAGTGCTGTGCACACTGTCAGATCACCGATCTGTGATGTCCCCACCTGGGACAAAGTAAAAAAAAAAATTTCCACACGTGTAAAAAAAATAAAAAAAACAATTCCTAAATAATGAAAAAAAAAAAAATTATTCCCATGAATTCATTTCTTTAAATAAAAAAAAACAAAACAATAAAAGTACACATATTTAGTATCGCCGCGTCCGTAACGACCCCACATATAAAACTATATCACTAGTTAACCCCTTCAGTAAACACCGTAAGAAAAAAAAAGACGAGGCAAAAAACAAGGCTTTATTATCATACCGCCAAACAAAAAGTGGAATAACACGCGATCAAAAAGACAGATATAAATAACCATGGTACCGCTAAAAGCATCATCTTGTCCTGCAAAAAACGAGCCACCATACAGCATCATCAGCAAAAAAAAAAAATTTATAGTCCTCAGAATAAAGCGATGCAAAAATAATTATTTTTTCTATAAAATAGTTTTTATTGTATAAAGCGCCAAAACATAAAAAAAATATAAATGAGGTATCGCTGTAATCGTACTGACCCGAAGAATAAAACTGCTTTATCAATTTTACCATACGCGGAACGGTATAAACGCCTCCCCCAAAAGAAATTCATGAATAGCTGGTTTTTGGTCATTCTGCCTCACAAAAATCGGAATAAAAAGTGATAAAAAAATGTCACGTGCCCGAAAATGATACCAATAAAAATGACAACTCGTCCCGCAAAAAACAAGACCTTACATGACTCTGTGGACCAAAATATGGAAAAATTATAGCTCTCAAAATGTGGTAACGCAAAAAATATTTTTAGCAATAAAAAGCGTCTTTTAGTGTGTGACGGCTGCCAATCATAAAAATCCGCTAAAAAACCCGCTATAAAAGTAAATCAAACCCCTCTTCATCACCCCCTTACTTAGGGAAAAATTAAAAAATTAAAAAAATGTATTTATTTCCTTTCTCCCATTAGGGATAGGGTTAGGGTTAGGGTTAAGGTTAGGGCTAGGGTTAGGGTTAGGGTTAGGGCTAGGGTTAGGGCTAGGGTTAGGGCTAGGGTTAGGGCTAGGGTTAGGGTTGGGGCTAGGGTTAGGGCTAGGGTTAGGGTTGGGGCTAGGGTTAGTGCTAGGGTTGGGGCTAGGGTTAGGGCTAGGGTTAGGGTTAGGGCTAGGGTTAGGGCTAGGGTTAGGGCTATGGTTAGGGTTGGGGTTAGGGCTAGGGTTAGGGTTGGGGCCAGGGTTAGGGCTAGGGTTAGGGTTAGGGCTAGGGTTGGGGCTAGGGTTAGGGCTAGGATTGGGGCTAGGGTTAAGGCTACAGTTAGGGTTGGGGCTAAAGTTAGGGTTAGGGTTTGGATTACATTTACAGTTGGGAATAGGGTAGGGATCAGGGTTAGGGGTGTGTCTGGCTTAGAGGTGTGGTTAGGGTTACCATTGGGATTAGGGTTAGGGGTGTGTTTGGATTAGGGTTTCTGTTATAATTGGGGGTTTCCACTGTTTAGGCACATCAGGGGCTCTCCAAACGCGACATGGCGTCCGATCTCAATTCCAGCCAATTCTGCGTTGAAAAAGTAAAACAGTGCTCCTTCCCTTCCGAGCTCTCCCGTGTGCCCAAACAGGGGTTTACCCCAATATATGGGGTATCAGCGTACTCAGGACAAATTGGACAACAACTTTTGGGGTCAATTTCTCCTGTTACCCTTGGGAAAATACAAAACTGGGGGCTAAAAAATAATTTTTGTGGGAAAAAAAGGATTTTTTATTTTCACGGCTCTGCGATATAAACTGTAGTGAAACACTTGGGGGTTCTAAGCTCTCACAACACATCTAGATAAGTTCCTTGGGGGGTCTAGTTTCCAATATGTGGACACTTGTGGGGGGTTTCTACTGTTTATGTACATATGGGGCTCTGCAAACGCAATGTGACGCCTGCAGACCAATCCATCTAAGTCTGCATTCCAAATGATGCTCCATCCCTTCCGAGCTCTGCCATGCGCTCAAACGGTGGTTCCCCCCCAAATATCGGGTATAAGCGTACTCAGGACAAATTGGACAACAATATTTAGGGTCCAATTTCTCCTGTTACCCTTGGAAAAACACAAAACTGGGGGTTAAAAATAATTTTTGTGGAAAAAAAAAATATTTTTTATTTGCGCGGCTCTGCGTTATAAACTGTAGTGAAACATTTGGGGGTTCAAAGCTCTCACATCATATCTAGATGAGTTCCTTAGGGGGTCTACTTTCCAAAATTGTGTCACTTGTGGGGGTTTCTACTGTTTAGGTACATTAGGGGCTCTGCAAACGCAATGTGACGCCTGCAGACCATTCCATCTAAGTCTGCATTCCAAATGGCGCTCCTTCCCTTCCGAGCCCTCCCATGTGCCCAAACGGTGGTTCCCCCCACATATGGGGTATCAGCGCACTCAGGACAAATTGGACAACAACTTTTGGGGTCCAATTTCTCCTGTTACCCTCGGGAAAATACAAATCTGGGGGCTAAAAAATAATTTTTGTGGGAAAAAATTTTTGTTTTATTTTTACGGCTCTGCATTATAAACTTCTGTGAAGCCCTTGGTGGGTCAAAGTGCTCACCACACATCTTGATAAGTTCCTTAGTGGGTCTACTTTCCAAAATGGTGTCACTTGTGGGGGGTTTCAATGTTTAGGCACATCAGTGGCTCTCCAAACGCAACATGGCGTCCCATCTCAATTCCAGTCAATTTTGCATTGAAAAGTAAAACGGCGCTCCTTCGCTTCCGAGCTCTGTTATGCGCCCAAACAGTGGTTTACCCCCACATGTCAGGTATCAGCGTACTCAGAACAAATTGTACAAAAAGGTTTGGTGTCCATTTTCTCCTGTTACCCTTGGTAAAATAAAACAAATTGGAGCTGAATTAAATTTTTTGTGAAAAAAAGTTAAATGTTCATTTTTATTTAAACATTCCAAAAATTCCTGTGAAACACCTGAAGGGTTAATAAACTTCTTGAATGTGGTTTTGAGCACCATGACGGGTGCAGTTTTTAGAATGGTGTCACACTTGGGTATTTTCTATCATATAGACCCCTCAAAATGACTTCAAATGAGATGTGGTCCCTAAAAAAATGGTGTTGTAAAAATGAGAAATTGCTGGTCAACTTTTAACCCTCATAACTCCCTAACAAAAAAAACATTTTTGGTTCCAAAATTGTGCTGATGTAAAGTATACATGTGGAAAATGTTACTTATTAAGTATTTTGTGTGACATATCTCTGTGATTTAATTGCATAAAAATTCAAAGTTGGAAAATTGCGAAATTTTCAAAATTTTTGCCAAATTTCCATTTTTTTCACAAATAAACGCAGGAAATATCAAATAAATTTTACCACTATCATGAAGTACAATATGTCACAAGAAAACAGTGTCAGAATCACCGGGATCCGTTGAAGAGTTCCAGAGTTATAACCTCATAAAGGGACAGTGGTCAGAATTGTAAAAATTGGCCCGGTCCATAACGTGCAAATCACCCTTGGGGGTAAAGGGGTTATTGGATGTTGCGGATCGTATTTTTCAGATGGCTGAAAATCATCTACTATCTCTTACGGCTCTTCACATAAAAAGAAAGCTCAATGTCGTGGCTGACTACCTAAGCCGCAACAAACTTGGACAGGGAGATTGGACATTGAATCAGACCATCTTCAACCAGATTGTACAATTATGGGGGTGCCCAGACATAGACCTTTTTGCAAACAAGGAAAACAGGAAGCTACATCGATTCTATTCCTTAAACCCTAGAGAAAACCCATAGGCGGTGGACGCTCTCCTAGTTTCATGGCACTTCAATCTCGCTTATGCCTTTCCCCCTCTAAAATTAATTCCGATAGTTCTGAGAAAGATACAGGAAGACAGAGCCCGGGTAATCATGATAGCCCCGTTCTAGCCCAGGAGATCATGGTTTCCGTGGCTGAGGAAGATGTCCATTTCCCAGCCTTGGATTTTCCCAGAAATACCAGATCTCCTCTCCCAGGGCCCAATTCTCCATAAACGAGTCGCCAATTTACATCTAGCGGCGAGGAATTTGAGAGGTTATTGCTAAAGGCAAAGGGATTTTCTCGAGACCTAGTAAACACATTACTAAAGAGTAGGAAGGTGTCTACAACAAATATTTATGTCAGAATTTGGAAAAAGTTCTTAGAAGTCTCAGGGTCACATATGTTAAGGACTGGCGGAACGCACCAAGTATAGATGATATGAAACTAGGTGCGTTCGCAGTCCGAGGTCCACTGTGCAGGTATAAACCCTGCTGCTAGTAAGACGGACTATATGGTGGTACTAAAAGTATACACGCACGGGTTAACTTCACCCTGCGTGAAGGAAGCGATCCTGTTGCATCACAGGACCGCGGTACCGCACATAGAGCGCGAGCAAGAAGTCAGCGAACACAACCCCAACTCAGGATTGAAGTCCGATTAGACCACTTGCTGGCACAACACCGCAACTGGGTGTGTAAGAAAACTATTAAATAGTGTATAGAGGCACGAGAGTGCATGCGGTGCCGCACTGATGGACGCCACTAACCACCCAGGCTTGGGTAAGGAAAGCGCAGAGGAAGCGCACAGCGCCGTACTGGCAGACACAGCAACTGGACGCTGTGATGTGTGTTACGTGCAGATGGCTAGTCGGGCGCTAGATAGCTACCATCATCCGCGAGCAGTCAACAACACTAGGGAGGGATACTTAGCAGCTTTCATCCATCGACATACATCCATCTACACACACACATTATAACAAGACAATACTAGCGCATGGCCGTGCGGTCATGCGCAGTTTATATAGTTGCAGCACAGGAAGCAGCTACAGAAGTTTTGTCCTTTCAGGACCTGCCAAGAGGACCAATGGGATGTGCTGCAGTGCCTGAGCATGGGACCCTCGATCTCCAACGGGAGAGCTTGCCCTGGGCATGCTCAGTGTGTGCAAATAAGGACTTAGTCCCAGAGAAGCCCGCTCGCCGCAGATCAGTGCAGGGTACAACAGGAGAGCCAGAAAAGGCAGCAGTAACCCTCTGCACAGAATAAGTCCCAGCAAGACGCTGGGAGCGACGCCTCCGCTGAGCAGAGCCCACTGCGGCCGACTCAGAATGGGAGACCGCAGCAGACACGGATCGAGATTCCCCCTGTGCAGCAGAGGAAACTCGACTCCTAACAACATATTGGCCAAAAAAATCTGTATTAAAATTTTTTTGTAATTCTTACAGAATTGGTAAGAAATGGGTTTAGCCACAAGCACTCTCGGAGTTCAAGTATCGGCTCTGGGGCCGCTGTACAATAGTAATTTAGCCGGTAATCACTGGATAACTAGGTTCTTCAAGGCTGCAACTAGGTCCAGGCCAGTCATTAAGCAAAAATTGGTTCCATGGGACCTACATTTTGTGCTTTCCGCTCTGATGGAAGCGCCGTTTGAACCTATTGATACTGTCACAATTAAAATTCTATCTTTTAAAACGGCCCTTTTAGTTGCGCTCACATCCGCAAGAAGGTTAGCGATATATAAGCTTTGTCTAGACAGCCTCCATACAAGCAGTTTAGAGAAGATAGAGTTATTTTGAAACCTGATCCTCTTTACCTTCCAAAAGTAGCTTCAAAATTTCATAGATTGCAGGAAGTTGTTCTACCTTCGTTCTGTCCTAATCCCACCAATGATAAAGATTGAAAATTCCATTCGCTAGATGTAAAAAGGTGTCTTCTTAGATATATTTCAGCTACTAACTCTTGGAAGAAAGATAATTCCCTATTTATAATCTTTCAGGGAGTTAGAAAAGGGCTTAGAGTGTCCAAAAACACACTAGCTAGATGGATCAAGGAGGCAATTTCTTTAGCTTATTCAGCAGGTGGCATACAGATCCCAGAAGGTATAAAAGCTCACTCCACTCGAGCCATGGCTACTTCCTGGGCAGAGAGATCAGAGGTGTCGACATTTGTAAGGCAGCCACATCTTCTCCATCTACTTTTCTTAAACACTATAGACTAGATCTGGGTAGCTCCTCCGATCTTACGTTTGGGAGAAGGGTGCTTGAAGCAGTTGTCCCTCCCTAGTCTCTCTTCTCTGAAAGTCTCTCGGGGTGCTGTCATGGCGACTGAATAAGTACGTAAGCTACTTTCCGGTAGCGGTGTTTTTCAGGAGCCCATGACAGCACCCTTATATTCCCTACCCTTCTTCTTGTATGGGTCAACACTTCCTTTTTTCCATTAAGTCCTAAGTTTACTCACAGGGTGAATTGAACCATGTTTTAAATTGTTTGCATGCTACTAACCAGGTAGGTCCTCTCATGCTCTGTAAACCAACTGATGAGGGAGTGAGGTACCGCCCTTTTATGTCTGTAGGTTTCCTATCCCTGAAGGGCGGATCACCTCTCTCGTGGTGCTGTCATGGGCTCCTGAAAAACACCACTACCGGTAAGTAGCTTACGTATTTCCTCATTCTTACAATTGATACCAGAAAAAATAACAGATTGAAAAATCTATTGAGATCTATTAACCCCTTAATCCCATATGACGTACTATCCCGTCCAGGTGACCTGGGACTTAATTCCCATGGACGGGATAGTACGTCATATGCGATCGGCCGCGCTCACGGGGGGAGCGCGGCCGATCGCGGCCGGGTGTCAGCTGCCTATCGCAGCTGACATCCGGCACTATGTGCCAGGAGCGGTCACGGACCGCTCCCGGCACATTAACCCCCGGCACACCGCGATCAAAGATGATCGCGGTGTGCCGGCGGTGCAGGGAAGCATCGCGCAGGGAGGGGGCTCCCTGCGGGCTTCCCTGAGACGATCGGTACACGGTGATGTGCTCACCGTGTACCGAACGTCTTCTCCCTGCAGTCCCCGGATCCAAAATGGCCGCCGGGCTGCATCCGGGTCCTGCAGGGAGCACTTCCGGGTCAGGATCAGGCTGCAGCTGCAGCTCTAATCCTGCCCGGCTGTATGTCAGATCACCGATCTAACAGAGTGCTGTGCACACTGTCAGATCGGTGATCTGTGATGTCCCCCCCTGGGACAAAGTGAAAAAGTAAAAAAAAAAATTTCCACGCTTGTAAAAAAAAAAATAAAAAAAAAATTCCTAAATAAAGCAGAAAAAAAAAATATTATTCCCATAAATACATTTCTTTACATAAAACAAAAAACAAAAAAACAATAAAAGTACACATATTTAGTATCGCCGCGTCCGTAACGACCCGACCTATAAAACTGGCCCACTAGTTAACCCCTTCAGTGAACACCGTAAGAAAAAAAAAAAAAAAAACGAGCCAAAAAACAACGCTTTATTATCATAACGCTGAACAAAGAGTGGAATAACACGCGATCAAAAAGACGGATATAAATAACCATGTTACCTCTGAAAACGTCATCTTGTCCCGCAAAAAACGAGCCGCCATATAGCATCATAACCAAAAAAATAAAAAAGTTATAGTCCTCTGAATAAAGCGATGCCAAAATAATTATTTTTTCTATAAAATAGCTTTTATCGTATAAAAGCGCCAAAACATAAAAAAAATGATATAAATGAGGTGTCGCTGTAATCGTACTGACCCGAAGAATAAAACTGCTTCATCAATTTTACCAAACGCGGAACGGTATAAACGCCTCCCCCAAAAGAAATTCATGAATAGCTGGTTTTTGGTCATTCTGCCTCACAAAAAAATCAGAATAAAAAGCGATCAAAAACTGTCACGTGTCCGAAAATGTAACCGATAAAAACGTCAACTCGTCCCGCAAAAAACAAGACCTCACATGACTCTGTGGACCAAAATATGGAAAAATTATAGGTCTCAAAATGTGGAGACGCAAAAACTTTTTTGCTATAAAAAGCGTCTTTTAGTGTGTGACGGCTGCCAATCATAAAAATCCGCTAAAAAACTCGCTATAAAAGTAAATCAAACCCCCCTTCATCACCCCCTTAGTTAGGCTAGGTTCACATTGCGTTAATGGGTTAACGCTAACGGACAGCGTTGCACGGCGAAAATGTCACAATTAACGCCGTGCAACGGGTCCGTTAGCACAACCATTGACAGCAATGTGATTTTCAGGTGTAGCGCATCGCTAGAGCGTGCCATTTTCGGCTCGCGCTAGCAAGGTGCCATTCTTTTGTGGCGCGCCTCAGACGCTGCTTGCAGCGTCCGCGGCGCGCCCGAGGTCCGATCCCCGATCTTCCAGAGCGGGGACGTTAACGCGACCACTAAACACGACACCTAAAAAGACATTGTGTTAGCGCAATCCGCTAGTGCTAAACGGATTTCCCTAACGCAATGTGAACCTAGCCTTAGGGAAAAATAATAAAATTAAAAAAAATGTATTTATTTCCATTTTCCGGTTAGGGTTAGGGTTAGGGTTAGGGTTAGGGCTAGGGTTGGGGCTAGGGTTAGGGTTTGGATTACATTTACGGTTGGGATTAGGGTTGGGATTAGAATTAGGGGTGTGTCTGGGTTAGGTGTGTGGTTAGGGTTACAGTTGGGATTAGGGTTAGTGGTGCGTTTGGATTAGGGTTTCATTTATAATTGGGGGGTTTCCACTGTTTAGACACATCAGGGGCTCTCCAAACGCGACATGGCGTCCGATCTCAATTCCAGCCAATTCTGCATTGAAAAAGTAAAACAGTGCTCCTTCACTTCCGAGCTCTCCCGTGCGCCCAAACAGGGGTTTACCCCAACATATGGGGTATCAGCGTACTCGAGACAAATTGGACAACAACTTTTTGGGTCCAAGTTCTCTTGTTATCCTTGGGAAAATAAAAATTTGGGGGGCTAAAAATCATTTTTGTGGGAAAAAAAAGGATTTTTATTTTCACGGCTCTGCGTTGTAAACTGTAGTGAAACACTTGGGGGTTCAAAGTTTTCACAACACATCTAGATAAGTTCCATGGGAGGTCTAGTTTCCAATATGGGGTCACTTGTGGGTGGTTTCTACTGTTTGGGTACATCAGGGGCTCTGCAAATGCAACGTGACTCCTGCAGACCAATCCATCTAAGTCTGCATTCCAAATGGCGCTCCTTCCCTTCCGAGCTCTGCCATGCGCCCAAACAGTGGTTCCCCCCCACATATGGGGTATCAGCGTACTCAGGACAAATTGGAAAACAACTTTTGGGGTCCAATTTATTATGTTACCCTTGTGAAAATACAAAACTGGGGGCTAAAAAATTTTTGCGAAAAAAAAATAAATTTATTTTAACGGCTCTGCGTTATAAACTGTAGTGAAACACTTGGGGGTTCAAAGCTCTCAAAACACATCTAGATAAGTTCCTTAGAGGGTCTAGTTTCCAAAATGGTGTCACTTGTGGGGGTTTTTAATGTTTAGGCACATCAGGGGCTCTCCAAACCAACATGGCGTCCCATCTTAATTCCAGTCAATTTTGCATTGAAAAGTCAAATGGCGCTCCTTCCCTTCCGAGCTCTGCTATGCACCCAAAAAGTGGTTTACCCCCACATATGGGGTATCGTCGCACTCAGGACAAATTGCACAACAACTTTTGTGGTCTAATTTCTTCTCTTACCCTTGGGAAAATAAAAAATTGGGGGCAAAAAGATCATTTTTGTGAAAAAATAAGATTTTTTATTTTTACGGCTCTGCATTATAAACTTCTGTGAAGCACTTGTTGGGTCAAAGTGCTCACCACACCTCTAGATAAGTTCCTTAAGGGGTCTACTTTCCAAAATGGTGTCACTTGTGGGGATTTCAATGTTTAGGCACATCAGGGGCTCTCCAAACGCAACATGGCATCCCATCTCAATTCCAGTCAATTTTGCATTGAAAAGTAAAATGGCGCTCCTTCCCTTCCGAGCTCTGCCATACGCCCAAACAATGGTTTACACCCATATACGGGGTATCAGCGTACTCAGGACAAATTGGCCAACAATTTTTGAGGTTCAATTTCTTCTCTTACTCTTGGGAAAATAAAAAATTGGGGGCGAAAAGATCATTTTTGTGAAAAAATATGATTTTTTATTTTTACGGCTCTGCATTATAAACTTCTGTGAAGCAATTGGTGGGTCAAAGTGATCACCACACATCTAGATAAGTTCCTTAGGGTGTCTACTTTCCAAAATGGTGTCACTTGTGGGGGGTTTCAATGTTTAGGCACATCAGTGGCTCTCCAAACGCAACATGGTGTCCCATCTCAATTCCTGTCAATTTTGCATTTAAAAGTCAAATGGCGCTCCTTCCCTTCCGAGCTCTGCCATGCGCCCAAACAGTGGTTTACCCCCACATATGGGGTATCAGCGTACTCAGTACAGATTGTACAACAATGTTTGCATCCATTTTATCCTGTTACCCTTGGTAAAATAAAACAAATTGGAGCTGAAATAAATTTTGTGTGAAAAAAAGTTAAATATTCATTTTTATTTAAACATTCCAAAAATTCCTGTGAAACCCCTGAAGGGTTAATAAACTTCTTGAATGTGGTTTTGAGCACCTTGAGGGGTGCAGTTTTTAGAATGGTGTCACACTTGGGTATTTTCTATCATATAGACCCCTCAAAATGACATCAAATGAGATGTGGTCCCTAAAAAAAAATGGTGTTGTAAAAATGAGAAATTGCTGGTCAACTTTGAACCCTTATAACTCCCTAACAAAAAAAAATTTTGGTTCCAAAATTGTGCTGATGTAAAGGAGACATGTGGAAAATGTTACTTATTAAGTATTTTGCATGACATATCTCTGTGATTTAAGGGCATAAAAATTTAAAGTTGGAAAATTGCGAAATTTTCAAAATTTTCGCCAAATTTCCGTTTTTTTCACAAATAAACGCAAGTTATATCGAATAAATGTTACTACTAAAATGAAGTACAATATGTCACGAGAAAACAATGTCAGAATCGCCAAGATCCGTTGAAGCGTTCCAGAGTTATAACCTCATAAAGGGACAGTGGTCAGAATTGTAAAAATTGGCCCGGTCATTAACGTGCAAACCACCCTCGGGGCTTAAGGGGTTAACACACCCATTAACATCTACCAAAATGTAAATTTCTAAACCCTAAAAAAATATGTGTTAAATCTGGAGTAAGAAATGAATATCTATACAGCCAGGTAACAGAAATTCACATAATTGTCTGGAAACTGACAGTGCAATTTCTATTATATTAGAACTTTGTTTTCAAATTCACTTAAACTGTTTTTCCTCACAATCAGTATCGCATAATACAAATGTATTACTTTATCAGAAGAAAAGAAGGTACAGTATTTCATTTTTACACCTTTCAATGTACATCACTCACATTTTTGTCAGCTGTGTGGAAATGTTGCTTTTACTTTCTCTGTGGCACTTATCCCCACCAAGTGCCATGCTGTTAGCCTGCAGGAAAGAAATAAATTCACCTAACAGCTAAAGAAGCTGAAGTTACACCTTTTATCCAGCTGCTCTATAAGATGATGAAAAAGTTTTCTTTCTAAAATGGGCTGTTTTTTTCTTCGCACAAAATCTTTATTTTCACTTAACCCTTAACCATTGCCTTTATTTCTTCATTTTTTTTGATCAGCTCAGAAAAAAGAATCCTGAGTAAAGTCAAGGCGGCAAAAAAAAAAAATCAAACACGCCATGCTCTTTTGAGCAGAGCAGTAAGCTGATTCTTTTTATCTTTGTTTATTTATTTATTTTATTTATTTATTTAGCTTTTCTTTAGGGTATGTTCACACGTTCCTGATTTCCATCCTTTTTTTTTCAGGACTGTTTTTTAAAAAACTGCAGCTCTTGGCAGAAAACGCAGGTCCTTTTTTTGGTCCTTTTTTGGTCCTTTTTTGATGCGTTTTTTGATGCGTTTTTTGATGCAGTTTTCTAGCCAGAGTCTGTGTGTTTTCTAGGAATTTTTTTAGGGTTAAAACGGCTGAAAATACCCTAACCCTACCCCTAACCCTAACCCTAACCCTACCCCTAACCCTACCCCTGACCCTAACCCTAACCCTACCCCTAACCCTACCCCTAACCCTAACCCTACCCCTAACCCTATTCTAACCTTAGTGGAAAAAAAAAAAAATCTTTATTTTTTTATTGTCCCTACCTATGGGGGTGACAAAGGGGGGGGGTCATTTACTATTTTTTTTATTTTGATCACTGAGATAGGTTATATCTCAGTGATCAAAATGCACTTTGTAACGAATCTGCCAGCCGGCAGATTCGGCGGGCGCACTGCGCATGCGCCCGCCATTTTGCAAGATGGCGGCGCCCAGGGAGAAGACGGACGGACGGACAACGGGACCGGGTAAGTATAAGGGGGGGAGATGGGGGCACGGGGGGGGCGTCGGAGCACGGGGGGTGGCATCGGAGCATGGGGGGGTGGGATTGGGGCACGGGGGGGCAGCCACACTGCAGCGGTTCTGCACCACAAACCGCAGTAAAACCCGCAGATATTTTTTTCATCTGTGGGTTTTACTGCGGCTTTCACCTCACAATGGAGGTCTATGGGTGCAGAACCGCTGCTGTTTTACAAAAAGAAGTGACATGGTACTTCTTTTTTACCGCAGCTAATCAGTGCGTTTTTTTTTTTTCAATTCAGGACCATGTGCACAGTGGGTCCTGTTTTCCATAGGGTACAGTGTACTGTACCCTGCATGGAAAACAGCCGCGGAACCGCAGCGGCAAAACCGCTGCGTTTCCGCGGTAAAAAACGCACTGTGTGAACATGGCCTTATTATTTTGTACTACTTCCCCTTATAAACATCAAAATGGTCCATTTATTCCTGTAGTTGTCAGTTCCAGTGTATGTGACATGGAAAAATGTCCCTACAGGTAAATATGTTTGCTTGCAGATGCCATTTGAGGACTCACATTCCGCTGAAATCTAAAGCACTGCAATACACATATCGACTAGTGATAAGCGAATATACTCGTTACTCGAGATTTATCAAGCATGCTCGGGTGTCCTCTGAGTATTTTTTAGTGCTCGGAGATTTCGTTTTTCTTGCCGCAGCTGAATGATTTACATATGTTAGCCAGTATTAGTACATGTGGGGGTTGCCTGGTTGCTAGGGAATCCCCACATGTACTTTTGCTGGCTAATTACAGATGTAAATCATTCAGCTGCGGCAAGAAAAACTAAATCTCCGAGCACTAAAAAATATTCGGAGGACACCCGAACATGCTCGAGAAATCTCAAGTAACGAGTATATTCGCTCATCACTAATATCGACCCAATCAGAAGCCAGCAGCTGATGCTGGCTTCCTTGTCATGGATTGTACATGGCAGCAATGATAAGCATCGCCCTTGGCAGGCATGCAAAAGTCACATCATCGCAGTGTGGGTACAGGTCCAGGATGGAAGAAATTATTACATGATGAGGAAAAGATGGAAACATGATTGTGCGGCAACCCAAGGTCCTGGTCGTCACAGTGGTATTGCTTTCCTCTCGGGGAAAGTGATACTACGTTTGGAGGCAAAGAAAGATAACTGCATCAAGGTCTCACAAACCTGCAACACATTTCACACTCCAGGCCACCAGGGGGAGCTTCTGTTCCTATTTATTAGGTCACTCCCCATATATATAATGGGTAGTCTGTAGGGAAAGTTGGTCAGTTCCAGACAGGAGTCTGAGAAGGATGGAAGGTTAAAAGGAGCTGTGCATGCCCTCAGAGCTGCAGCTCCCAGAAATAGACATTGAAAGGCAGAACCGTATTGCAGCGAGCGTGAAGGAAGTCGAAGCAAAGGAGAGGATACCAGAAGGGGACCAGCCCCGCTCAAGCTGTCTCCTTCTGAGGCGCAACATCCCGGGAGCTGGAATACCGAGGGAGTAAGTACCTCTACGCCTTATTTCAGAGACCGGTAGGACAGCTAATTGCAGGTTATCTGTATGCACCTACACCCAGGAGGCACGTTGATATCTACAGAGCCGGGTTATCTAAGAGACCCTATAAACAGGCTCAAGTCACCAGTCATATGGGTATTGTCCTGTATGGGGGTCAGAGAGAACGGAACACCACATCTGTGAGACCCTTATTATTATTATTTAGTTATATAGCACCATTAATTCCATGGTGCTGTACATGTGAAAAGGGGTTACATACAGGGTTATAGATATCGTTAACAGTAAATAAATTTACAGTGACAGACTGGTACAGAGGGGAGAGGACCCTGTCCTTGCGGACTTACATTCTTCAGGATAGTGGGGAAGAGACAGGAGGTTGGTGTGCTGCAGCACTGGTGGTGGTGAGGCGGCAGCTCGGGTGGTCGTGGCGGCCGCTTGGGTGGTCGGTGATGTGGCGGCAGCTTGGTGGTCAGTGACATGTCGGCAGCACGGGTGGTCGGTGACGTGGTGGCAGCTCAGATGGTCAGTGACATGGCGGCAGCTCGGGTGGTCGGTGACGTGGCGGCAGCTCGGGTGGTCGGTGACGTGGCGGCAGCCCGGGTGGTCGGTGACATGGCGGCAGCTCGGGCGGTTGGTGAGGCAGCATAATGGTTATTGCAGGCTGCAGGCTTTCCTGAAGAGATGGGTTTTCAGGTTCCGTCTAAAGGATCCGAGGGTGGTGGATAATCGGACGTGTTGAGGCGTGGAATTCCAGAGGATGGGGAATATTCGAAAAACCTTGGAGGCGGTTGTGTGAGGAACGAATAAGTGTGGAGGAGAGAAAGAGGTCTTGATGGATCGAAGATCACGTAAGGGAAGATAGTGGGAGATCAGTTCAGAGATATATGGAGGGGACAGGTTGTGGATGGCTTTGTAGATCAGTGTTAGTAGTTTGAACTGGATTCGTTGGGGAATTGGGAGCCAGTGGAGAAATTTGCAGAGGGATGAAGCAGGGGAGTAGCGAGGAGAGAGGTGGATTAGCCGAGCAGCAGAGTTGAGGACAGACTGGAGTGGTGCAAGGGAGTTAGCGGGGAGGCCACAGAGGAGGGTGTTGCAGTAATCGAGGCGGGAGATGATGAGGGCATGCACAAGAGTTTTAGTAGATTGCGGGCTAAGGAAGGGACAGATTCTGGCAATATTTTTGAGTTGGAGGCGACAGGAGGTGGCAAGGGTTTGGACGTGCGGTTTGAAGAACAGGGCAGAATCGAGAGTTACCCCGAGGCAGCGGATTTCAGGTGCGGGAGAGAGTGTGATGCCGTTTACTATAATAGATAGTTCAGGTAGGGGGGATACGCGAGATGGGGGAAAGATGATGAGTTCGGTTTGTTTACAGACCCTTATGTGAAGCCATAGGCATTAAGGGAGTACACCACCGCAGCGCAAGGGAAGGTTACTAATTTCCACCTGGACAAGGGGACTCTGGACTTGCCTCCAAACCGGCCAGACTCTGCCTGCCCTGTGATCTGGTGCCCTGGACTGTGGATGCTGAAGTCTTCAGTAAAGGTAAAGAGACTGCAACCTTGTGTCCTCGTTCTTCACTGCTCCTCTCACCATCCTACCATCTACACACTTGGAAGCCCTGGGGACATACTTCACCTCTGGGAAGGTATACCATCTAGCTGCCATAACATCACCCCAGCGGACACCAAACGCAGCGTCGGCCACCCTGACCGAATACTACAGGTGGCGTCACGAACATAAACTTTGTCCCTTTAAAGACCTTTCCCTTTTACATGGACGTCCCAGGGCCATGGACTGGGTCAGCCACCGTGACATCCCCCTGTGAACCGAAGGACCCGGTACGGAGTAACCCACTGCCCTTGGGGGGCGATCCAATTACAGCTAAGAGCACAACTTTGGGTACAATTTTACACAAAAGATCCAGGATGGAGTACATTATTAAATAAAGAGGCCAGGATGGGGGACAAATTTTAGGAAGTTGCCAGGACAGGGACATTATTCATAGAAGGTGCCAGGACTGGGAATATAATTGCATGGGTGGGCAAACACATGTCTTTATAGGATCTACAATGCTACAAGGGCCCATACTGTACATTTGCCCTACATGCAGGTATGGGCCCAGGTCCAAAATTTTGCAACAGGGCCCATCAATCTTAAGTTATGCCAGTTTTTACGGATATGAAATGCATGGCATTAATGTATGATCTGTATTTATTACAAGAATTAACGGGGATGTGTAAATAGAAAAATGTCCTACTGGTTAAATCAGGTATTTATATTAAATACATTACAACAAGTGAGTAATTTTATTTTCTCTTACCTCCATGACGGCACCATGGAGAGAGGGATCCGCCCTCAGGGACAGGAAACACACTGGTCAAAAAGGCGGGACCTCTCTTCCACCTCAGTTCAGTTTCCTGTCCCTGAGGGGGAACCTACAGGAAGCAGAACACAGTTAAAGCAGGGGGAATGGGAATTGAACCAGGAGGTTTTCAACCACATTGTGGATTGCTGGGGAGTTCCGGAAATAGATTTGTTCGCAAACAGTCTAAACCGGAAAACACAGGCATTCTGTTCAATCGACCCACAGGGGAATCCAGTGACCCTAGGCGCCTTTCTAATTCCCTGGAACTTCCAATTGGCATATGCCTTTCCTCCAATAGCATTAATCCATTAGTTCTGAAGAAAATCCGGGAGGACAGAGCGAGAGTAATTATGATAGCCCCATTTTTGGCCAAAAAGAGCATGGTTCCCATGGCTACGCTTAATGTCTGTAACAGAATAATGGGTTCTCCCAGATATCCCAAACCTTCTACATCAGGGGCCAATAAATCATCCGCAAGTAAAAATCCTGCATATGACAGCCTGGAATTTGAGAGGGAACTTTTAGCAAAAAGGGGGTTTTCTTCAAATCTAGTTTCAACCCTTTTGTCCAGTAGAAAACCAGTAACTACCAGAGCATATGGCAAGGTCTGGAAAAAGTTCCTATCTAATTCAAATGTCAGTGTGTCAGGGAAGATCCCAATTCAGGAAGTACTAGAATTCCTTCAGAAAGGATTAGAAAAAGGGTTAGCAACAAGTACCCTTAAGGTTCAAATCACAGCATTAGGCACCCTATACAACTGTGACCTAGTAGGTAATCACTTGATAAAAAGGTTTATTAAAGCCTTAATTAGGTCTAAGCCAGTCATACATCACACTTCGCCTCACTGGGACCTAAACCTAGTACTTTCTGCACTAACTAAAGCGCCTTTTGAACCCTTGTCTCAAGCTTCCATAAAAATAATTTCCCTGAAAACCTCTTTCCTGGTAGTATTAACCTCAGCCTGCAGAATTAGTGACTTGCAGGCCCTTTCAGCTTACCCGCCTCTAACTCAGATATTAGAGGATAGAGTAGTCCTTAGGACTGACCCGTCTTACCTGCCTAAGGTAGCATCACGGTTTCATAGATCTCAAGAGATATCCTTACCATCTCTTTGCCCAAATCCCAAGAATGAAAAGGAAAAGTCTCTGCACACATTAAATGTTAGGAGATGCCTGACCCAATATATAACAGCTACAAGGGAGTGTAGGAAAGGCAGGTCTCTGTTTGTTTGTTTTCAGGGCCCAAATAAAGGACACAAAGCATCAAAAGCCACGCTGGCGAGATGGGTAAGGGATGCCATCACCCTGGCATACGCCTCATCCAATGAAGCTGTTCCAGACAGGATCAAAGCTCATTCAATTAGGTCGGTAGCAACCTCTTGGGCAGAGCGAGCAGGAGCATCGATTGACCAGATATGTAGAGCAGCCACTTGGTCTTCTCCCTCTACATTTTTCAAACACTACCAACTGGACCTATCTTGCTCTTTAGACCTAACCTTTGATAGAAGGGTCATAGAGGCAGTAATCCAACCCTAATACACATTCTATGAAAATCTCTTTGTGGTGCCGTCATGGGGTAAGAGAATATCGTAGTTACTCACCGATAACGGTATTTCTCTGATCCCATGACGGCACCCGTATATTCCCTCCCTTTTATGTGTGGGTGTGCACACTAGTAATCAACCATTGATACTTAGTTGCACGGTGTCTCAAAAAAAAAAAGGAGTTAATTATTTTGTTTAAATAACCATTTAAGTTACAGCTGTAGTCCTGTTAAGGCTCTGTAAACCAACTGAGGTGGAAGAGAGGTCCTGCCTTTTTGACCTGTGGGTTTCCTGTCCCTGAGGGCGGTTTCCTCTCTCCGTGGTGCCCTCATGGGATCAGAGAAATACCGTTATCGGTGAGTAACTATGATATTTCATACCGCAGTTCATTTTAAAAATCCATATATACGATTAGCTTTGATCTACTCTTCAGCAGAACTGCTGAGATGACTATATGGCAGACACTAACAAATGATGATGACAGTGGTGAAGAGTCAGCACTGGATGCAGGATGATGGAGTGAATGTAAGGCTGTTTTTTTTTTTTTTTAAAGAAAACTACGTCTGATGACAGAAGCCTTTAAAAAATCAAGATAGAGGACAACTACGTACTTACCCTGGTGCAGTGTGGAACTTACCTCCTTATAGTAGCTGATCATATTTGTCCGACTATACCAGTCCCACATAAAATCATGTTAATGTTGGGTACTGTGATTATTTTTATTGAGATGCTCCAGAATAGCCTGTTTTGGAAAACCCTCAAAGATTTTACCCACAATAGAAGTTAAACTTAAAAACGAGTAATCGTGTTTTTTTTACTTCATAAGTCATAAGCTTTTTATATTTTGTCAGATATTTATGTTTCACTAATTCCATGCTCTTCACCTTTTTTACTTCTCCCACACTTTCCTCTTCATCATCCTCAGCAGCAGCATCTTTTTCATCAACTTCTTCATCTTATTCATCTTCTTCTTCACCTTCTTCCTATTATTCTTTTTTTTACATTCTTCATATTCTTTTTATTCAACTATTATTCTGCTTCATATTCTACTTCTTCATCATCTTCATATTCTACTTCTTCATCATCTTCATATTCTTCTTCTTCATCATATTCTTATTTGTGACAGGCATTCCTGTAGTTGTTATCTATAAAAGTTTGAAGAATACACCTTCTGCCTGTCACAAAAGATTTACAACAGGATTTGTCCGCGTTCAGTTTGGCCTGCAGCAGCAGGCTTTTTCCAGGGGCACCACGAGGAGAAACGGACTTACCCCCATACACTGCTTGTTAGGGCTAGCGGAACGCACCAAATAATAAGACAGATAGAGTATGGTGCGTTCGCAGCCCGGGGTCCACCGTGCAGAGATGGAACCTGCTGCCAAGTAATGACGGACTATATGGCGGTACTCATAAGTATACACACGTGGGTTAAACTTCACCCAGCGTGAAGGAAGCAATCCTGTTGCGTCACAGGACCGCGGTACCGCACATAGAGCGCGAGCAAGTAGTCAGCGAACTCAACCCCAACTAGGATTGAAGTCCGATTAGACCCTTGCTGGCACAACACCGCAACTGGGTGTGTAAAGAAACTAAATAACAATTTTAAGGCACAAGAGTGCATGCGGTGCCGCACTGACGAACGCCACTAACCACCCAGGCTTGGGTAAGGAAAGCACAGAGGAAGTGCACGGCGCCGTACTGGCGGTCACAGCAACTGGACGCTGTAATGTGTGATTAGTGCTGTAGGCTAAGTCGGGCGCTAGATAGCAACCATACTCCTTCCGCGAACAGACATTCAATAGGGTAGGGGTATCCAAGGACGACTTGCACTCACAACATACACACATTAACAATTGTACACTAGCGCATGGCCGTGCGGTCATGCACAGTTTATATAGTTGCAGCACAGGAAGTGGCCACAGAAACTTTGCCCTTCCAAGACCTGCCAAGAGGACCAATGGAATGTGCTGCAGAGCCTGAGCACATGACCCTCGATCTCCAACGGGAGATCTTGCCCTGGGCATGCTCAGTGTGTGCAGACAAGGACTTAGTCCCAGAGAAGTCCGCTCGCTGCTGACCAGCACTGGCTTTAATGGCAGAAGCTGCAGAAGCAGCAGTAACTCTCTGTACAGAGTGAGACTGAGCAAGATGCTGGGACCGATGTCCTTGCTGAGCAGACTCCACTGCGGCTGGATGAGAATGGGAGACCGCAGCGGAGATGGCTCGAGATTCCCCCTGTGCAGAAGCGGGAACTCGAGACCTAACACTGCTTAGTCTTCTTCTGCTTATAATTTAGTTAATATCCTTTGCTCTGATTTTTAGTCAGGATGATTCTGAACAAGAAGGTCGTTTATTCCTTGTGAGGGAAACGACTTCCTTCCCCAAACTGGCAATCTATTTATTTAATTTTCCTCCCCTGATGATTTTAAAAAATGAAACGCGTTGGGAGGCCACGGGGATAACCTTTGATTGCTGTAGTATCCTGATGGTGGGTTCTTAATTTTACAGGGACTGAAGTATACCCGTTTCCCCACATTTTTTTTGGGATCAAGTTAAAGTATCTTTCTGGAGCCGTCCGAGAGAGACCAGGAGGAACCTATGCACATGAATCTGGGTGAGACGGTTCCATTATTTCAGCAGATGTCTTTTTTATTTATGGCCGCCATGCATTATATGACACCTCTGTGGTACAGCTAGATTCTCTGTTCATTGAGAATATAGAGAACAGTTGCATGAGGCCAAAGGTCACTGCTTTGCTATTATTTATCAAACTGGAAGAGTCTACTGGTTGAAAGACTTTGGAATTTGAGTAATTTTTTTGATACACCCATAAAAGGTGAATATGCAATTTTGGGTGTATATTTGTTACTGTTTGTAATTAGTGTTTGTTCTGTTGTTCTTGTCCAAATTGGTTTTAAAATTCTGATATTAAAAGTTGAATTTTATTTAATCTAGTACCACATCTACCTTGCTGTATACAACATTTTGGGATTGCTAGAAATTTTTCTTGATCGATGCTTATAATTTAGATAATATCTTTTGCTCTGATTGTTAGTCTTCTGCTTAATGTTCTTCTGCTCTTTGTTCTGCAGATTCTTGTTCTTCTGCTTCTCGGTCTTCAGGTTCGTCGTCTCCAGGGTCGTCGTCTACGGGGTCGTCGTCGTCTTCTTCAGGGTATTCTTCAGGGTCATTGTCTTTAGGGTTTTGAACTTGGAAATGTAGCAGAAGGTACAAGAAGGCTGAGGAAATTCCGAGAACCAGCTGACGGTACTGGAACCCGGATGGCTACCCGAAGGTCCAAGAGTCAATGGAACTACCGAGGACCAGCTGACGGTACTGGAACCCAGTTACTAAGCAGGAGGTACCCGTGCCAGAAAGCTCTACCAAGGACCACCAGACATTGGTGGAACTCGGATACCCAGAAGGAGGCACCTAAGCCAAAGGCTCTGCTCGGAACCAGCTGACAGTGCTGGAACCAGGATAGGGAGCAGAAGGTACAAGATCCAAAGACACTGCCGAGAACCAGCTGACGGTACTGGAACCCGGATGGGTAGCTGAAGGTTCAAGAGCCAATGGAACTACCGAGTACCAGCTGACAGTACTGGAGCCCGGTTACTAAGCAGGAGGTACCCCTGCCAGAAAGCACTACCAAGGACCACCAGACATTGATGGAACTCGGATACCCAGAAGGTGACACCTAAGCCAAAGGCTCTGCCCGGAACAAGCTGATGGTACTGGAACCAGGGGGACCTATTCAAGATTGTCTTCCAAAGAACCAGCTAATGGTGCTGGAACTCAGATAGGCAGCAGAAGGTCCACAGGAAAAAAAAATTGCTAGTCCGCGAGCCGGCCATAGTAACCGAAAACCCACAGTCCTACAGGGTGAGCTTGTCCTATTGGCACTATGGAACCAGCCTTGATTGCCAGTTCCCACAGCCCACATAGGAAGCACCTAAACTGCAGGCACCATAGAGTCGGCAAACCCGACCGCAATACGACAGGACAACGTATTGGAGGCAAAGTGACCTTGACACTACCCGGAAACAGCTGGCGTGCTGGAACCAGGCTGGGCAGGAGGGAATACCAGTGCCAAAGACACTTCTGAGCAACAACTGGCAATGTTGGAGCCCAGGGATTACATGACAAACAGAGTTTAGACTGAGGCCTAATTCGAGTAAGTTGAAAGGGAACCTTTAACCCCCCCAGGCGTTTACAACTAGAAGAGCCACTTTGTGCAGCAGTAATGCACAAGGAAAAGGTGGCTCTTTTAATTATGCTCCTTGCACACGCTGAACGAAACACTTATAAAATTTGGTCCCTCATACCGTGAAACCTTCCCGGAGGCGGGACTTTCCTTCTTAATGAGACGCAGCACGGCCATCATTCATACCCCCTTGGCGCTGGGTGCAGCCTCCTGAGCATTGTTTGTTTCTGTCCCGGGGCCTGCGCTGTTATGTTATCCCTTGGCCATGCGCAGTTATCGCTGCCCGTCTTCTGACAGTCATGCTGACTGCGCCTGTGCGGTCGTGCTGCCCGAGATCTTGCCCCGCAGTGTCTTCTGATTTCTTCACACTGCAGGGCCGGGATTCATGGGCATGCACAGTGAATATCTTCGCCTCTCACTCATCTCCTTCCACCTTCTTCAGACTGTGCGGCATCAGCTGATCCCTAATCAAATGCCACGGCCATGACGCCGCACAGTCTGAAGAAGGCAGAAGGAGATGAGTGAGAGGCGAAGATATGCACTGCGCATGCCCATGAATACTAGCCCTGCAGTGTCTTCTGATTTATTCACACTGCGGGGCTGGGATTCATGGCCTTGCGCAGTGCATATCTTCGCCTCTCACTCAACTCCTTCCGCCTTCTTCAGACGGTGCGGCGTCAGTTGATTCCTAATCACATGCCATGGCCGTGACGCTGCACAGTCTGAAGAAGGCGGAAGGAGATGAGTGAGAGGCGAAGATATGCACTGCACATGCCCATGAATCCCAGCCCCGCAATGTGCAGACACTGCGGGGCGGTTTCTCGGGCAGCGCGACCGCAGAGGCGCAGTCAGCCTGATATCAAATGATGTCAGAAGACGGGCAGCGCTAACTGCGCATGTCCAAGAGATAGCATAACAGCGCAGGCTCCGGGACAGAAACAAAACACGGTCAGAAGGTGGTGCACAGCGCCAAGGGGGTATGAATGATGGCTGTGCCATGTCTGATTAGGAAGGAAAGTCCCGCCTCGGGTACTTTTACGGAATGAAGGGGCACATTTTATAAGTGTTTAGTTCAGCGTGTGCAAGGAGAATAACTAATAGAGCCACCTTGTCCAAATGCAGCATTAGTGCTGCACAAGGAGGCTCTTTCAGTTACAAACGCCTGGGGGGGCATGTTCCCTTTCATTTCTGTAGTAGTGTGAGTGTGGATGGAGCAGGAGCAATTGCCGAATACACAGCTGGGGATCAACTGGCAATACTGAACTCCAATAACTCAGCAGCAAGTGTTGACTGTACAGATGGCACTTCTGAGCAGCAACTGGCGGTGTTGGAACCCAGGGTCAATGCAAAAAACTGGCAGGAGAACTTACCGCACACACAGCGGGGGAACAGCTGGCGTTCCTGAACCCCAATAACACGGCAGCAAGTGATGACTGTGCGGACAGCACTTCCGGGCATCAACTAGCGGTGTTGGAACCCAGGGTCAAGGCAAAAAACTCTCAGGAGAACTTGCCACACACACAGCAGGGGAACAGCAGGCGTTACTGAACCCCAATAACAGAGGAGCAACTGTTGACTGTGCGGCCAGCCCTTCCGAGCAGCAACTGGCCATGTTGGAGCCCAGGATCAATGCAAAAAACTGGCAGGAGAACTTGCCGCACACACAGCAGGGGAACAGCTGGCGTTACTGAACCCCAATAACAGAGGAGCAACTGTTGACTGTGTGGACAGCACTTCCGGGCAGCAACTGGCGGTGTTAGAGCCTGGGGTCAATGCTAGAATCAGAGTGTAGGCCGAGGCCTAATTGGAGCAATTTTAAAGGTAACCTTTAACCCCACCAGGCATTAGTAGCTGAAAGAGCCACCTTGTGCAGCAGTAATGTTGCACAAGGAAAAGGTGTCTCTTTTAGTTATGCTCCTTGCACAAGCCGAAGTAAACACTTATAAAATGTGAGCCACCTTTTCCTTGTGCAGCATTAGTGCTGCACAAGGTGGCTCTTTCAGTTACAAACGCCTGGAGGGGGGGACAGGTTCCCTTTAATTTCTGTAGTAGTGTCAGTGTGGAGGTAGCAGGAGCAATTGACGGATACACAGCTGGGGATCAGTTGACGTTACTGAAACCCAATAACACAGGAGCGAGTGTTTTTCTCTGTGCAGACAGCACTTCTGAGCATCAACTGGTGGTGTTGGAGCCCAGGGTCAATCAGGGTCTAGGCCGAGGCCTGATTGGAGTGAGGTTGATATCTGAAGTCATATGAGTGTGGAGATAGCAGGAGCTATTGCCAAATACACAGCAGGGGAGCACCTGATGTTACTGAACCCCACTAACACAGGAGTGAGCATTTTTCTCTGTGCAGACAGCACTTCCAAGCACCAACTGGCAGTGGTGGAGCCCAGGGTCAATCAGGGTGTGGGGCGAGGCCTAATTGGATCGAGTTTAATATCTGATGTCGTGTGAGTGTGGAGATAGCAGGAGCTATTGCCAGATACACAGCAGGGGAGCAGCTGATGTTACTGAACCCCACTAACACAGGAGCGAGTGTTTTTCTCTGTGCAGACAGCACTTCCGAGCACCAACTGGCGGTGTTGAAACCCGGGGTCAATGCTAGAAGCAGAGTGTAGGCCAAGCCCTAATTGGAGCCATTTGAAAGGGAACCTTTAACTCTCCCAGGCATTAGGATCTGAAAGAGCCAGCTTGTACAGCAGTAATGCTCATTGCACACGCTGAACTAAACACTTATTAAATGTGTCCCCTCATACCATGAAACCGTTCCGGAGGTGGGACTTTCCTTCGTAATGAGACGCAGCACAGCCGGCATTCATACCCCCTTGGCGCCAGGCGCTGCCCCCTGAGCATTGTTTGAATCTGTCCCGGAGCCTGCGCTATTATGTTAAACCTTTGGCATGCGCAGTTAGCGATGTCCGTCTTCTGACATCATTTGGTGTCAGGCTGACTGCGCCTGTACGGCCGTGCTGCCCGAGATTAAGACCCACAGTGTCTTCTGATTTATTCACATTGCAGGGCTGTGATTCATGGGCATGCACAGTGCATATCTTTGCCTATCACTTATCTCCTTCCACCTTCTTCAGACTGTGCGGCGTCATGGCCATGGCATGTGATTAGGGAGCAGCTAATGGCGCTCAGTCTGAAGAAGGCGGAGGGAGATGAGTGACAGGCAAAGATATGCACAGTGAATGGCCATGAATCCCAGCCCCGCAGTAAGAATAAATCAGAAGACACTGCGGGGCGGTATCTCGGGCAGCGCGACCGCACAGGAGCAGTCAGCCTGACATCAAATGATGTCAGAAGACGGGCAGCGCTAACTGCACATGCCCCAGGTTTAACATAGCAGCGCAGGCTCCGGGACAGATTCGAACAACGTCGACGGGGCGGCACCCGGCACCAAGGGGGTATAAATGCCGGCTGTGTTGCGTCTCATTACGAAGGAAAGTCCCACCTCTGGGACGGTTTCACGGTATGAGGAGACATATTTTATAAGTGTTAAGTTCAGCTCCTGTGCAAAGAGCAAAATTAAAAGAGCCACCTTTTCCTGGTGCAGCATTTGTGCTGCACAAGGTGGCTCTATCAGTTACAAATGCCTGGGGGATGGACAGGTTCCCTTTCATTTCCGTAGTAGTGTGAGTGTGGAGGTAGCAGGAGCAATTGACGGATACACGGCAGGGGATCAGCTGACATTACTGAAACCCAATAACACTGGGTCATGTGTTGACTGTGCAGATGGCAATTCTGAGCAGCAACTGGTGGATGTTGGGGCCAAGGGATTACAGTTCAGGTGATAGAAACATGAACACCACAGGAGACATGTATACTGTTGCCAACCAAGTACTTAATCTGGAAGAAGAGTGGCAAATTCCTGTGAGATCCAGGCCTTGTTCATTTTCAGAAAAGTAAGCCGGTCAACGTTATCGGAGGATAGTCACATGCGACGGTCTGTTAGTACACCACCTGTGGCACTAAAGACGCGTTCCGATAATACACTAGCAGCAGGGAAAGCCAGCACCTCCAATCCATACTGACTAAGCTCTGGTCATGAATCCAGCTTAGAGACCCAAAACTTGAAGGGGGAAGAGCCATGTGGGAGTACACTAAGAGGGCAAGACATGTAGTCTGTCACCATCTGATGGAAACGTTGCCTCCTGCTGACTGGAGCCGTCTGTGATGGTGTAGACATTTGTGGCTGGCACACAAAAGTTTGCCACAGTTAGGCCATACTGGTCTTGCCTTGTGCTAAGGCACTGCTTCTGCTCCCTGTTTGTGCTGAGCTTCCTCCACTGCCTCGACGCACTGAGCTGCTTTGTAAAGCATTAGCAGCACTGCTCTCAGTTGGACTGGAGAAGAAGATGGAATGCACCAGTGTGTCTATGTACTCCCGCATTTTTTACGCTCCCGATTCAATGGTGTTTTGAGGCTTTTTAAGTTGTCCCAGTAGCGCAGATCTAGGAGGGTGTACACCCAATAATCAGCCGTGTGGAGAATGGGGGTGATGCGGCGATCGTTTCTCAGGCACTGCAGCATAAAATCAACCATGTGCTGCAGACTGCCAACTGGCCCAGAAACGCTGTCGCCTGCTTGAGCCGTGATCTTTGCCTCACCCCACCCTCGATCTGCATACTGACTAATGGAGTATTGTGTAACTCCCTCCACTGGACAGATTTTCTGCAGTCTTCCTCCATTGACTCCTCCTCATCCTCCAGGGGGACAGTCATGCTGACTAGTGCATCATCTGCACTCGCCATCCATGTGGAATCATCAAAGACACGCAAAATCTGGCAGATGTCCTTCATAGTGGCCCACTCAGTGGTTGTGAAGTCTGAACGGCGCGCAGTGCGGCTTCTTTGCGCCTGATGCAGCTGGTACTCCATTACTGGTGGCTGCTGCTCACACAACCGTTCCAACATATGTAACGTTGAATTCCACCTGGTCGGTAGGTCACATATGATGCAATGTTCCAGAAGGCTGAATCGGCGCTGCAGAGCTGCAAGGCGCGATCTTGCCATGCTGGAACGCCGCAAGTGAGCGCACTCTAGGCAGACCTTGAGCAGCAGTGCATCAAGATCCAGAGAGTCCCTCAAAAAAACTCTGCACGACCAAGTTGAGCACATGTGCCAGACATGGTATGTGAGTGAGGTTGCCTAGGCCCAGAGCTGCCACCAGATTTCGGTTATTGTCACACACTACCATACCTGGCTGGAGATTCGCTGGCACAAACCACACGTCGCTCTCCTGCTTGATGGCATTCCAGAGCTCCTGCACTGTGTGGCTTCGATTCCCCAAAGAAATTAATTTCAGTATGGCCTGTTGATGTTTGGCCATGGCTGTGCTCATATCGGTCGTAACAGGTAAGCGTTCACGGGTCAAGGTGGAGGTAGACCGTGATGACTCCTGCAGCGATGATTCAGAGGAACTGGAGTATGAGGAGGAGTCAATGTGTACAGACTGGATTCCTGCAATCCTTGGAGTTGGCAGAACATGTACAGCACCACTCGCAAGATCTGTACCTGGCTCCACAACACTGACCCAATGGGCAGTGAGGGAAATGTATCGTCCCTGTCCATGATGACAGGTCCACGCATCGGTGGTGAGGAGGACCTTGCTACTGATGGCGTTTAGTAGCGCATGTTTAATGTTTCCCTCAACATGCTTTTGCAGGGCAGGGACGGCTTGCCTGCTGAAATAAAAGCGGCTGGGCACGTTGTATTGTGGGACTGCCAATGCCATCAAGTTACGGAAGGTGTCAATCTCCACCAGCCTGAATGACAGCATTTCAAGGGACAGTAGTTTTGCAATGCCAGCATTCAGAGCCTGTGCTCGAGGGTGGTTTGCCGAGAATGTGGCCGCCTTTTCTGCCATGCCTGTGGTACCGATGGCTGTAGACTGGGCTGGGAGTGTGAGGATGACTGGGAATGTGGTGCTCTGGGTGTAATTACAATTACACTGTGTCTCTGGACAACAGTGCCAGAGGTTCTTTCATGGCAATCCTGTGAGGAAACCAAACCAGCTGTGTGTGAGCTGGAGGAAGAGGATACAATATGAGCTGAAGAGGTGGTAGGTGCCGCTTTTGGTTGGCCTAGGTCTTCAGTGTGTTTTTGTAATTCCACCACGTGCTTGGTCCGCACATGTTTCCACATATTTGTGGTATTGAGGTTGCTGACACTTTTCCCTCTTTTGACTTTCTGATGACACAGCTTGACAAAGCAAATGTCATCTGCAACTGTGTCAAAAAAGGACCAGGCACTGCAAGTCTTGGGAGCACCCATTTTGGCTTTTGGAAGAGGCATGCTCCTAATGGGTGCCGAAGTGGAGGCAACAGAGTTTCCCCCCCTCTCCCTCTTCGGGCCATTCGGGGAATCTCTTGCTCAGAGCTGCTCCCACCACCTTCCTTTACCTCTCGCCATGATGGGTCAAGGACCTCATCATCTACACTACCCTCTTCCACCAACTGCTTCTCCTGGGTAGTCTCGGAAGCACAGTACGCACCAGAAAGTGGCACCTGAGTCTCATCATCAGATGCGTACTGAGGTGTGATGACCGGAGGCACTGGCCCACTGGCCTCTTCAGAGTCAGAGACAAAGCTGTTGGGCATCACTGCATACTGCCTCTTCTTCCATTTCTCAAATGCTGCTGGCCTGGCCCCCTCTTTCCAAGCCAAGAGATTTAGAGAACAGAAGTAGAGATGGCTCCTGTCCTGGGCTCTCTGACTGCCTGGGCAATTTGGCAGGTGGGGAAGAGACAGATGGGTGCACTCCAGTGCTCTGTGCCTGAGAGGATGTGGCACTAATTGAAGTCGATGCGTTAGCTGCCATCCATCCAACAACGGCTTCAATTTGTTCTTCCCGCAGCAGCGGGGTACGGCAATCTCCTACAAAACTGCGCATGAAGGACTGTTCCCTGCTGAAACTGGGGGATGATGAGTCACCGGTGCCCGCAGCAGGCACAGAATCTCCATGTCCTCTCCCTGCTCCATGACCACGTGCCTTACTCCCTGCTTGTTTCATCTTGTTAGACTGATAAAGTTAGGCAGAAAAGTATTAAGGGCTTAGTGTGCTTATTCCTGAACAGCTCCTAACAGGTCTAAGAAACACTAATTTTCTAAAGTGTGGACTAGACTTTAATAATGAGCTAATGAGGCCTATACAACTGTAAAGTGGAGTGTTTGGTGAACTTTATTAACTTTTTGTTTTTTTCACAGAACAGACTACAGAGTGAGCTGCACTCACACACAGAACTTGCAGACAGCCGTGAACGGCACTGCAAGGCCAAAAAAGCTCCTCTATATATTCCTATATAGTGTTTTTCCACAATCTAGCAGGATACGGATGGAAACCGACTAATAGGCTAAATTTTAAAAAATGTGCAGCAGGCAGCACTATTTGAAAAAAGGACAATGGAACAGTATGAGGCAGTGACGCACCCTGAGCTGACTACAACCGGCTGTGGCAGCAGAACAGACTACAGAGTGAGCTGCGCTCACACACAGACCGTGCAGACAGCCGTGAACAGCGCTGCAAGGCCAAACAAATCTCCTCTATATAATCCTATATAGTGTTTTCCACAATCTAGCAGGATACGGATGGAAACCCACTAATAGGAGAAAAACAGAAAAAATGTCCTGCAGGCAGCCCTAATGCAAAAAAGGACAATGGAACAGTATAAGGCAGTGATGCACCCTGAGCCGAATACAACGGCTGTGGCGGCAGAACAGACAACAGCGTGAGCTGCACTCACACAGACACCTTGCAGACAGCTGTGAACAGCGCTGCAAGGCAAAAACAAGGTTCTCACACAGCGGTTGCTAAATTAGCCTGGGTAAAGCACAGTGAAGCAAATCGCTATCTCAAAACTGTCCCTCAGTCAGAATACAGCGTCCTGTCCCTAACTGAATTCACAGCAGAGTGAACCCAAAATGGCTGCGGCGACTTTTATAGTGCAAGGAATTCAAGGTGGAGCTCATCTTGGATTCCCAGTTGGTCCACCGTTCCCTCCAGTATCTTGTGCAGTGGAAGGGGTATGGGCCTGAGGACTGATCCTGGGTTCATGCCCGATCGGTTTATGCCAATCATCTGGTGCGCTCCTTTCATGCTCAGTTTCCTGGGAAACTTGAGGGTCCAATGGTCCCCCCATTAAGAGGGGGGTACTGTCATGACTCTGACAGGATGGTTCCCCCTCCATTTTGGTCAGGTCAGGGTTAATTCTAGTCCGCCTCTCTTTGGTTCTGGGTCGGCTGTGTAATCTTGGGAGCTCCTGGGTTTGGTGTCGGTGATACTTCTGTATACTTGGTTTGTGGTTGCAGATTCAGGTTACTTGTCCGTAATCATTGTGCCTCTGTGTGTGAGCTTTTGCTGTGTATGACCAAGTTTGTCCCCTGACTTTTGCCTCTGTATCTTGCATTGTACTGCCCTGTCTTTCCTGGTTATCTGACCCCTTGGCTCCTCTCTGTTTACTCTCTGTCTTATCCCTTGGTATCATGCTCTTGTCTGGTTTTTGATTCTCGGCTCTCCTTTGACTACGTTTACATTCTGTGCCCTGTAATCCACTCTCCCAGCTGCCTTCTCTGGCTGCACTTGTGGTGGCTCCGCCCCCCTGTTACTGCTTTGTTCCAGGTCCTGTGCTCACTGCTTAGTCTCAGATCCTTGCGCTCTGTGTGCCTTGTTTCTCCACTCCCTGCGCTCGTCCCTATGCACTCTGATAGCGCCCCCTAAGCTGCGCCAGTAACACCATCGGTGTCATTACACTGTTTTCTTTTCTTTGTATGCCTCATTCCGTATTCAGTAAGCAGTATAATGATGTGCTTTACTAAAAACTTTAAATTGGTCTCATCTGTTCACAATATGCTTTCCCAGAAGGATTTTTGCAAATTGCAATATAGCTTATTTATGTGTTTGTGTCGGCAGTGGGCTCCTCCTGCCATAGCGTTTCAAAATTTGACAGATAGTTTGCGCTGATACTGATGTACACTGAGCCTTTAGGGCAGCTTGAATTTCTTTGGGACTTGATTGGGGGTGCTTATCCATCTTGCAACTATCCTGCCTTGCAACCTTTTATCAATTTTTCTCTGCCATCCATGTTCAGGGAGTTTAGCTACAGTGCCATGGATTGTAAGCTTTTTGGTTATTTTGCGCAATGTGGACAAAGGAATATCACGATCTCTGGAGATGGCCTTGTAACCTTAGGAACGTTGATATTTTTCAACAGTTTCCAGTTTTACCAGTGGTTGTCAACCTAGATGGTCGCATGTTGGCACCGTCCAGGTGGAAAATTATTAATCGTCAGACATGGACTACAGCAAGGGACAGAAAGGTGAGGGATATTGTTGTTTTTTTATTTTTGTTTTATTACAGGAGAAGAGAGATTCAATGGAATGGGTGTTAGGTGACTAACTACACTAAGTTTTTTTTAACCCCTTAGTGACAGAGCCAAATTTTTGAAATCTGACCAGTGTCACTGTATGTGGTAATAACTCTGGAACGCTTCAACAAATCCCAGTGATTTTGAGATTATTTTTTCGTGACACATTATACTTTATGATAATGGTAAATTTAGGTTGATATGCTTTATGTTTATTTATAAAAAATATCAGAAATTTGAAAAAAATGTTAAAAAATTAGCAATTTGCAAACTTTGAATGATTATCCCTTTAATCCCAATAGTCATACCACAGCAAAACATTAATAAATAACACTTCCCACATGTCGGCTTTACAACAGCACCATTTGCAAAATGTTATTTTATTTTGTTGGCATTTTAGGAGGTTTAAAAATGTAGCAACAGTTTAAATTTTTTTCAAGGAAATTTACAAAATGTATTTTTTTAGGGACCTATCCATGTTTGAAGTGAATTTGGGGGTCCTATATATTGGGAAATCCCCACAAGTGATACCATTTTAAAAACAGCACCCCCTGACATATTGAAAACTGCAGTCAGGTTGTTTGTTAACCCTTCGAGTGATTTTCAGGAATTAATGCAAAGTGGCATGAGAAAAATTAAAATGTGTATTTTTATCACCTAAATGTCACTAACTTCTGAACAGGTTACTACAGCCGACAGACTCTAAGGCCACTATTTGGTCATGAATTTCCATGGCAAACATCAGGACCACACAATCATGATCTGAGACCACCAATTGGGATAAAGAGGAAGCCCCCACAGTCTGTTAACCGTTTATAATGATGTAGTTACTATTGACAGCAGCATCTAAGGGGTTAAATAGATTTGGACATTGCAAACACTGATCATGGCTAATGCAGCAAGTTGTCAGCTATAGTGGACAGCCGACAGCTGCTGGATTGTCACCTGTATGGGGATATAAGTCTCTTATATCTCAGGTCAGTTAAAAGGCGTATTGGCGGTCACTAAGGGGTTAAATTAAAAAAAAGAAAATTGTGTTTTGTTTTTATTTCAAATAAAAGACTTTATTCTTGCTGTGTGTTTATTTACAATATAACTATAGGATTCATAATGGATAGGTGGCTTATAGACGGCTCTCCATTTCTAATCCGTGGGCTTGATGTCATCTGACAGTACAAAGGTGACATAAACCCCACAAATATGAACCCCACTTGTCCTGTAGCAGTGGCAAGTTGGGCAAAGCGCCAGAATTGGCGCATATAACAGATGTGCCTTTTCTGGGTGGCTGCGGGCTGCTATTTTTAGGCTGGGGGGCAATATCCATTGCCCCTTACCAGTCTGAGAATACCATCTCCCAGGTATCTGCTTTAGCAAAGCTGGTTGTCAAAAATGGGGAGGGATGCACACTTTTTTTAAATTATTTATTTATATAATAAAAAAGCACAAGAACCCCTCTATTCTTGATAACCAACCTTGCTAAAGCTAACAACTGACGGTTACAGCCCCCAGCTGTCAGTTATCAAAAATACAGGGAACCCACATCGTTTTTTTTGTTAATTATTTATTTAGACCACAGGCCCCGGTTGATGCATACACCCATCAGCCACTGCCTGATGGGCTGAACCTGAACAGTAACACGGACTTACTGTTTGGGTTCGCCCATCAGTTATTTATCAGAGGTGCATCAAAGAAATATCTGGTTCATTTATATAGGAGATATCGTAATGCCTGCAGGTGCCTCCCAGAGTGAAGAGACAGATAGACGTGCACTGCTTGAATGTGCGGTGCGTGCAGTTTGATGGGATTTAAATAGACTGCGCAGGCCAGAAGTGGCATCATGCAAGTAGCCACCAGATGTGGGGCAAATGGAATGAAATGCAGAATGGAAAAGGTGTCTGTGGGGTAAAGTGGAAGTTTCATTGTGATAAAATAGTGATACATATCACTGGATGTTGAGCAGAGGAAAGAAGGGAAGCGGAGCACACTGTGCCTGACAGATGTGGTGCATGAAAACATATGACATCATGTCCCTCGCCTTCAGCTTCCCGCACTGACTGGTGAGCGCCGGCCAGCCGTAAAGCAAAGCACAGCGGTGACGTCACCGCTGTACTTTACGGCCGGCGCTCAGTCAGTGCTGGAAGCTGAAGGCGAGGGACCTGACCAGACACCGGGATTGTAAGTATGTAGTGTTTGTTTTTTTACATTTACAACAGTAACCAGGGTAAACATCGGGTTACTAAGCGCGGCCCTGCACTTAGTAACCCGATGTTTACCCTGGTTACCCGGGAACTTCAGGATCGTTGGTCGCTGGAGAGCTGTCTGTGTGACAGCTCTCCAGCGACCAAACAGCGACGCTGCAGCGATCGACATCGTTGTCAGTATCGCTGCAGCGTCGCTTAGTGTGACGGTACCTTAAGAGTTTCCTTTCCTGTGAAATATTGTTTGTCAATCCTTTCTACTCTTGGACAAAATCCAAGAAGCTATACAGGAAATTCTCAATGGCTTTCACTAATCTGCAGAAATTTCAGTCTACATGACTCCGCTGTCACTTCTGCCTCTTTCATCTATTCTTCATAAAGAATCCATTGAACTTTAATTAATATGGAAAAGTCTAGTTTTCATCTGATTTACATTTGACTGACATAATGCTTATCCAAAAAGTAGCTCAGGGTAATAGCATGATAACATAATCAATATGTTTCAGGGAAAAATTAATAACTGCAATATTCAGCTTTCTTTTCATACTTTGTGTTTTAGCTGACTCTATATGAATATACATATATATATATATAAATATATATATATATATATATAGGCATATATATAATATTCATACTATATATATATATATATATATATATATATATATATACTAGATCGTGGCCCAGTTCTAATGCATCAGGTATTCTAGAATATGCATGTACACGTAGTATATTGCCCAGTCACGTAGTATATTGCCCAGTCATGTAGTATTTTGCCCAGTCACGTAGTATAATGCTCCATGCAGTTATGGCCCCATAGATGCCCCATATAATGCTCCATGCAGTTATGGCCCCATAGATGCCCCATATAATGCTCCATGCAGTTATGGCCCCATAGATGTACCATTTAATGCTCCATGCAGTTCTTTATGAACCCATAGACACTCCATACAGCATTGTGCCACTTTGTAATGCTGCTGCTGCTGCAATAAAAAAAATCACATACTCACCTCTCGTCGCTACTCCTCAGCGTCCTGTCTCTCCGCACTGACTGTTCAGGCAGAGGGCGAGTGCACACTAACGTCATCGCGCCCTCTGACCTCAACAGTCACAGCAAGAGGATGCGGAAGAAGGAGTGGCGCCCGGCGGATGGAACGTGGACAGGTGAATATGAAATAATATGAAAAACTTGGTCACACAGGATTAATAGCGGCGGTAACGGAGTGAGTTACCCGTGGCATAACGCGGTCCGTTACCGCTGGCATTAACCCTGTGTGAGTGGTGACTGCGGGGAGTATGGAGCGGGCACTGACTGCAGGGGAGTAGGGATGGACTAATCGGACTGTGGCCATCGCTGATTGGTTGCGGCAGCCATGACAGGCTGCTGCCGAGACCAATCAGCGAATGAATATCCGTGACAGACAGAAAGAAAGAAAGAAAGAAAGAAGGACAGACAGAAGTGACCCTTAGGCAATTATATAATATAAATATATACAGTATATATATATATATATATATATATACTAGCTGAAGAGCCCGGCGTTGCCTGGGCATAGTAAATATCTGTGGTTAGTTATAGCACCTCACTTCTCTTATTTTCCCATCACGCCTCTCATTTTCCCTCTCACATCTTTCATTTTCCCCTCACATCTCTCATTTTCTCCCTCACACCTCTCATTTCCCCCCCACTCCTCTTATTTTCCTCCTCACTCCTCTCATTCCCCCCTAACACCTGTCATTTCGACCTCACATTTGTCATTTTCTGATCACTCCACTATTTTCCCTCACTCCTCTCATTTTGCACTCACACCTTTTCATTTTCACCTCACACCTCTCATTTTCCTTTCACACCTCTCATTTTCCCCTCAGTATATACATTATATTTGTTATCTCCCTTATATATAGTATACACCTGTATGTCATCTCCTCTTGTATATAGTATATACCTGTAAGTCATCTGCTCCTGTATATAGTATACACCTGTATATCATCACCTCCTGTATATAGCATATACCTGTATGTCATCTCCTCCTGTATATTGTATATACCTATGTGTCAACTCCTCCTGTATATAGTATATACCTGTATGTCATCTCCCCTGTATATAGTATATACCTGCTATATGTCAACTTTTCCTCTATATACCTATGTGTCATCTCCTCTTTTATATAGTATATACCTGTATGTCATCTCCTGCTATATATAGTATATACCTGTATGTCATCTCCTCTTGTATATAGTATATACCTGTAAGTTATCTGCTCCTGTATATAGTATATACATGTGTGTCATTTCCCTGTATATAGTATTTACCTGTATGTCATCTCCTCCTGTATTAGACCTCGTTCATACATTATTTGGTCAGTATTTTTACCTCAGTATTTGTAAACTAAATTGGCAGCCTGATAAACCCCCAGCCAACAGGAAGCCCTCCCCCCTGGAAGTATATATTAGCTCACACATACACATAATAGACAGGTCATGTGACTGACAGCTGCATATTTCCTATATGGTCATACAATCATACAATCATACAATTATTAGGTTCTGTAGAAGGACGTAGATCTGGGTATTTATTATGATGGAATATAGGCTGAACTGGATGGACAAATGTCTTTTTTCGGCCTTACTAACTATGTTACTATGTTACATTTGTTGCTTTTATAGTTTGCTTATTAATCAGATTTTTATTTTTGAAGGATAATACCAGACTTGTGTGTGTTTTAGGGCGAGTTTCATGTGTCAAGTTGTGTGTGTTGAGTTGCATATGGCGACATGCATGTAGCGACTTATGTGAGATGAGTTTTGTGTGGCGACATACGTGTAGCAACTTTTTGTCGGTCGAGTTGCATGTGACAGGTTAGTGTAGCAAGTTGTGTGCAGCAAATTTTGCGCATGGTGAGTTTAGCGCGTGGCGAGTTTTATGTGTGGTGCGTTTTGAGTATGTGCAAGTTTTGTGTGAGGAAACTTTTGCATGTGTTGCAACTTTTGTGCATATGGCAATTTTTCCGCTTGTGCAAGCTTTGCGTGTGGCAAGTTTTCCATGAGGTGAGTTTTGCACGTGTGGCTAGTTTTGCGTGAGCATAGTTTTGCATGTGGCGAGTTTTGCATGTGGCGAATTTTGCGCATGGCGAGTTTCGAGCGGCGACTTTTGTGTTTCGACTTATATGTGGCGAGGTTGGTGTATGTGTGGTGAAATGTGTGCTGACGGTAGTATATGTGTTCAAGCACGTGGTAGTTTGTGATGGATTTTGTGTGTGTGTTCATATCCCCGTGTGTGGTGAGTATCCCATGTCGGGGTAGCAACTGTACGGTATATACTCTTTGGCACCATCGCTCTCATTCTTTAAGTCCCCCTTGTTCACATCTGGCAGCTGTCAATTTGCCTCCAACACTATTCATTTCACTTTTTCCCCATCTTGTAGATGGGGCAAAATTCTTGAAATTGAAATTTATATATATACAGTGGGGCAAAAAAGTATTTAATCAGTCAGCAATAGTGCAAGTTCCACCACTTAAAAAGATGAGAGGCGTCTGTAATTTACATCATAGGTAGACCTCAACTATGGGAGACAAACTGAGAAAAAAAAATCCAGAAGATCACATTGTCTGTTTTTTTAACATTTTATTTGCATATTATGGTGGAAAATAAGTATTTGGTCAGAAACAAACAATCCAGATTTCTGGCTCTCACAGATCTGTAGCTTCTTCTTGAAGAGTCTCCTCTTTCCTCCACTCATTACCTGTAGTAATGGCACCTGTTTAAACTTGTTATCAGTATAAAAAGACACCTGTGTACACCCTCAAACAGTCTGACTCCAAACTCCACTATGGTGAAGATCAAAGAGCTGTCAAAGGACACCAGAAACAAAATTGTAGCCCTGCACCAGGCTGGGAAGACTGAATCTGCAATAGCCAACCAGCTTGGAGTGAAGAAATCAACAGTGGGAGCAATAATTAGAAAATGGAAGACATACAAGACCACTGATAATCTCCCTCGATCTGGGGCTCCACGCAAAATCCCACCCCGTGGGGTCAGAATGATCACAAGAACGGTGAGCAAAAATCCCAGAACCATGCGGGGGGACCTAGTGAATGAACTGCAGAGAGCTGGGACCAATTTAACAAGGCCTACCATAAGTAACACACTACGCCACCATGGACTCAGATCCTGCAGTGCCAGACGTGTCCCACTGCTTAAGCCAGTACATGTCTGGGCCCGTCTGAAGTTTGCTAGAGAGCATTTGGATGATCCAGAGGAGTTTTGGGAGAATGTCCTATGGTCTGATGAAACCAAACTGGAACTGTTTGGTAGAAACACAACTTGTCGTGTTTGGAGGAAAAAGAATACTGAGTTGCATCCATCAAACACCATACCTACTGTAAAGCATGGTGGTGGAAACATCATGCTTTGGGGCTGTTTCTCTGCAAAGGGGCCAGGACGACTGATCCGGGTACATAAAAGAATGAATGGGGCCATGTATCGTGAGATTTTGAGTGCAAACCTCCTTCCATCAGCAAGGGCATTGAAGATGAAACGTGGCTGGGTCTTTCAACATTACAATGATCCAAAGCACACTGCCAGGGCAACGAAGGAGTGGCTTCGTGAGAAGCATTTCAAGGTCCTGGAGTGGCCTAGCCAGTCTCCAGATCTCAACCCTATAGAAAACCTTTGGAGGGAGTTGAAAGTCCGTGTTGCCAAGCGAAAAGCCAAAATCAACACTGCTCTAGAGGAGATCTGCATGGAGGAATGGGCCAACATACCAACAACAGTGTGTGGCAACCTTGTGAAGACTTACAGAAAACGTTTGACCTCTGTCATTGCCAACAAAGGATATATTACAAAGTATTGAGATTAAATTTTGTTTCTGACCAAATACTTATTTTCCACCATAATATGCAAATAAAATGTTAAAAAAACAGACAATGTGATTTTCTGGATTTTTTTTCTCAGTTTGTCTCCCATAGTTGAGGTCTACCTATGATGTAAATTACAGACGCCTCTCATCTTTTTAAGTGGTGGAACTTGCACTATTGCTGACTGACTAAATACTTTTTTGCCCCACTGTATATATATATATATATATATATATATATATATATACATATATATATACAGTTAGGTCCATATATATTTGGACAGAGACAACATTTTTCTAATTTTGGTTATAGACATTACCACAATGAATTTTAAACAAAACAATTCAGATGCAGTTGAAGTTCAGACTTTCAGCTTTCATTTGAGGGTATCCACATTAAAATTGGATGAAGGGTTTAGGAGTTTCAGCTCCTTAACATGTGCCACCCTGTTTTTAAAGGGACCAAAAGTAATTGGACAGATTCAATAATTTTAAATAAAATGTTCATTTTTAGTACTTGGTTGAAAACCGTTTGTTGGCAATGACTGCCTGAAGTCTTGAACTCATGGACATCACCAGACACCGTGTTTCCTCCTTTTTGATGCTCTGCCAGGCCTTCACTGCGGTGGTTTTCAGTTGCTGTTTGTATGTGGGCCTTTCTGTCTGAAGTGTAGTCTTTAACAAGTGAAATGCATGCTCAATTGGGTTGAGATCAGGTGACTTACTTGGCCATTCAAGAATATTCCACTTCTTTGCTTTAATAAACTCCTGGGTTGCTTTGGCTTTATGTTTTGGGTCATTGTCCATCTGTAGTATGAAACGACGACCAATCCATTTGGCTGCATTTGGCTGAATCTGAGCACACAGTATGGCTCTGAATACCTCATAATTCATTCGGCTGCTTCTGTCCTGTGTCACATCATCAAGAAACACCAGTGACCCAGTGCCACTGGCAGCCATGCATGCCCAAGCCATCACACTGCCTCCGCCGTGTTTTACAGATGATGTGGTATGCTTTGGATCATGAGCTGTACCACGCCTTTGCCATACTTTTCTCTTTCCATCATTCTGGTAGAGGTTGATCTTGGTTTCATCTGTCCAAAGAAAGTTCTTCCGGAACTTTGCTGGCTTTTTTAGATGTTTTTTTTAGCAAAGTCTAGTCTAGCCTTTTTATTCTTGAATCTTGTGAGTTGCTTTGTCATGATCCCAATGGCAGGGGATCACTAAAGGACAAGCACAGATACAAACAAGCTCTAGGGCGATGGAACCTGAGCTGACCGCGACCCTGAACCTAACACACAAATAAAAGTAGCCGGGGAACGTGCCTACGATGATCCTAGACGTCTCGCTCCAGCCGAAGATCTAACTTCCCCTATTAGAAGAAACACAGACCTCTCTTGCCTCCAGAGAAATCCCCCACAGAAATAGCAGCCCCCCACATATAATGACGGTGAAATGAGAGGAAGGCACATACGCAGTATGAAAACAGTTTCAGCAAAATGAGGCCCGCTAAAGCTAGATAGCAGAGGATACAAAAGTGAACTGCGCGGTCAGCGAAAAACCCTTCGAAAAACCATCCTGAAATTACTTGAACTCATGTGCCAACTCATGGTACATGAGGAGCAATTTCAGCCCACTAGAGCAACCAGCAGCAAGAATCACATATCTGCAGGCTGGACTAAAAACCAAATAAAGCAAAACACCAAAACAGGAAAATCCAAACTTAGCTTGACCAGAAGGTTCTAGGAGCAGGGAGCAGAGGTAACAAGACACACTGGATACATTGATAACCGGCGAGGAAATGCCAGCAAAGCCAGGTTAAATAGGAAACTCCCATATGCTGATGGAACAGGTGGAACCCAGAAACCCAGGAAAGACAAGTCACCCAGTACCATCAGTAACCACCAGAGGGAGCCCAAAAACAGAACTCACAACAGTACCCCCCCCTTGAGGAGGGGTCACCGAACCCTCACGAGAACCACCAGGGCGACCAGGATGAGCCCTATGAAAAGCGCGAACCAAATCATCAGCATGAACATCCGAGGCAACCACCCAAGAATTATCCTCCTGACCATAACAGTTCCACTTGACCAAATACTGGAGTTTCCGTCTGGAAACACGAGAATCCAAGATCTTCTCCACAACATACTCCAATTCTCCCTCCACCAGCACTGGAGCAGGAGGCTCAAGCGAAGGAACAACAGGTACCTCATACTTCCGCAACAACGACCGATGGAACACATTATGAATAGCAAACGATGCCGGGAGATCCAAACGAAACGACACAGGGTTAAGAATTTCCAAGATCCTATAGGGACCGATGAACCGAGGCTTGAACTTAGGAGAAGAGACCTTCATAGGAACAAAACGAGAAGACAACCACACCAAGTCACCAACAAGAAGTCGAGGACCCACGCGGCGATGGCGATTAGCAAACTGCTGAGCCTTCTCCTGGGACAACTTCAAATTGTCCACCACATGACTCCAAATCCGATGCAACCTATCCACCACCATGTCCACTCCAGGACAATCAGAAGGTTCCACCTGACCAGAGGAAAAACGAGGATGAAACCCCGAATTACAAAAGAAAGGAGAAACCAAGGTAGCAGAACTAGCCCGATTATTAAGGGCAAACTCGGCCAGCGGCAAAAAGGTAACCCAGTCATCCTGATCAGCAGAAACAAAACACCTTAAATAAGTTTCCAAGGTCTGATTAGTTCGTTCAGTCTGGCCATTCGTCTGAGGATGGAATGCAGACGAAAAGGACAAATCAATGCCCATCTTAGCACAGAACGTCCGCCAAAATCTAGACACAAACTGGGATCCCCTGTCAGAAACGATGTTCTCAGGAATCCCATGCAAACGAACCACATTCTGAAAAAACAGAGGGACCAACTCAGAGGAGGAAGGCAACTTAGGCAAGGGTACCAGATGAACCATTTTAGAAAAGCGATCACACACAACCCAGATGACGGACATTTTTTGAGAGACAGGGAGATCCGAAATAAAGTCCATAGAAATGTGCGTCCAAGGCCTCTTCGGGATAGGCAAAGGTGACAACAATCCACTGGCCCGAGAACAGCAAGGCTTAGCCCGAGCACAAACCTCACAAGACTGCACAAAAGAACGCACATCCCTTGACAAGGAAGGCCACCAAAAAGACCTGGCCACCAAGTCTCTAGTACCAAATATTCCAGGATGACCTGCCAACGCAGAAGAATGGACCTCGGAGATGACTCTACTGGTCCAATTATCCGGAACAAACAGTCTCTCAGGCGGACAACGATCAGGTTTACCCGCCTGAAACTCCTGCAAAGCACGTCGCAAGTCTGGGGAGACAGCAGACAAAATCACCCCATCCCTAAGGATACCAGAGGGCTCAGAATTTCCAAGGGAGTCAGGCACAAAACTCCTAGAAAGAGCATCCGCCTTCACATTCTTTGAACCTGGCAGGTATGAAACCACAAAATTGAAACGAGAGAAAAACAGTGACCAACGAGCCTGTCTAGGATTCAGACGCCTGGCAGACTCAAGGTAAATAAAATTTTTGTGATCAGTCAAGACCACCACACGATGTCTAGCACCGTCTAGCCAATGACGCCACTCCTCAAATGCCCACTTCATGGCCAAAAGTTCCCGATTACCAACATCATAATTCCGCTCAGCCGGCGAAAACTTTCTAGAAAAAAACGCGCATGGCTTCATCACTGAGCCATCGGAGCT
Source organism: Ranitomeya imitator (assembly GCF_032444005.1). Lineage (NCBI taxonomy): Eukaryota > Metazoa > Chordata > Amphibia > Anura > Dendrobatidae > Ranitomeya > Ranitomeya imitator. The sequence continues at coordinate 390,874,485 of NC_091285.1, read as the reverse complement.
TCTCTGTGACAAAGCCGCCCCCGCTCCAATCTCGGAAGCATCAACCTCAACCTGAAAAGGGAGCGAAACATCTGGCTGACGCAACACAGGAGCAGAAGAAAACCGGCGCTTAAGTTCCTGAAAGGCCTCCACAGCCGCAGGAGACCAATTAGCAACATCAGCACCCTTCTTAGTCAAATCCGTCAAAGGCTTAACAACACTAGAAAAATTAGTTATAAAACGATGATAGAAATTAGCAAAGCCCAAGAACTTCTGTAGACTCTTAAGAGATGTAGGCTGCGTCCAGTCACAAATAGCCTGAACCTTGACGGGATCCATCTCAATAGTAGAAGGGGAAAAAATATACCCCAAGAAAGAAATCTTCTGGACTCCAAAGAGACACTTTGAGCCTTTTACAAACAAGGAATTGGCCCGCAGGACCTGAAACACCTTCCTGACCTGCTGAACATGAGACTCCCAGTCATCAGAAAAAACCAAAATATCATCCAAATACACAATCATAAATTTATCCAGATATTCACGGAAAATATCGTGCATAAAGGACTGGAAGACTGAAGGAGCATTAGAAAGTCCAAAAGGCATTACCAAATACTCAAAATGGCCCTCAGGCGTATTAAATGCGGTTTTCCACTCATCACCTTGCTTTATTCGTATAAGATTATACGCACCCCGAAGATCAATCTTAGTGAACCATTTAGCCCCCTTAATGCGAGCAAACAAATCAGTCAACAATGGCAAAGGATACTGATATTTTACGGTAATCTTATTCAAAAGACGATAATCTATACAAGGCCTCAAGGAACCATCTTTTTTGGCCACGAAAAAAAAACCTGCTCCCAAAGGGGACAAAGATGGACGGATATGTCCCTTTTCCAAGGACTCCTTAACATAATCCCGCATAGCAGTATGCTCTGGCACTGACAGATTGAACAAATGACCTTTAGGAAATTTACTGCCTGGAATTAAATTTATAGCACAATCGCAATCCCTGTGAGGAGGAAGCGAACTGAGCTTAGGCTCCTCAAAAACATCCCGATAGTCAGACAAAAACACAGGAATCTCAGAAGGAGTAGATGAAGCGATAGAAATCGGAGGTGCATCATCATGAAACCCCTGACAACCCCAGCTTAACACAGACATTGATTTCCAGTCAAGGACTGGATTATGAGTTTGTAACCATGGCAGACCAAGTACTAGAACATCATGCAAATTATACAGTACCAGGAAGCGAATCACCTCCTGATGAACGGGAGTCATACGCATGGTCACTTGTGTCCAGTACTGAGGTTTATTCATAGCCAAAGGTGTAGAGTCAATTCCCTTCAAAGGAATAGGGACTTCCAGAGGCTCCAGACTAAACCCACAGCGATTGGCAAATGACCAATCCATAAGACTCAGGGCAGCGCCTGAATCCACATAGGCATCGACGGAAATGGATGATAATGAACAAATCAGAGTCACAGACAGAATGAACTTAGACTGTAAAGTACTAATGGCAACAGACTTATCAACCTTTTTTGTGCGTTTAGAGCATGCTGATATAACATGAGCTGAATCACCACAATAAAAGCACAACCCTTTTTTCCGCCTATACTTTTGCCGTTCACTTCTGGACTGAATTCTATCACATTGCATTATCTCAGGTGACGGTTCAGACGACACCGCCAAATGATGCACAGGTTTGCGCTCCCGTAAACGCCGATCAATCTGAACAGCCATAGTCATAGACTCATTCAGACCAGCAGGCGCAGGGAACCCCACCATAACATCTTTAATGGCCTCAGAAAGGCCATCTCTAAACTTTGCAGCCAGAGCGCACTCATTCCACTGAGTAAGCACCGACGACTTCCGACATTTTTGACAATAAATTTCTGCTTCATCTTGCCCCTGAGAGAGGGCCAACAAAGCTTTTTTCAGCCTGAATCTCTTGGTTAGGTTCCTCATAGAGCAAACCCAATGCCAGAAAAAACGCATCCGCATTAAGCAACGCAGGGTCCCCTGGTGCCAATGCAAATGCCCAATCCTGAGGGTCACCCCGCAGGAAAGATATAATTATCTTGACTTGCTGAGCAGGGTCTCCAGAGGAGCGAGATTTCAAAGAAAGAAACAACTTGCAATTGTTCCTAAAATTCAGAAAACGAGATCTATCTCCAGAAAAAAACTCTGGGACAGGAATTCTAGGTTCAGACATAGGAGCATGTACAACAAAATCCTGTATATTTTGAACCTTAGTGGCAAGATTATTCAGGCTGGAAGCCAAACTCTGGACGTCCATGATAAACAGCTGGGATCAGAGCCATTCAAAGATTAAGAGGAGGAGGAAGTAGCCAGGCTGCAATAAGGCTAGGCAGCAAACTCTGAGGGAAAGAGAAAGAAAAAAAAAAAAAAAACTTCCTCAGACTACTTATCCTCCTACTTCAGCCAATACAATTAACACTTTGTGGGCCGGTTATACTGTCATGATCCCAATGGCAGGGGATCACTAAAGGACAAGCACAGATACAAACAAGCTCTAGGGCGATGGAACCTGAGCTGACCGCGACCCTGAACCTAACACACAAATAAAAGTAGCCGGGGAACGTGCCTACGATGATCCTAGACGTCTCGCTCCAGCCGAAGATCTAACTTCCCCTATTAGAAGAAACACAGACCTCTCTTGCCTCCAGAGAAATCCCCCACAGAAATAGCAGCCCCCCACATATAATGACGGTGAAATGAGAGGAAGGCACATACGCAGTATGAAAACAGTTTCAGCAAAATGAGGCCCGCTAAAGCTAGATAGCAGAGGATACAAAAGTGAACTGCGCGGTCAGCGAAAAACCCTTCAAAAAACCATCCTGAAATTACTTGAACTCATGTGCCAACTCATGGTACATGAGGAGCAATTTCAGCCCACTAGAGCAACCAGCAGCAAGAATCACACATCTGCAGGCTGGACTAAAAACCAAATAAAGCAAAACACCAAAACAGGAAAATCCAAACTTAGCTTGACCAGAAGGTTCTAGGAGCAGGGAGCAGAGGTAACAAGACACACTGGATACATTGATAACCGGCGAGGAAATGCCAGCAAAGCCAGGTTAAATAGGAAACTCCCATATGCTGATGGAACAGGTGGAACCCAGAAACCCAGGAAAGACAAGTCACCCAGTACCATCAGTAACCATCAGAGGGAGCCCAAAAACAGAACTCACAACATTGCTTGCACCGTGCAGTGAACCCTCTGTATTTACTTTCATGCAGTCTTCTCTTTATGGTAGATTTGGATATTGATACGCCTACCTCCTGGAGAGTGTTGTTCATTTGGTTGGCTGTTGTGAAGGGGTTTCTCTTCACCATGGAGATTATTCTGCGATCATCCACCACTGTTGTCTTCCGTGGGCGCCCAGGACTTTTTGCATTGATGAGTTCACCAGTGCTTTCTTTCTTTCTCAGGATGTACCAAATTGTAGATTTTGCCACTCCTAATATTGTAGCAATTTCTCGGGATGGTTTTCTTTTGTTTTCATAGCTTAAGGATGGCTTGTTTCACCTGCATGGAGAGCTCTTTTGACCGCATGTTTACTTCACAGCAAAATCTTCCAAATGCAAGCACCACACCTCAAATCAACTCCAGGCCTTTTATCTATTTAATCGAGAATTACATAACGAAGGGATTGCCCACACCTTTCCATTAAATAGCTTTGGATTCAATTGTCCAATTAATTTTGGTCCCTTTAAAAACAGGGTGGCACATGTTAAGGAGCTGAAACTCCTAAGCCCTTCATCCAATTTTAATGTGTATACCCTCGAATGAAAGCTGAAAGTCTGAACTTCAACTGCATCAGAATTGTTTTGTTTAAAATTCATTGTGGTATTGTCTATAACCAAAATTAGAAAAATTTTGTCTCTGTCCAAATATATATGGACCTAACTGTATATATATATATATATATATATATATATATATATATATATATATATATATATACATCTACGGGTAAAATAAGTACTGAACGCGTCACCAAGTTTGATTTTGGAGTCACACTTGAAAAAAAATCATTCAACAGGATTTTGCTATGTATTTTGAGAGCAGTACAATGTAGGGACAGAGATCCTGATTCCAGCGATGTGTGAATTGCTAGATGGTGTTTTCCAGTTTCAATAAAATCAGTGTTTTATAATCAGCAGGTAATCAATACAGTATTAGATGTCTTGTGGCTCCTAGTCAACTGCTTTGTGTAACCTCACCCCCAGCACTGATAAGTAGAGATGAGCAAATGTGTTAGGAAGACTTTGGCCAGTCTCATATTCGGCACGAACGTAGCACATTTGCTCTCATGAACAGTTTTACTCAAAGTCAGCAAAAATAGGTCCCAGTTCGGTAAATCATCACGTTTCCGCTAATGCTTTTGTTATTACTTTAGTACTTTGGCTAGGATAGTGCTGCTGTATGATGAGCAGGAGGTTCGGCGTGGACTTGTTTGATGATGGGAAGGGATGTGAAGAGAGTATAGGAGCGTGCAAAGAAATTACAGGAGCAGCGCACACTTTTATTTTTTTTCCCCTTAACTTTATGTATATTGATTCCAGCAACCGATCAGGGCACAGAAACCATCCACAAAATCTGTGATTGGCTGCCAAAGTCACATGTCCCTGGCAATATAAAAAGCGGACATCTTGTTTTGCTTGCGCCATTTGCTCAGTGTCACAGTGCAGAGAGGTCACTCCTGCGCTGGTTTTGGTGGTGCTGAAAGTGAACTTGTCAGTTAAATAGATAGGATTCTGTCCTGTGTGAAATCAATCTTCCAGCATTGAAGTAAATTGTGCAAATACTTTGTGGAAGCGCCATTTGCTACTCCAAATAATTTGCGCTAAAACTGTGTTTCCATTAATAAATCGTTAGGCCTAATATAGTGGTGCAGCCACGATGCCCAATTACTTACTCCAAATCATTTGTGCTAAAACAGTGTTTCAGTGGCAAATCAGAAGGCTAGATTTCCACTTAAAAATTGTTACGCCCATTACAACAGGCTCAAAAAAGCCATAAGAACCTATCTCCAAACAGGAATTCCATTCAGGGAGTTAACGACTTTTGAAACATTAACCCCTTCATGACCGGGGGATTTTTCGTTTTTCCGTGTTCGTTTTTCGCTCCCCTCCTTCCCAGAGACATAACTTTTTTATTTTTCTGTCAATTTGGCCATGTGAGGGCTTATTTTTTGCGGGACGAGTTGTACTTTTGAACGACATCATTGGTTTTAGCATGTCGTGTACTAGAAAACGGGAAAAAAATTCCAAGTGCGGTGAAATTGCAAAAAAAGTGCAATCCCACATTGGTTTTTTGTTTGGCTTTTTTGCTCGGTTCACTAAATGCTAAAACTGACCTGCCATTATGATTCTCCAGGTCATTACAAGTTCATAGACACCAAACATGACTAGGTTATTTTTTATCTAAGTGGTGAAAAAAAATTCCAAACTTTGCTAAAAAAAAAAAAAAAAAAAATTGCGCCATTTTCCGATACTCGTAGCGTCTCCATTTTTCATCATCTGGGGTCGGTTGAGGGCTTATTTTTTGCGTGCCGAGATGACGATTTTAATGATAGCATTTCGGTGCAGATACGTTCTTTTGATCGCCCGTTATTGCATTTTAATGCAATGTCGCGGCGACCAATAAAACGTAATTCTGGCGTTTCGAATTTTTTTCCCGCTACGCTGTTTAGCGATCAGGTTAATATTTTTTTTTAATTGATAGATCGGGCGATTCTGAGTGCGGCGATACCAAATATGTGTAGATTTGATATTTTTTTTATTGATTTATTTTGATTGGGGCGAAAGGGGGGTGATTTAAACTTTTATGTTTTTTTTATTTTTTTCACATTTTTTTAAACTTTTTTTTTTAACTTTTGCCATGCTTCAATAGCCTCCATGAGAGGCTAGAAGCAGGCATAGCACGATCGGCTCTGCTACATAGCAGCGATCTGCTGATCGCTGCTATGTAGAGAATTGCACGTGTGCTGTGAGCGCCGACCACAGGGTGGCGCTCACAGCGACGGGCAATCAGTAACCATAGAGGTCTCAAGGACCTCTATGGTTACCATTCACAAGCATCGCCGACCCCCGATCATGTGACGGGGGTCGGCGATGACGTCATTTCCGGCCGCCCGGCCGGAAGCGGTAGTTAAATGCCGCTGTCTGCGTTTGACAGCGGCATTTAACTAGTTAATAGGTGCGGGCAGATCGCGATTCTGCCCGCGCCTATTACGGGCATATGTCAGCTGTTCAAAACAGCTGACATGTCCCGGCTTTGGTGCGGGCTCACCGCGGAGCCCTGCATCAAAGCAGGGGAGCCGGCATCGGACGGTATAGTACGTCCGATGCCGGTAAGGGGTTAATAACCCAACATAAACAACCGAAAGGTGTCTTGGCTAAACTATACCAGTCACTCTTGCTTAGCTTAATCCCTGCTAAGAGGGCCTAAATATCACTTTGGGAAAAAGAACTGGGTATCAAACTACAAGATTGGGAGGTGAATCACATCTACAAGAACTCATATGGTCCATCTGGTTGTGTGAGAGTCCAAGAAAACTCATACAAGATAGTTACTACATGGTACACCACCCCAGTAGCTACACATCTTTGGTATCTAAACATACCGCCAACTTGTTGGAGATGCTCAAAAGAAATAGGAACATTCCTGTACGTGTGGTGGTTAGGGTTGAGCGATCTTGACCTTTTTAGAGTCGAGTCGGGTTTCGCGAAACCCGACTATCTCAAAAGTCGAGTCGAGTGGAATCGGCCGATTATCACGAAAAGTCGGGGATCGACTGAAACACGAAACCCAATGCAAGTCAATGGGGGAGCATAGTCGGCAGTGAGTAGAGGCCAGGAAAACATGTACAGAGCCCATTTTAATGGCAAAAACGTCCATTCTTGTTACTGAAGCTTGTCAATCTTAATTTAGCTTATAATAATTGTAAGGCATTTGAAATTGGGGGTCATTTGGCTAAAGTTGTGGGGGGTAACATAGTAACATAGTAACATAGTTAGTAAGGCCGAAAAAAGACATTTGTCCATCCAGTTCAGCCTATATTCCATTATAATAAATACCCAGATCTACGTCCTTCTACAGAACCTAATAATTGTATGATACAATATTGTTCTGCTCCAGGAAGACATCCAGGCCTCTCTTGAACCCCTCGACTGAGTTCGCCATCACCACCTCCTCAGGCAAGCAATTCCAGATTCTCACTGCCCTAACAGTAAAGAATCCTCTTCTATGTTGGTGGAAAAACCTTCTCTCCTCCAGACGCAAAGAATGCCCTCTTGTGCCCGTCACCTTCCTTGGTATAAACAGATCCTCAGCGAGATATTTGTATTGTCCCCTTATATACTTATACATGGTTATTAGATCGCCCCTCAGTCGTCTTTTTTCTAGACTAAATAATCCTAATTTCGCTAATCTATCTGGGTATTGTAGTTCTCCCATCCCCTTTATTAATTTTGTTGCCCTCCTTTGTACTCTCTCTAGTTCCATTATATCCTTCCTGAGCACCGGTGCCCAAAACTGGACACAGTACTCCATGTGCGGTCTAACTAGGGATTTGTACAGAGGCAGTATAATGCTCTCATCATGTGTATCCAGACTTCTTTTAATGCACCCCATGATCCTGTTTGCCTTGGCAGCTGGTTCAAGTAGGGTAGGGCTGGTTCAAGTAATTAGTAGGCCCAGTAAATCTGGACCATGTCACGGCAGTGGAGCAGGGAGAGATAAGTATTTCAACTTTGCAAGTGCTGTGATCCTGAGCAAGCAGGGGGGGGGGCCCTCGTTGGCATTGGCACTGGCACAGGGCCCCTCAAAGTACAGCGGTGTGTTTGCACGGCGGGGGCGCCTCCCACCGGCAGCAACACTTTTGCGTACTATGAGGGGCCCTGTGCCAGTGACGTCGCCAACGAGTATTCCTCCCCCCACCTGATGAAGGAACCTGCACCTTCATCTGCACCTTCCTCTTTGTCCCCGTGTAAGGTGGTATGGTATGCGGGAAGGGGGACCTGACTTTCCGCAGGGTCACAATCTTGCAGTGTAGCGTGCACGGGGAATGTTGCGTTATGGGTCAATGTACCAGCAGACTCATCTATCACTGGCTGGGCAATGGGCAGGATGAGGAGGAAACACAGATATAGGCCCAAAGAATAAAGTGGGCTAAATGCAGTTCAAAATTGGTAACAGGACTAACCAGGGGGCATTGTTTTGTTCAGTGGAGGACAACTAGAATGAGAGGCTGACACAGAGAGTAGGCCCAAATCTGTAAGTAGTCAAAATGCTGTTCAAAATTGGCAAGAGTAGTAAACAGGCGGCACAGCTTTGTTCACTGTAGGAGAACAGCAAGGAGCGGCAGACACAGATAGAAGGCCCCAACCCAATTAGTAGGCCCACTGCAGTTTTAAAATTCCGATAGGCTGAAAACCAGATAATTGTAGGACATTTTTTGTAAAGAGGACAGCTGTATTGAGTGGCGCAGCCAGACACTACAAGTAGGCCTTAAACCACAAAGTTGGCTCGACGCTGGTTTAAAAAAGGTTACATGGGTACACGTTCTGCATTGTTGTGCTCAGTGGATGACAATTGGAAGGAGGGACCGCAGAAAGACTTTGTAGGCGTAAAATTACAAAATAGGCTCTATGCAGCTTCGATTATGTGGCAACCTGGAGAACACCTTGGAGCGGCAGACACCGTCTCTACGAACCAGACCCAACTTGTAGGCCTAATGTAGTGTTGTTTCAACAACTACTTAAGACGAGCATGAAGATTGAAGCAATGGAGAGGAAACCTGGAGAACACCTTGGAGTGGAAGACACCGTCTCTACAACCCAGACCCAACTTGTAGGCCTAATGCAGTGTTGTTTTCAACAACTACTAAACAAGAGCTTTAAGATTGAATCAATGGAGAGGCAACCTGGGGAACACCTTGGAGTGGAGCACACCGTCTCTACACCCCAGACCCAACTTGTAGGCCGAATGCAGTGTTGTTTTCAACAACTACTAAACAAGAGCTTTAAGATTGAAGCAATGGAGAGGCAACCTGGGGAACACCTTAGAGTGTAACACACCGTCTCTACACCCCATACCCAACTAGTAGGAATAATGCAGTGTTGTTTTCAACAACTACTTAAGAAGAGCCAGAAGATCGAAGCAATGGAGAGGCAACCTGGGGAACACCTTGGAGTGGAACACACCGTCTCTACACCCCAGACCCAACTTGTAGGCCGAATGCAGTGTTGTTTTCAACAACTACTTAAGAAGAGCCAGAAGATCGAAGCTATGGAGAGGCAACCTGGGGAACACCTTGGAGTGGAACACACCGTCTCTACACCCCAGACCCAACTTGTAGGCCGAATGCAGTGTTGTTTTCAACAACTACTAAACAAGAGCTTTAAGATTGAAGCAATGGAGAGGCAACCTGGGGAACACCTTGGAGTGGAACACACCGTCTCTACACCACAGACCCAACTTGTAGGCCGAATGCAGTGTTGTTTTCAACAACTACTTAAGAAGAGCCAGAAGATCGACGCAATGGACAGTCAACCTGGGGAACACCTTGGAGTGGAACACACCGTCTCTACACCACAGACCCAACTTGTAGGCCGAATGCATTGTTGTTTTTAACAACTACTAAAGGAGAGCTAGAAGATTGAAGCAATGGAGAGTCAACCTGGGGAACACCTTGGAGTGGAACACACCGTCTCTACACCCCAGACCCAACTTGTAGGCCGAATGCAGTGTTGTTTTCAACAACTACTAAACAAGAGCTTTAAGATTGAAGCAATGGAGAGGCAACCTGGGGAACACCTTGGAGTGTAACACACCGTCTCTACACCCCATACCCAACTAGTAGGCCTAATGCAGTGTTGTTTTCAACAACTACTAAACGAGAGCCAGAAGAACGATGCAATGGAGACGAAACCTGGGGAACACCTTAGAGTGGAACACACCGTCTCTACACCCCTGACCCAACTTGTAGGCCGAATGCAGTGTTGTTTTCAACAACTACTTAAGAAGAGCCAGAAGATCGAAGCAATGGAGAGGCAACCTGTGGAACACCTTGGAGTGGAACACACCGTCTCTACACCCCTGACCCAACTTGTAGGCCGAATGCAGTGTTGTTTTTAACAACTACTTAAGAAGAGCCAGAAGATCGAAGCAATGGAGAGGCAACCTGGGGAACAACTTGGAGTGGAACACACCGTCTCTACACCCCAGACCCAACTTGTAGGCCGAATGCAGTGTTGTTTTCAACAACTACTTAAGAAGAGCCAGAAGATCGAAGCAATGGAGAGGCAACCTGGGGAACACCTTGGAGTGGAACACACCGTCTCTACACCCCAGACCCAACTTGCAGGACAAATGCAGTGTTGTTTTCAACAACTACTAAACAAGAGCTTTAAGATTGACGCAATGGAGAGGAAACCTGGGGAACACCTTGGAGTGTAACACACCGTCTCTACACCCCAGACCCAACTTGTAGGCCGAATGCAGTGTTGTTTTCAACAACTACTAAACAAGAGCTTTAAGATTAAAGCAATGGAGAGGCAACCTGGGGAACACCTTGGAGCGGAAGACACCATCTCTACACCCCAGACCCAACTTGCAGGCCGATTGCAGTGTTGTTTTCAACAACTACTAAACGAGAGCTTTAAGATTCAAGCAATGGAGAGGAAACCTGGAGAACACCTTGGAGCGGAAGACAATGTCTCTAGAACCCAGATCCAACTTGTAGGCCTAATGCAGTGTTGTTTTCAACAACTACTAAACGAGAGCTTTAAGATTCAAGCAATGGACAGGAAACCTGGAGAACACCTTGGAGCGGAAGACACCGTCTCTACAACCCAGACCCAACTTGTAGGCCTAATGCAGTGTTGTTTTCAACAACTACTAAACGAGAGCTTTAAGATTGAAGCAATGGAGAGGAAACCTGGAGAACACCTTGGAGCGGAAGACACCGTCTCTACAACCCAGACCCAACTTGTAGGCCTAATGCAGTGTTGTTTTTAACAACTACTAAACGAGAGCTAGAAGCTCGAAACTATGGAGAGGAAACCTGGGGAACACCTTGGAGCGGCATACACCATTAGTAGGCCCTACTGAAGTAGTAGTAGTAGCCCCAATGCAGTTTTCAAATTCCTATAGGCTGAAAACCAGACTATTGACGCTCAGCTTTTTTAAAAGGAGGACAGCTGTATTGAGTGGCGCAGACAGACACAGGTAGTAGGCCTTAAACACAACATTTGGCTCAATGCAGTTTAAAAAAGGTTACAGGGGTACACAGGCAGCATTGGTCTGTTCAGTGGAGGACAATTTCAATTATGAACCACAGACAGATTTTGTATGCCTACTATTAAAAACAGGATGCTCTATGCAATTTAAAATAGGTTCCAGGGGTACACGGGCAGCAGTAGACAGGTCACTGGAGGACTAGTGGAAGAAGGGACCGCAGACAGGCGTAGTAGGCCTAACATAACAAAATTTGGCTGTAGGCACTTTAAAATTGGTTCCAGGGGTACACGGGCAGCAGTGGACAGGTCACTGGAGGACTACTGGAAGGAGGGAACGCAGACAGGCGTAGTAGGCCTAACATAACAAAATTTGGCTGTAGGCACTTTAAAATTGGTTCCAGGGGTACACGGGCAGCAGTAGACAGGTCACTGGAGGACTAGTGGAAGGAGGAACCTCAGACAGGCGTAGTAGGCCTAACATAACAAAATTTGGCTGTAGGCACTTTTAAATTGGTTCCAGGGGTACACGGGCAGCAGTAGACAGGTCACTGGAGGACTAGTGGAAGGAGGGACCGCAGACAGGCGTAGTAGGCCTAACATAACAAAATTTGGCTGTAGGCACTTTAAAATTGGTTCCAGGGGTACATGGGCAGCAGTGGACAGGTCACTGGAGGACTAGTGGAAGGAGGGACCTCAGACAGGCGTAGTAGGCCTAACATAACAAAATTTGGCTGTAGGCACTTTTAAATTGGTTCCAGGGGTGCACGGGCAGCAGTGGTCTGGTCAGTGGAGGACTAGTGGAAGGAGGAACCGCAGACAGGCGTAGTAGGCATAACATAACAAAATTTGACTGTAGGCACTTTTAAATTGGTTCCAGGGGTACACGGGCAGCAGTAGACAGGTTACTGGAGGACTAGTGGAAGGAGGGACCGCAGACAGGCGTAGTAGGCCTAACATAACAAAATTTGGCTGTAGGCACTTTAAAATTGGTTCCAGGGGTACACGAGCAGCAGTGGACAGGTCACTGGAGGACTAGTGGAAGGAGGAACCGCAGACAGGCGTAGTAGGCATAACATAACAAAATTTGACTGTAGGCACTTTTAAATTGGTTCCAGGGGTACACGGGCAGCAGTAGACAGGTTACTGGAGGACTAGTGGAAGGAGGGACCGCAGACAGGCGTAGTAGGCCTAACATAACAAAATTTGGCTGTAGGCACTTTAAAATTGGTTCCAGGGGTACACGAGCAGCAGTGGACAGGTCACTGGAGGACTAGTGGAAGGAGGGACAGCAGACAGGCGTAGTAGGCCTAACATAACAAAATTTGGCTGTAGGCACTTTAAAATTGGTTCCAGGGGTACACGGGCAGCAGTAGACAGGTCACTAGAGGACTAGTGGAAGGAGGGACCTCAGACAGGCGTAGTAGGCCTAACATAACAAAATGTGGCTGTAGGCACTTTTAAATTGGTTCCAGGGGTACACGGGCAGCAGTAGACAGGTCACTGGAGGACTAGTGGAAGGAGGGACCGCAGACAGGCGTAGTAGGCCTAACATGACAAAATTTGGCTGTAGGCACTTTTAAATTGGTTCCAGGGGTACATGGGCAGCAGTGGACAGGTCACTGGAGGACTAGTGGAAGGAGGAATCTCAGACAGGCGTAGTAGGCCTAACATAACAAAATTTGGCTGTAGGCACTTTTAAATTGGTTTCAGGGGTGCACGGGCAGCAGTGGTCTGGTCAGTGGAGGACTAGTGGAAGTAGGGACCGCAGACAGGCGTAGTAGGCCTAACATAACAAAATTTGTCTGTAGGCACTTTTAAATTGGTTCCAGGGGTACACGGGCAGCAGTAGACAGGTCACTGGAGGACTAGTGGAAGGAGGGACCGCAGACAGGCGTAGTAGGCCTAACATAAAAAAATTTGCCTGTAGGCACTTTAAAATTGGTTCCAGGGGTACACGGGCAGCAGTGGACAGGTCACTGGAGGACTAGTGGAAGGAGGGACCGCAGACAGGCGTAGTAGGCCTAACATAACAAAATTTGGCTGTAGGCACTTTAAAATTGGTTCCAGGGATACACGGGCAGCAGTAGACAGGTCACTGGAGGACTAGTGGAAGGAGGGACCTCAGACAGGCGTAGTAGGCCTAACATAACAAAATGTGGCTGTAGGCACTTTTAAATTGGTTCCAGGGGTACACGGGCAGCAGTAGACAGGTCACTGGAGGACTAGTGGAAGGAGGGACCGCAGACAGGCGTAGTAGGCCTAACATAAAAAAATTTGCCTGTAGGCACTTTAAAATTGGTTCCAGGGGTACATGGGCAGCAGTGGACAGGTCACTGGAGGACTAGTGGAAGGAGGGACCTCAGACAGGCGTAGTAGGCCTAACATAACAAAATTTGGCTGTAGGCACTTTTTAAATTCGTTCCAAGGGTACACGGGCAGCAGTGGTCTGCTCAGTGGAGGACTAGTGGATGGAGGGACCGCAGACAGGCGTAGTAGGCCTAACATAACAAAATTCGGCTGTAGGCACTTGCAATTCTCTTGCAGGGGTACACAGGCAGCATTGGTGTTGTCAGCGGAGGCCAATTGTAATGAGTGTCTGCCAGTTAGTAAACCAAAAAAATAAATAGATTTTAATGTCTCACATTACAACAAAACCAAAACACAAAAGGGTGGAATACTTAGGTACAGGCGTGGGCTACTCTACTGAGTTTTAGACCTAGTAATTTGGCGCTAATTGTTTACTGGTGTAAATATAGGACACTGCCCCTGACTATGTTAAGTACCATCATACATGTCAACACAATGGTATTGTCAGTGCCAGGCATTGAGTGATGTCAGCACATAGACTAAACATTGGTGGAACTGTGAGAGATAATTGTGCAAGTGGTAGAGCAATGTTTGAGCTGGGGGGAACTCTCTTGTGGCTGGCGGTACAGGCCCAGGGCCCCTCATGTTACAACAGTGTGTCTGACGTTGGGTGCGCACCACCACCGCCAGAGACACTTTATTGTACCATGAGGGACCCAGTGGCAGTGCCGTCGACCAAAAGCGGGCACACCCACCTCTTCAGACAAACGGCACTCTCACGGGTGCTTGCGCCAAGTGGCGAGACCACGGCCCCGTGGGGGGAGTTTGGCCATTTAGGGAGGTGTAAACATGTCGTATGCCTGACAATCAGCTGCTGCAAATTACGCAATTGGAAAAGTCAGTCAGAATAGTCCACAAGCAAGACCTTTTCATAGGAAAGCTAGGTGTCAGCCGGGCAAGGTGGGGCAAAAGAATTCGAAATCTAGTTGTGGTTCATTTTAATGAAGGTTAGATCATGCACATTTTGGGTTGCCAGACGAGTCCTTTTTTCAGTTAATATTGAACCTGCAGAACTGAATACTCTTTCTGATAGGACACTAGCTGCCGGGCAAGAAAGCTCCTGCAATGCATATTCTGCCAATTATGGCCAGGTGTCTAATTTGGATGCCCAGTAATCAAATGGGAATGACGGTTGAGGGAGAACATCGATAAGGGATGAAAAATAGTTAGTAACCATACTGGACAAATGTTGTCTCCTGTCACTTTGAATTGATGCTGCAGTACCTGTCCTGTCTGCGGTCATAGAAAAATCACTCCACAACCTGGTCACAAAACCCCTCTGTCCAACGCCACTTCTGATTTCTGCACCTCTAACAGCTCTGGTGTGCTGCCCCCTGCAGCTTGTGAGAGAACGATCACGGGCGCTGTGTGATGGGAATGCCTGAAGCAAACGGTCAACAAGAGTTGATTGTTTGGTTGCTAATATTAGTTCCAAGTTCTCATGTGGCATAATATTTTGCAATTTGCCTTTATAGCGAGGATCAAGGAGGCAGGCCAACCAGTAATCGTCATCGTTCATCATTTTAGTAATGCGTGTGTCCCTTTTGAGGATATGTAAGGCATAATCCGCCATGTGGGCCAAAGTTCCAGTTGGCAAATCTGCGGTTGTGCTGGGTTGAGGGGCTGTTTCAGGCAAATCTAAGTCACTTGTGTCCCTCAAAAAACCAGAACCCTGCCTTGCCATGCCACCAATTTCCAGTGGCCCCGGAAAAGCTTCCTCATTACAAAAATACTCATCCCCATCATCCTCCTCGTCCTCCTCCTCCTGTTCGCCCGCTACCTCGTCCTGTACACTGCCCTGACCAGACAATGGCTGACTGTCATCAAGGCTTTCCTCTTCCTCTGCTGCAGACGCCTGCTCCTTTATGTGCGTCAAACTTTGCATCAGCAGACGCATTAGGGGGATGCTCATGCTTATTATGGCGTTGTTTGCACTAACCAGCCGTGTGCATTCCTCAAAACACTGAAGGACTTGAAACATGTCTTGTATCTTCGACCACTGCACACCTGACAACTCCATGTCTGCCATCCTACTGCATGCTCGTGTATGTGTATCCTCCCACAAATACATAACAGCACGCCTCTGTTCACACAGTCTCTGAAGCATGTGCAGTGTTGAGTTCCACCTTGTTGCAACGTCTATGATTAGGCGATGCTGGGGAAGGTTTAAAGACCGCTGATAGGTCTGCATACGGCTGGAGTGTTCGGGCGAACGGCGGATATGCGAGCAAAGTCCGCGCACTTTGAGGAGCAGGTCAGATAACCCCGGATAACTTTTCAGGAAGCACTGCACCACCAGGTTTAAGGTGTGAGCCAGGCAAGGAATGTGTTTCAGTTGGGAAAGGGAGATGGCAGCCATGAAATTCCTTCCGTTATCACTCACTATCTTGCCTGCCTCAAGATCTACAGTGCCCAGCCACGACTGCGTTTCTTTCTGCAAGAACTCGGACAGAACTTCCGCGGTGTGTCTGTTGTCGCCCAAACAATTCATAGCCAATACAGCCTGCTGACGCTTGCCAGTAGCTGCCCCATAATGGGACAACTGGTGTGCAACAGTGGCAGCTGCGGATGGAGTGGTTGGGCGACTGCGGTCTTTGGACGAGCTCTCGCTTCTGCAGGAGGACGAGGAGGAGGGGGTGCGAATGGCTACAGCCAACTGTTTCCTAGACCGTGGGCTAGGCAGAACTGTCCCAAAATTGCTGTCCCCTGTGGACCCTGCATCCACCACATTCACCCAGTGTGCCGTGATGGACACGTAACGTCCCTGGCCATGCCTACTGGTCCATGCATCTGTTGTCATGCTGGTGGAGGGCTGGGATGGCTTTTCTCGAAAAGAAGTGTCGACTGGGTAGCTCGTAGCGTGGTACAGCGTAGTCCATCAGGGCTTTGAAAGCTTCGCTTTCAACTAACCGGTAGGGCATCATCTCTAACGAGATTAGTCTAGCTATGTGGGTGTTCAAACCCTGTGTACACGCATGCGAGGCTAAGTACTACCTTTTTCTAACCAGAGTCTCATGTAGGGTGAGCTGGACTGGAGAGCTGGAGATCGTGGAACTAGGGGAGTGCCGGTGGACATGGCAGACTGAGAGACGGTTGGAGACGGTATTGTTGCCGCCGGTGCCCTAGATGCAGTGTTTCCTACTACGAAACTGGTGATTCCCTGACCCTGACAGCTTTGGCCTTGCAAAGAAACCTGCACAGATACTGCAGGTGGTGCGGAAAATGGTGGCATTACAGAGACGGAAGGGATGTAGCGTTGCTGACTAGCTTCATTGGCCGAGGGTGCTACAACCTTAAAGGGACATTTGGTAGTTAATCCAGGCTTGCAAATGCATGGTGGTTAAATGTCTATGCATGCAACTTGTATTTAGACTTTTCAGATTCTGACCTCTGCTTAAGGTAGTTGAACATTTTTGACAGATGACTTTGCGCTAATCAATTGGATGTTGTTTAAAAAATGCCAGACTGCACTCTTTCTAGCATCGGATCCCTTTTCAGGCATTGCAGACTGAGCTTTAACCGGATGGCCACACTGTCCTCCAACAGGTTTTGGCTTTGCCACGCGTTTTGGGCCAGATATGGGCCCGGCAGATGGAACCTGTTGCGATGTTGATGCCTGCTGCGGCCCCTCCTCCTCCGCTTCAGAACTACTGCCGCCTGCACCCTGTTCCCCCAATGGCTGCCAATCGGGGTCAACAACTGGGTCATCTATAACCTCCTCTTCTAGCTCGTATGCAACTTCATCTGTGTCACCGTGTAAGTAGGTGGTATAGCATTCGTGACGGGGCACCATAGTCTCATCAGGGTCTGATTCTGGATCAGTACCCTGTGAGGGCAATGTTGTGGTCTGAGTCAAAGGACTAACATAGTAGTCTGGCTGTGGCTGTGCATCAGAGCACTCCATGTCAGATTCAACTTGTAATGGGCATGGCCTGTTAACTGTTTCACTTTCTAAGCCAGGGACGGTATGTGTAAAGAGCTCCACGGAGTAACCCATTGTGTCGCCTGCTGCATCCTTCTCTGTTGCTGTTTTTGCTAAAGAGGACAAGGAAGCGACTTGTCCCTGACCGTGAACATCCACTAACGACGCGCTGCTTTTACATTTAGCAGTTTCAGAAGAGGAGGCAAAAGAGCTAGAGGCTGAGTCAGCAAGGTAAGCCAAGACTTGCTCTTGCTGCTCCGGCTTTAAAAGCGGTTTTCCCACTCCCAGAAAAGGGAGCGTTCGAGGCCTTGTGTAGCCAGACGACGAACCTGGCTCCACAGCTCGAGAGTTAGGTGCTATATTGTTTTTCCCGCAACCACCCGATGCTCCACTACCACTACCATCATTACCAGCTGGCAATGAACGCCCACGGCCACGACCTCTTCCACCAGACTTCCTCATTGTTTAAAAAACGTCACCAAACTAACGGTATTTGTTACTGTCAAACAACTTACAAGGTGAACTCTAACTTCTGTATGATTTAGATATTCCTTAATAGGTGGGTGAGACTGCAAGGAAAATCAGGCACGATGTTACACACTCTGTTTTCTGTGGCACCAAATGAGAGAGATGCCACACACGCAGGACTGTCACTCAAGCACAAAGGCCAATATTAATCTCCCACTGTTTTTTTTTTTTCAGGGAGAATTTAGAAACCAAATTAAAAAAAAAAACACGGGGCTTTCTATGGCCCACTATTTAAGAGAGATGGCACACTCAGGACTGGCACACAAGCAGAAAGGCCAATATTAATCTCCCACGTTTTTTTTTATTTTTCCAGGGAGAATTTAGAAACCAAATTTAAAAAAAAAAACGCTAGGCATTCTGTGGCCCACTATTTAAGAGAGATGGCACACTTAGGACTGGCACACAAGCAGAAAGGCCAATATTAATCTCCCACTTTTTTTTATTTTTTCAGGGAGAATTTGGAAACCAAATTTAAAAAAAAAAACACTAGGCTTTCTATGGCCCACTATTTAAGAGAGATGGCACACTCAGGACTGGCACACAAGCAGAAAGGCCAATATTAATCTCCCACTTTTTTTTTATTTTTTCAGGGAGAAGTTAGAAACCAAATTTAAAAAAAAACACTAGGCTTTCCATGGCCCACTATTTAAGAGAGATGGCACACTCAGGACTGGCACACAAGCAGAAAGGCCAATATTAATCTCCCACTGTTTTTTTTATTTTTTCAGGGAGAATTTAGATACCAAATTTAAACAAAAAACCACTAGGCTTTCTATGGCCCACTATTTAAGACAGATGGCACACTCAGGACTGGCACACAAGCAGAAAGGCCAATATTAATCTCCCACTGTTTTTTTTTATTTTTTCAGGGAGAAGTAAGAAACCAAATTTAAAAAAAAAAAAACACGGGGCTTTCTATGGCCCACTATATAGGAGAGGTGGCACACTCAGGACTGGCACACAAGAAGAAAGGCCAATATTAGTCTCCCACGGTTTTTTTTATTTTTCCAGGGAGAATTTAGAAACCAAGTTTAAAAAAAAAACACAGGGCTTTCTATGGCCCACTATTTAAGAGAGATGGCTCACTCAGGACTGGCACACAAGCAAAAAGGCCAATATTAATCTCACACTGTTTTTTTTATTTTTTCAGGGAGAATTTAGAAACCAAATTAAAAAAAAAAACACAGGTTTTTCAATGGCCCACTATTTAAGAGAGATGGCACACTCAGGACTGGCACACAAGCAGAAAGGCAAATATTAATCTCCCACTGTTTTTTTATTTTTTCAGGGAGAATTTGGAAACCAAATTAAAAAAAAACCACTAGGCTTTCTATGGCCCACTATTAGAGATGGCACACTCAGGACTGGCACACAAGCAGAAAGGCCAATATTAATCTCCCATGGTTTTTTTTATTTTTCCAGGGAGAATTTAGAAACCAAATTAAAAAAAAAAAAAGGGGCTTTCTATGGCCCACTATTTAAGAGAGATGGCACGCTCAGGACTGGCACACATGCAGAAAGTCCAATATTAATCTCCCCCTTTTTTTTATTTTTTCAGGGAGAAGTTAGAAACCAAATAAAAAAAAAAAAAAAACACGGGGCTTTCTATGGCCCACTATTTAAGAGAGATGGCACACTCAGGACTGGCACACAAGCAGAAAGGCCAATATTAATCTCCCACGGTGTTTTTTATTTTTCCAGGGAGAATTTAGAAACCAAATTTAAAAAAAAAAACACTAGGCTTTCTATGGCCCACTATTTAAGAGAGATGGCACACTCAGGACTGGCACACAAGCAGAAAGGCCAATATTAATCTCCCACTGTTTTTTTATTTTTTCAGGGAGAATTTAGATACTAAATTAAAAAAAAAAACACTAGGCTTTCTATGGCCCACTATTTAAGAGAGATGGTACACTCAGGACTGGCACACAAGCAAAAAGGCCAATATTAATCTCACACTGTTTTTTTTTATTTTTTCAGGGAGAATTTAGAAACCAAATTTAAAAAAAAAACACGGGTCTTTCTATGGCCCACTATTTAAGAGAGATGGCACACTCAGGACTGGCACACAAGAAGAAAGGCCAATATTAATCTCCCACGGTTTTTTTTATTTTTCCAGGGAGAATTTAGAAACCAAGTTTAAAAAAAAAAAACACAGGGCTTTCTATGGCCCACTATTTAAGCGAGATGGCTCACTCAGGACTGGCACACAAGCAAAATGGCCAATATTAATCTCACACTGTTTTTTTTTGTTTTTTCAGGGAGAATTTAGAAACCAAATTTAAAAAAAAAGCACGGGTCTTTCTATGGCCCACTATTTAAGAGAGATGGCACACTCAGGACTGGCACACAAGCAGAAAGGCAAATATTAATCTCCCACTGTTTTTTTTATTTTTTCAGGGAGAATTTGGAAACCAAATTAAAAAAAAAACACTAGGCTTTCTATGGCCCACTATTTAAGAGAGATGGCACACTCAGGACTGGCACACAAGCAGAAAGGCCAATATTAATCTCCCACGGTTTTTTTATTTTTCCAGGGAGAATTTAGAAACCAAATAAAAAAAAAAAAAGGGGCTTTCTATGGCCCACTATTTAGGAGAGATGGCACGCTCAGGACTGGCACACATGCAGAAAGTCCAATATTAATCTCCCACTTTTTTTTTATTTTTTCAGGGAGAAGTTAGAAACCAAATTAAAAAAAAAAAAAACACGGGGCTTTCTATGGCCCACTATTTAAGAGAGATGGCACACTCAGGACTGGCACACAAGCAGAAAGGCAAATATTAATCTCCCACTGTTTTTTTTATTTTTTCAGGGAGAATTTGGAAACCAAATTTAAAAAAAAAAACCACTAGGCTTTCTATGGCCCACTATTTAAGAGAGATGGCACACTCAGGACTGGCACACAAGCAGAAAGGCCAATATTAATCTCCCACTGTTTTTTTTATTTTTCCAGGGAGAATTTAGAAACCAAATTAAAAAAAAAAAAAGGGGCTTTCTATGGCCCACTATTTAAGAGAGATGGCACACTCAGGACTGGCACACATGCAGAAAGGCCAATATTGATCTCCCACTTTTTTTTTATTTTTTCAGGGAGAAGTTAGAAACCAAATTTAAAAAAAAAAAAAAAACACGGGGCTTTCTATGGCCCACTATTTAGGAGAGATGGCACACTCAGGACTGGCACACAAGCAGAAAGGCCAATATTAATCTCCCACGGTGTTTTTTATTTTTCCAGGGAGAATTTAGAAACCAAATTTAAAAAAAAAACACTAGGCTTTCTATGGCCCACTATTTAAGAGAGATGGCACACTCAGGACTGGCACACAAGCAGAAAGGCCAATATTAATCTCCCACTGTTTTTTTTATTTTTTCAGGGAGAATTTAGAAACCAAATTTTAAAAAAAACACGGGTCTTTCTATGGCCCACTATTTAAGAGAGATGGCACACTCAGGACTGGCACACAAGCAGAAAGGCAAATATTAATCTCCCACTGTTTTTTTTATTTTTTCAGGGAGAATTTGGAAACCAAATTTAAAAAAAAAACACTAGGCTTTCTATGGCCCACTATTTAAGAGAGATGGCACACTCAGGACTGGCACACAAGCAGAAAGGCCAATATTAATCTCCCACGGTTTTTTTTATTTTTCCAGGGAGAATTAAGGAACCAAAAAAAAAAAAAAAAAGGGGGCTTTCTATGGCCCACTATTTAAGAGAGATGGCACACTCAGGACTGGCACACAAGCAGAAAGGCTAATATTAATCTCCCACTGTTTTTTTTATTTTTTCAGGGAGAATTTAGATACCAAATTTTAAAAAAAAACCACTAGGCTTTCTATGGTCCACTATTTAAGAGAGATGGCACACTCAGGACTGGCACACAAGCAGAAAGGCCAATATTAATCTCCCACTGTTTTTTTTTATTTTTTCAGGGAGAAGTTAGAAACCAAATTTCAAAAAAAAAAAAACACGGGGCTTTCTATGGCCCACTATTTAAGAGAGGTGGGACACTCAGGACTGGCACACAAGAAGAATGGCCAATATTAATCTCCCCCGTTTTTTTTTATTTTTCCATGGAGAATTTAGAAACCAAGTTTAAAAAAAAAAACACGGGGCTTTCTATGGCCCACTATTTAAGAGAGATGGCACACTCAGGACTGGCACACAAGCAGAAAGGCCAATATTAATCTCCCACTGTTTTTTTTTTGTATAAATCAGGTTTATTGAAGCAAATAAACAATACAAACAATGGTACAGTGCTGAAACAATTATTAAACTCAACGGGGTACAACCCGTAGATCGTACAAATAAAGAAAGTCTCAGCAAATATTAAATGTAGTTGGCCACTGCCAACGATAACACTTTTAAGTTAGCAATGATACTCTTCATAGTTGAAACATATAAACAGCATCAAAGGCAATCAAGCATTACTAGATATATTTAATCGTTTATATTAGTATAGAAAGTCACTAGATATAAGAAGTAAGCAGAAGTAGAAAGAATTAAAGAAACGGAAATAGGAGGAAAGAAGGAAGAGAAAAAGAAAGGGAAAAAAAAAGGAAAAAAAAAAAGGGGGGGGGGGAAGGAAAGCGGGTGAAGGTAAGAGGGTACACTAGGTATGAGGAATGCGGCACCCCTCCCGGGCCGACCCCAGGCCCCATGTAGTGGAGAGAAGAACATTGAGTCACCAACATTGGCTTTAGGCCACGACAGCAGGCCAGAGGATAGGGGCAACGACCATTACGCGAACGCTCCCATATCGGCTCCAGATATGAATTAGGACCTGGACAACCATATGTCCAACTCCGGGGTCTCCCTGAATACAATCCATGAAGCCCAAGTGTTAAAAAATTTCGCCGAATCCCCCATGGATTCATTTATCAATTGTTCCATTCTGTAAATGTTGTTAAGCTCCGCAACAAAATCGGAGCCTGAGGGGTAACGATCCTGCTTCCAGTATCTAGGAATCAAATTCCTGGCAGCCGTAAGAAAATGTCTGAGAAGACTCCTCTTAAAACCAGATATCGACATGTCACAGAGAGACAAGAGGGCTAGTTCCACTGTGGGTTGTATTTTGCGAAAGGATAATTTGTTATGGAGATCGAAAACTAGCATCCAGAATTTCTTTATGGGTGGACATTCCCACCAGATATGGACATAAGTCCCTTTTTCTGATGTGCATCTCCAACAAATATCCGGTATCACCGGGAACATAGCGTGAACCTGGCAGGGGCATCTATACCGCCTCGACAGAACCTTGTAACTCCTCTCCTGTGACACAGCCGACAGCGAAGTCCTAAAGGTGAACAGAAAAATCTTATCTCTTTCCTTTTGGGACAATGAAATCCCCAAGTCACTCTCCCATCTTGAGAAAAACGTTGGGAAGTCATGTGTTGGGGTCTGACTCTCCTGGAAAAGATGATATAAGAGGGACACCTTACCAGACAGGGGCTCCTCAGCGAGACAAATTTTCTCGAAAGGAGTTAACAACCCCATGGACTTATTAAGTTTAAATGATGTGCCTATGAAGCTCTTTAGCTGTTCGTAAAAGAACCAAGAGCCCTCAGGAGGTTCCCCCCCCTGGTATATTTCGTGTAGGGACTTAATACATGTCTGATTTATGAAGTCAAATATAATGGGTCTTGAAGCTCTGTTTTTACTCAGGAAATTTTCCCTACGGAGACCTGCGGGGAAGTGAGGATTGTCGTAAATTGGGGTTAGTGGACCCGGGGCTGTAGAGGTTATAGTATTTCTGCCACTCTGTCGTACAAGTAGAAGCATGTTCCTAGTCATGAATGGAAGGTTCGACCTCAACCCCCCCACTCCCGTGTTCCATAGTATCGTCTGAGGATCCCCGCCAACGAGATCACCCTCCAGGCCCACCCATTTCTTGTTGTTACTGCTGTGGTATAGGTCTAAAATGCAAGTACCTAATGAGGCATGACTATATACTAGGAAGTCTGGTAGGCCAATTCCCCCCCTCTTCTTGGACCTGCTTAATACAAAATGTGATATTCTTGATCTAGCATGAGACCAGACCAATCGGATGACCGCTTTCTTGAGTCGCGAGAAGAAGGACGCGGGAAGATATAACGGGATTGTCTGGAAATAATATAAAAGGCGAGGTAATAAGTCCATTTTAATTACATTAACTCTACCAAACCAAGACAGTTGAAGTTTATGCCACTTCTCTAAGTCCAGCTCCACTTTTTGCAACGCCTTTTCAAAGTTTGCATCGTACAAACCAGATGTTTTGGCTGTTATTCTGATCCCCAGATATGGAAGTGAATCGAAGTGCCAACCAAACGGGAAAGAGGCTCGCAGCCCACTCACCTCTCCCACTGTTTTTTTTATTTTTCCAGGGAGAATTTAGAAACCAAATTTAAAAAAAAAACACTAGGCTTTCTATGGCCCACTATTTAAGAGAGATGGCACACTCAGGACTGGCACACAAGCAGAAAGGCCAATATTAATCTCACACTGTTTTTTTTTATTTTTTCAGGGAGAATTTAGATACCAAATAAAAAAAAAAACCACTAGGCTTTCTATGACCCACTATTTAAGAGAGATGGCACACTCAGGACTGGCACACAAGCAAAAAGGCCAATATTAATCTCACACTGTTTTTTTTATTTTTTCAGGGAGAATTTAGAAACCAAATTTAAAAAAAAAACACGGGTCTTTCTATGGCCCACTATTTAAGAGAGATGGCACACTCAGGACTGGCACACAAGCAGAAAGGCAAATATTAATCTCCCACTGTTGTTTTTATTTTTTTAGGGAGAAGTTAGAAACCAAATTTAAAAAAAAACATGGGGCTTTCTAAGGCCCACTATTTAAGAGAGATGGCACACTCAGGACTGGCACACAAGCAGAAAGGCCAATATTTATCTCCCACTGTTTTTTTTAATTTTTTCAGGGAGAAGTTAGAAACCAAATTTAAAAAAAAAAAACACTAGGCTTTCTATGGCCCACTATTTAAGAGAGATGGCACACTCAGGACTGGCACACAAGCAGAAAGGCCAATATTAATCTCCCACTTTTTCTTTATTTTTTCAGGGAGAATTTAGAAACCAAATTTAAAAAAAAAGCACTAGGCTTTTTTTGGCCTACTATTTAAGAGAGATGGCACACTCAGGACTGGCACACAAGCAGAAAGGCCAATAATAATCTCCCACTGTTTTTTTTTTTTCAGGGAGAATTTAGATACCAATTTAAAAAAAAAAAACACTAGGCTTTCTATGGCCCACTATTTAAGAGAGATGGTACACTCAGGACTGGCACACAAGCAGAAAGGCCAATATTAATCTCCCACTGTTTTTTTCAGGGAGAATTTAGATACCAATTTAAAAAAAAAAAACACTAGGCTTTCTATGGCCCACTATTTAAGAGAGATGGTACACTCAGGACTGGCACACAAGCAGAAAGGCCAATATTAATCTCCCACTGTGTTAGGACTGGCGGAACGCACCATGACAGATGGTATAGATGCGTTCGCAGTCCGGGGTCCACCGTGCAGGTGAAAACCTGCTGCTAGCAATTAGCAGACTATATGGCGGTACACTAAAGTATACATGCGTGGGTTAACCTCACCCAGCGTGAAAGAAGCAATCCTGTTAAGGCACAGGACCGCGGTACCGCACCTAAAGCGCGAGCAAGTAGTCAGCGAACTCAACCCCAACTAGGATTGAAGTCCGATTAGACCCTTGCTGGCACAACACCGCAACTGGGTGTGTAAGGAAACTGAAGAGCAATATTAAGGCACAAGAGTGCATGCAGTGCCGCACTGACGAACGCCACTAACCACCCAGGCTTGGGTAAGGAAAGCACAGAGGAAGTGCACGGCGCCGTACTGGCGGTCACAGCAACTGGACGATATAATGTAAGACTAGTGCTGTAGGATAAGTCGGGCGCTAGGTAGCAGCCATACACCTTCCGCGAACAGTCATTCAATAGGGTAGGGGTATCCAAGGACGACTTGCACTCACAACATACACACATTAGCGATTGAAAGACAATACTAGCGCATGGCCGTGCGGTCATGCGCAGTTTATATAGCAGCAGCACAGGAAGTGGCCACAGCACCTTTGCCCTTCCAAGACCTGCCAAGAGGACCAATGGAATGTGCTGCAGAGCCTGAGCACATGACCCTCGATCTCCAACGGGAGATCTTACCCTGGGCATGCTCAGTACGTGCAGACAAGGACTTAGTCCCAGAGAAGTCCGCTCGCTGCTGACCAGCACTGACTTTAATGGCAGAGACTGGAGAAGCAGCAGTAACTCTCAGAACAGAGTGAGAATGAGCAAGACGCTGGGACCGACGTCTTTGCTGAGCAGACTCCACTGCGGCTGGACAAGAATGGGAGACCGCAGCAGAGGCGGCTCGAGATTTCCCCTGTGCAGAAGCGGGAACTCGACCCCTAACACACTGTTTTTTTTATTTTTTTAGGGAGAATTTAGAAACCAAATTAAAAAAAAAAACCAATAGGCTTTCTATGGCCCACTATTTAAGAGAGATGGCACACTCAGGACTGGCACACAAGCACAAAGGCCAATCTTAATCTCCCACAACTTATTTTTTTAGGGAGAATAAAAAAAAAAAGGGACTGTCCTACAATTACTATCTCCCTGCAGTGATCTCAGCCAGGTATGGCAGGCAGCAATAAGAAGGAGTGGACTGCTGCACAAATTAAATCAAAAATGTGGACAAACAAAAAAGATAGCTGTGCAGAAAGGAAGGAACAACAGGATTTGTGCTTTGAAAAAAGCAGTTGGTTTGCACAGCGGCGTACACACAGCAATGCAGCTATCAGGGAGCCTTCTAGGGCAGCCCAATGAGCTACAGCGCTGAGGGAAAAAAAATGTAGCTTCCACTGTCCCTGCAAACAAAAGGTGGTGTTGGACAGTGGAAATCGCTACAGCAAAAGCGGTTTGGTGGTTAATGGACCCTGCCTAACGCTATCCCTGCTTCTGACGAAGCGGCAGCAACCTCTACCTATGCTCAGATCAGCAGCAGTAAGATAGCGGTCGGTGGGAACGCCTCTTTATAGCCCCTGTGACGCCGCAGACAGCAAGCCAATCACTGCAATGCCCTTCTCTAAGATGGTGGGGACCAGGACCTATGTCATCACGCTGCCCACACTCTGCGTCCACCTTCATTGGCTGAGAAATGGCGCTTTTAGCGTCATTGAAACGCGACTTTGGCGCGAAGGTCGCGTACCGCATGGCCGACCCCACACAAGGGTCGGGTCGGGTTTCGTGAAACCCGACTGTGCCAAAATTTGGCGACTTTTGAAAATGAACGATCCATTTCGCTCAACCCTAGTGGTGGTCATGCGATAAAATCCAGATATTCTGGAAAAGCGTATTGAAAATGACATCTAAAATATGTAAACTTTCAATTCCCCATCACCGAAACTCATCTTTCTTAGGCTACGTTCACACTAGCGTTGCGCCGCCCTGCGTCGGCGACGCAACGCGCGACGCATGGAAAAACGCGCGCAAACGCGCGCGTTTTGCGACGCGTGCGCCGTTTTTTGACGAAATCGGACGCAAGAAAAATGCAACTTGTAGCGTTTTCTTGCGTCCGACGCTAGCGTCTAAAACGACGCACGTGTCGGAAAACGCGTGCAAAAAGACGCACGCGTCCCCTATGTTAAACATAGGGACGCGTCGCCGCTGCGTCGCCGCTGCGTCGCCGACGCAACAGCGACGCGACGCTAATGTGAACGTAGCCTAAACTGGTCTGGTGATATCTCGCCATCCAAATATAAATCCCTTCTAGTGTTCCTTATAGCCGCAGCTAAATTACTCATCCCTTTACACTGGATGTCCGACCTTGACAGAATGGATAAATAAGGTTGACCAGCTATATTATATAGAAGAAATAATAGCTTTCACACATTTCACACAAGACAAATTCACGGAAACCTGGGCTCCATGGAAATTATTTAGAAATAATGATGAATGCCTAAAACTGATGGGTCAACAGGCAAATTCCTAAAACAGATGTTGTAGATTATACACAAAAGGAAGTAGATCACCCTTTTTCTGGGATTAAAGGTTCACTTATTGGTCTCATGAAATGTAAGGATTTAAATCGCTGGAACAAACGTTTCTCGTCCTGATGGCATACTCCGCTATCCCATCTCTTTACCCCCCTTCTATTTTGTTTTTCCTTCCTTTAACTTTTCCATCTTTTTACTACATTTTTATAAGTTTGACAGAATTATGTATACAGACTTGTCATCCTTTCTATGCTGATTGTATGAATGCATAGAGCTTTCAGAGAAGAAACTATAATCTTTGTTGAGACGATGTCAACCACGTAAAAGTTCATGGTTCTTCTTTTTTTTTCTTGTTTATTCTGTCTAATCTCATACATATTGGGATATAATTCTCTGAAGGATGACGTTGTTAAACTTTAAAATTTAGATATATATAACTCTGTCTGTAATATGTTCTCTTTATTTTAACCCCTTCCCTACATGCGCCATACTAGTACTGCTCTGCGGGAACTGCTTTCCCGCAAACCGCAGTACTAGTACGGCGACATGATCGGGTGGTCTCACAGTGAGCACCGCGGCGATCACATGCGGGTGTCAGCTGTATGTGACAGCTGACACCCCGCAGCAATGCCCACGATCAGCGCTAGCGCCGAAAGTGGGCATTTAACCCCTCTGATGCCGCTGTCAGTAGTGACAGCGACATAGAGGGGCATTGTGCAGGAACGGGGGCTCCCTGCGCACTCCAACTGGAACAACGCGATGCGATTGCGTTGTTTCGGTGGTCTCCATGGAGTCCCCACATCCAAAATGGCCACGGGGCTCCTTCCGGGTCCTGAAGTGAGGTGGCCTGTTCTGAGCAGGCGCCGGAAAGTCTCCTGCACTGCCTGTCAAATCGCTGATCTGACAATGCTATGCAAAGTGTCAGATTAGCGATCTGATGTAATATAGTGATGTCCCAACCTGGGACAATGTTATAAAGAAAAAAAAAATCCCCAAATAAAGAAAAAAAAATAAAATATTTTCCAATAAATCAATTTATTTATGTAAATAAACAAAACAATAAAAGTACACTTATTTGGTATCGTCGCATCCGTAACGAACCGCTCTATAAAACAATCCCACTAGTTAACCCCTTCAGTGAACACTGCAAAAAAAAAAGAGGCAAAAAACAATGCTTTATCATCATACTGCCAAACAAAAAGTGCAATAAAATGTGATCAAAAAGACGGATATAAATAAACACGATACCGCTGAAAACGTCATCTTGTCCCGCAAATAAAAAGCTGTCATACAGCGGCATCAGCAGAAAAATAAAAAAGTTATAGCTCTCAGAATAAAGCGATGCAAAAACAATTTTTTTTAACATAAAATAGTTTTTATTGTGGAAAAGCGCCAAAACATAAAAAAAGATGTAAATGAGGTATTGCTGTAATCGTACTGACCCGAAGAAAAAAGCTGCTTTATCAATTTTAACAAATGCAGAACAGTATATCCCCCCCCCCAAAAAAAAAAGAAATTCAGGAAATGCTAATTTTTGTTCATTCTGCCTAACAAAAATCGGAATAAAAAGCGATAAAAGATGTCATGTGCCCGAAGATGGTACCAATAAAAACGTCAGCTCGTCCTGCAAAAAACAAGGCCTCACATGACTCTGTAGGCCAAAATACGGATAAAGTATAGCTCTCAGAATGTGGTGATGCAAAAACTATTTTTTGCAATTAAAAGCGTGTGACTGCTGCCAAACATAAAAACCCGCTATAAAAACCCGCTATAAATAGTAAATCAAAACCCCCTTTATCACCCCCTTAGTTAAGGAGAAATAATAAAATTAAAAAAATGTATTTATTTTCATTTTCCAATTAGGGTTAGGGTTAGGGTTTGGGCTAAAGTTAGGGTTAGGGTTGGGGCTAAAGTTAGGGTTAGGGTTTTGGGTAAAGATAGGATTAGGGTTTGGATTAGGTTTATGGTTGGGGATAGGGTTGGGATTAGGGTTAGGGGTGTGTCAGGGTTAGGGGTGTGGTTAGGGTTATGGTTAGGGTTGAGATTAGGGCTGGGATTAGGGTTAGGGGTGTGTTGGGGTTAGGGATGTGTTCGGGTTAGGGATGTGGTTAGGGTTATTGTTGGGATGAGGCTTAGGGGTGCATTGGGGTTAGGGCTGGAGTTAGAATTGGGGGGTTTACACTGTTTAGGCATATCAGGGGCACTCCAAATGCGACATGGCGTCCGATCTCAATTCCAGCCAATTCTGGGTTGAAAAAGTAAATTTGTGCTCCTTCCATTCTGAGCTCTGCCGTGCCCCCAAACAGTGGTTCCCCCCACATATGGGGTATCAGCGTACTCAAAATAAATTGGACAACAACTTTCGCAGTCCAATTTTTCCTGTTACCCTTGTGGAAATAAAAATTTGGGGGCTAAAACATCATTTTCGTGGGAAAAAAATATTTTTTATTTTCACGGCTCTGCGTTATAAACTTTAGCAAAACACTTGGGGGTTCAAAGTTCTCACAACACATAAGTTCCTTGGGGGACCTAGTTTCCAATATGGGGTTACTTGTGGGGGTTTCTACGGTTTGGGTACATCAGGGGCTCTGCAAACGCAACGTGACGCCCACAGACCATTTCATCAAACTTTGCATTCCAAAACAGCGCTACTTCCCTTCCGAGCTCTGCCATATGCCCAAACGGTGGTTCCCCACCACATATGGGGTATCAGCGTACTCAGGACAAATTGCGCAACCACTTTTGAGGTCCAATTTCTCCTGTTACCCTTGGGAAAATAAAAAATGTTCACGGCTCTACATTATAACTTTAGTGAAACAATTGGGGGCTCAAAGTGCTCACCACACATCTAGATAAGTTCCTTAGGGGGTCTACTTTCCAAAATGGGGTCACTTGTGGGGGGTTTCCACTGTTTAGGCAGATCAGGGGCTCTCCAAACGCGACATGTGTCCGATCTCAATTCCAGCCAATTTTGCATTGAAAATTCAAACGACGCTCCTTCCCTTCTGAGATCTGCCATGTGTCCAAACAGTGGTTGACCCCCACATAAGCGGTATCAGCATATTCAAAACAAATTGCACAACAACCAATTTCTCCTGATATCCTTGGGACAATAAAAAATTTGGGGCGAAAAGATCATTTTTATGAAAAAATATGATTTTTTTTTACAGCTCTACACTATAAACTTCTGTGAAGCACTTGGAGTTCACAGTGCTCTTAACATGTCTAGATTAGTTCCTTAGGGGGTCTACTTTCCAAAATGGTGTCACTTGTGGGGGTGTTTCCACTGTTTAGGCATATCAGAGGCTCTTCAAACGCGACATGGTGTCTGATCTCAATTCCAGCAAATCTTGCATTGAAAAGTCAAATGGCGCTCCTCACTTCCAAGCTCTGCCATGTGCCCAAACAGTGGTTTACCCCCACATATGGGGCATCGGCATACTCAGGACAAATTGTACAACAAGTTCTGTGGTCCTGTTTCTCCTGTTACCCTTGGTAAAATAAAACAAATTGGATCTGAATTAAAAATTTTGTGAAAAAAAAGTTAAATGCTCAATTTTTTTTAAACACTCCAAAAATTCATTGGAAGCACCTGAAGGGTTAATAAACTTCTTGAATGTGGTTTTGAGTACCCTAGGGGTGCAGTTTTTATAATGGTGTCACTTTTTGGCATTTTCTGTCATATAGGCCCCTCAAAGTCACTTCAAGTGTGAGGTGTTCCCTAAAAAAATGGTTTTGCTAATTTTGTTGTAAAAATGAGAAATCGCGGGTCAATTTTTAACCCTTATAACTTCCTAACAAAAAAAATATTTTTCCAAAATTGTGCAAATGACATGTGGGTAATGTTATTTATTAACTATTTTGCATGATATGACTCCAATTTAAGGGCATAAAAACTAAAATTTTAAAAATTGCAAAATTTTCGCCAAACTTGTTTTTTTCACAAATAAACACAAGTCATATCGAAAATTTTTTACCACTATCATAAAGTACAATATGTCTTGAGAAAACAGTTTCAGAATCACCAGGATCTGTTGAAGCGTTTCAGAGTTATGACCTCAAAGTGACTGTGGTCAGAATTGCAAAAAATGGACTGGTCAGGAAGTTGACAACAGGCTTCGGGGTGAAGGGGTTAAAACCCAATAAAAAATGTTTAAAAAAAAAAATGTTCGGCCCAAAATTGGGGTGCAGTGTGTAGGGCCAACTTGCTACTCCAAATGTAATAAAACTGTGTTTCAGTGGCAAGTTTTCAACGTAAAAATTGTTAGACTTTATATAGTGGGGCTGCCACGAGGCCTAATTAGCTCCTCCAAATCATTTGTGATAAAAATGTGTTTCAGAGATAAATCAGAAGGCCAGATTTCCACTTAAAAATCGTTAGGCTTAATATAGTGGTGCAGCCATGAGGCCCAATTAGCTACTCCAAATGGTTTGTGCTAAAACTGTGTTTCAGAGGCAAATCAGAAGGTCCGATTTCTACTTAAAAATCGTTAGGTATAACAGTGTTGTTCAGGCACACTATCTAAGAAATTAAATACTGATTGTTCATTTAGTGACAGGTGATGTCAGTTGTAGGCTTAAGGTTGTGAAATAGCAGATTACATGAGGGGAAGGCTACTTACAACATGAGTGGGAAAAAGCGATCCTATGACTAAGGGTGACGTGGTGCGCCAGAAACGCGTCAGGCAGAGAGTCTCTCAATTTTTAAAATTGTTTCTTAAAATGTTCTAACAAAAAATACATTTTATTTAAACTGGATGGACGTGTTGGAAACAACCCTCCTTCTTCCGAAAAAGTGATGTAGTGGTAGAAGGGGGAATAGGCTTGGTGTTCGATGTGTACGTGGGTTAGGTGTTAATGTGACTGAAAGCTCAACTGAACAAACAGTATCTTGTCCTATCCAAAGATCACTGACAACATCTGTTACTGGCCAGGCTACTCGATTCCCTTTCATTGGTAGCCAAAACAATTGTTTACCCACCACAGTCGAAGTAAGTGAAAGATGGTCAACTGTTATGGAAGTAGGCATGACTACTGCTTTTGTGTCACATAGCATAACACATCTTTCTTAATCCTCCATAACATCTCTACCTGTACCTCACTCACAGACAAGCAGTTTGTCCTGTTTTCCACACTCCACATTCTCTCAGCACAGCAGCCAGCCCTCGGTCATGCAGTTGTTGTCACATAAAATAATATTTTCTCCTATACATGACAAACCTAAGAGGTTTTGTCATGCCCGGCAGCCAGGGTTCTCTCAGAACTTGTCTTTAGCCCTGCTGGTGGTTTCCTGAAGGATAGGCGCATCCAGCTGTTTCCTGAAAGTGTAGACCACCTAACTTTCATCAAAATGAACAAATCATGAATTTCCAATTACTTTTGCATCCCAGCTGCAGATTGGGCAGACTAGGCGATGGTGTCATTTTTAGTGTCACGTATCGATCTTGCGTTATTGCAGTCTGTGCCAACTATGTGATGTCTTCTCTGCCTGCTGTTGCTACTGCTGTTGCTGTTACAAACTATTTTTTGAAATGTGGAGACTCCAAGATGGGTCTCCATCAGGTAGATTACCTGTGGTGGAAGGTGTGTGAGAGCCCTATTATACTGTTTCTACTCTGTGTAGATATAAGCCATTTTAGTGGTGAGTGACAATTATTTTTTTTAAATATGGAGACTCAAAGTTGGGTCTCCGTCTGTTGGGTTACCTGTAGTAGAAGGTATGCCAGAGGCCTATTATACTGTTTCTACTCTGTGTAAATTGATGCTATTGTAGTGCTGTGTGACAATTTTTTTTAAATGTGGAGTTGGGTCTACATTTGGTGGGTTGCCTGTTTAAGTAGGGATCCCAGAAATGTAGGCCTGCACTCACTTTAAGTCAACTACCTAAGTTACTTTCCTTACATTTTTGTACCAATAGTACTGTATGAAACTGATGTGTGTGCCATCTGAGTGTGGCTGGATAAAAAAAGGTGTTGAATGAGGTATCAGGGCTCCCAGATTGAAATTTCAATTCAGAGCTCTAGATGCTGGCCCAGACCTTGATGCCTTATTCATGGTACATACACAAAGAAGAACAGACTAGGTCCTATAAACGGGGATCACCACAACGGATATGACATAAATGTAAACACAGCTTTTATTGGGAAACACAAGAAAAGTGACAAAAACACTTACATTTAAAAGCATTTAAAAAGCATAATAATGCTAAACATTACAGCCCATAATACGGCAGTAAACCACATAGGACTCAACCATATAACATCATATACAATATGTTAGTATAAGAACCAACCTGGCCATGTAGGCTATAGTACCTTGACACTCCCCTGGGTAATTTACACCTATGTGCAAAGTACTGATGACTAGTGTTGAGCATTCCGATACCGCAAGTATCGGGTATCGGCCGATATTTGCGGTATCGGAATTCCGATACCGAATTCCGATACTTCCCGCGTATCGGATACCGGAATCGGAAGTTCCCAGAATTCAAATTGAACGCAGCAGCCAATGAGGAATGAATGAAAGTGTGGGCACATCCTGTTTAGCATGGTGGGCATGTAAGTACTGGCAAGGCTGGGATTGGCTGCTGAAATGATGTCACTCTGCACTATAAAAAAGCGCTGCCGCCATTTTGCGCTCACTCTGCTGTGATTTCAGTTAGGGACAGGACGCTGTGTTCTAACTGAGGGCCAGTTGAGCTTGCTAATTGCTTTATTTTCCTTTCCAAAGGCTAATTTAGCAAAACGCTGTGTGTTCTTCACTGTTCACCTTGCTCTTGCCTTGCAGCGCTGTTTTAACAGCGTTCTGCAAGGTCTCTGTGTGTGTGTGTGTGTGCAGCTCACTCTGTAGTCTGTGTGCAGCCATATACCCGGTTGTATTCAGCTCAGGGGGGGTTCACACTGCCTCACACAGTTGTTCTTTTTTGCTCTTAGTGCAGCCTGCTGCACATTTTTTCTCAAATTTCCTATTAGTGTTTTTCCACCAGTCTCCAGCTCTATTGTGGAAAAACACTACATAGGATAACCTAGAGGGGGTTTTTTGGGCCTTGCAGCGCCGTTTACGGCTGTCTGCACGGTCTCCGTGTGAGCCCAGCTCGCCCTGTAGTCTGTGTGCAGCCATAGCCGGTTGGATTCAGCTCAGGGTTCGTTACTGGCTCATACCTTGAGAAAAATTTTCCTTTTTTTCAAATAGTGCAGCCTGTTTAAAATTTGAAAAAAAAAATTCCTATTAGTGTCTTTCCACTTGTATCCAGCTAAATAGTGGAAAAACACTATATAGGATAACCTAGAGGAGGGTTTTTTGGCCTTGCAGCGCCGTTTACGGCTGTCTGCACGGTCTCCGTGTGAGCCCAGCTCGCCCTGTAGTCTGTGTGCAGCCATAGCCGGTTGGATTCAGCTCAGGGTTCGTTACTGGCTCATACCTTGAGAAAAATTTTCCTTTTTTTCAAATAGTGCAGCCTGTTTAAAATTTGAAAAAAAAAATTCCTATTAGTGTCTTTCCACTCGTATCCAGCTAAATAGTGGAAAAACACTATATAGGATAACCTAGAGGAGGGTTTTTTGGCCTTGCAGCGCCGTTTACGGCTGTCTGCACGGTCTCCGTGTGAGCCCAGCTCGCCCTGTAGTCTGTGTGCAGCCATAGCCGGTTGGATTCAGCTCAGGGTTCGTTACTGGCTCATACCTTGAGAAAAATTTTCCTTTTTTTGAAATAGTGCAGCCTGTTTAAAATTTGAAAAAAAAAAAATTCCTATTAGTGTCTTTCCACCAGTCTCCAGCTCAATTGTGGAAAAACACTACATAGGATAACCTAGAGGGTTTTTTTGGGGCCTTGCAGCGCTGTTTACGGCTGTCTGCACGGTCTCTGTGTGAGCGCAGCTCGCCCTGTAGTCTGTGTGCAGCCATAGCCGGTTGGATTCAGCTCAGGGTGCGTTACTGCCTCATACCTTGAAAAACAATTTCCTTTTTTTCAAATAGTGCAGCCAGTTTAAAATTTGAAAAAAAAAAATCCTATTAGTGTCTTTCCACTTGTATCCAGCTAAATAGTGGAAAAACACTATATAGGATAACCTAGAGGAGGGTTTTTTGGCCTTGCAGCGCCGTTTACGGCTGTCTGCACGGTCTCCGTGTGATTTAAACTAGCTCTGTAGCCCGATCTGCACAAAAAAAAAAGTTAAGTTCACCAAACACAACTTAACACTTGTGTAGGCCACATTTGAAAAATAATAAAGTTTAGTCCACAATTTACAACATTAGTGTTTCTTACACCTGTTAGGAGGAGCATTACAGGAATAAGCACACTAAGGCCTTAGTACTTTTCTGCTTATCTTTATCTGTCAACCAAGATGAAGAGGGCAGGGAGTAAGGCACGTGGGCGTGGGCGCGGAGCAAGGAGAGGAGCAGGGAGAGGACGTGGTGATTCTGTGCCTGCTGCGGGCGCCGGTGACTCGTCGTCACTCAGTTTCAGCAGGGAACAGTCCTTCATGCGCAGCTTTGTCGGAGAGCGCCGTGCACCACTGCTGCGTGAAGACCAAATTGAAGCCGTTGTCGGGTGGATGGCAGCTAACGCCTCGGCATCGACTTCAGTTAGTGCCACATCCTCTCAGGCACAGAGCACTGGAGAGCAGCCATCTGTCTCTTCACCACCTGCCAAATTGGCCAGGCAGTCAGAGAGCCCAGGACAGGAGCCGTCTCTACTTCTGTTCTCTGAATCTCTTGGCTTGGAAACAGGGGGCCAGCCAAGCAGCATTGGAGAAATGGAAGAAGAGGCAGTGTGCAGTGATGCCCAACACCTTTTTCTCTCTGACTCTGAAGAGGCAGGTGGGCCAGTGCCTCCGGTGACCACAGCGCAGTACGCATCTGATGATGAAACTCAGGTGCCGCTTTCTCGTGCGTACTGTGCTGCTGAGACTACCCAGGAGGAGCAGTTGGTGGCAGAGGGTAGTGGAGATGATGAGGTCCTTGACCCATCGTGGCGTGAGGAACAGGAAGGTGGTGGGAGCAGCTCAGAGGAAGAGCTTCCTCTTACGGGCCAAAGAGGGAGAGGGAGGGGGAAGACTGCGGAGCCTGTAGCCTCCACTTTGGCACCCGTTAGGAGCCTGTCTCTTTCCAAAGCCAAAAAGGGCGCTCCCAAGACTTGCAGTGCCTGGTCCTTTTTTGACACAGTTGCAGATGACATTTGTTTTGTCAAATGCAAGCTGTGTCATCATAAAGTAAAAAGAGGGAAAAATGTCAGCAACCTCAATACCACAAATATGTGGAAACATGTGCGGACCAGGCACGCGGTGGAGTTACAGAAACACACTGAAGATGTAGGCCAACCAACAGCGGCAGCTACCACCTCTTCAGCTCGTGTTGCCTCTTCCTCCAGCTCACGCACAGCTGGTTTGGCTTCCTCCCAGAGACCTTGTGTAATTCCACCCACAGCACCACCTTCCCAGTCATCCTCACACTCCCAGTCTACTCTACAGCCATCGGTAGTACAGGCATGGGAGAAAAGGCGGGCATTCTCGGCCAACCACCCCCGAGCACAGGCTCTGAATGCAGGCATTGCCAAACTGTTGTCCCTGGAAATGCTCTCGTTCAGGCTGGTGGAGACTGACAGCTTCCGTGACTTGATGGCATTGGCAGTCCCACAGTACAAGGTGCCCAGCCGCTTTTACTTCAGCAGGCAGGCTGTCCCTGCCCTGCACAGGCATGTTGAGGCAAACATAAAACATGCGCTACTGAACGCCGTCAGTAGCAAGGTCCACCTCACCACCGATGCGTGGACCAGTCAGCATGGACAGGGGCGATATGTTTCCCTCACTGCCCATTGGGTTAATGTTGTTGAGCCAGGTACAGATCGTGCGAGTGGCGCAGGACGTGTCCTGCCCACTCCAAGGATTGCAGGAATCCAGTCTGTACGCATCGACTCCTCCTCTTACACCAGTTCCTCTGATTCCTCTCTGCAGGATCCGTCACAGTCCACCCCCACATGGACCCGTGAACGTTTACCTATGACCGACATGAGCACAGCCGTGGCCAAACGTCAGCAGGCCGTCTTGAAACTAGTTTCATTGGGGCATCGAAGCCACACAGCGCAGGAGCTCTGGAATGCCATAAAGCAGGAGAGCGATGTGTGGTTACTGCCAGCGAATCTCCAGCCAGGCATGGTAGTGTGTGACAATGGCCGAAATCTGGTGGCAGCTTTGGCCCTTGGCAACCTCACTCACATCCCATGTCTGGCACA
This sequence comes from Ranitomeya imitator, assembly GCF_032444005.1. Lineage (NCBI taxonomy): Eukaryota > Metazoa > Chordata > Amphibia > Anura > Dendrobatidae > Ranitomeya > Ranitomeya imitator. The sequence goes on along the minus strand of NC_091285.1, from coordinate 390,836,183 downwards.
TGTGCTCAATTTGGTTGTGCAGAGTTTTCTGAGGGACTATCCGGATCTTGATGCCCTGCTGCACAAGGTCCGCCTAGAGTGTGCTCACTTGCGGCGTTCCAGCTTGGCCAGATCCCGCATTGCTGCTCTGCAGCGCCGATTCCGCCTTCCGAAACACCGCATCATATGTGACCTACCTACCCGGTGGAATTCCACGTTACATATGTTGGAGCGGTTGTGTGAGCAGCAGCAAGCAGTTATGGAGTACCAGCTGCATCAGGCGCAAAGAAGTCGCAGTCAGCGCCGATCAGACTTCACAACCACAGAGTGGGCCACTATGAAGGACGTCCGCCAGGTTTTGCGTCCTTTTGATTATTCCACGCGGATGGCAAGTGCAGATGATGCACTAGTCAGCATGACTGTCCCCCTTATCTGCCTGCTTCAGCAAACTTTGCAAGGGTTAAGGGATGATGTGGTGGAAGAGGTGGAGGATGAGGAGTCACCTTTTCCATCAGCTTCTGGAGAGTCAGCGCCACGTGGTTCCTCACAAAGGGGTACGCAGGGGCCAATTTGTGAGGAGGATGAGGAGGAGTCAATGGAGGAGGAAGAGCTCCGTCCAGAGGAGGGAGCGACACAATTGTCCAGTGGTCAGTGTGTACAGCGAGGGTGGGGTGATGACGAGCGGGCAGAGATCATGTCTCAAGCAGGGGACAGCGTTTCTGGGCCAGTTGGCACTCTGCAGCACATGGTGGATTTCATGCTGCAGTGCCTGAGAAACGACCGCCGCATCGACCACATTCTCAACATGCCTGATTATTGGGTGTTCACCCTCCTCGATCCTCGCTACCGGGACAACGTCCAAAACCTCATCCCTGCGTTGACCCGGGAGCGTAAATTGCGGGAGTACCACGACACACTGGTGAATTCCATCATCTTCTCCTGTCCAACTGAGAGGAGTGCTGCTAGTGCTTTACAAAGCAGCTCAGTGCGTCGAGGCAGTGGGGGAGGCTCTGCCCAAAGAGGGAGCAGAAGCAGTGCCTCTGCCCAAGGCAAGCCCAGTATGGCACAACTCTGGCACACTTTTGTGTGCCCGCCCAAAATGTCTACACCATCACCGGCGGCTCCAGTCAGCAGGAGGCAACGGTTCCGTCAGATGGTAACAGACTACATGGCTTGCCCTCTTACTGTACTCCCAGACGGCTCTTCCCCGTTCAAGTTTTGGGTCTCTAAGCTGGATACATGGCCAGAGCTAAGCCAGTATGCATTGGAGGTGCTGGCTTGCCCTGCGGCTAGTGTCTTATCGGAACGTGTCTTTAGTGCCGCAGGTGGTGTACTAACAGACCGTCGCATGCGACTATCCTCCGATAACGTTGACCGGCTTACTTTCCTGAAAATGAACCAGGCCTGGATCTCGCAGGAATTTGCCACTCCTCTGCCTGATTAAGTAATTGGGTGTCATCCAGGTCTCCTGCTGTGTTCATCTTTCTACCACCTGAACTGCTATTCCTGGGCTCCAACACCGCCAGTTGCGGCTCAGAAGTGCAGGCTGCACAGTAAAAACATACGACCCAGTGTTATTGGGTTTCAGTAACGTCAGCTGATCCCCAGCTGTGTAGCCGGCAATGTGTCCTGCGACCGCCACGCTGGCACAACAACCTAAATGTAAGGGAACCTGTCCCCCCCCCCGTCGTTTGTTACTGAAAGAGCCATCTTGTGCAGCAGTAATGCTGCACAAGGAAAAGGTAGCTCTTTTTTTTTAGCTCTTTGCACACGCAGAACTTAACACTTATAAAATGTGTTCACTGATACCGTTATACCGTCCCGGAGCTGTGACTTTCCTTCGTAATGTGACGCAGCACAGCCGTCATTCCTACCCCCTTGGTGCCATGCGCTGCCTCCTCAGCGTTGTTTTAAGCTGTCACGGAGCCTGCGCTGTTCTGTTATCCCTTGGGCATGCCCTATTTGCGCTGCCTGTCTTCTGACATAATTTGGTGTCAGGCTGGCTGCGCCTGTGCGGCCGCGGTGCCCGAGATCCCGCCTCGCAGTGTCTTCTGATTGAGTCACACTGCGGGCCTGGGATCCATGGGCATGCGCAGTGCATATCTTCCCCTCGGGCTCTCGCTCATTTCCCTCCGCCTTCTTTAGACTGTGCGCCGTCAGCTGATCCCTAGCATGCCACGGCCGCGACACCGCACAGTCTGAAGAAGAGGGAAGGAGGGGAGTGAGAGTCGAGGATATGCACTGTGCATGTCCATGGATCCAAGGCCCGCAGTGGGATTACAATAGACGACACTGCGAGGTGAGATCTGGAGTCGCGTGGACGCACAGGCACTGACAGCCTGACACCAAATTATGTCAGAAGACAGGCAGCGCTAATTGGGCATGGCCAAGGGCTAACAGAACAGCGCAGGCTCCGTGACAGCTTAAAACAACGCTGAGGAGGCAGCGCACGGCATCAAGGGGATAGGAATGACAGCTGTGCTGTGTCCCATTACGAAGGAAATTCGCACCTCCGGAACGGTTTAACGGTATAAAGGGACACATTTTTAGTGTTTACTTCGGTGTTTGCAAGGAGCATAATTAAAAGAGCAACCTTTTCCTTTTGCATCCTTAGTGCTGCACAAGATGGCTCTTTCAGCTACAAACGTCTTGGGGGGGGGGGTTAAAGGTTTCCTTTCAACTTGCTCCAATCAGGCTTCGGCCTACACTCTGTTCCTCTGCTCCTCCTGCTGTCCCTGGGCTCTAACACCGCCAGTTGGTGCCTGGAAGTGCTGTGTGCACAGTCAACAGTCGCTCCTCTGTTATTGGGGTTCAGTAACGTCAGCTGATCCCCAGCTGTGTGTGCGGCAATACCTCCAATCTGCTCCTCCTGCTGTCCCTGGGCTCTAACACCGCCAGTTGGTGCCTGGAAGTGCTGTGTGCACAGTCAACAGTCGCTCCTCTGTTATTGGGGTTCAGTAACGTCAGCTGATCCCCAGCTGTGTGTGTGGCAATACCTCCAATCTGCTCCTCCTGCTGTCCCTGGGCTCTAACACCGCCAGTTGGTGCCTGGAAGTGCTGTGTGCACAGTCAACAGTCGCTCCTCTGTTATTGGGGTTCAGTAACGTCAGCTGATCCCCAGCTGTGTATCCGGCAATGTGTCATGCGACCGCCACGCTGGCACAACTAAAATGTAAGGGGACCTATCCCCCCCCCCTAGGCGTTTGTTACTGAAAGAGCCACCATGTGCAGCACTAATACTGCACAAGGGAAAGGTCGCTCTTGAAATTATGCTCCTTGCAAATGCTGAACTACACACTCATGTAATGTGTCCCCTCACACCGTCCAACCGTCCCGGAGGTGGGACTTTCCTTTGTAATGTGACGCAGCACAGCCGTCATTGCTACCCCCTTGGCACCGTGCGCTGCCTCCTTAGCGTTGTTTGATTCCGTCATGGACCCTGCGCTGTTATGTTATCCCTTGGCCATGCACAGTTTGCGCTGCCCGTCCTCTGACATCATTTGTTGTCGTCCTGGCTGCGCCTGTGCGTCCACGCTGCCCGAAATCACACCTTGCAGTGTCGTCTAATGTGATCCCACAGTGGGCCTGGTATCCATGGCCATGCGCAGTGCATATACTAGCCTCTCACTCCCCTTCTTCACGCTTCTTCAGACTAGGCGGCGTCAGCTGATCCCTAATAGCATGCCACGGCCGTGACGCCGCACAGTCTGAAGAAGCAGGAAGGAGGTGAGTGAGAGGCGATGATATGCACTGCGCATGCCCATGGATCCCTGGCCCGCAGTGGGACTACATTAGATGACACTGCAAGGTTGGATCTCGGGCAGCTTGGACGCACAGGCACTGCCAGCCTGACACCTACATGATGTCAGAAGACGGGCACCGCTAACTGTGCATGGCCAAGGGATAACATTACAGCGCGGGCTCCGTGACAGAACCAAACAACGTTGAGGAGGTGGCGCCCGGCACCAAGGGGGTTGGAATGACGGCTGTGCTGTGTCACATTACAAAGGAAAGTCCCACTTCCGGGATGGTTTGACGGTGTGAGGGGACACATTATATGAGTGTGTACTTCAGCGTTTGCAAGGAGCATAATTTTCGGAGCCACCATTTTCCATGTGCAGTATTACTGCTGTACAAGATGGCTCTTTCAGCAACAAATGCCTGGGGGGGGGGGGTTAAAGGTTCCCTTTCAACTTGCTCCACTGCAGGCTTCGGCCTACACTCTGCTCCTCTTTGATTCCCTGGGTTTCAACACTGTCAGTTGCCACCTGGAAGTGTTGTCTACACAGAAAAAACACTAGGTGATGTGTCAGTGGGGTTCAGCACCGCCAGCTGTTCCCCTGCTGTGTAGTCGGCAACGTGTCCAGCACAAGCCACGCTGGCACAACAGAACAAAAGCTGCCACCAGTGCAGGCTTCGGCCTACACTCTGCTCCTCTCCTCCTCCTGCTGACCCTGGGCTCAAACACCGCTAGTTTTTGCCCGGAAGTGCTAGCTGCACAGAGAAAAACACCAGCCAATGTGTTAGTGGGGTTCAGCAACGCCAGCTGTTCCCCTGCTGTGTAGCCGGCAACGTGACCTGCAAACGCCATGCAGGCACAGGAACTGAAATTAAAGGGAACCTGGCCCCACCCCCCCAGGTGTTTCTATGTATAACAGCCACCTAGTACAGCAGTACTGCTGCATTTGTACAAGGTGGCTGACTTTTTCTCCTTGCCCACGTGGAACTCAACACGTACAAAATGTGTCTCATTGAGACCATTCCACTGTCCCTGAGGTGTGACTTTCCTTTGTAATGATACGCAGCACCCCCCTTGGTAGCGTTTCCCGTCTTTTGTCATCATGGTTAGCTGGCTGCGCCTGTGCATCCGCCCTGCTAGAAACAACGCCCCTCGTTGTCATATTTATTTTGTCAGCGAGGGTGTGGTTTATGGGCACGAGCAGTGCATATGTTCGCCTGTCTTAACTCATCTCCTTCCGCCTTCTTCAGACTGTGCGGCCTCCTGGCCGTGGTAGGCGATAAGGGATCAGCTGAGGCCGCCCAGTCTGGAGCAGGTGTAAGGACATGTGTAAGCGGCAAACCTATTTACTGCACAAGGCCACGAATCCCAGCCACGCAGTGTGATTTTTTGAAAACACACTGTGGGTCTGGGATTCATGTCCATCGCTAACCGCAACAACCGACATGAAATGAGGTCAGAAGACAGGAAGCGCTCACAGCGCATGGCCAAGGGATCACAATAGCGCAGACTCCTGTACAGCAAATAACAACGCTCAGGAATCTGCGCCCAGTACCTAGGTGCAAATTTTGACACCTGTGCTACGTCTCCTTAAAAAGACAAGTCACGCCTCCACAACTGTTTGACAGTATAATGGGCTAAATAGTGTACGTGTTTTAGTCAGCGTGTGCAAGGAGCAAAACAAATAGAGCAACCTTTTACTTGTGCAGCATTAATGCTGCACAAGGTGTGGCTCTTGTACCTTGCAACACCTGAGGGGGGTTAAAGGTAACCTTTGAAATTGGTTCAACTAGGCTTCGGCCTACACTCTGCTCCTCTCCTGTTGACCCTGGGCTCAAACACCGCCAGTTTCTGCCCGGACATGCTAGCTGCACAGAGAGAAACACCAGCCAATGTGTTAGTGGGGTTCAGCACCACCAGCTGTTCCCCTGCTGTGTAGTCGGCATCATGTCCAGCACAAGCCACGCTGGCACAACTGACCAAAAGCTATCACCAGTGCAGGCTTCGGCCTACACTTTGCTCCTCTCCTCCTCCTGCTGACCCTGGGCTCAAACAACGCCAGTTTCTGCCCGGACATGCTAGCTGCACAGAGAGAAACACCAGCCAATGTGTTAGTGGGGTTCAGCACCACCAGCTGTTCCCCTGCTGTGTAGTCGGCATCATGTCCAGCACAAGCCACGCAGGCACAACTGACCAAAAGCTGCCACCAGTGCAGGCTTCGGCCTACACTTTGCTCCTCTCCTCCTCCTGCTGACCCTGGGCTCAAACAACGCCAGTTTCTGCCCGGACATGCTAGCTGCACAGAGAAAAACACCAGCCAATGTGTTAGTGGGGTTCAGCACCGCCAGCTGTTCCCCTGCTGTGTAGCTGGCAACGTGTCCTGCAAACGCCACGCAGGCACATGAACTGAAATTGAAGGGAGCCTGCCCCCCACCCCCCCAGGTGTTTCTATGTATAACAGCCACCTTGTACAGCAGTACTGCTGTATTTGTACAAGGTGGCTGACTTTTTCTCCTTGCACACGTGGAACTCAACAAGTACAAAATGTGTCTCATTACAGACCATTACAATGTCCCTGAGGTGTGACTTTCCTTTTTAATGACACAAAGCACCCCCATTGTTAGCGCTGCCCGTCTCCTGACATCATTGGTTGGCTGGCTGTGCCTGTGCATCCCCCCTGCCCGACACAACGCCCCCCGTTGTCTCATATATTTTGACTGCGAGGGTGTGATTGATGGGCACGAGCAGTGCATATGTTCCCCTGTCTTCACTCCCCTCCTTCCGCCTTCTTCTGACTGTGCGGCCTCATGGCCGCGGCATGAGATAAGGGATCAGCTGAGGCCGCCCAGTCTGAAGCAGGTGTAAGGACATGTGTGAGCGGTGAACATATTTACTGCACATGGCCACGAATCCCAGCACCGCAGTGTGACTTTAGGAAAAGCCACTGTGGTTCTGGGATTTATGGCCATCGTTAACCGCACCGGCCAACATGAAATGAGGTCATGAGACGGCCTGCACTAACAGGGTATTGCCAAGGGATAACACAAGAGCGCAGTTTCCTGTACTGCAAATAACAACGGTAAGGAATCTGCGCACAGCACCTAGGTGTAAATTTGTACACCTGTGCTGCGTCTCCTTAAAAAGACTAGTAGTCACGCCTCCACTACTGTTTGACAGTATAATGGGCTAAATAGTGTACGTGTTTAATTCAGCGTGTGCAAGGAGCAAAATTAAATAGAGCAACCTTTGACTTGTGCATCATTAATGCTGTTCAAGGTGTGGCTCTTGTACCTTGCAACACCTGAGGGGGGGGTTAAAGGTAACCTTTGAAATTGGTAAAACTAGGCTTCGGCCTACACTCTGCTCCTCTACTCCTCCTGCTGACCCTGGGCTCAAACACCGCTAGTTTTTGCCCGGAACTGCTAGCTGCACAGAGAAAAACACCAGCCAATGTGTTAGTGGGGTTCAGCAACGCCAGCTGTTCCCCTGCTGTGTAGTCGGCAACGTGTCCAGCACAAGCCACGCTGGCACAACACAACAAAAGCTGCCACCAGTGCAGGCTTCGGCCTACACTTTGCTCCTCTCCTCCTCCTGCTGACCCTGGGCTCAAACAACGCCAGTTTCTGCCCGGACATGCTAGCTGCACAGAGAAAAACACCAGCCAATGTGTTAGTGGGGTTCAGCACCGCCAGCTGTTCCTCTGCTGTGTAGTCGGCATCGTGTCCAGCACAAGCCACGCTGGCACAACTGACCAAAAGCTGCCACCAGTGCAGGCTTCGGCCTACACTTTGCTCCTCTCCTCCTCCTGCTGACCCTGGGCTCAAACAACGCCAGTTTCTGCCCGGACATGCTAGCTGCACAGAGAAAAACACCAGCCAATGTGTTAGTGGGGTTCAGCACCGCCAGCTGTTCCCCTGCTGTGTAGCTGGCAACGTGTCCTGCAAACGCCACGCAGGCACATGAACTGAAATTGAAGGGAGCCTGCCCCCCACCCCCCCAGGTGTTTCTATGTATAACAGCCACCTTGTACAGCAGTACTGCTGCATTTGTACAAGGTGGCTGACTTTTTGTCCTTGCACACGTGGAACTCAACAAGTACAAAATGTGTCTCATTACAGAACATTACAATGTCCCTGAGGTGTGACTTTCCTTTTTAATGACACGCAGCACCCCCATTGTTAGCGCTGCCCGTCTCCTGACATCGTTGGTTGGCTGGCTGTGCCTGTGCGTCCCCCCTGCCCGACACAACGCCCCCCGTTGTCTCATATATTTTGACTGCGAGGGTGTGATTGATGGGCACGAGCAGTGCATATGTTCCCCTGTCTTCACTCCCCTCCTTCCGCCTTCTTCTGACTGTGCGGCCTCATGGCCGCGGCATGCGATAAGGGATCAGCTGAGGCCGCCCAGTCTGAAGCAGGTGTAAGGACATGTGTGAGCGGCGAACATATTTACTGCACAAGGCCACGAATCCCAGCACCGCAGTGTGACTTTAGGAAAAGCCACTGTGGGTCTGGGATTTATGGCCATCGTTAACCGCACCGGCCAACATGAAATGAGGTCATGAGACGGCCTGCACTAACAGGGTATTGCCAAGGGATAACACAAGAGCGCAGTTTCCTGTACTGCAAATAACAACGGTAAGGAATCTGCGCACAGCACCTAGGTGTAAATTTGTACACCTGTGCTGCGTCACCTTAAAAAGACTAGTAGTCACGCCTCCACTACTGTTTGACAGTATAATGGGCTAAATAGTGTACGTGTTTAATTCAGCATGTGCAAGGAGCAAAATTAAATAGAGCAACCTTTGACTTGTGCATCATTAATGCTGTTCAAGGTGTGGCTCTTGTACCTTGCAACACCTGAGGGGGGGTTAAAGGTAACCTTTGAAATTGATTCAACTAGGCTTCGGCCTACACTCTGCTCCTCTACTCCTCCTGCTGACCCTGGGCTCAAACACCGCTAGTTTTTGCCCGGAAATGCTAGCTGCACAGAGAAAAACACCAGCCAATGTGTTAGTGGGGTTCAGCACCGCCAGCTGTTCCCCCGCTGTGTAGCCGGCATCGTGTCCAGCACAAGCCACGCTGGCACAACCGACCAAAAGCTGCCACCAGTGCAGGCTTCGGCCTACACTTTGCTCCTCTCCTCCTCCTCCTGCTGACCCTGGGCTCTAACACCGCTAGTTTTTGCCCGGACATGCAATCTGCACAGAGAAAAACACCAGTCAATGTGTCAGTGGGGTTCAGCAACGCCAGCTGTTCCCCTGCTGTGTAGCTTGCAACGTGACCTGCAAACGCCAGGCAGGCACATGAACTGAAATTGAAGGGAGCCTGCCCCCCACCCCCAGGTGTTTCTATGTATAACAGCCACCTTGTACAGCAGTACTGCTGCATTTGTACAAGGTGGCTGATGTTTTCTTCTTGCCCACGTGGAACTCAACACGTACAAAATGTGTCTCATTAGAGACCAATGCTAATGTCCCTGAGGTGTGACTTTCCTTTTTAATGACACGCAGCACCCCCATTGTTAGCGCTGCCCGTCTTCTGACATCATTGGTTGGCTGCCTGTGCCTGTGCGTCCGCCCTGCCCGACACAACGCCCCTCGTTGTCTCATATTTTGGATGCAAGGGTGTTATTGATGGGCATGTGCAGTGCATATGTTCGCCTGTTTTAAGTCACCTCCTTCCGCCTTCTTCAGACTGGGTGTCCTCATGGCTGCGGCATGCGATAAGGGATCAGATGAGGCCGCCCAGTCTGAAGCAGGTGTAAGGACATGTGTGAGCGGCAAACATATTTAGTGCACCAGGGCACGAATCCCAGCACCGCAGTGTGATTTTTTAAAAACACACTGTGGGTCTGGGATTCATGTCCATCGCTAACCGCAACGGCCAACATGAAATGAGGTCATAAGACAGGAAGCGCTCACAGCGCATGGCCAAAGGATCACAAGAGCGCAGACTCCTGTACAGCAACTAACAACGCTCAGGAAGCTGCGCCCATGCAAAAAGGTGTTGTTTTCGACACCTGTGCTGCTTTTCTTTAAAAAGACAAGTCACGCCTCCACTACTGTTTAACAGTATAATGGGCTAAATAGTGTACGTGTTGCATTCAGCTTGTGCAAGTAGACAAATTAATAGAGCAACCTTTTACTTGTGCAGCATTAATGCTGCAGAAGGAGTGGCTCTTGTACTTTGTAACACCTGAGGGGGGGTTAAAGGTAACCTTTGAAATTGGTTCAACTAGGCTTCGGCCTACACTCTGCTCCTCTCCTCCTCCTGCTGACCCTGGGCTCTAACAACGCTAGTTTTTGCCCGGAAATGCTAGCTGCACAGAGAAAAACACCAGCCAATGTGTTAGTGGGGTTCAGCACCGCCAGCTGTTCCCCCGCTGTGTAGCCGGCATCGTGTCCAGCACAAGCCACGCTGGCACAACCGACCAAAAGCTGCCACCAGTGCAGGCTTCGGCCTACACTTTGCTCCTCTCCTCCTCCTCCTGCTGACCCTGGGCTCAAACACCGCTAGTTTTTGCCCGGAAATGCTAGCTGCACAGAGAAAAACACCAGCCAATGTGTTAGTGGGGTTCAGCACCGCCAGCTGTTCCCCCGCTGTGTAGCCGGCATCGTGTCCAGCACAAGCCACGCTGGCACAACCGACCAAAAGCTGCCACCAGTGCAGGCTTCGGCCTACACTTTGCTCCTCTCCTCCTACTGCTGACCCTGGGCTCAAACACCGCCAGTTTTTGCCCGGACATGCGATCTGCACAGAGAAAAACACCAGCCAATGTGTTAGTGGGGTTCAGCAACGCCAGCTGTTCCCCTGCTGTGCAGCTTGCAACGTGACCTGCAAACGCCACGCAGGCACATGAACTGAAATTGAAGGGAGCCTGGCCCCCACCCCCAGGTGTTTCTATGTATAACAGCCACCTTGTACAGCAGTACTGCTGCATTTGTACAAGGTGGCTGATGTTTTCTCCTTGCCCACGTGGAACTCAACACGTACAAAATGTGTCTCTTTGAGACCATTCCACTGTCCCTGAGGTGTGACTTTCCTTTCTAATGATACGCAGCACCCCCCTTGGTAGCGCTTCCCGTCTTCTGACATCATTGGTTGGCTACTTGCGCCTGTTCGTCTGCCCTGCCTGAATAAAATGCTCCTCGTTGTCTTAATTATTTTGACTGCGAGGGTGTGATTGATGGGCACGAGCAGTGCATATCTTCGCCTGTCTTAACTCATCTCCTTCCGCCTTCTTCAGACTGTGCAGCCTCATGGCCGCGGCATGCGAGAAGGGATCAGCAGAGGCCGCCCAGTCTGAAGCAGGTGTAAGGACGTGTGTGAGCGGCCAAAATATTTACTGCTCAAGGCCACGAATCCCAGCACCGCAGTGTGGCTTTATGAAAAGACACTGTGGGTCTGGGATTTATGGCCATCGTTAACCGCACCGGCCAACATGAAATGATGTCATAAGATGGGCAGCGCTAACAGGGCATTGCCAAGGGATAACACAAGAGCGCAGACTCCTGTACAGCAAATAACAACGCTCAGGAAGCTGCGCCAAGCACCAAGGCGTTATTTTGGACACCTGTGCTGCGTCTCATCAAAAAACCAAGTCACGCATCCACTACAGTTTGACTGTAGAATGGGGTAAATTGTGTATGTCTTTCATTCAGCGTGTGCAAGTAGACAAATTAATAGAGCAACCTTTCACTTGTGCAGCATTAATACTGCACAAGGTGTGTCTCTTGTACTTTGTAACACCTGAGGGGGGGGTTAAAGGTTTCCTTTGAAATTGGTTCAACTAGGCTTCGGCCTACACTCTGCTCCTCTCCTCCTCCTCCTGCTTCAACACGGGCTCTAACATCGCTAGTTTTTGCCCGCAAGTGCTAGCTGCACAGAGAAAAACACATGCCATTGTGTTAGTGGGGTTCAGCAACGCCAGCTGTTCCCCCAGTGTGTAGCCGGCAAAGTGTCCTGCAAACGCAACGCAGACACAAAGCTGCCTCCAGTGCAGGCTTCGGCCTACACTCATCTCCCCCTGCTTACCCTTTGCCCCAACACCGCTAGTTGGGGCTCTAGGAAGACAATCTTTAATAGGCAAGGCAACGCATCTGGGTTAAAGCACCGCCAGCTGGTTCTCGGCAGTGTTCTTGTCACAGGTACTCCCTCGTGCCAAGCCTGGTTTCAGCACCGTCAGCTGTTTCCGGGTTGTGTCAACTTCACTGAGACGCCTATGCTTGCCCCGTCGTGGTGCGGTCGAGTTAGCCAACTCCAGGGTGCCTCCAGTTTAGGAGCTTCCTATGTGGGCTGCGTGAACTGGTAGTCAAGGCTGGTTCTGTAGTGCCAGTAGGCCCAGCTCCCCCTGTAGGACTGTTGGGGTTCGGTAACTGAGGCTGCCTCGCGGCCTAGCTGTTCTCTCCTCTCCTGTGGACCTTCGGGTCCACCACCTGGTTCCAGCACCGTCAGCTGGTTCCGGGCCGAGCCTTTGGCTTAGGTGCCTCCTCCTGGGTATCCGAGTTCCGCCAACGCCAGGCGGTCCTTGGTAGTGCTTTTAAGCGCGGGCACCTACAGCTTAGTAACCGGGTTCCAGCACCGTCAGCTGGTCCTCGGTCGTGCCATTGGCTCTTGCACACTGGGGCAACGCATCCGGGTTCCAGCACCGCCAGCTGGTTCTCGGCAGTGTTCTTGTCACAGGTACTCCCTCGTGCCAAGCCTGGTTTCAGCACCGTCAGCTGTTTCCGGGTTGTGTCAACTTCACTGAGACGCCTATGCTTGCCCCGTCGTGGTGCGGTCGAGTTAGCCAACTCCAGGGTGCCTCCAGTTTAGGAGCTTCCTATGTGGGCTGCGTGAACTGGTAGTCAAGGCTGGTTCTGTAGTGCCAGTAGGCCCAGCTCCCCGTGTAGGACTGTTGGGGTTCGGTAACTGCGGCTGCCTCGCGGCCTAGCTGTTCTCTCCTCTCCTGTGGACCTTCGGGTCCACCACCTGGTTCCAGCACCGTCAGCTGGTTCCGGGCCGAGCCTTTGGCTTAGGTGCCTCCTCCTGGGTATCCGAGTTCCGCCAACGCCAGGCGGTCCTTGGTAGTGCTTTTAAGCGCGGGCACCTACAGCTTAGTAACCGTGTTCCAGCACCGTCAGCTGGTCCTCGGTCGTGCCATTGGCTCTTGCACACTGGGGCAACGCATCCGGGTTCCAGCACCGCCAGCTGGTTCTCGGCAGTGTTCTTGTCACAGGTACTCCCTCGTGCCAAGCCTGGTTTCAGCACCGTCAGCTGTTTCCGGGTTGTGTCAACTTCACTGAGACGCCTATGCTTGCCCCGTCGTGGTGCGGTCGAGTTAGCCAACTCCAAGGTGCCTCCAGTTTAGGAGCTTCCTATGTGGGCTGCGTGAACTGGTAGTCAAGGCTGGTTCTGTAGTGCCAGTAGGCCCAGCTCCCCCTGTAGGACTGTTGGGGTTCGGTAACTGCGGCTGCCTCGCGGCCTAGCTGTTCTCTCCTCTCCTGTGGACCTTCGGGTCCACCACCTGGTTCCAGCACCGTCAGCTGGTTCCGGGCCGAGCCTTTGGCTTAGGTGCCTCCTCCTGGGTATCCGAGTTCCGCCAACACCAGGCGGTCCTTGGTAGTGCTTTTAAGCGCGGGCACCTACAGTTTAGTAACCGGGTTCCAGCACCGTCAGCTGGTCCTCGGTCGTGCCATTGGCTCTTGCACACTGGGGCAACGCATCCGGGTTCCAGCACCGCCAGCTGGTTCTCGGCAGTGTTCTTGTCACAGGTACTCCCTCGTGCCAAGCCTGGTTTCAGCACCGTCAGCTGTTTCCGGGTTGTGTCAACTTCACTGAGACGCCTATGCTTGCCCCGTCGTGGTGCGGTCGAGTTAGCCAACTCCAAGGTGCCTCCAGTTTAGGAGCTTCCTATGTGGGCTGCGTGAACTGGTAGTCAAGGCTGGTTCTGTAGTGCCAGTAGGCCCAGCTCCCCCTGTAGGACTGTTGGGGTTCGGTAACTGCGGCTGCCTCGCGGCCTAGCTGTTCTCTCCTCTCCTGTGGACCTTCGGGTCCACCACCTGGTTCCAGCACCGTCAGCTGGTTCCGGGCCGAGCCTTTGGCTTAGGTGCCTCCTCCTGGGTATCCGAGTTCCGCCAACACCAGGCGGTCCTTGGTAGTGCTTTTAAGCGCGGGCACCTACAGCTTAGTAACCGGGTTCCAGCACCGTCAGCTGGTCCTCGGTCGTGCCATTGGCTCTTGCACACTGGGGCAACGCATCTGGGTTCCAGCACCGCCAGCTGGTTCTCGGCAGTGTTCTTGTCACAGGTACTCCCTCGTGCCAAGCCTGGTTTCAGCACCGTCAGCTGTTTCCGGGTTGTGTCAACTTCACTGAGACGCCTATGCTTGCCCCGTCGTGGTGCGGTCGAGTTAGCCAACTCCAGGGTGCCTCCAGTTTAGGAGCTTCCTATGTGGGCTGCGTGAACTGGTAGTCAAGGCTGGTTCTGTAGTGCCAGTAGGCCCAGCTCCCCCTGTAGGACTGTTGGGGTTCGGTAACTGCGGCTGCCTCGCGGCCTAGCTGTTCTCTCCTCTCCTGTGGGCCTTGGGGTCCACCACCTGGTTCCAGCACCGTCAGCTGGTTCCGGGCCGAGCCTTTGGCTTAGGTGCCTCCTCCTGGGTATCCGAGTTCCGCCAACGCCAGGCGGTCCTTGGTAGTGCTTTTAAGCGCGGGCACCTACAGCTTAGTAACCGGGTTCCAGCACCGTCAGCTGGTCCTCGGTCGTGCCATTGGCTCTTGCACACTGGGGCAACGCATCCGGGTTCCAGCACCGCCAGCTGGTTCTCGGCAGTGTTCTTGTCACAGGTACTCCCTCGTGCCAAGCCTGGTTTCAGCACCGTCAGCTGTTTCCGGGTTGTGTCAACTTCACTGAGACGCCTATGCTTGCCCCGTCGTGGTGCGGTCGAGTTAGCCAACTCCAGGGTGCCTCCAGTTTAGGAGCTTCCTATGTGGGCTGCGTGAACTGGTAGTCAAGGCTGGTTCTGTAGTGCCAGTAGGCCCAGCTCCCCCTGTAGGACTGTTGGGGTTCGGTAACTGCGGCTGCCTCGCGGCCTAGCTGTTCTCTCCTCTCCTGTGGACCTTCGGGTCCACCACCTGGTTCCAGCACCGTCAGCTGGTTCCGGGCCGAGCCTTTGGCTTAGGTGCCTCCTCCTGGGTATCCGAGTTCCGCCAACGCCAGGCGGTCCTTGGTAGTGCTTTTAAGCGCGGGCACCTACAGCTTAGTAACCGTGTTCCAGCACCGTCAGCTGGTCCTCGGTCGTGCCATTGGCTCTTGCACACTGGGGCAACGCATCCGGGTTCCAGCACCGCCAGCTGGTTCTCGGCAGTGTTCTTGTCACAGGTACTCCCTCGTGCCAAGCCTGGTTTCAGCACCGTCAGCTGTTTCCGGGTTGTGTCAACTTCACTGAGACGCCTATGCTTGCCCCGTCGTGGTGCGGTCGAGTTAGCCAACTCCAGGGTGCCTCCAGTTTAGGAGCTTCCTATGTGGGCTGCGTGAACTGGTAGTCAAGGCTGGTTCTGTAGTGCCAGTAGGCCCAGCTCCCCCTGTAGGACTGTTGGGGTTCGGTAACTGCGGCTGCCTCGCGGCCTAGCTGTTCTCTCCTCTCCTGTGGGCCTTCGGGTCCACCACCTGGTTCCAGCACCGTCAGCTGGTTCTAGGCAGTGTCTTTTGCTCTTGTACCTTCTGCTCCCCATCCTGATTCCAGTAACGTCAGCTGGTTCCGGGCAGAGCCTTTGGCTTAGGTGCCTCCTTCTGGGTATCCAAGTTCCACCAACGTCAGGTGGTCCTTGGTAGTGCTTTCAGGCACGGGTACCTCCTGCTTAGTAACCGGGTTCCAGTAACGTCAGCTGGTCCTCGGTAGTTCCATTGGCTCTTGGACCTTCGGCTACCCATCCGGGTTCCAGTACCGTCAGCTGGTTCTCGGCAGTGTCTTTTGCTCTTGTACCTTCTGCTCCCCATCCTGGTTCCAGTAACGTCAGCTGGTTCCGGGCAGAGCCTTTGGCTTAGGTGCCTCCTTCTGGGTATCCAAGTTCCACCAACGTCAGGTGGTCCTTGGTAGTGCTTTCAGGCACGGGTACCTCCTGCTTAGTAACCGGGTTCCAGTAACGTCAGCTGGTCCTCGGTAGTTCCATTGGCTCTTGGACCTTCGGCTACCCATCCGGGTTCCAGTACCGTCAGCTGGTTCTCGGCAGTGTCTTTTGCTCTTGTACCTTCTGCTCCCCATCCTGGTTCCAGTAACGTCAGCTGGTTCCGGGCAGAGCCTTTGGCTTAGGTGCCTCCTTCTGGGTATCCGAGTTCCGCCAACGTCAGGCGGTCCTTGGTAGTGCTTTTTAGCACGGGTACCTCCTGCTTAGTAACCGGGTTCCAGTAACATCAGCTGGTCCTCGGTAGTTCCATAGGCTCTTGAACCTTCGGGTAGCCATCCGAGTTCCAGTTCCATCAGCTGGTTCTTGGCATTTTCTCAGCCTTCTTGTACCTTCTGCTACATTTCCAAGTTGAAGACCCTAATGTCGACGACCCGGAAGACCACCCCGATGACGACGACGACGACGACCCGGAAGACCACCCCGATGACGACGACGACGACGGCGGAGACGACGACGGAGACGACGACGGCGGAGACGACGACGGCGGAGATGACGACACTGAAGACGACAACCCTGGAGACGACGACATGGAAGACCGAGAAGCAGAAGAACAAGAGGCTGCAGAATAAAGAGCAGAAGAACATTAAGCATAACACTTAATATCAGAGCAAAAGATATTATCTAAATTATATGCAGAAGAAGACTAAGCAGTGTATGGGGGTGAGTCCGTTCCTCCTCGTGGTGCCCCTGGATAAAGCCTGATGCTGCAGGCCAAACTGAACGCGGACAAATGTAACTTTTGTGACTGGCAGAACGGAAGGTGTAATCTTCCAACTTTTATAGATAACAACTACGGGAATGCCTGTCACAAATGAGAATATGATGAAGAAGTAGAATAGGAAGAATAATAACAGTGGAATAAAAAGAATATGTAGAATAGGAAGAATAATAATAGTTGAAGAAAATGAATATGAAGAATGTAATTAAAAAAAAAATAGGTAGAAGATGAAGAAGAAGATGAATAAGGTGAAGAAGTTGATGTCAAAGATGCTGATGATGATGAAGATGAAAGTGTGGGAAAAGGAAAAAAAAGAAGGGGAAGGTCGTGGAATAGTGAAACATCAATATATGACAAAATAAAAAAAAATTTACATAGTCAATATCTTTTTCAATCCGAACGTCTTTGAAAAAAAAAAAAATCATGCTATTCTATTTGATTGGACTAATCCTCATTGCCTTTAATGTCTCCGCCACCTCCCCCATACATCCTACATTATTCTTAGTTGTTTTCCTTCATGTAAAATGAACCTACAAGGAAAGAAAGGGTTTATTTTAATTCCGATATTTTGGTCCCATTGACTTGCATTGGGTTCGGGTATCGGTATCGGCGATATCCGATATTTTTTGAATATCGGCCGATCCAAACCGATACCGATACTTTCCGATATCGGAAGGTATCGCTCAACACTACTGATGACAGATATAAAGCAAATAATACCAACTAGGTAAAGCTCATGCGAACTTGCTAATCCCTAGACCCAAGGTCCAGTATAAGGACCGTACCTCACAAACCTGCCTAGTGATAGAAAGGCAAATGTGCATATGGATGCATACAATACATGATAACAAAAGGCATTAGCAAACGGAGCAGTCACTAGTGATATACAACCTACTCAAAAAGGTACCACAGGGAAACTATCAAGGCCGCATGTAAAACAAGGTAATCAATGTATAATACCCCGAGGCATATGTTGCCTGAACCTGTAGAGCCTCTAATGGGAGTCCTAATGTGGGCTACTAAGAGAGTCTCTTTGTGTATGTTCATCTCTGTATAGGTCCTGGTGGTATCCCACGGTCCGTGGTGCCCCCTTTTTAGTATTTTGTTGTTATTCATGGTACATGACTGTCTTCTGCTGTGCCATTATTAAATTTCTATTGTAGGTAAAATGATGCCAAATTTCCTGTTGTCAGCCCACAATTTTGGGAAATATTTGTACTCCAAGTTGGGTCTTCTTCATGTGTGGTGCATGTTGCAGTTTGGCTCCCAGACCAGTAGGCCTGCACTTGCTTTTAACCAACTACCTTTGTTAATTTTCTTACATTTTTCTACCAATAGCACTGTACAAAACTGATGTTTGTCCTATCTGAGAGTGACAGAAATAAAAAAAAAAAAATTGAGGTGTTGCATGAGGTATTTGGTCTCCCAGCTAAGAAGACTTACTCTGCTCCCTTAACAACCAGGTCCTTATTGAAACTTAAATTCCAAGCTGTAACTGCTGGCTCAGACCCTGTCTCATGCATGGCCCATGCCTGACTGCTGCGCCATTATAAAATTTCTACTGTGGGTCAATTTATGTCACTTTTCATGGTAACTGCCCCTAATTTGAGATTTTTGGGCAGCTTCCCCCCTGAAGGTTTTGTCTGTGCGTTTGATTTTGCCTCCTATTGAATTAATTGAGGTGAACATAGTAGGTCCGTTTTGCCAATCCGAACTGAACCTTGAAAGGTTCGCTCATCTCTACTGATAAGCAGCTTACAGTCAATATTAGAGTTGAGCGACCTTGACCTTTTTAGAGTCGAGCCGGGTTTCGCGAAACCCGACTATCTCAAAAGTCGGGTCGAGTGAAATCGGCCGATTATGACGTAAAGTCGGGATCGACCGAAACACGAAACCCAATGCAAGTCAATGGGGTAGCATAGTCGGCAGTGAGTGGGGGCCAGGAAAACACCTAGAGTGCCCATTTTAATGTCAAAACCATCCATTCTTCTTAATGAAGCTTGTCAAGCGTAATTTACCTTATAATAATTGGAAGGCATTTGAAATTGGGGGTCATTTGGCTAAAGTTGTGGTGCGTAGGGCTGGTTCAAGTAATTAGTGGGCCCAGGAAATCTGGACCACGTCACGGCAGTGGAGCAGGGAGAGGTAAGTATTTCAACTTTGCAAGTGCTGTGAACCTGAGCAAGCAGGGGGGGCCCACTCGTTGGCATTGGCACTGGCACAGGGCCCCTCAAAGTACAGCGGTGTGTTTGCACGGCGGGGGCGCCTCCCACCGGCAGCAACACTTTTGCGTACTATGAGAGGCCCTGTGCCAGTGACGTCGCCAACTAGTATTCCTCCCCCCACCTGATGAAGGAACCTGCACTTTCATCTGCACCTTCCTCTTTGTCCCCGTGTAAGGTGGTATGGTATGCGGGAAGAGCAACCTGACTTTCAGCAGGGTCACAATGTTGTTGTGTAGCGTGCACGGGGAATGTTGCGTTATGGGTCAATGTACCAGCAGACTCATCTATCACTGGCTGGGCAATGGGCAGGATGAGGAGGAAACACAGATATAGGCCCAAAGAATAAAGTTGGCTAAATGCAGTTCAAAATTGGTAACACAGGAATAACCAGGGGGCATTGCAGTGGAGGACAACTGGAATGAGAGGCTGACACAGAGAGTAGGCCCAATTCAGTAAGTAGTCGAAATGCAGTTCAAAATTGGCAACCGTAGTAAACAGGCGGCACAGCTTTGTTCAGTGGAGGAGAACAGCAAGGAGTGGCAGACACCGATAGTAGACCCCAACCCAACTAGTAGGCCAAATGCAGTCTAACATTAACAACTACTTAACGAGCGCCTGAAAATGGAATTTCAGGACAGGAAACCAGGAGAACAGCAAGGAGCGGCAGACACTGTTAGTAGGCCCCAAACCAACTAGTACGCCAAATGCAGTTGTTCCATTTAACCACAATTTAACGAGAGCATGAAGATAGAAGCTCAGGAAAGGCAACCTGGAGAACACCTTGGAGTGGAACACACCATCTCTCTCCACCCCATACCCATTTTGTAGGTCTAATGCAGTGTAGTTTTCTACAACTACTAAACGAGAGTCGGAAGACCGAAGCAATGGCAAGGAAACCTGGGGAACACCTTGGAGTGTAACACACCATCTCTCTCCACCCGATACCCATTTTGTAGGCCTAATACAGTGTAGTTTTCTACAACTACTAAACGAGAGTCGGAAGATCGAAGCAATGGCGAGGAAACCTGGAGAACACCTTGGAGTGTAACAGACCATCTCTCTCCACCCCATAGCAAACTTGGAGGCCTAATGCAGTGTAGTTTCCAACAACTACTAAACGAGAGCATTAAGATCGAAGCTCTGGAAAGGCAACCTGGAGAACACCTTGGAGTGTAACACACCATCTCTCTCCACCCGATACCCATTTTGTAGGCCTAATGCAGTGTAGTTTTCTACAAGTACTGAACGAGAGTCGGAAGACCGAAGCAATGGCAAGGAAACCTGGGGAACACCTTGGAGTGTAACACACCATCTTTCTCCACCCGATACCCATTTTGTAGGCCTAATGCAGTGTAGTTTTCTACAACTACTAAACGAGAGTCAGAAGACCGAAGCAATGGCAAGGAAACCTGGGGAACACCTTGGAGTGTAACACACCATCTCTCTCCACCCGATACCCATTTTGTAGGCCTAATGCAGCCTACTTTCCGACAACTACTAAACGAGAGCATGAAGATCGAAGCTCAGGAAAGGCAACCTGGGGAACACCTTGGAGTGTAACACACCCTCTCTCTACACCACGGAAGGGCTGATTCTTAGGAAGGAAGGCTGTCGGAAAGAAGCAGGGCGCGTCCGAGGGTGATTATATTCTTATTAGGTATATACTCACCCTCGGACGCGCCCTGCTTCTTTATTTGTAATGAATGTTTATTTGCAATGTGGTTTTGACTTACTCTATTTTTTTGGTAAATAATGATTTTATTATTTTCATTGTTTTGCATCTTCTTGGCAATAATATAAAGAAGACGCGACAGGACAACACACGGTGGATGCCATATCTGTGTTTTAAATTGAAAAAAACTTTCAGTTAACTACTTGCAGGAGAAAGTTATTGTAGCTGGTGGCCATTTTTAGTACTGTACCAGATTTTTGTTGTATGTGTTTGTTTTTAATGTTAAAATGTCTGCATTTGATATCTCTCCAGTATTTTCTTTTTTATAAGCAAAATACTTATTTTTATATTTTCTGATGTTGGTTCAAGGGGTACACGGGCAGCAGTAGACAGGTCAGTGGAGGCCTAGTGGAAGGAGGGACCGCAGACAGGCTTCGAAGGCCTAACATAATAAATTGGGCTGGCTGTAGGCAATTTAAAATTGGTTCCAGGGGAACACGGGCAGCAGTTGCCTGGTCTGTGTAGTAGTAGTGGAAAGAACGGGCCGCAGACAGGCTTCGAAGGCCTAACATAACAAAAATTGGGATGTAGGCAATTTACAATTGGTTCCAGGGGAACACGGACAGCAGTAGACAGGTCAGTGGAGGCCTAGTGGAAGGAGGGACCGCAGACAGGCTTCGAAGGCCTAACATAATAAATTGGGCTTGCTGTCGGCAATTTTAAATTGGTTCCAGGGGAACACGGAGGGCAGTAGCCAGGTCAGTGTAGTAGTAGTGGAAAGAACGGGCCGCAGACAGGCTTCGAAGGCCTAACATAACAAAAATTGGGCTGTAGGCAATTTAAAATTGGTTCCAGGGGAACACGGGCAGCAGTAGACAGGTCAGTGGAGGCCTAGTGGAAGGAGGGACCGCAGACAGGCTTCGAAGCCCTAACATAACAAAAATTGGGATGTAGGCAATTTACAATTGGTTCCAGGGGAACACGGACAGCAGTGGCCTGGTCAGTGTAGTAGTAGTGGAAATAACGGGCCGCAGACAGGCTTCGAAGGCCTAACATAACAAAAATTGGGATGTAGGCAATTTACAATTGGTTCCAGGGGAACACGGACAGCAGTAGACAGGTCAGTGGAGGCCTAGTGGAAGGAGGGACCGCAGACAGGCTTCGAAGCCCTAACATAATAAATTGGGCTGGCTGTAGGCAATTTAAAATTGGTTCCAGGGGAACACGGGCAGCAGTGGCCTGGTCAGTGTAGTAGTAGTGGAAAGAACGGGCCGCAGACAGGCTTAGAAGGCCTAACATAACAAAAATTGGGCTGTAGGCAATTTAAAATTGGTTCCAGGGGAACACGGGCAGCAGTAGACAGGTCAGTGGAGGCCTAGTGGAAGGAGGGACCGCAGACAGGCTTCGAAGGCCTAACATAATAAATTGGGCTGGCTGTAGGCAATTTAAAATTGGTTCCAGGGGAACACGGGCAGCAGTGGCCTGGTCAGTGTAGTAGTAGTGGAAAGAACGGGCCGCAGACAGGCTTGGAAGGCCAAACATAACAAAAATTGGGCTGTAGGCAATTTAAAATTGGTTCCAGGGGAACACGGGCAGCAGTAGACAGGTCAGTGGAGGCCTAGTGGAAGGAGTGACCGCAGACAGGCTTCGAAGGCCTAACATAAGAAAAATGTCAATACAATGGTATTGACAGTGCCAGGCATTGAAGAATGTCAGCGCATAGACTAAACATTGGTGGAGCTGTGAGAGAAAATTTTGCAAGTGGTAGAGCACTGTTTGAGCTGGGGGGGGGACTGTCTTGTGGCCGGCGGTACAGGCCCAGGGCCCCTCATATTACAACGGTGTGTCTGACGTTGGGTGCGCACCACCACCGCCAGACACTTTATTGTACTATGAGGGACCTAGTGGCAGTGCCGTCGACCAAAAGCGGGCACACCCACCTCCTCAGACAAACAGTACTCTCACGGGTGCTGGCGCCAAGTGGCGATACCACGGCCCCGTGTGGGGACTTTGGCCATTTAGGGAGGTGTTAACATGTCGGATGCTGGACAATCAGGTGCTGCAAATTACGAGATTGGAAAAGTCGTTCAGAATAGTCCACAGGCAAGACATTTACATAGGAAAGCTAGGTGTCAGCCGGGCAAGGTGGGGCAAAAGATTTCAAAATCCAGTTGTGGTTCATTTTAATGAAGGTTAGATCATCTACATTTTGGGTAGCCAGACGAGTCCTTTTTTCTGTTAGTATTGAACCTGCAGCACTGAATACTCTTTCTGATAGGACACTAGCTGCCGGGCAAGCAAGCTCCTGCAATGCATATTCTGCCAATTGTGGCCAGGTGTCTAATTTTGATGCCCAGTAATCAAATGGGAATGACGGTTGAGGGAGAACGTCGATAAGGGATGAAAAATAGTTAGTAACCATACTGGACAAATGTTGTCTCCTGTCACTTTGAATTGATGCTGCAGTACCTGTCCTGTCTGCGGTCATAGCAAAATCACTCCACAACCTGGTCAGAAAACCCCTCTGGCCAACGCCACTTCTGATTTCTGCCCCTCTAACACCTCTGGTCTGCTGGCCCCTGCAGCTCGTGTTAGAACGATCACGGGCGCTGTGTGCAGGGAATGCCAGAAGCAAACGGTCAACAAGAGTTGATTGTTTGGTTGCTAATATTAGTTCCAAGTTCTCATGTGGCATTATATTTTGCAATTTGCCTTTATAGCGAGGATCAAGGAGGCAGGCCAACCAGTAATCGTCATCGTTCATCATTTTTGTTATGCGTGTGTCCCTTTTGAGGATACGTAAGGCATAATCCGCCATGTGGCCCAAAGTTCCAGTTCTCAAATCTGTGGTTGTGCTTGGTTGAGGGGCAGTTTCAGGCAAATCCACGTCACTTGTGTCCCTCCAAAAACCAGAACCCGGCCTTGCCGCGCCAACAATTTCCACTGGCCCCGGAAAAGCTTCCTCATTAAAAATATAATCATCCCCATCATCCTCCTCGTCCTCCTCCTCCTGTTCGCCCGCTACCTCGTCCTGTATACTGCCCTGGCCAGACAATGGCTGACTGTCATCAAGGCTTTCCTCTTCCTCAGCTGCAGACGCCTGATCCTTTATGTGCGTCAAACTTTGCATCAGCAGACGCATTAGGGGGATGCTCATGCTTATTATGGCGTTGTCTGCACTAACCAGCCGTGTGCATTCCTCAAAACACTGAAGTACTTGACACATGTCTTGAATCTTCGACCACTGCACACCTGACAACTCCATGTCTGCCATCCTACTGCCTGCCCGTGTATGTGTATCCTCCCACAAAAACATAACAGCCCGCCTCTGTTCGCACAGTCTCTGAAGCATGTGCAGTGTTGAGTTCCACCTTGTTGCAACATCTATGATTAGGCGATGCTGGGGAAGGTTCAAAGAACGCTGATAGGTCTGCATACGGCTGGAGTGTACGGGCGAACGGCGGATATGTGAGCAAAGTCCACGCACTTTGAGGAGCAGGTCGGATAACCCCGGATAACTTTTCAGGAAGCACTGCACCACCAGGTTTAAGGTGTGAGCCAGGCAAGGAATGTGTTTCAGTTGGGAAAGGGAGATGGCAGCCATGAAATTCCTTCCGTTATCACTCACTACCTTGCCTGCCTCAAGATCTACAGTGCCCAGCCACGACTGCGTTTCTTTCTGCAAGAACTCGGACAGAACTTCAGCGGTGTGTCTGTTGTCGCCCAAACACTTCATAGCCAATACAGCCTGCTGACGTTTGCCAGTAGCTGCCCCATAATGGGAGACCTGGTGTGCAACAGTGGCAGCTGCGGATGGAGTGGTTGTGCGACTGCGGTCTGTGGACGAGGTCTCGCTTCTGCAGGAGGACGAGGAGGAGGAGGAGGGGGTGCGAACGGCTACAGCCAACTGTTTCCTAGACCGTGGGCTAGGCAGAACTGTCCCAAACTTGCTGTCCCCTGTGGACCCTGCATCCACCACATTTACCCAGTGTGCCGTGATGGACACGTAACGTCCCTGGCCATGCCTACTGGTCCATGCATCTGTTGTCAGGTGCACCTTTGTGCTCACAGATTGCCTGAGTGCATGGACGATGCGCTCTTTAACATGCTGGTGGAGGGCTGGGATGGCTTTTCTGGAAAAAAAGTGTCGACTGGGTAGCTCGTAGCGTGGTACAGCGTAGTCCATCAGGGCTTTGAAAGCTTCGCTTTCAACTAACCGGTAGGGCATCATCTCTAACGAGATTAGTCTAGCTATGTGGGCGTTCAAACCCTGTGTACGCGGATGCGAGACTAAGTACTTCCTTTTTCTAACCATAGTCTCATGTAGGGTGAGCTGGACTGGAGAGCTGGAGATCGTGGAACTAGCGGGGGTGCCGGTGGACATGGCAGACTGAGAGACGGTGGGAGATGGTATTGTTGCCGCCGGTGCCCTAGATGCAGTGTTTCCTACTACGAAACTGGTGATTCCCTGACCCTGACTGCTTTGACCTGGCAAAGAAACCTGCACAGATATTGCAGGTGGTGCAGAAAATGGTGGCCCTACACTGCCGGAAGGGATGTTGCGTTGATGACTAGCTTCATTGGCCGAGGGTGCTACAGCCTTAAGGGACGTTTGGTAGTTAGTCCAAGCTTGCAAATGCATGGTGGTTAAATGTCTATGCATGCAACTTGTATTGAGACTTTTCAGATTCTGCCCTCTGCTTAAGGTAGTTGAACATTTTTGACAGATGACTTTGCGCTGATCAATTGGATGTTGTTTAAAAAAATGCCAGACTGCACTCTTTCTAGCATCGGATACCTTTTCAGGCATTGCAGACTGAGCTTTAACCGGATGGCCACGCTGTCCTCCAACAGGTTTTGACTTTGCCACGCGTTTTGGGCAAGATACGGGCCCGGCAGATGGAACCTGTTGCGATGTTGATGCCTGCTGCGGCCCCTCCTCCTCCGCTTCAGAACTGCTGCCGCCTGCACTCTGTTCCCCCAATGGCTGCCAATCGGGGTCAAGAACTGGGTCATCTATTACCTCTTCTTGTAGCTCGTGTGCAACTTCGTCTGTGTCACCGTGTCGGTCGGTGGTATAGCGTTCGTGATGGGGCAACATAGTCTCATCAGGGTCTGATTCTTGATCAGCACCCTGCGAGGGCAATGTTGTGGTCTGAGTCAAAGGACCAGCATAGTAGTCTGGCTGTGGCTGTGCATCAGTGCACTCCATGTCAGATTCAACTTGTAATGGGCATGGACTGTTAACTGCTTCACTTTCTAAGCCAGGGACGGTATGTGTAAAGAGCTCCATGGAGTAACCAGTTGTGTCGCCTGCTGCATTCTTCTCTGTTGTTGTTTTTGCTGAAGAGGACAAGGAAGCGACTTGTCCCTGACCGTGAACATCCACTAACGACGCGCTGCTTTTACTTTTACCAGTTTCACGAGAGGAGGCAAAAGAGCTAGAGGCTGAGTCAGCAAGATAAGCCAAAACTTGCTCTTGCTGCTCCGGCTTTAAAAGCGGTTTTCCTACTCCCAGAAAAGGGAGCGTTCGAGGCCTTGTGTAGCCAGATGACGAACCTGGCTCCACAGCTCCAGACTTAGGTGCAATATTTTTTTTCCCACGACCACCTGATGCTCCACCACTACCACTACCCTCATTACCAGCTGACAATGAACGCCCCCGGCCACGACCTCTTCCACCAGACTTCCTCATTGTTTTAAAAACGTTACCAAACTAACGGTATTTGTTGCTGTCACACAACTTACACGGTGAGCTATAACTTCAGTATGATTTAGCTACCCCTTTACAGGTGGGTGAGACCACAACGAAAATCAGGCACAATGTTACACACTCTGTTGTTGGTGGCAACAAATGAGAGAGATGCCACACACGCAGGACTGTCACTGAAGCACAAATGTAAATATTAATCTCCCACTGATTTGTTTTTGTTTTTTTTAAAGGGAGACTTTAGAAAAAAAAATAATAAAAAAAAATGATTTTTTAAGGAAGAATTTATAAACCAAATAAAATGAAATGATTGTTTCAGGGAGAATTTAGAAAACAAATAAAAAAAAAAATAGGCTTTCTATGGCCCACTGAGTGAGAGAGGACGCACACAGGAGTCAGGAGTGGCACACAAGCCCAGAGGCCAATATTTATCTCCCACTGATTGATTTATTGATTTTTTCAGGTAGAATTTAGGACCCAAATCAACCAAAAAAATAAATAGGCTTTCTATGGCCCACTATTTGTGAGAGAGATGGCACGCTCAGGACTGGCACACAAGCCCAGAGGCCAATATTAATCTCCCACTTTTTTTTTTTTTTTCCAGGGAAAATTTATAAACCCAATAAAAAAAATAATAAATAGGCTTTCTATGGCCCACTATCTGAGAGAGAGAGATGGCACGCTTAGGACTGGCACACAAGCCCAAAGGCCAATATTAATCTCCCACTGATTGATTTATTGATTTTTTCAGGTAGAATTTAGAACCCAAATCAACCAAAAAAATAAATAGGCTTTCTATGGCCCACTATTTGTGAGAGAGATGGCACGCTCAGGACTGGCACACAAGCCCAGAGGCCAATATTAATCTCCCACTTTTTTTTTTTTTTCCAGGGAAAATTTATAAACCCAATAAAAAAAATAATAAATAGGCTTTCTATGGCCCACTATCTGAGAGAGAGAGATGGCACGCTTAGGACTGGCACACAAGCCCAAAGGCCAATATTAATCTCCCACTGATTGATTTATTGATTTTTTCAGGTAGAATTTAGAACCCAAATCAAGCAAAAAAATTAATAGGCTTTCTATGGCCCACTGAGTGAGAGATGGCACACACAGGACTCAGGAGTGGCACACAAGCCCTGAGGCCAATATTTTTCTCCCACTGATTGATGTTGTGATTTTTTCAGGTAGATTTTGGAACCCAAATCAAGCAAAAAAATAAATAGGCTTTCTATGGCCCACTGAGTGAGAGATGGCACACACAGGAGTAAGGAGCGGCACACAAGCCCTGAGGCCAATATTTTTCTCCCACTGATTGATGTAGTGATTTTTTCAGGTAGATTTTAGAACCAAAATCAAGCAAAAAAATAAATAGGCTTTCTATGGCCCACTGAGTGAGAGATGACACAGACAGGGATGGCACTCTAGCAGAAATGCCAATCTTAATCTCCCACAAAAAAAAAAAAAAGGAACTGTCCTTCAATTACTATCTCCCTGCAGTAATCTCAGCCAGGTATGGCAGGCAGCAATAAGGAGTGGACTGATGCACAAATTAAATAAAAAGTGTGGACAAACAAACAAGATAGCTGTGCAGAAAGGAAGGAACAAGAGGATTTGTGCTTTGAAAAAAGCAGTTGGTTTGCACAGCGGCGTACACACAGCAATGCAGCTATCAGTGAGCCTTCTAGGGCAGCCCAATGAGCTACAGCGCTGAGAAAAAAAAAAAAATGTAGCTTCCACTGTCCCTGCACACCGAAGGTGGTGTTGGGCTGTGGAAATCGCTACAGCACAAGCGGTTTGGTGGTTAATGGACCCTGCCTAACGCTATCCCTGCTTCTGACGAAGCGGCAGCAACCTCTCCCTAAGCTCAGATCAGCAGCAGTAACATGGCGGTCGGCGGGAACGCCCCTTTATAGCCCCTGTGACGCCGCGGACAGCAAACCAATCACTGCAATGCCCTTCTCTAAGATGGTGGGGACCAGGACCTATGTCATCACGCTGCCCACACTCTGCGTTTACCTTCATTGGCTGAGAAATGGCGCTTTTCGCGTCATTGAAACGCGACTTTGGCGCGAAAGTCGCGTACCGCATGGCCGACCACGCACAGGGGTCGGATCGGGTTTCATGAAACCCGACTTTGCCAAAAGTCGGAGACTTTTGAAAATGAACGACCCGTTTCGCTCAACCCTAGTCAATATACAATAGACACAGAAACCTGTGGTGTGGGCAGGGTTAGGTTTTAGAAGACTGTTGCCTGATACATCTAAAAACTCTAATTGGATCAAAACTGCACCCAATAAACTAAATAATACATTGCTAGAATAAAGGTCTCTTTTCTTACATTAAGCTGCTTTCAGATGAAGTAGCAAGAACGTTGGGACAGATTCCCTCTAAGGCTCTCCATATACTGTTTCCTCAATACATCTCCAATCTAATCACCTGTTACTTTCTTTACTAGACCCTGTACATTCATCACCCAATCTTCTCAAAGCCTTTTCCAGAGCATTTCTCATTCGCAAGAATACAATTCCTTGGCTTGTCTCAATGACTTCCACAAATTAAATCTTCAGAAACAACCTGAAAATCTTATTTTAAAAAATCCTACAATCGGTATTAACTTTACTGCCACTTCACTACCACCAGAGATTCTGCAGCCACCCTGACTTACTGTCTCCTTCCTCATTTCCCTGTAGATTGTAAGCTATTGAAGCAGGCACAGTATTTAAAATTAATCAATTTTTGAACTGCAATACATCCTTTGTGGTTTACAGTATTGGCCGCAAGTGTTGGCAAAAATGGGACTGACAAAATTATTTGCACCTTTCCATAATTGTGGCTAAACATCTATGTCTCTCGCATGGGATGCTCATTTAAACTCAACTGTGGCAAGTAACAGGTTAGAATATGAAAATCACACCTGAAACCAGATCAAAAGGGGAGAAATTGACTCAATCTTTCAATTTTGTGTCTATGTTTGCCAAACTAAGCATGGAATACAAAATGAAGAGAACTGTATCAGGACTTGAGAGCTAAAATTGTTGAAAAATATCAACAATCTCAAGGTTACACTCATGATGTTCCTTTGCCCATGGTGCGCAACATGGTCAAGACATTTACAGTACAACCCATGCCACTGTAGCTAATGTCCCTGGACATGGATGGCGAAAAAATTATGAAAGGCTGTAAGGCAGGATATTCAGGATGGTGGATAAGCAGCTTCAATCAAGTTTCAAAGAAATTCAAGCTGTCCTGCAGGCTCACGGTGCATCAATGTCAGTGTGAACTATCTGTTGATATTTGAATGAAATAAAACGCTGTGGCAGGAGACCCAGGAGGATCCCACTGTTGACTCAGTGATATAAAAAAGCTAGAATGCAGTTTGCTAAAATGTACATGAATAAGGAGGAGGTACAAAGATGTTTTGGGGTTATTTCGCTGCGTCATGTACTTGGTACCTTGACTGTTTGCAAGGCATCATGAAATCTGAAGATTACCAAAGGATTTTGGGTCGCAAAGTAGTGCCCAGTGCCAGAGAGCTCTGCTTACTTCCAAAGTCATGATTTTTCCAGCAGGACAATGACCCAAAACATACTTCTTGAGGCACCCAAGTATGGATGGAACCAAAACGCTGGAGAGATTTAAAGTGGCCAGCAATGAGCCCAGATCTAAATCCCATTGAACACCAGTGGAAAGATCTTAAACTTGCTGTTGGGAAAAGGCACCCTCCAAATATGAAAGAATTGGAAACTTTTCAAAAGAAGTGTGAACCAAATTTTCAGTTGAGAGGTGCAAGAAGCTTGTTGATGGTTATAGGAATAAATTGATTGCCGCTTTTTATTCTAAAAGACATGCAACCAAATAGTAAGTTAGCCCCTTGTCTCCCAAAGGTGGTTTGGACATTTATGACTGCCAATTTTTACAATTCTGACCACTATTATTTTATGAGGTAATAACTCTGGAATAGGGTTGAGCAAAACGGATTGGACAAATTCAAAAATCGCCGACTGTCGGCAAAGTCGGGTTTCATGAATCCCAACCCGATCCTAGTGTGGGATCGGCCATAAGGTCGGCAATCTTCGTGCCAAAGTTGTGTTTCGTATGATGCGTTCAGCGTCATTTTTCAGCCAATGAAGGAGGATGCAGAGTGTGGGCAGCGTGATGACATAGGTCTCGGTCCCCACCATCTTAGAGAAGGGCATGACAGTGATTGGCTTGCTTTCTGCGGCGTCACAGGGGCTATAAAGGGGCGTGCATGCCGACCGCCATCTTACTTCTGCCGATCGTAGCATAGGTAGAGATTGCTGCAGCTTCATCAGAAGAAGGGATATAGTTAGGGAGGGAAGATTAATCCCCGAAACTGCTTGTGCTGTAGCGAATTCCACTGTCCAACACCACCATTTGTTTGCAGGGACAGTAGAGGCTATATTTTTGTGCATCAGCTCTGTAGCTTAATAGGCTGCCTTATAAGGCTCCCTGATAGCTGCATTGCTGTTTGCACGCCGCTGTGCAAACCAACTGCTTTTTTAAAAGCAAAAATCCTGTTGCTCCTTTCTGCACAGTTAGCTTGTTTTTTTGTCCACACTTTTGTGTGCAGCAATCCTTTTTATTGCTGCCATACTTGTCCTGAGATCATTGTAGGGAGATTGACATTGTACTACAGTCCTTGTATTTTTTCATATATCTTCCAGCCACTTTCTGCCACTTACATTATGTTGTTTTATGCACAGGGCCTGAGGTTTGGTTTAGTCTCCCCCCCAAAAAAAAGTGAGATTCAAATTATTACAAAGTGGATATACTGCAGTCCTGTTAGTTTGTGGTATATCAGCAAGCCACTTTCTGCCACTTACATTGTGTTGTTTTATGTACAGGGCCTGAGGTTTGGTTTAGGCCGCCGTCACACATGCGAGTTTTACGGACGTAAGAGCGCAGAATCTACGTCCGTAAAACTCGCAAAAAATACGGCACAATTATTCTCTATGCCCCTGCTCCTATTTGCCGTATTTTACTGATCAGTATTATACGGCTTTCTACGGCCGTACAAAATCGCAGCATGCTGCGTTTGTCACCGTACTGCGCAAGAAATACGCCAATGAAAGTCTATGGAAGCGTGAAAAATACGGATTACACACGGACAAGCAGTGTGACTTGCGAGAAATACGCAGCGCTGTTAGAGAGAAAAGCCGGTAATTCAGTGCGGTGTACAGTAAAATCACACTGACAGCTTACAGTAGAATAGGTAGAATAAATGTGTACACATAGAATAGGTATATATATATATATATATATATATGTCAGTGAGACACATATATGTATATATATTAATATTTATTCCAGCGCTAGACAGCTTGAAAGCCGGTAATTCAATTACCGGCTTTTTCCTTCTCCTTCCTAAAACCCGACATGATTTGAGACATGGTTTACATACAGTAAACCATGTCTTCTCTCCATTTTTTTTGCAGATTCCACACTACTAATGTCAGTAGTGTGTATCTGCAAAATTTGGCCGTTCTAGCTCTTAAAATAAAGGGTTAAATGGCGGAAAAAATTGGCGTGGGCTCCCGCGCAATTTTCTCCGCCAGAGTAGTAAAGCCAGTGACTGAGGGCAGATATTAATAGCCTGGAGAGGGTCCACGGTTATTGGCCCCCCCCTGGCTAAAAATATCTGCCCCCAGCCACCCCAGAAAAGGCACATCTGGAAGATGCGCCTATTCTGGCACTTGGCCACTCTCTTCCCATTCCCGTGTAGCGGTGGGATATGGGGTAATGAAGGGTTAATGCCACCTTGCTATTGTAAGGTGACATTAAGCCTAATTAATAATGGAGAGGCGTCAATTATGACACCTATCCATTATTAATCCAATACTAGTAAAGGGTTAAATAAAACACAAACACATTTTTTAAAATTATTAAAAAGCCAGGGAGCTTTCTAGGTAATTTACCACGATCTATGAACAGCCAGCAGAGGGCGCCTCACCGCAAATGAAGCTAAATATAGATCATTGATCTATTTTTAGCCTCATTCCCTGGGGTTTTGCAGCGAGGAGCAGCCTGCATTAGCACAGCTCCTTGCTGCAAAATGTTTTAACCCCTTCAGAAGGATTTACATCGTTGGACGTTACAGATCTGCGGAGGGTAAGTATATTGTTGGTTTATTATGTTTTTTTACTCACAGAACGAGGGTCTTCAGTGACTGGATTGGGCGTTGAATAAAATACTGAAACAACCATTGTTTTTATTTCATTAAAATAATTTAAAAAAATGTGTTTGTGTTTTATTTAACCCTTTACTAGTATTGGATTAATAATGGATAGGTGTCATAATTGACGCCTCTCCATTATTAATTAGGCTTAATGTCACCTTACAATAGCAAGGTGGCATTAACCCTTCATTACCCCATATCCCACCGCTACACGGGAATGGGAAGAGAGTGGCCAAGTGCCAGAATAGGCGCATCTTCCAGATGTGCCTTTTCTGGGGTGGCTGGGGGCAGATTTTTTTAGCCAGGGGGGGCCAATAACCGTGGACCCTCTCCAGGCTATTAATATCTGCCCTCAGTCACTGGCTTTACTACTCTGGCGGAGAAAATTGCGCGGGAGCCCACGCCAATTTTTTCCGCCATTTAACCCTTTATTTTAAGAGCTAGAACGGCCAAATTTTGCAGATACACACTACTGACATTAGTAGTGTGGAATCTGCAAAAAAAATGGAGAGAAGACATGGTTTACTGTATGTAAACCATGTCTCAAATCATGTCGGGTTTTAGGAAGGAGAAGGAAAAAGCCGGTAATTGAATTACCGGCTTTCAAGCTGTCTAGCGCTGGAATAAATATTAATATATATACATATATGTGTCTCACTGACATATATATATATATATATACCTATTCTATGTGTACACATTTATTCTACCTATTCTACTGTAAGCTGTCAGTGTGATTTTACTGTACACCGCACTGAATTACCGGCTTTTCTCTCTAATATATGTGTCTACTGACATATATATATATATATATATATATATATATATATAGACAGTATATATATATTTTTTTTTCTTTTTGGGACACATGGATCACTTCTATAGCGGTATGTTGGTTTTGCTAGCCTGCGAGAAAACCACGCAGTACGGATGCCATATGGATTACATACGGAGGATGCCATGCGCAAAAAACGCTGACACACCCTGCCTACGGAGGAGCTACGGACCACTTTTTTCGGGACTTTTCAGCGTATTACGGCCGTAATATACGGACCGTATTGTTTTACGCTGTGTGTGACGCCGGCCTAAGTCTCCCCCCCAAAAAAAGTGAGATTCAAATGATTACAAATTGGATATATTTCAGTCCTATTAGTTTGTGGTATATCAGCCAGCCACTTTCTGCCACTTACATTGTGTTGTTTTATGCACAGGGCCTGAGTTTTGGTTTAGTCTCTCCCCAAAAAAGTGAGATTCAAATTATTACAAAGTGGATATATTTCAGTCCTGTTAGTTTGTGTTATATCAGCCAGCCACTTTCTGCCACTTATATTGTGTTGTTTTATGCACAGGGCCTGAGGTTTGGTTTAGTCTCCCCCCAAAAAAAACGTGAGATTCAAATTATCACAAAGTTAGATTTTCCAAAAAATGAGGAAGTCAGGTGGAAGAGGCCGTGGGCGGTGGCTGCGATGTGGTACTGATGATGGTGGTGGTGCATCTGGTGGTAGTGACAAAAGCACAATAGCACCTAAGGCTGGAGGTGTTGAGCCAGCGTCATTGTCTTTTGACAAAGTCGGGTTTAGCGAAACCCGACTCGTTCCTAAAAAAGTTAAATTCGCTCAACTCTACTCTGGAACACTTCAACGGATCTGGGTACTTATGAGATTGTTTCTCTGTGACATATTGTACTTCATTATAGTGGTAAAAA
This sequence comes from Ranitomeya imitator, assembly GCF_032444005.1. NCBI lineage: Eukaryota > Metazoa > Chordata > Amphibia > Anura > Dendrobatidae > Ranitomeya > Ranitomeya imitator. The sequence continues at coordinate 390,802,071 of NC_091285.1, read as the reverse complement.
TTCTTCAGTATGACTTGCATTTATTTATGAAAAAATGGAAATTTGTGGAAAATTTGGAAAAGGTTGCAATTTTCATGCCCTTAAATCACAGAGATATATCACCCAAAATAGTTAATATTTCTCACCTGTCTAGTTTACATCAGCAAAATTTTGTAATAATTTTTTTTTTGTTAGGAAATTATAACGGTTAAAAGTTCACCAGCGATTTTTCATTTTTCCAGCAAAATTACAAAAAAATTTTTTTTTAGGGACCACATCATATTTGAAGGCACTTTGAGGGGTTTATATGAAAAAAGATACCCCAAAAGGACACCATTCTAAAAACTGCACCCCTCAAGGTGCTCAATACTACTTTCAAGAAATGTATTAACCCTTTGGGTGCTTCACAAGAATTTTTTTTTTTTTTAAATAAATTAACATTTTACTTTTTTTTCACAAAAAATTGATTTCAGATCAAAATTGTTCTATTTTGACAAGGGTAACAGGAAAAAATGAACCCCAAAATTTGTGGTGCAATTTTTCCTGAGCATGCCAATTCTCCATATGAGGGATAAAACGCATTGCAGAGCTCAGAAGAGAAGGTGTGCCATTTGACTTTTTGAATGCAAAATTTGCTGGAGCAATTGGAGGTTGCCATGTCGCATTTGGAGAGCCTTTGCTCTGCCTAAACAATGAAAATCCCAAACTAGGGTTGAGCGAAATGGGTCGGCCATTTTCAGAAGTCGCCGACTTTTCGCAAAGTCGGGTTTCATGAAACCCGACCCGACCCCTGTGTGGGGTCGGCCATGAGGTCAGCGATCTTCTGAATCTCGTATCAGAATTCCGATACCGAGTTCCGATATGTTTGCAATATCGGAAATCGGTATCGGAATCCATATTTAAGTGTAAAATAAAGAATATAACACCTATAATATATCCTTATGTGGATTACCAAACTACAAATAAACACCTATAAACAAAGGCACCACACATTAGTACTATAAAAAAGTCACTTTATTAATAGAAAAAAGACCACAACCTGGTCTATATTAAAAAAGCCATAACAGGCATACTGATAAGACATAACAAACACAGAACGGGTAGACAAAACCTGGTAGATAACAACAAATCATTATATATATGCACTAAGTGTGACAATAAAGACTCTCATTACATAACAGACATGCTATATATAGCGGTAGGGCAGTTATGGAGTCACTTTATTAACTCCAAGACAGTGCTATAGTCACTGTGCACCAAGTACAAGTGTACATATATAACGGTGCTGGAGCGAACAAAATAAGTCCGCATATATTTGCATCTGACTCATTAGAAAAAATTAACATACGTTGTACCGTGAGATTAAATAAGCCAAAGACACCTAATATGCACAATGTCAGAAAATTACCGGAACATATGCCCTGCTACAGAATATATACATAGAACATGTGTTACCCGTGTACAGGAGAGGAACCAGGGGTCTACCACACCTGTGACCGCTCACGCGAACAATCACAAGCCGCGACATCACCGAAGGTCCTTCAAGCGCTGATTCTTAGGAAGGAAGGCTGCCGGAAAGAAGCAGGGCGCGTCCGAGGGTGAGTATATACCTAATAGGAATATACTCACCCTCGGACGCACCCTGCTTCTTTCCGGCAGCCTTCCTTCCTAAGAATCAGCGCTTGAAAGACCTTCGGTGACGTCGCGGCTTGTGATTGGTCGCGTGAGCGGTCACATGGGCGGTCGCGCGACCAATCACAAGCCGCGACGTCATCTAAGGTCCTTTACGCGCTGATTCTAAGGAAGGAAGGCTGCCGGTTAGTACCAGGGCACGTCAGAGGGTAAGTATAGCAATATTTTTTATTTTAATTCTTTATTTTACACTTAAATATGGATCCCAGGGTCTGAAGGAGAGTTTCCTCTCCTTCAGACCCTGGGAACCATTGGAAACCCAATGCACTGCATTGGGTTTTGTGTTTCGGCCGACCCCGACCCCGACTTTTTTATAGGATCGGCCGATTTCACTCGACCCGACTTTTGAAAAAGTCGGGTTTCATGAAACCCGACCCGACCCCTGTGTGGGGTCGGCCATGAGGTCAGCGATCTTCTGAATCTCGTATCAGAATTCCGATACCGAGTTCCGATATGTTTGCAATATCGGAAATCGGTATCGGAATCCATATTTAAGTGTAAAATAAAGAATATAACACCTATAATATATCCTTATGTGGATTACCAAACTACAAATAAACACCTATAAACAAAGGCACCACACATTAGTACTATAAAAAAGTCACTTTATTAATAGAAAAAAGACCACAACCTGGTCTATATTAAAAAAGCCATAACAGGCATACTGATAAGACATAACAAACACAGAACGGGTAGACAAAACCTGGTAGATAACAACAAATCATTATATATATGCACTAAGTGTGACAATAAAGACTCTCATTACATAACAGACATGCTATATATAGCGGTAGGGCAGTTATGGAGTCACTTTATTAACTCCAAGACAGTGCTATAGTCACTGTGCACCAAGTACAAGTGTACATATATAACGGTGCTGGAGCGAACAAAATAAGTCCGCATATATTTGCATCTGACTCATTAGAAAAAATTAACATACGTTGTACCGTGAGATTAAATAAGCCAAAGACACCTAATATGCACAATGTCAGAAAATTACCGGAACATATGCCCTGCTACAGAATATATACATAGAACATGTGTTACCCGTGTACAGGAGAGGAACCAGGGGTCTACCACACCTGTGACCGCTCACGCGAACAATCACAAGCCGCGACATCACCGAAGGTCCTTCAAGCGCTGATTCTTAGGAAGGAAGGCTGCCGGAAAGAAGCAGGGCGCGTCCGAGGGTGAGTATATACCTAATAGGAATATACTCACCCTCGGACGCACCCTGCTTCTTTCCGGCAGCCTTCCTTCCTAAGAATCAGCGCTTGAAAGACCTTCGGTGACGTCGCGGCTTGTGATTGGTCGCGTGAGCGGTCACATGGGCGGTCGCGCGACCAATCACAAGCCGCGACGTCATCTAAGGTCCTTTACGCGCTGATTCTAAGGAAGGAAGGCTGCCGGTTAGTACCAGGGCACGTCAGAGGGTAAGTATAGCAATATTTTTTATTTTAATTCTTTATTTTACACTTAAATATGGATCCCAGGGTCTGAAGGAGAGTTTCCTCTCCTTCAGACCCTGGGAACCATTGGAAACCCAATGCACTGCATTGGGTTTTGTGTTTCGGCCGACCACGACCCCGACTTTTTTATAGGATCGGCCGATTTCACTCGACCCGACTTTTGAAAAAGTCGGGTTTCATGAAACCCGACCCGACCCCTGTGTGGGGTCGGCCATGAGGTCAGCGATCTTCTGAATCTCGTATCAGAATTCCGATACCGAGTTCCGATATGTTTGCAATATCGGAAATCGGTATCGGAATCCATATTTAAGTGTAAAATAAAGAATATAACACCTATAATATATCCTTATGTGGATTACCAAACTACAAATAAACACCTATAAACAAAGGCACCACACATTAGTACTATAAAAAAGTCACTTTATTAATAGAAAAAAGACCACAACCTGGTCTATATTAAAAAAGCCATAACAGGCATACTGATAAGACATAACAAACACAGAACGGGTAGACAAAACCTGGTAGATAACAACAAATCATTATATATATGCACTAAGTGTGACAATAAAGACTCTCATTACATAACAGACATGCTATATATAGCGGTAGGGCAGTTATGGAGTCACTTTATTAACTCCAAGACAGTGCTATAGTCACTGTGCACCAAGTACAAGTGTACATATATAACGGTGCTGGAGCGAACAAAATAAGTCCGCATATATTTGCATCTGACTCATTAGAAAAAATTAACATACGTTGTACCGTGAGATTAAATAAGCCAAAGACACCTAATATGCACAATGTCAGAAAATTACCGGAACATATGCCCTGCTACAGAATATATACATAGAACATGTGTTACCCGTGTACAGGAGAGGAACCAGGGGTCTACCACACCTGTGACCGCTCACGCGAACAATCACAAGCCGCGACATCACCGAAGGTCCTTCAAGCGCTGATTCTTAGGAAGGAAGGCTGCCGGAAAGAAGCAGGGCGCGTCCGAGGGTGAGTATATACCTAATAGGAATATACTCACCCTCGGACGCACCCTGCTTCTTTCCGGCAGCCTTCCTTCCTAAGAATCAGCGCTTGAAAGACCTTCGGTGACGTCGCGGCTTGTGATTGGTCGCGTGAGCGGTCACATGGGCGGTCGCGCGACCAATCACAAGCCGCGACGTCATCTAAGGTCCTTTACGCGCTGATTCTAAGGAAGGAAGGCTGCCGGTTAGTACCAGGGCACGTCAGAGGGTAAGTATAGCAATATTTTTTATTTCAATTCTTTATTTTACACTTAAATATGGATCCCAGGGTCTGAAGGAGAGTTTCCTCTCCTTCAGACCCTGGGAACCATTGGAAACCCAATGCACTGCATTGGGTTTTGTGTTTCGGCCGACCCCGACCCCGACTTTTTTATAGGATCGGCCGATTTCACTCGACCCGACTTTTGAAAAAGTCGGGCTTCGTGAAACCCGACCCGATCCTATAAAAGTAAAAGTCGCTCAACCCTATCCCCAACAACTAACACCATTTTGGAAAACAGACCCTTCAGAGGTGAGCAGATTGACCCCTCAGGTGCTTCATAGAAGTATATAACGTTAAGCCATAAAAAATTTAAAAAATAAAATTTTCCCCACAAATATGTTTTTAGCACAAAATATTTCATTTTCATAAGGGTAACAGAAAAAATTGCACCACACAAATTGCAGTGAAATTTCTCCTGAGTACACTGATACCCCAAATGAGGGAGAAAACTACTGATTGGGCACACTGCAGGGTTTTGGAAGGGAAGGAGCGTCATTTGACTTTTTGAATGAGAAATGTCCTGGAATCATTAGCGGACGTCTTGTCCCATTTGGAGAGACTGTGAATAAACAGTGGAAACCCCAAACAAGTGACCCCATTTTGGAAACTAGACCCCTCAAGGAAAACACTTAGATGCAGATGAGCATCTTTATCCTTCAGGTGCATCACAAAAGTTTATAACATTGAGCCATGAAAATAAAAAAAATCTAATTTTTCCCACAAAAAATGTTATTTTGGACCCAAATTTTGAATTTTCATAAGGGTAACAGGAGAAAATGCACCATACAGTTTGTTGTGAAATTTCTCCTGATTACGCCGATACCTTATATGTGGGGGAATACTACTTTTGAGGCACAGTGAAAAGCTCAAAAGTGAAGAGACGCCATATTGGAGTTCAGATTTTGCTAGAATGGTTTTAGAGTGCCATGTCACATTGGCAGAGCCCCTGAGATGCTAGAACATCAGACACCTCTCTATATGTGAACTCACTTTACAAACTACACTCCCCTATGAATTCATCTAGTGGTGCAGTGATCATATTGACACCACATGTGCATCACAGAGTTTTAGAACACTGAGCAGTGAAGAAAGAACAAATTACATTGTTACCACTACATTTTTTTTAGGCCAATGTTTTTAATTTTTCTAAGAGCTAATAGGATTTTACAACAAACTAAGGTCCATTTTTCCTGAATGTGCCAATACCCTGTTAGGGTTGGTGGATTGCACTAAATAGATTTAATGAGGAAGTGCAATCACAACCCGGGGTTCACCGTGCAGCTAATGTGAACAATCTGCAGCTAATGTGAACAATGGCGGAGAATGCAGTGAGCGATTGCTTGCTCGCACTGAGTTTCATGGAACTCAGTGAGCAGCACAAGAGGTAGTGTCACTCGCACACAGTAATGATGATGCTCTGCAATAGAGCTGTGTCAAACAAACACAGTAACAAAGCAGATGCTCAGCAATAGAGCTGCGTCACTCGCACACAGCAGCGAAAGATATGACGCTAGACACAATCCCTGTTAACTTCACAGAGGATCGAAGCCTACTAATGGTACAGATAGCAATAGTGGCGAGACAGTCAGCAACAGCACTCAAACAACTCCTCTCTGGAGATGCTTGAATTCTAGTGACATTACACCAGCTCTGAATCCATATGAACAAACTCCTTTCCGGAGGTGAGCTAGCAGCTGACCCTGAGCACATGCTGACAAAGACCGCACTGCTGCAAAGTACATTCACACATGAAATTACACTGATACTAGCACACCAGCATGTACCGCTGAGAACCTTTTATACGTACAGCTCAAGTCCAGTCGGACACGACATTGCCCGTGGACCAATCCGGAGCTGCCACATCACCAGAGCAGCTGACAACTGACCACCAATGAGATGTCGCCACATCATGAGCATGCTCATTAGGGTGATCTCTGGACTTAGTCTCCAGAGTGTTCACTCGTCGCTGACTACTGCTCGTTACCATAGGCTTGTAGCCAGCAGTAAACAGATGAATAGCACGAGCTTGAGCAAGACGCTGGGACCGATGTCTATGCTCAGAAGCACCCACAGAGGTCAAAGCAGAATAGGAGACCACAGATGGAGGCAAGGCTTGGGATCTACCCTGTGCAGCGGGGGAATCCCGGCACCTAACATTACCCCTCCGCTAGCATCCTCCCCCAGCAACGTTTGCCACGTTCGAAAGCTGCAATAAGCTGGGGGGCGTGAATGTGCTCTAAAGGTTCCCAGGTCCTATCCTCTGACCCATGACCCTTCCAGTCCACCCCAAAAAAATGTTATCATGCACCACCTTGGACTCGACAATGGCATTAACCACAAAATCTTCAGAGGATGTGTCAGAACTCCTAACAGGAGTCCCAGAAGACCGAGACTTATATACAGGCTTTAGAATAGAGATATGGAAGGTGTCTGTAATGTTCATATGCGGTGGAAAGCTGAGACGATATACTACAGGATTCACCTGTTCAAGGACCTTGAAAGGAACCAGATAGCGGGGAACATATTTAGTGGACTCTACTCTCAGTTTGATGTTATAAGCTGACAGCCACACTAAATCGCCAGGGGTAAAGATCTGGGCAGGACACCGACACGTGTCGGCAGAGGCACTCATTCTCTCTTTGAAAACCTTGATGGCATCTTGCGTGCGATCCCAGATGTCACGAGCCTCCACTGCCCATTCCACCACCCTAGGTGTTGTGAATTCCGCTCTTGGGCTCCCTCCGGTGGTTGTAAGTGGCACTTTTGTGAGTTCTGCTCTTGGGCTCCCTCCGGTGGTTTTAAGTGGAGTGGCTGCTCCTTGGATTCAGCTGTCAGCAGCTGCTTCCACTGATTGTCTATTCTGCTCGGCTATTTAGCCTGGCTCTTTCATTCAGCTTGTGCCACTTGTCAATGGTTCCTGGTTGGATTCACATCTCTTCGGATTTCCCTGTTATCCTTACCAGTTCAGCAAAGCTAAGTCCTTGCTTGCTCTTTTCTGTCCACAGGTTGTGGACTTATCCGTTCTGTGCTTTCTATGTTTGTCCAGCTTGTCATTATGAATTAATTCAGTTATGCTGGAAGCTCTGGGAAGCAGATTTACCCTCCACACCTTTAGTCAGGTGTGCAGATTTTTGTAAACTCTGTGTGGATTTTTTGTAGTGTTTTATACTGACCGCACAGTATTCCATCCTGTCCTATCTATTTAGCTAGACTGGCCTCCTGTGCTCATCCTGGTTTCATTCTGTGTATGTATTTTCCCTCTCCACTCACAGTCATTACTTGTGGGGGGCTATCTATCCTTTGGGGATTTTCTCTGAGGCAAGATAGTTTTCCTGTTTCTATCTTTAGGGGTAGTTAGTTCTCAGGCTGTGACGAGGTGCCTAGGGAGTGTTAGAAGCATCCCACGGCTACTTCTAGTGTTGTGTTGAGCTTAGGGACTGCGGTCAGTACAGGTACCACTTCCTTCAGAGCTCGTCCCATGTTGCTCCTAAACCACCAGATCATAACACCTAGGGTCCAAAGACAGGACTGGCATGGGCACTGGGATACATGGATGCTGACTGTAGTTTAAGAGAAATGACATGTGACCTGTGGAGTCAGAGATGGCATTATGAAGAGCAAACTCCGCCCAAGGCAGCAAAGACGACCAGTCGTCATGCCTGGCAGACACAAAATGCCGTAAGTATGTGATCAGAACATGATTGGCCCTCTCCACCACCCCATTCGTCTTGGGATGGTATGCAGAGGAGAGATTGAGCTCAATACAAAGCAGCCGAAAAAGCTCTCTCCAGAACCAAGACATGAACTGGGGACCACGGTCACTAACAATCTTGTCAGGCATACCATAAAGGTGGAAAAATTGTTTCATGAGTAATACCACCAAGGCCCGCGCAGATAGCACCCGCGGAAGAGGGACCAATTGAACTATTTTGGAGAAAGAGTCGGTGACCACCCAAATAACCCTGTTATTATGAGACTTAGGTAGATCCACAATAAGATCCATCCCAACCATCTCCCAGGGACTATCTGCAATATGTAAGGGATGCAGCGAGCCTGTGGGTCTCTGCCTAGAAGGCAGATTTCTGGCACACGAGACACAAGATTGAATGTTGTCCCTTACATCATGTGCCATCCGAGGCCACCAATAAGACCTCGCCAAAAGCTTAGTCGTCCTCCTGGTGCTGAAATGCCCACCCAACTTGGAAGTGTGTGCCCAAGAGAGTACTTCTGGCTGCAAGTTAGGTGGTACATAAGATTTGCCTGGAGGTACCTGCTCTAACTACATTGGTGCCACCGTTCGAAGACTCTCCAAAGGGACAATTAGCCGTGGCTCATTTCCCTCTTCGGATGAAACTACGGAACGTGACAGGGCATCAGCACGTAAATTCTTCTCCCCAGACAAAAAATGGATAGTGAAATTAAATCTGAAGAAGAATAAGGACTACCTGGCATGGCAAGAATACAGCCATTGAGCCATCTGCAAATAGATCAGATTCTTGTGATCCGAGAAGACCTTGAAGTGGTGCCGAGCCCCCTCAAGAAGATGTCTGCTCTCCGAGAAGGCCAATTTCATGGCCAATAACTCCCTGTCCCCGATAGAATAATTAATCTCCACTGGTGAGAAGGTCTTATAGGAAAAGAAACAGTGATGTTTCCGACCGTGAGCATCCTTCTGGTACAGGACAGCTTCTGCACCGACCGAAGAGGCATCCACTTTCAGGATAAAGGGCTTATCCACAGTGGGCCGATGTAGCACTGGTCCCTAGTGAAGTGGGACTTTAGGGAAGTAAAGGCCTTAGAAACCTCCCCGGACCACTGCTTAGGGTTAGCTTCCTTTTTGATGAGGGCTACAAATGGAGCTGCTAGGGTAGAAAAGTGGGGAATGAACTGAGGGTAATAGTTGATAAATCACATGAAGTGCTGCACCGCTTTAAGGGAATGTGGTTCCTGCCAGTTCATCACTGACTCTAGCTTGGCAGGGTCCATTGCCAAGCCCTGGGCAGAAATAATATAACCTAGAATCGGTAGAGACACCTGCTCAAACGCGTACTTCTTCAATTTGGCATATAGGAAAGTGATGCATAAGAGCTCGAAGACCCTACAGACTTTTTTCGGTGGGTTTCGAAGTCAAGGGAGTGGATGAGGATGTTATCCAGAAACACCACTTCTGAAGTGGACAACAGCTCCTGAAAGATGTCATTAACGAAATCCTGGAAGACTGCGGGAGTGTTACAGAGACCAGACGGCATAAAAAAGTACTCATAATGACCATCCCGAGTATTAAATGCAGTCTTCCATTCGTGTCCTTCTCGTAAGCGAATTAAATTATAGGCCCACGCAGATCTAATTTAGTGACAATCCTAGCACCACATAGTGTATCAAAGAGCTCGGAGATGAGTGGAAAAGGGTATTTATTTTCTTCCTCTGGACAAAGAAAAACCCAGCCCCCGCAGGAGACACTAACTTCCTAATAAACCCTTTCACCAGGTTCAAATTGATATATTCCAACATAGCCTCTGTCTCCGGGAGAGGCAACGGGTAAACACGCCCCCCAAAGAGGCTCTGCTCCCGGAATGAGCTCAATAAGGCAATCATAGGGATGATGAGGTAGAAGAGTCTCCGCAGCCTTTTTAGAGAACACGTCTGCATATTGCCAATAGTGCTTAGGAAGAGCAGTAAGGTCTGAAGGGATCTCAGATGACCCAACCTTAACGTGGAGCCTAAGACACTGTCCCTTGCATGAATTACTCCATCTCAATATGCTCCCACTTGTCCAATCTCTATGAGGTGAATGGCGACCAACCAGGGTATGCCCAACAGTACCTCATCTATGCCTTCAGACAGCACCATAAATGAAATCTTCTCCTGATGCTCAGGGGGCACCTTAAGGGTAAGGGATATTGTCTGATGTGTAATTTGGTTGGGGAGTGTGTACCCATTTACTACTCGAATGGTGACAGGGCTTTAGAGCCTGTCCAAAGGAATGGTGTGCCGCAAAACAAAGGCAGAAGACACAAAATAGCCCTCAGCTCCAGAATCCACACAGATCTCTGCAGAGAGTGCAGTTGACCCATAGGATAAGGATACCTTAAAGGTAATCTTGGATAACATATCTGCTGTGTCTTAAGAACCTCCCCTGACAGCCACCAGACGTGGTGGTGTCTCAGAACATCTGGGACACTTATTGACGAAGTGGGACACTTATTGACAAAGTGTCCAGCCTGCTTGTAGACAAAACAGGTCGGTTGGACACGCACTGGATGGGATTTAGATTTCAGCCGAGATACCCCATGAACTCCACAGGCTTGCTAGTTTGAGTTGGAGATTCCAAAGGATTGGAAAAATTAGGAGCTAACCGAATCCATTGTCTACACTGAGCTCTCTCCACTCTTCGTTCAGCATGCCGAAGATCAATGCGTGTGGATACCATTATTAAGTCCTCCAGTGTGGTAGGAATCTCCCTAGTGGCCAGTGCATCTTTTATATGGTCAGCTAGGCCACTACAAAAAAACAGGAATAAGGACCTTATCCGACCACTCCAGCTCGGTTGCTAAGGTCCGAAACTGGATGCAAGCCTTACTTATAACCCATTCTATTCTATACTGTACGCGGCAGATGATTTGCCGACTTTTAATCTATCTATCTGTCTAATATATATATATATATATATATAGTATATATATATAAATATATATATCTTTTGAAGAATATTTGATTTTAAAACGATGTGTACAGCTGTGTATTACAATGCGATTCTAACATGAGCTTTTACATACAGAGAACTGCTGTATGTAAAAACTCATGTTAAAATCGCATTGCATACGGATGCCATATGGATGTCACACAGTTACTTGATGCAAGGAAATCGCATCATCTCATAGCAAATGGATTACACATTGATCACTCTTCGGAGAACATTATTGCGAATCCCGTTTGACAAAATCAGACTGATTTTTTATATGGCAAGTGTGACTCCAGCCTAAGAGACAGAATATTACACACTACACGTCTCAATGAATTCATCTAGGGGTGCATGGATCATATTGACACCACGGGTGTGTCACATAATTTTATACCATTAGGCAGTGAAGAAAAAATAACTACATTTTTACCACCAAATTTTGTTTTAGCCCCAGATTTTACATTTTCACGCAAAGAAGAGGATAAATACGGCACCAAAATTTGTCCCACAATTTCTTCTGAACGTGGCAACATTCCATATGAGGTTGCACACTACTGCTTAGCCATACGGAGAGACTCTGGAGGAGCCGAGCGCTATTTGCCTTCTGGAGCAAATATTTTCCTAGAACAGTTTGCGGATTCCATAAACAGAGCCTCTAAAGAGAGAATGCCCCCTCAAGGGACCCCATTTTGGAAACTATACCCCTTGAGGAATTTATCTACAGGTGTATTGACGATTTTGACACCATGGGTATTTTCCAGAAACAAGCTGAAATAAAAGTTGTCGAGTGAAAATTGCAAACTGCCGTTGCAGTGACCAGTATGCTGTAGTGACCAGTACATTGCAGTCACCAGTATGTCATGCCCAGCCTGTGCTTCTGGAGGAATGCACCCGTAAGTTAGGCAAAGCTCTCATCACTTCAGAAATGCCAAACGTGGACACAATATGTGGTGTAGGTACACTGTGGGGCTCAAAAGGGAAGGGGGCATTTGGATTTGAGAGCTGAGAATTTGTTCAATTTATTTTGGTGGATGAAGAACCATTTCGCTTTTGCAGAGCCTTTGTACCACCAGTACCATAGAAATCCCCTACATTGGAAACTTGCCTTGTTTGTGGATTGAGTTGAAGCTTTTAATTTAACGTTTTGGATAACAGTAATCCGGCACTCTACGCTGACCACTTACTTTGGGGTTTCTATCTAACTCTCAGAGTGATGTGATTCAGATGAAAGCCTCGAAGGATTCATTTGCTATATTGAGGCAGCAGAGTTACTGTTCAGCAGAGTCTTTCTTTTCAGAAGTGCACAAAACTGTGCCCGACAGCACTTTTATGAAGTCCTAAAAAGATGGACACCACTGTATCACAGGTCAGACGGCATCCACAGTGCCTCCATCTGCCTCATGATAGGGAATCTTCTACCAGAGGTTCTGCATGAATCATGTATTTCAGAGATTAACACAGAAACCCCGGTGCAAGTGCTCAGCGCAGAGGGCAGGATAAATGTGCGCTGATCCATTTTGCAATCTTTGGGATTTTAAAGAGAAGGAATATAAACCAGCTCACCCATTATGCATAAGCTGAGTTTCGGGAGCACGGACCCATGAGATTCGTACCCATATGGTTTGTGCTGAAGTTTGTATCCTCCATGTTTAAGTTTGTGAATAAAGAAAACTTTTTTTCACGGATTCGATGAAGCTGGACATTTTTTTTTCTTTTAAATCTTTGAGATGCAGAATGAAAAAATCAACAGCAGGGGAAGAATTGGAATTATTTTTTATGCCATTCCTTGCACGTATAAGTGATTAGGCAACTTTATTATTCGTGTCGGTGCGATTACAGCGATACCAGATTTATATCGGGTTTTTATGTTTGGCTGCTTTCACACACTAAAAGATGCTCTTTATTGCAAAAAATAGTTTTTGCATCACCACATTTTGAGAGCTATAATTTTTCTATATTTTGGCCCACAGAGTCATGTGAGGGTTTGTTCTTTGTAGGACGTGTTGACGTTTTTATTAGTACCATTTTCGGGCACATGACATTTTTTGATCACTTTCCTTTCTGATTTTTGGGAGGAAGAATGAAGAAAAACCAGCAATTCAGGATATTTATTTTTTGGGGGGGTTTATGCCATTCTGCGAGTTGGTATAATTGATAAGTTAGTTTTATTTTTCGGGTCAGTACGATTACAGAGATGCCTCATTTTTATAGTTTTATGTTTTGACGCTTTTACACAATAAAAACTATTTTATAGGCAAATATTTATTTTTGTATCACTTTAATCTGAGAGTTATCCCTTTTTTAATTTTTTTGTTGATGGAGCTCTATGGCAACTTGTTTTTGCAGGACAAGATGCCATTTTCATCGTTACCATGTTTATTTTTATCTGTCTTTATTATCGCATTTTATTCCACTTTTTGTTCGTCAGTTTGATGATAAAGCATTGTTTTTTGCCTTGTTTATTTATTTTTTATGGTGTTCACCAAAAGGGGTTAACTAGTTGGATAGTTTTATAGGCCAGCTCTTTGTGGATGCGGCGATGCCAAATATGTCTGCTTTTATTGTTTAAATTTTTTTTCATTAAAGGGACACTGTCACCTGAATTTGGAGGGAACAATCTTCAGCCATGGAGGCGGGGTTTTGGGGTTTTTGATTCACCCTTTCCTTACTCGCTGGCTGCATGCTGGCTGCAATATTGGATTGAAGTTCATTCTCTGTCCTCCGTAGTACATGCCTGCACAAGGCAAGATTGCACCTTGTGCAGGCGTGTACTATGGTGGACAGAGAATGAACTTCAATGCAATATTTCAGCCAGCTTGCAGCCAGCGGGTAAGGAAAGGGTGAATCAAAAACCCCAAAACCCCGCCTCCATGGCTGAAGATTGTTCCCTCCAAATTCAGGTGACAGTGTCCCTTTAAAATATTTATTTATAGATACAATATATTTTGATTTTTCTATTATTATTTTTGATTTTTTATAAATATTTTTACAATTATTTTTAAAAAGCTTTACTTTTTTTTAAACTTTTTTACTTAGTCCCACTATGGGACTATCATTTTTGGCAGGATGTTCGCTTGTACTGCATGGTGATACAGCAGCATCCCCATACTGTAGAAACTGTCAGCTCTACACTGAAAGGGAAAGTTGCTCATCATGTACAGCGCATGATCAGCAAGTTTCCTATCTCTGGTGAACTGGATGTCATCATGACAGCATCTGGTCACCATGGCAATGATCGAGACCCCGTGTCACACCTTGCGTCTCTGATCCAAAGGCAGAGGGGATGTCAGCCCTCTGCTGGCTTCCGGAATGCTGCGATCTCGTTTGATCGCAGCATTTCAGGGGTTGAAGTGCAAAGAGTGGTGCATGACCTATCCTGGCACTTAAAGCCGGGTGTCAGCTGGCAGAATCCATGATGGAAACCATGATTGTTTGCATCTCACTATATTTTAACAAATACCTCATAATATGTCTGATCACTTCCTGAGACTAGTTAAGGCTACGTTCACATTAGCGTTGCGCGCCGCTGCGTCGGCGACGCAACGCACGACGCACAAAAAAACGCGCGCAAACGCACGCAAAAACGCTGCGTTTTGCGACGCGTGCGTCGTTTTTTGACGAAAATCGGATGCACGAAAAATGCAACTTGTTGCATTTTCTTGCGTCCGACGCTAGCGTCGGAAACGACGCACGTGTCGGAAAACGCAACAAAAAAAACGCACGCGTCCCCCATGTTAAACATAGGGGCGCGTCGCCGCTGCGTCGTCGCTGCGTCGCCGACGCAACAGCGACGCACATTAGCGGAACGCTAATGTGAAAGTAGCCTAATAGAGACTTCTTTTGAATTTTTAAACTAGCCACTCTGACCACGGATAGATTGAATATACTGTAAGCATTAAATATATGCATTGATCTATGAATTTTATTACATTTTAATTTTTGCATTCATATACAGTGGATTGAAAAAGTATTCACTCCCACACTTTTTACCTATTTTGTTATAATACAACCAACATTTAAATATTTTTGTAATCCTATTTGTGTGTGATGCATCAGTGCTAAATTGTCTAAGCTGGTGAAGTGAAATGAGAAAAATTTTGACATCAATTAAATTTTTGGAATCAAATAAGTAAAATTTGGCATGTGCATATGTATTCACCGCTTTTTGCTATGAAGCCCCCTAAAATTTTGGTGCAAACAAGTACCTTCATAAAGCCCATGCTTAGTGAAAGGAAGTCCACCTTTGCATTAAACAAGAGGCACAACTAACAAAACACCACCATGAAGACCAAGAAGATCTCCAAGCAAGTGAGGGACAAAGGTATTAAGATGTATATTTCAGGGTTGGATTATAAAAAAATATAAAAATCTCTGATGATCCTCTGAAGTGAACATGGTACCACATCAAACCTGCCAAAAGAGGCCTGCCCATCTAAACTCTAAACCCAGACAAGGAGGGCATTAATGAGAGAGGCAGCAAAGAGACCAAAGCTAACTCTGAAGAATCTGCAGAGTTCCAAAGCAGACACTTGAGTATCTGTCCATAAGACCACAATAATCCATGCACTCCATAGAGGTGACCTTCATGAAAAAAATGGGCAGAAAAAAGCCTTTACTTGCACACAAAAATGGTAAGGCTCATTTTTAGTTTTACAAAAGACACGCGGGAGAGTCCCCAAACATATGGAGGAAAATGCTGTGGTCAGATGAGACCAAAATTTGACTTTTTGCCCACAAATGTAGACGCTATGTCTGGCACCAAACCAACACAGCTCATCACCCCAGAACACCATTCCCATACTGAAATATTGTGGTGGCAGCATCATGCTGTGGAGATGCATTTTGGCAGTATGGACAGGCACATTGGCCCAAGTCAAGGGGAAGATGGATGGTGTGAAATACATGGATATTCTTGAGCAAAACCTGTTTTAGTCTGTCGGTGATTTGAGACAGGGACAGTTCACATTTCAACAAGAAAATGAACAAAAGCATATTGCTAAAGCACCACTTGAGTAGTTAAAGTCGAAATGTGTAAATTTTTAGGAGTGACCTAGTCAAAGCCAAAACCTTAATCCAGTTTAGAATCTGGGTGCAGAGTTGAGGGTTGCTGTTCACCAGAGGAAACCTTAACACTTGGGCAAAAATCCTCGTGGCAAGATGTGGAAAGCTGATAGAGACTTATTCAAAGTGACTTGCAGGGTAATTGCATCAAAATGAGGCTCTCCAAAGTACTGACTTTAGGAGGAAGAATAGTCATGTGTATTGAAGTTAGCAGTTAATTTGTCCTATATGCTGTTTGCTTCACAATAAAAAGAAATGTTCACAGTTAGACACATGTTCTTTACATGAACTGATCAAAATCTCAAAAAAACACCTGTGAAATTCCATGTTGTGAAGCAACAAAACACGAAAAATGCAAAGGGTGGTGAATACTGTCAAATCTATCTTTCTATTTAGTAAAAAGAGAGAACACAAGCAGCACCAACAATAGTGACCTCCCAGATATATACCAGTCCTTTCAAATATAATCCTAAAAAAAAATAGAGGCAGCATACCAATAAGATGATAGTATTCACGTGCTATTTAATCCCCATATGGCGAAATTTCGATCCAGAGATGTGGACTTTTTTCAAGTGGCATGTAAAGCACATGATAGCACATGAATACTATCATCTTATTGATGTGATGACTCTATTTCTTTTTAATTATAGCTCTCTATCTATCTATGGCTTGAGAAAGGCTGGTCACAGCCAAAACGTGGCCACACCATATGGCTAATAAAGTCCACTTTTTTCATCATTATTGAAGCTGCCTCCTTATTTTTTATTATTTATACAAATGGATATTTGTTTGGCGGGCCCATTTTTTTCTTCTATCTGTCTATCTATTGCTGGTGAAATAGTTATTGAACTCATCACCAATTTCCCAAGTAAATATATTTCTAAAGGTGCGTTTGACATGAAAATCTAACCAGAGGTAGGTAACAACCCATCCAGTCCACAAAGGCAAAGAAACCAAAGAATAGATTTCCATAAATTATGAGTAATAATGAGAAATTACAGTAGGAAAAAGTATTGAATATGCTTACTGAAAATTAATTAGTACTTCGAATAAAAGCCTTTTGTTGGTGATCACAACTGCAAGAAGTCTAATGTATGTAGAAACTATGATAGTTTAAGGGATATGCAATCAATGAACAGGGGTGCTGTCAGAAAAGAACGTATATCAAATTGAAGAAAAACCTTCAGCACACTATGTAAACTTGCAGTAAGTGATTCAATTCATTTAAAGCAGGCACATTCTGGCATAAGCATAAAAGCCCAACATTTCAGCCTATCTTGGCCTTTATCAAGGATTATCTAAATAAAACATATGCAGTATTTCACATCAATGGCCCAAAATGGAGAAATAGCAGACATAGAATAGCATACAGTGGGTACGGAAAATATTCAGACCCATTTAAATTTTTCACTCTTTGTTTCATTGTAGCCATTTGTTTCAATGCAGACATCTTTAACATCAGAAGAGAAAGCAGTATTGTTAGGATGAAATATTTGAACAGCACGAATACCTTTTGCATGGTCAATGTTGGTATACAGACTATTCACATACAAAGTCACTAGTAGACTAATGGGTGAACAGCTCATAGATTCTGCATATGTGATAAAAAGTGTGAAGTATCGCAGAGATATGAGGGTATGAAGTGCAATAATGGAGACAGAATTTTTTCAAGAATAGCAAGATGTGATAACAAGGAGTTGATGAAGGCCACAATGGGTCTACCTGGTGGGTGACTAAGGTTCTTATGGTTCTTAGGAAGAGTGTAAAACACAGGTATTATCGGGTGGGAATCGATGAGAAACTCACTTAGGCTACGTTCATATTAGCGTTCCGCTATGTTTAACATGGGGGACGCGTGCGTTTTTTTTGTTGCGTTTTCCGACACGTGCATCGTTTCCGACGCTAGCGTCGGACGCAAGAAAATGCAACAAGTTGCATTTTTCGTGCGTCCGATTTTCGTCAAAAAACGACGCACGCGTCACAAAACGCAGCGTTTTTGCGTGCGTTTGCGCGCGTTTTTTTGTGCGTCGTGCGTTGCGTCGCCGACGCAGCGGCGCGCAACGCTAATGTGAACGTAGCCTTAATTAAGTGTCACTAGTTCCATGGGATCTAAGTGGCCCACGATGACCAATCCACTTTCCAGGAAACACAAAAATTGGAACACAAAAATTGATGGTATGGTTTGGCACATGGGGTACAAATATGATGCCATTCTTCATCAATGGAAACCTTACTGCCACGGGATATCTGCAGTTGCTATGTGATGATGTGTTGCCCTCTTTATGCACTGAAGATGGCACGTCCCCTGAGTTTTTCCAGCAAGATGGTGCACCACCACATTATGGGTGTCAGGTCCAAGCATTCCTACATGAACAGTTTCCTGTAAAGTGGATTGGTTGTCGTGGGTCAGTTGAATGGCCACTAGGGTCTCCCTATCTGACCCCCTTAGTTTTTTATCTTTGGGGTCATCTGAAGACAATTGTCTATGCTGTGAAGATACGAAATGTGCAGCATCTCTGAAACAGCGGATACCAGAAGCCTGTGCTAGCATTTCTTCTGCAGTGTTGCTATCAGTGTGTCAAGAGTGGGAGAGGAGGGTTGCATTGACAATCCAACACAATGGGCAGCACTTTGAACACATTTTATAAGTGGTTCATAAACTTGTAAATAACTCATGAAAGAATAAAGTTACATTAAAACCAAGCACATCATTGTTTTTCTTGTGAAATTCTCAATAAGTTTGATGTTCACATGACTCTCTTCCCATTGAAAAAAATAAAGTTGGATCCAAAATGACGCCATGGTCACCACCCATCTTGAAAAGTTTTCCACCTCCCTTATACTAATGTGCCACAAACAGGAAGTTGATATCACCAACCATTCCCATTTTATTTAAGTGTATCCATATAAATGGCCCACCCTGTTATGATCTGGTGGTTTAGGAACAACATGAGACAAGCTCTGAAGGAGGTGGTATCTGTACTGACCGCAGACCCTGAACCTAGCAGCGCAACTAAAAATAGCCGTGGGGGGTACCTGACGCTCCCTAGACCCCTCGGCACAGCCTAAGATCTAACTTCCCCTAAAGATGGAAACAGGAAACCTATCTTGCCTCAGAGAAAATCCCCAAAGGAAAGATAGCCCCCCACAAATATTGACGGTGAGAGGAGGGGAAAATAACATACGCAGAAATGAAATCAGATTTTAGCATAGGAGGCCAGTCTAGCTTGATAGATAGGACAGGAAAGGATACTGTGCGGTCAGTATAAAAACTACAAAACAATCCACACAGAGTTTACAAAAATCTCCACACCTGACTAAAGGTGTGGAGGGTAAATCTGCTTCCCAGAGCTTGCAGCTAACAGAAATAATCCATACTGACAAGCTGGACAAATATAGAATGCACAGAAAATTAAGTCCACAACATGTGGACTGAAATGAGCTAAGCCAGAACTTATCTTTGCAGAACTGGTCAGGAAACCAGGAGAATCCAAGCAGAGATGTGAATCCAGCCAGGAAACATTGACAAGTGGAACTGGCTGAAGAAAGAGCCAGACTTAAATAGCCGAGCAGAAGAGACGATAAGTGGAGGCAGCTGATGACAGCTAACTCCAAGGAGCAGCCATACCACTAGAAACAACAAGAGGGAGCCCAAGAGCAGAACTCACAAAAGTGCCACCTACAACCACCGGAGGGAGCCCAAGAGCGGAATTCACAACACCACCCTGTACAATAAGTAGTGAGCAGGCATTCACCAAATTAACAAACATTGATTGTTCAATTAACTTGCATCTTTGTCCCTCAAGGATAGCAGAACAATAAGTTGCAGGGACTGATACAATATGTGGTCAGCAAGAATTCAACAAACTAACTAACCTCAATTTAACCTAATAGCTTTCAGGCTCATATTAACAATAGCGCATGTCCCTAGACCTACTGAAAAATACGCCTGGAATAATAAAGAATAAACATGGTAACATCACACCCTTCATGAGATGTTTTCTTGTGTAGCACCTTGGTAATGAGATACCCTTTTGCAGGCCATAAGCTAAACCAGTTGATATTGCTTTTCTCTAAGTGACAGAATTACTTTCTAATTACTGATAGATTTCAGCTGGTGTGGTGAGTTTCCATGGCTTATTTTACCTCTCTTTCTTCACATGTTTAATACTTTTTCCCTGTGTGATTTCTCATTATTTCACATAACTTAATTTTTAGACATCTAAGGCTTGATTTATTTGCCTCTGTGGGTAGGGTGGGCTGTTACCAACATCTGGTGAGAATTTCATGTCAAGAGCACCTTTAGAAATATATTTACTTAGAAAATATCTATCTATCTATCTATCTATCTATCTATTTATCTATCTATCTATCATCTAGCTATCAATCGCATTTTAGCAAAAATGCAAGATTCTAAAGACATTATTACTGGCTAATTAAAAATGAGTTAAGCTGGAAGTAACTGGAAATATGTTTGCAACTAATGATTTATTATAAACATTAAACTGAAAACACTGATCATTACACAGCACAGCGGTGATCTTCTTTGAAAAACAGCGTTTTACGTCTTAGTGTCTGTTTTAAAAGTGTCATATTTTGTACACAAGAACATTGCAATCTAAAATCAAATCATGATGTAGAATAAAAGTTTATTTTCTGGAAATGTAGCACCCAATGGTCCTGCTATTCAAGCCAATTAAGAAAATCCAAATTGCAGATTAGTACAAAAATACTTGAAGGGATGTTTTGGGAAATTAATATTTAGGCTATGTGCACACATTGAATTTCTGCAATGTTTTTGCATCTCTAAGAATTTGTTTGCTGCAAAAATGCCTTTTTTATACTTTTTTGTACAGTTATGAATGCTTTTTGGAGCTAAATAAAGATATTTTAAAAAGAAAAAAAAAGTTTTGTGATGTAATTTTTTTGTACAACCCAACTTTTTTTCAAACTTATTTGCCCTGTCCCGGGCTAAAAATACCAGCCCCAGAAATGGCACTTAATATTTGAAGCACCAATTTTGGCACTTAGCCCATGCTCTTCCTGATGCCCTGGTGCAGTTGTATCAGGGTAATGAGATTAGGGGTTAGCAGCTGCCCATGACACCAAGCCCTAGGTTTAGTAATGAGAAGATGTCAGCCAGACACCCTCATTATTAATCCTATAAGTAAAAAGTTAAATAAACACACAGACCAAAAATAAAACACTTTATTTGAAATAAAACAGACACATTCTTTAATTATTTAAATAAACCCAATATACTCATCCCAGGACCGATGGTAATTCAAGAGTTAAAGCGATGTCCTACATTGTCAACAGCCTATGCAGATGTTCATAGATTCAACCTACATAGGCTGTAACCAAACAGCAAGGATACGTGCCCACGATCAGGAATAAGCAGTGCTTTGGATGCAGCATATTTTAGCTGTGTCCAAAACACTGCGTTCAATCACGCTGATAAATCTTCATGTGTTCATTGGACCATGCAGATTTATCGCATCCAATACATTCTATTGTGGAAATGTCTGCTGCGGACACTAGCATCTACGCAACAGAAATTGACATGCTGTGGTTCTTAACCCCGTGCCACTGGCGACTTTATGCAGCGTCAAATAGAAGCACAGTGGGCATGGAATGTCTATAAGTTACATTCACTGTGCTTGTATCATAGAATGCAGGGGTTTAGCACACTCAGTGCACACCTCGATACCTGGCAGTGGTGACGGGAGTGGAGTTATTCGAGTTCATGTTGGCGGGGTCCACGCTCAAATTTTTTTATTTATTAAAAAATGAAAAACATGGTGCGGGCTCCAGTGTAATCTTCAAAACCATCAGAGGGAAAGCAAATGGCTGAAGGCTAATGCTAATATTATGGGAAGGAGCCAATAGCCAAAAGTTTCCAGGCTATTATTATCAGCTCACACCAATTTACTTGGCGTTTGCTGCCTAGTTTAATCGGGGAACACAGAAAAAATTGACGTAGGGTCCCCTATAAATTTTAACCTATAAAGGCTAAACAGACAGCTTTGGGCTGATATTAATAGCATAGGAAAGGGCCATCGTTATTGGACTCCTGCCAGATTAAAAACGTCAGCACTAAGCCACTCCAGAAATGGTGCATCAATAAGATAGGCCAAATCTGGTGCCTAGCCTCATTCTTCCTGCTTGCCCTGACGTGGTGTCAAGTGGGATGATAGTTGGGGGGTTCATGTCAGCCTTGTATTGTCAGCTGACATGAAGCCCAGGGGTTAGTAACTGAGAGGCATCTATAAGACACCCCTATTTCTAACTCCATATTCAAATTGTAAATAAAAAATACAGAGAATAAAGTCCTTCATTTGAAATAAATGACCACATGGTTTATTTAAAAATAAAACACATTATACTCACATTAACACCTAATCTCCAATACCCTTGTACACTATAAAAAAAGAACCATATACTCACCTGCCTGACGTTAAGAGGTGATAATGTCCCATGACTATCTTGATGACTTTGACATCAGTGACTGCTCTCAAGGACAGCAGGTTCACATTGACACAAGATGTAATCTATTCTGTGTCAGTGTGTAGTGCTTAACTGTTATGAAAATGCTTACCAGAGTTCATCAGCTGATGAACCCCGATGAACTCCCTAGCGGCACTGCTGCTGTGTGAGAACTTTCTCATGCTGCTGTGCCATAAGAAAGATCATCAGTGCTCATCAGCTGATGAACCCCAGTGAACTTTCTCACCCAGTAGGAGTGAATACATGCTCCTCTCAATGTGTTAGCTGACTGACTGCCGGGTACACAAGTGATCCAAATTGCTGTGGGACAGTATGGATTATAGAGGATAGGTGAATGATATGGTGATTAATGTATTTTTTTTCTTTTCCAGGTGACATGGGCATCGGGGATTAAGCATTAAGGTGAGTTTATGGTGTTTTTTTTTATTTTTACAGGAGACAAGAACTTCAGGGATTAGGTGAAACTGAATATACCGTATTATTCTTATTTTAATATTTATTCCATTATTTTAACTTTTTTTTCTTTACTTTGAGCAAAGGCGTTGACTGATGACTATGCCCATCAGCGACTTTTGCTCTCGCTGTTATCAGAGGTACAGTAGCAGGCGTAGGCTGATTTGAGTAGTTGTCATCTCTCATCAACTGACACCTGTGACCGACAGTGAGCTTTTTACTGTGGGTCACAGTCATAGCTGAGGACTCACGCCGACATTTGACAGCATGACCCCATATAACAGTGAGGGAAATACCATAAGAAGTCCTTAAAACACAAGCAAAAACTCAGCAAATCCACAGCAAATCCGCAAAGATTTTTATATCTGCATTTTTGCTGCTTATTTGACTGACCCACATAGAATTGACATGCTGCGGATTTAATAGCAGCACAAAACCTGCAAGGAAAATACTGATCATGTGCATAGCACTTCATGATTCTCATTGACTTGGCTGGCATAAGGATTTCCTAGCCTTTTTGAGCCAATTCCGTGAGAAAAGAATGTGCAAAAAACGCACTGTCTGCACACATCGTAAATCTTAAATCACTTTAAAAAAATAATAGATATAATATTCTCTCTCAACTTTTAATACATTGAAAGGGGATGGTATTATCATGGTTAGTATATCAATGTCCACAGTGAGATTAATGCTTTGACTGGATATAATTGTATTCACTTCACAGTAGAGAGACAATACTGTATTTAAACAAGCATATTTTTATCTTGAAAAATCTTAAAAAACTATTCATTATACAGTGATTGAGATTCAGTTAAATATATATCTCTCTACAATGGTTTCACATCCTATATTTTCCTAGAAAACATCTCCAAAATTCTGATCAGGTAGGCTGTTTATAAAATATATGAGTGAAATATATATTATAAACAGCCTACCTCATCAGAATTTTGGAGATGTGTGTGTGGTTCCGAACCCCAAGCATTGACTTTTTTACCTGAAATCCAATTTTCTCTTCTGGTTTGTGGCCAAATAAAGCTGGTTGAAAGGCTACAGCACAGCCAAACAACAAGCTATTAGGCTGTGGGGACTTCCATGGCCATAACAGCAATGTCAAATATTGGCATGACATTATTTGCTATGCACCCATGTATGTAGGAGTACAATGCGTAAACACAAATTGTTCTACTCTGCACCCATGTTTCATGACTCAGGATGTGATCTAGCATTACATCTGGGGCAGAGACAGAAGGTGTTCTAACGAATGTCCTACCACCACCAAAGCTTGCTGGATGTTTCTCTGCCCTGGATGCTTACTCCATCTCCACTTCCTCCACAACCTTCTCACTTGGTCACAGTAAGACCTGTACCACCAAGCTGAGCACAGCCAAAAGGAAATGATAAATCCTACAACATGCAGGAGCTGTGGACGGGGATCAAACAGCAAATAGATGAGTGGTTGGTGCCAGTGAACTATAAGCCCGGCCTGGTGGTAGGAAATAACGGGGGGGAAAGCTTGTAGGAATTATGGGCTTAGAAGGTTTGATGCACATCCCTAGACAGGCAAATGTGCAGAATTTGATGGTGCAGAGCATCCTTAAAAATTAGCCACATGTCAGCTGCTACTAAAAGTGTGAGCAGTGTGTGCAAGCTTTTGGCGTTTTGACCATGTTTCTGATTGCCTGTCTGCGCTGTACATCACTACTGCATTCCCATTCACAACCTTATATGTGAAGTATTAACACGGTTGAACTCTACTTGCATATGCCAGAGAGACTGTGAGGGCAGCAGCAGGCAATAGTGTAGTTTTGCACGCACGAGAAAGTCGCTCTGCTGAACAACGCCACTTCACCACCAATTAGTGGGTCTTCATGTGGGACATGTGTGCTGTGTAGAGCTGCTTCAAATACTCCACGAACATGGCCATTGCTAATGATGGAGTCATGAGTTTTACTATACCACTTTTAGGCCTGCTGGAACAAACACTTCAGGCGATGATGCAGGAAGTGGTGGCACAGAATGGAGAGCATCGGTAAGAACAGGGACCATTCGATCCATTATCAGGCATGGTTCTGTGAGAGAGTTCCTGTACCAACAGCAGCAAGGTACAAAACTGTCCAGCCAGGGGTTAGTTTTAGAGGATGAGGAGGAGGAGGAGCAGGAACTGTGTTCACAGCAGTGTGGCACTCAAAGCAGCTCATGGGCATCACTGTAGCATGGCTAGGGGGATAGAGGAAATCCAGACAATACACCTCCCACTGAGGAAAGCGTGTCGTTGCCTCTGGGCAAGAGACAATATATGCTGCTGTGCCTGCTCAACAACCAGGATTATTACTATGGCTGATAACTGGGTGACCACTCTGCTGGATACCCTCTACAAGGTCAACTTACCATTATTAATTTTATCACTGGAGCGAGATTGGAAAATGCATGAATGCAAACAGTAGAGTCACTATTGACAGCATTCTCACTGACAGCAGGGTTCAGTGGGAAAAACTAGGTAGAGGAGAAGAAAGTTGCCAAAGCGGCTGGGGCATCGCTACCACCTCGAAAGTCAGAATTAAAATAGCCAAAATGTGGCCGAACTTTGCTGGCAGTCCATAACTTCCGGCACCACCATCTAACATGGTCCGTATTAGCAGGATGTAGAGTTGCAACAACATGGTGGAAGAGCACTTGACCACAAGTTTACACGTACAAACTAACTGATGGATCTGCCCCATTTCACTTTTGGATTTCCAAACACATGGCCTGAGCTTGGCCTTTATGCCTTGGCGATGCTGTCCTGTCTTGCATCAAGTGTACTGTGAGAATGTGTTTTTAGTGCAGCAGGGTATGTGATTAAATACATGCACATTCCCCTGTCCACAGTCAACATGTGGAGGCTAACATTTATTAAAATGAGCCAGGTGTGAACATGTCCATACCTTTTGCTGATTAGATAACTATATCAGCCGCACACTCTTTTTGCCAATTTATTTTATTTTTGCGCATCCCCAAAAAAGAAAAAACTAAAACAGAACAAAAAGAAAAACTAAAACTAAAAACAACCTACAATGCCATGTCCACCTCCTCCACCACCTCTTCGACTTGGCCCTACACATCCTGGTTCTAATTTGTTTGTTTTTTTAATTCTATGGTCTTTTAAGTCAGTTCCTTAAAAAAGCAAAAAAAAATACAGAAAATCAGTGTTGGATACCCCCTTCCCTGCCTCTTCCACGTACACTTCCATGACCACCCCCTTCACCTACTCAACCTACTCTACTTGAACCTCTACCTCCTGGTTCTAGAGTGTTAATTTTTATTATTTTTAATTCTATGTTCTTTTAAATCAGGTCACTATAATAAAACAAAAACAGTATTGGATACCTTTTCCTCTGCCTCTTTCACCTACATGACCACCACCACCTCTTCCTCAACTTGGATCCCGCCTACTGGTTCAAGATTATCATTTTTTTTAATTCTATTCTAAGTAATTGTCAGTGATGAGTGAACATGCTAGTTGATACTTGTCTCTTGAGTAGCTGGGTGCTTGGATGCGCTTGATGCTACTCAAGCATTGCTGGTTGTCACACTCGGACATGGGTAAGTCCGGTGGATGACACAACATACAAATATTACTGGATGGAAAAGGGGGAGGAAGGCCCTATTGGTTGGGATCGAGGGATGGGACACCTCTGAGTCCTGACACCAACCTGTGTCTGTCCATAAACTGCCCTAATGTCTTATGTGTGTCCTTCCCCCGACTGCTGTCGCATCCCTAGTCCATGATTGCCTCCTCAAAGTACCCTGGTTAGTGTACTGGCTGGCAAGGATGTTAGTGCCACCACTGCAGATGGTAACACACATGGGAAGAGACAAACATGGGACAGAAGAAGAAAAGGGAAGAAATACTCAGCTTCAGGTTCTGCTGCTAAGCTCCACAGCAGCATAGAAAACAGCACCAATAATCTGAACTACCACATCAGCAACACCACCAACAACAGAGGAGAGCTCCTCGCCCATAGCTGGTCTTAATAGAACAACTCTATTACCAACGTTCAACTGATGGGTCATGTGACTATTTAAAGGAAGGTGGGAGTGGTTACCAATCAACATCAGCTGATCAACTTGAAAGTACAGAAATAGAGACAGACATTAACTCTTACTGGACCAAAAGGAAAAAAACACCATTTAAATTTCACCAAACCAATAGTTGCCACAAATCCCATAATGAATCGTGGAGCTTGGTTTGAATGCTCAGCTTCCCCCCAAATGTTTGATGCCTGTTACACAGCCAATAAACATGCGGTGATTGCCTGCTAGTTACTGTAATGCCACAGCCATCTTAGTAGTGGCATTACTGTGATTGGCTGGCCGCATTACCTCATTTTAAAAGAAATGGCGCCACTACGCTCGACTCAATGACACAATTGCACAGCTAAGGGACAGTAGTGATTGGAGGAAGAAAGTAGGTGTCCTGGCCTGTGTGTGCACAGTTTCATTAATCAAAGTCCTCTAGTGATGCTACTGGTGCTAATGCAAAACCACCATAGTAAAAGTCCTTCTAAGAGCTCTTGTTCTTTTTCTGTTTCCATGCAATGCATTCTGCATTTAGCCTTGGGGCAATTGCTGGAGCAAAAAGTCTTACAACATAAATAAAAAGAAGGGTGAATTCATTTGGCTAACTACAAACAAACCCTTTAAAATTTAACCTTTATTTCCATAATCTCTAAAAGAATGGCATATGTCAGTAGGTCTAGGCTAAATAGCATAACCGTATGTCCTGCAAAGTGATTGTGCTCAAAGTTATTCCATGCACAAACATACGAAGTGCTGATATAGGTGCACTGTCCCTATTTGGGTATCTACCTTGTAGATCCACCCTAAGATGATGAAGATTGGTGCCCTCGCTCATCCGATGGCTCTCCCTGAACTCCTATCTTGCCCCTATAAGAACACAAAAGTAGAAGCAGAAAGCCAGATTGTCATGTGATGTTCTATTGGCATGTGATGTTCTATTAGTTATACCTTTAAAGGATAAAGCTAATCTGATGATAACATAAAGAAGGACATCAGATAGACCTAACAGGTTATATTGTACTTCTGGATTTTCCCAATAATAAACGTCAGGGTGCGATATCGCATATACCTAACCATGTATTGATAGGGACAGTATGCTCAAACACACAGAACTTGCATACCTATGGATATATACAAATGGGTCCAATTAGGATCCCAGATATGCAAAACTTATAATGTAGACTGACATCAGAGAGCATTACATATATACAGTATACAGTGGTAGTTGATTAGGGGCACCTACATAGATGGCTCCCATTAAGATAGACATATGATATGTTGAAATTCATTATCAATCCACAAAAAACCTCTGATATGCCCAAGAGGCTTTATATACACCACTGCTCCTTTTTCAGTTAGACATTCAAAACCCCCGATGTTCATTAGTCCACCAACATATAGTGCATTAACAATCATTGAGTGCCTAGATACCCAATATCTTTGATATTCAACACCCCAGCAGCTAAATTGGATACATGCAGCTCCATCAATATAACACAATATGAATTTGCTTATCTTTCCATGGTGGTGTCCTTTGGCGACGCTGCTATCCTCCACATATTCTAGTACTCTCAGTACTCTCAACACGTTTCTCCCTTACATTGGATCATCAGGAGAGATCATTTCATCCAAATATTGGCATTTTTGCCATATCTATAAAATTAAGGCTGCTACCTCCACCCATTAGTCCCCCCCATATATACATACCCCGGCGTCCACGTGCAATGTGTATCCAACTTCCTGTTGGTAGTCCTCATCGGCGCATGGATACATGTCCTCATATGATGTATTGTGCATGCGTCCGTGCCTCTGAAATCGCTAGAGGTAAGATTGCAGTTGCACACGCGCAGTGGATGCAGCCCACATTGTGAACGCATAGTCACTCTTCATATGCTTCACCGATATTCACATATGCTAGTGCGTGATCTTACTATGTACATTTGAGGATAGACAGTTGGCTTTACCCCGACATTTAGGATGGAGTTGCCTTATCCACTTATACTCTTAGCCTGTCTTCGCCCATGTCAGAGGTGAATTTAGATAGTATAGTTACCACCATCATGGCGGCTTGCATGTAGGTATTTACAAGGTACTTATACAAGTCAGTGTTATAAGCAGGTTAACTTGTTATACCCACTGTCTTATGTGTGTTTGCAATCACTTATCTCGAGGTAACAGATTTTTGGCCGATACAGATTTAAATCATAATTAAAGATAACGCCAAAGTAAAGTAAGGGAGTACGGTAAATAGTGCAGAATTAGATGTCTACAGTAATTGGCCCCATATGATGGGCTCCATATGATGCTCCATATATTATGGGCCTCATATGATGCTTTAGTATATGATTGTTCCCATATGATGCTCCAATATATGATGGGCCCCATATAATGTTCCAAATATAATTGGTCCCA
Source organism: Ranitomeya imitator (assembly GCF_032444005.1). Taxonomy (NCBI): domain Eukaryota; kingdom Metazoa; phylum Chordata; class Amphibia; order Anura; family Dendrobatidae; genus Ranitomeya; species Ranitomeya imitator. The sequence goes on along the minus strand of NC_091285.1, from coordinate 390,772,455 downwards.
TATGATGCTCCAGTATATAATGCACCCCATATAATGCTTCAAACATAAAAAAAATGAAATACTAACCCCTCCTCATTGGCCGCTGTTCTGCTCTTCAGCATCGTTGTCTTCCAGCTCTCTGCACTGACTGATCAGGCAAAGGATGCACAGACATGATGTCATCACGCCATCTGACCTGAAACATCAGAGTCAGAAGATATGGAAGATGCCGCTGTGCAGGAACGGTGAGAGGAAAGTATAGCAAGGCCTGGGGACTTGAGCAAGTGGGGGTAAGCTCGCGGGTGCTGGCACCGTGCTTCCATAGCGCATTGGTGTCCCCTGATGGTGAGTGGGCCCCCCACCTGTTCAGGGCCCCAGCACTTGCCTGGGAGCCCCTGGGTGCTGATGCCAAGCCTGGTACACTGTCAATGTCTTGTGCCACTTTTATGACACCCTCCCAATGTCCAAGGCCTGATGAGAGAGTATATTTGAAAAGGAGGGAAAACATTTTAAATATGTTAAAGCAATACCTGGCCTACAAAACTAGCTTACTCCGTAATTTCTCTGTGACGTTCAACTATTGGATCTTAAAGCTGGATATCTGGCATGAGCTGTCGCTCTATCTTGCTCATTGGGAGGTATTCATGGAGGAGATTTTCACGCCTCATCCTTCTTGGACTCTTGTTTCGTTTCCATCTATGGGATTGTTAAGTCCTTCTCAGTCCCTGGCTTACTAGAGGTAGGGATCCAGAGTAAATGACACGCAAACAAGGTATTGTGTGATCATATACAGGGGAAGCCCAGGAGCACATCTCTCTCTCTGGGCTTTGCCCTCCCTTTATATAGAAAAGAATTATTCTTTTACAGACATGCGCACAAGCGCTCATATTTCACTATCTCTTACATAAACAATCTATACCAGTCTTTATCAGTAGAAAGTTACATCATCTGGAAGGTGAATGAAAGGCTGCTATTGAAAGAAGGAATGCACACATGATTACTTCCATAAAAGGAAATGTCAAGTCAGCAGAAATGTATCTTGTTGTAAGCCAGATTTCTCAGGAAGAAGACAAGATGGATTGTTTTAGTTCAGTCTGATCTCCACAATTCCCCCCTTTGACATTTTCTTTTATTTATTTTATTACCACAGGGCCAAAGACAAAGCCTTTATTTGGTATTACACATGTACATGCTTGTATTCAATAAGAGAATCAAATCTAGTATTAATTCTTCCGTTTAACTCTCGCAACCTTTTCTTTGTTTTGCAATAAGTACAGATATTACAAAGGGATAGCAAAATAAGCGCAATAATCAGTATTAGCAAAGGATAACATAAGAGAAGAAGGAAAAAAAACTTTATACTCTTGCATCTATTACACAAAGTTTATCTGTGCATACTGAGATACTCTTGAGCACAATCTGGAATAGTACGTATATGACTACAATAATCATAACTATATGTATTATGCTCTGCATAATCCCAGCAACCCACCCACCGATTCCTCTGAACCAGTTGGCTGGGTTAAGAAAAGAAAAGGTATCTGACCACCAGCTATCCTTATTCTGGTCATTGTCTTTGTCATACTGATCTCTGAGTCGTTGTACGTCCTTTAATTTAAATGTCATACTCATAGTACTATTCGGGTCTATATAATGACAGCAGGTGGGTCCGATGATTTGACACATACCCCCTTGTGAGGCAGTTAGGTAATCCAATACCAGGGTATGTTGGTTAGTGACTATTATAAGCTGATTCTGTACAGCTATACTAGTGTTTAGTATATCCAATATATCCCAGATCTGATCATCTAGATAATCCGTGGCTCTAACTAATTTATCCCACATCTGTGTTAACATAGGATAAATAAAAATGGTACTAGCAATTTTGTTAGGAATTCCCATTTGTACTATATGTGGCCTCCCCGAGGGACGTGGTGAGTTATCTGCAGCTCTTTTATACAGTGTGTGCTTGGGCACGGCTTGCATATTCACTTGTTTATTTGAAATTATGAATGTAGCCGGGGTTAGGCGTCCTAATGTACAAGTACCCTTTATACCTACGGGAAGCCATTTATATGCTCCTTCTCCGCATATCCAAAATGTACCTTCAGGCAGATCCCACAAAGCTGAGTGCTGCAATACCAATCTGTGAGCCAAGTCCACAAATCTAGATACATTCTGAAGCATACACCAAGAGGGTTTTTGTCCCAAGGGGCTACAGTACCCGGCTGCGGGATTCCCACATACAGGCATTCCTTTGATATACTCATTGGATTCATTACAAACCAGGTTCCCCAGCTTACTTGTACAACTGTTTGCATCACCTTGGGGGAACAATTTAGAATGTTTCCATTTTCTATTATGTATGTATCTTTCCAATACTACAGGTTTGAAAGCATCAGAGGGGGGGACGGTTGTACTGAAACTAAGCTGTAGATTTTCTGTGGGGACCTGTCCTAAATTAGTTAATCCAGTCTTATTTCTAGGTACCCATTTTCCTCCCCTAAATGCTAAATATTGTAGATGTGTGTTACTCCCTGAGAGATTACCCTGCCACCAAGGAAATTCTACCCATCCCACAATTGGTATGGCGATTGTAGTATTCCACAGCCTAGCATTACCAATTTGGTTGTTGGCCAGGTTGTCTGAACAATTAGGCCAAGCGAATATTTCTTCTGCTAATACGGGAACTGCTAGAAAAGGTATACTTGTGGCTGATACCGGCGAATGGGTACAGATCCAACAATCTGTCAGGGTTTGTGTATTGTTTAACAAGTCATGCACTAATTTTCTATGATGTTGTACGAATCTATTGTTCAAAGGGGCTAGAGAATTCAGTCTATCCCACGCCTCCGTTGAGGTTATCATTATTAACATCAATATCATGAGTTTATACTGCTTTTCTTGCAATGGCTTGCATGTATCCATGATGCCTTTCCTTCAAGCTTGACTGATGTAGGTGTTGTCAACAGGACTTGGAAGGGTCCATCAAACCTTGGTTCTAGAGCCTTTCTGGTGTGTCTTTTTACATAGACTTGATCACCTGGTTCCAACTTGTGACTTCCTTCTGTGTTGTCAGGATCTGGAAGGGAAGCAAAAACTTGTGCATGCACCTTAGTTAATTGTTTCTGAAGATTTTGCACATAAGAAGTCAATGACTCAATATTTAACACAAGTTGCTGTGGAAAATAACATCCTAAATTGGCAGTCCTGCCAAACAAAATTTCATATGGAGACAGTTTAGTCTTACCCCTTGGGGTATTGCGTATTGAGTAAAGGGCCAGTGAAAGGCATTCTGTCCAAGGCTTTCCTGTTTCAGCCATGGCTTTCTGTATTTTTAATTTTAAAGTTCCATTCATGCGTTCTACCTTACCAGAACTTTGAGGATGATACGGAGTGTGTAACTGACTTTCAACACCCAACATTTTCAGTACATTTTGAAATATTTCTCCAGTAAAATGAGTACCCCTATCTGACTCGATCACTTCAGGGAGACCGTAACGGGGTATCAGTTCGGCAACTAGCTTTACAGCAGTGTTTTTAGCTGAAGCCTTCCGAACTGGATAGGCCTCTGGCCACCCCGAGAACATGTCCACACATACCAACACATACTCATACCCATTACTTTTTGGCAGCTGGATAAAGTCTATTTGTAATCGCTGAAACGGGTAGAGAGGTCGGACGTGGTGCTTCATAGGGGTCTTTGCTGTCTGTCCGGGATTATGTGTCAGGCATATAGCGCATGCAGCACAATAGTCTCTTGCATAGTTGCCAAAACCTGGAGCCAACCAGACTTGCTTTGCCAGTAGTGTCATTGCATTTGCAGACACATGCGTAGGGTGATGTAATCCACCAACTACTATCGGGTACCAGGCTCTAGGTAGACATATTAGTCCATCTTTCTTCCAAATTCCCGCTTGTTCTTCTGCCCCTTCCTTTTTCCACCTGTCCCTCTCCTCTTCTCCTGCATCTTCCTGTGCTTGTCTCAGTCTATCTTCAGTATTTTCTGTGGGGTTTACAGTATGAACCTGTTGTAAGGGTTTGACAGCTGCTGCTTTGGCTGCTTTATCAGCCCTATCATTTCCCCTAGATTCCCTAGTGTCGAGTCTCACATGTGCAGCTACCTTGATTACTGCTACTTCTTTTGTTTCTTGTGCAGCCTCTAAGATCTGTTTGATCAGAGAAGTATGTTTTACAGGTTGTCCTGACGCTGTCATGTAACCTCTAGCTCTCCAGATTACTCCAAAATCAAACACAATACCATGTGCATACCTAGAATCAGTGTATATATTAGCTGTCTGATTCTCAGCTATTTTTAGAGCTTCAATCAATGCTGTTAGTTCTGCTTCTTGTGCAGATTGTTTCGGTGGAAGCGGTTCTGCTTTGAGAGTTTCAGATTCTGACACAACTGCATACCCTGTATGGAAGTTACCTGTGTCATCTGCAAACCTACTACCATCTATAAACAGCTCTAAATCTGGATTTTGAAGTGGTGTTTCGGATACATTGGGTAAGCCTACCGTTTCTTGTAAAATGAGCTCTGTACAATCATGTGTGTCTGTAGGGAAAAAATTTGCGTGTGGATCAGTGTCCTTATTCCCCCCTTCAGACTCGAGAGGTAGCAGTGTAGCTATATTGAGAGTCTGAAGCCTAGCAAATGTGATAGTAGAGGGGAGCAACAAAGAACACTGCAGCCGCAAATGTCTGGCCATGGAAATGTGTTTTGGTTGGACCTGGTTTAATATCCCATAAACATCATGTGTAGTTTGAACTGTGAGTGGATGCTCTAGGACAATTTCTGATGCTTTGTCCAACAATAGTGAGACAGCAACAACTACACGTACACAGGTTGGCGCTGCTCTAGCTACGGGATCTAACCTTGCTGAAAGATATGCAATTGGTCTTTGTTTCCCTGCATGCTTCTGGGTAAGAACTCCTGTAGCATGGGAATCAACTTCTGCAGCCATAAGCTGAAACGGTTTGGTGTAGTCTGGTAGCCCTAACGCTGGAGCTGAAACAAGGGCATCTTTTAATTGTTGGAACGAAATCTGACCTTCTTTTGTCAACAAATAAGGTTCACTTTTTACACAGTCATACAGTGGTTGCATTAGTTGACTTGCATGTATAATCCATTGTCTACAATGAGACACTATTCCTAAAAATGCTCGTAGCTGTTTATGATTTCTAGGCTCATTCATCTGTCTTATTGCTTCAGTTCTTTGTGGTGTAAGATGCTTTTTACCTTGAGAAATGCAATGACCTAGAAAGACCACTTTGGTCTGACAAACTTGTAGCTTTTGTCTATTCACTTTACACCCTTCTTTTTCTAAAAAACATAGTAAACTCACAGTGGACCTTTCTGCAGTTTCTAGATCTGGGCAGCAAAGTAGTAGGTCATCCACATACTGCAAAATTACTACCTGTGGTTCGGGTTCAAACCTCTGAAGGACTGTTTGTAGGGCATTTGAATAAAGAGTAGGGGAGTGTATCATTCCCTGTGGAAGGCGTGTCCACGCCAACTGTTTGCCCTTAAATGTAAATGCAAACAAATGCCAACTATCTTGGTGTAAAGGAACCGAGAAAAATGCATTTGAAAGATCTATTACAGTAAATACTTGAGAACTGGCTGGTATCTGTGATAGTAACGTATGAGGATTGGGTACAACTGGGGTGATTGGATCTAGAACTTTGTTTATTTCTCTTAAATCATGTACCATACGATATTTGGGCATAGAACTCTTATCAAGAGTTCTCTTTTTGACTGGATACAGAGGAGTGTTAGCAGGTGATTGTATCTCTACCAAAACTCCTTTCTCTTTATATCCCTCTATCTGTTTTGTAATCGCTAGTTCCTGCTGGGCACTCACAGGGTATTGTCTGAGCTGTGGGAGAACAGTTCCTGGTTGCACAGATAGTTTTACAGGAGAGATATGCAATAGTCCCACATCGGTGTCACCCTGTGCCCACAGTGTTTCTGGGACCATTGAGAGGTCTAGATCTGTGGTGTACTCTTTTTCTTCAGCATAATCCTCAAAAGCCTGAATTCTAACATATTGTTCTAATGTTTCTGCATCATCAGGGATAGTCAGTATAACTGTGCCATCTTCCCTAAAATTGATGTTAGCTTCTAATTTCTTTAGGACATCAGTTCCTAACAAACATGTTGGGGCACCTCTGGCATACAAAAATCTGGATGCAAAACATTTAGGTCCTAATGAGACCTCTAGGGGCACAGTATATGGCAGTGTTCGAATTACCCCATCATAACCCTCAGCAAAAGTTGTTTGTTCTGAAATATCTTCCGGATTCGGAAGAAAATCTTGATTCAAAATTGAGGAAGTTGCACCTGTATCTATCAAAAATGGAATCTCTCTCCCCCCCACATTCACCTGTATCATAGGTCTTCTAGCTGGTAGGGAAGTTTGTAACACATCGAGTCAATCTGAATCTGGTATGGGACCATCTATGATGGTAGATTTCTGCTGGTTGTCCGTTTGGGGAGGGTTATTTCTGGGAACAAATTTGCCTGACTTTATATCTGCCAACTTCTTCCTGCACTCTCTTTGGAAATGACCTGGCTTTTTACAGTAGTGGCAAGGAAAGTTGTGTTTCACTCTTCCTCCTGTATTAGCTTGTGCTATTCTAACAGGCTTACGATTCTCTCTCATATCCATGACTATTCCTAAACATCGTTGTTTCACAATATTTGGTTGTTCAATTGTTCTCCAATCTGGAGTAGAGGATTTAAATTTTTCTCTGATTTTCGGATCTAGCCCCTCTATTAATTGTTTTGTAAAAAGTCTCCTTACTGAAGCATCAGTCAAATCCAATCCTTCATCCCTAAAGCTATTTTCTAATTCTTGACTATATTCTTCAATACTTTGCCCAAATTTCTGCATAATCACACCCGTAGATCCCCTTTCCCTCTGTTTTTCTCTCATGAAAATTATTAATGCCTCTGTGAACTGGGTACCTGATGCTTCTGTCTGTAAGGCACCCCCTTCTGCCACTGGTCTATTGGGCTGTAGGTGTGTCAATAATTCCTGAAAAAGTCCGGGGGACATTTTCATTCTACATAATTCTTCCCCGTCCGCCCAGACCCCAGCATGAGTCTGCATGATTTGTTGTATGTATTGTGCAAATCGGATGGGATATTGAGTGGGATCAGGCGCATTATGCAGGAGGGACATACCTTCAGCAGGGGACCAAGGAAAATACTGTCGGGTCTGGTGATATCTAGTTCCCATTACCCCGTCAGCACCAGGTTCCCTAAAGGGTCTTGGTACTACCCTAACAGGGGCAAGTACAGCGCCATGTCTAGGTGTACCACAGACTAGGCAATCATTTCTCCAATCTGGATTTTGTTGTCCACAGTGTGAACATACCCATCCTCCTACCCCACCAAGATTGGGATACAAGGCTGGAAATTGTTTTCCTCCTTCTGCTCCTCCAGATGGTACAAATGATTGGGCTTTTGGATCTAGGTAAGGTGGTGGGATTATGTCACAACTTTTTCCCTTCCCCATAATCCATTTGGAAGTGTCTGGATCATACTTCCAATTCTCCTCTTTAGCTGTTTTTGAGACCTCTATCATACAGTGTATGATTTCTTCCCACCCATTGTCTTTGATAATTTCACCTCGTTCTTTACTCAGTCTTTCCCATTCAGTGCTAAACATAAGTGCTTCTGAAATTCCCAATTTTTCTCTTACCCTTCTAATCTGACTTCTGACTGTCTTCCCACATCTTTCCTGTATGATATCTGCTGCTTCCACTTGTCCTAAGACGGTTTTTGTCTGTTTATTTCCCATTTTTCTTTTTTTTTTTTTTTTTTTTTCAATATTAGCTATTTCTACCCCAGGTGACGTTTGGACAATCACTTATCCTAGGTGATGTCTCGTTGCCTTCTCTCCTAGGGAGCTAAAATATTGAAGGGCTGATCTGCTCCATTCTTTCTAATGTGCAGAATGTACTTAAGTGCTATTATGCACGCAAACAGACCCAGCAACACCATACAGATCACAAAACTTTCTGTGTCAGTTAGCATACTTGTCCCAGGCTCATGGACCCGCGTCCTGGGCTCATTCTATCAAACCTTATCCAGAAATGAAGGAGGTTAAGCACTTAAATGAGAGTCAAGCATGGGCGGAGGTCTCCCCGAAAGGACGCAACCACATGACCCAGTTAGGCTGACTTCCGTGTATAAGGCTTATACCCCAACTATTTCGGCTTATTTTTCTACGCACTTTTGCTCTTCTTTCACAACATACCACAACCTTCACACTGTTCACACACTGCCAGGGACAGGACTCATAAATTTATACAATATAGTAACCCGAGTTTTATAGGTATCTACTCACTACTAGACTAACCCAGCGTGACACGGCTCATAGAGATCTTTCGGATAATACAAGGCAGATAAAAGAGAACTAATAATGTCTCTTACCTGGCCAGGTTTTTCAGTTCATTTGCCGTCCATTATCCCAGATCTCCATTGTCCGTATCCGCAGGTGAATCTCGAGCAAATACTCTCATCTCGGGTCCCCGTTCGGTGCGCCAAAGAAATGTTAAGTCCTTCTCAGTCCCTGGCTTACTAGAGGTAGGGATCCAGAGTAAATGACACGCAAACAAGGTATTGTGTGATCATATACAGGGGAAGCCCAGGAGCACATCTCTCTCTCTGGGCTTTGCCCTTCCTTTATATAGAAAAGAATTATTCTTTTACAGACATGCGCACAAGCGCTCATATTTCACTATCTCTTACATAAACAATCTATACCAGTCTTTATCAGTAGAAAGTTACATCATCTGGAAGGTGAATAAAGGCTGCTATTGAAAGAAGGAATGCACACATGATTACTTCCATAAAAGGAAATGTCAAGTCAGCAGAAATGTATCTTGTTGTAAGCCAGATTTCTCAGGAAGAAGACAAGATGGATTGTTTTAGTTCAGTCTGATCTCCACAGGATTTAACGTATCAAAATTATTTAAGGAGCACCTATTTTTCATCTCTGCCGCATGAATTCGGACTCAATCGCACTAAATTATTAGTGATACTGCAATGACAGTGATTTTCAGCAAAAAATATGTTTATATTTTTCTATGTATGAGTTTCACTTTTTGTTTCTTTTACAGTCTGATAGCTGCAGTATTTATCATTAATGGCAGCAGTTTGTGTTATAATTGTACATTTTGTTTATTTTTATCTGTGCTGTATTTTTGCCGCAATTTGCATATGGGTCTCCGCATTTGTAGGCTTTTGTCCTGATGGAGACTTTATTTTGTGTCTTAATCAGGACACCCCCCCTTTTTATATTAATCCTATTAAATCCTATTTTTGGCAAATTTTTTTGCTTAATAAATTATGAATTAGATCTTGTGTCTGTTATTATTACTCAAGTCATCCTTTTCATTATTGATGCCTCATGCAGAGACCCTGATGCTTAGTTTATATTTGCGGCTCTGTTTCTGATATAATTCTTATAATTTTTGATTGTCTGTTCTTTCTCTTGGTGTGATGCACTACGCAAGCGCTAACCAAACTTTCTTTGGCAATGTTATTGTTGATTAGTGATATTACACTATGGGTAGGCGTGACCTCCGTTCTGCCCCAGCTTATGCGCTGCTAATCGACACTTTTTTCTATTTGCGGAATTACATGTTTCATAGTTAGCGGCGGTTTGGATCACTATCTGATCCCAGCTCATTTATCATCATGCATCCACCCGGCGCTTACCTCTCCCTCCTAGTAGCTCTTGGCCCGAGCGCACCTCAGGCATGCACTGTGGTTCCCCGGGTGGCATTGTGGGCTGGCCGCATTTCTATGGGGATGGGCGGAGGTGACGTCAGTCCTCCCGCCCATGTCCTGTGGCGGGCGGCTTAGCCCAGCTGTCTGCGGGTTTCTGCATCATCCTGAGCTGTGCGCCGATTGGTTCATTAGCCCCCTATCCTTCCTACATATAACCCAGCCTTCTGTTTTATGGCCACGCCTCCTGACACCTAGTACACCTTTAGGGGGTTTTCGCAGTGATGTTATCCATTGTTTCTGTGCACAGTTGGGAATATTTTCCCAGTGCATGATTCAGTATCCTTTGGTCTGCAGTCAGTGTAGGGTGCTCAATTTTTCTTTCATGTTCTCTTTAGCATTGTACTTTGCCATCTTGTACATGCCTTCTTTTAGCTGCTTCTTCCTGTAACCTGTTTTGTCTTTATACTATTATTTTCTACAGTATTTTTTGTATATTTGATACTTTAATAAAGATTATGTTTATATATTATTTCTTTTGTACCTCTATTTGGTCTGCCCAGACCCATGGTTTGTGACCTTTCCCTGTACGGTCCTTGTTGGATCTAGGGACTAACTGAGTGTCTGGTGCGATTTTCTAGGTTTATTTGGTTTGGCTTAGAGGTATGCCCCCTGCTGGCCGAGAGGGCACTGCTGTTTAGGTGTTCATGAGCTGTTGCTCTATGCCTTGGAGGTGTTGTGGTGCTGTTCTGCTAGCTTCTGGTCTTGTGTGACTGGCGTCCTATGTTAGTTATATCAATGTGCATTTTTTCTACTAGGCAGCCAACCCCTGCAATGTTTGGTTGGTGTGGGGGTGGCTGGTGCCGCCCCTAGCCTTTATCAGTGGAGGCCTGCTGCATCTTGCTAAGTGTGCATTTGTCATCAGACAGGGTTTTGGGAAGGCTGTATCTCATGTTATGTATTTTTTTCTGAGTTTTTTCTATGTGAGCTGTTTTTTTATATTAGTGGTAGGACCCGCAATATTATGAGGACCCTTGACGTTGGGTTGCGGGCTTACTTTATTATGGCCAAAATATTAAACCAATACCTCATATAGTGTATGTGTTTATGATATGCATACATTTTTTTGCACTATATCATATCCTTTTTTGCAGGATGTGTCCAGGCCTCTTTATGTTGGTTAGGTTTTTCTGGGGCGTCTGTCACTATGTGCTGCATATTATAGTGCTGGGCAGCCCGCCTGGTATTACAAGGGGCGTCTTTAATAGGTTGCATACCAGACACTGGGCACCACACTTATCAGTGTGACTGGCGTCCTATGTGAGTTATATCAATGTGCATTTTTTCTACTAGGCAGCCAACCCCTGCAATGTCTGGCTGGTGCGGGGGTGGCGGCTTTTATCAAGTAGTTTGCACCTCTGCCGCTCCTTGCCTTTATCAGTGGAGGCCTGCTGCATCCTGCTAAGTGTGCATTTGTCATCAGACAGGGTTTTGGGAAGGCCGTATCTCATGGTATGTATTTTTTCTGAGTTTTTTCTATGTGAGCTGTTTTTTCATATTAGTGGTAGGACCCGCAATATTATGAGGACCCTTGACGTTGGGTTGTGGGATTACTTTATTTTGGCCAAAATATTAAACCAATACCTCATATAGTGTATGTGTTTATCATACTGTATGCATACATTTTTTTGAACTATATCATATCCTTTTTTGCAGGATGTGGCCATGCCTCTTTATGTTGGTTAGGTTTTTCTGGGGCCTCTGTCACTGTGTGCTGCATATTATAGTGCTGGGCAGCCCGCCTGCTAATACAAGGGGCGTCATTAATAGACTGCATACCAGACACTGTGCACCACACTTATCAGTATGACTGGTGTCCTATGCGAGATATATCAATGTGCATTTTTTCTACTAGTCAGCCAACCCCTGCCATATTTGGTTGCTGTGGGGGTGGCTGTTTTTATCAAGTAGTTTGCACCGGTGCCGCTCCTAGCCTTTATCAGTGGAGGCCTGCTGCATCCTGCTAAGTGTGATTTGTCATCAGACAGGGTTTTGGGAAGGCCGTATCTCATGGTATGTATTTTTTCAGAGTTTTTTCTATGTGAGCTGTTTTTTGATACAGTAAACATCTTCTATAAATCTCAGCCTCTGACTGAACTTTACAGGAATACTATTATAGATGCAATGGGTGCCTTCAACAGACCCATGGTTGCCAAAGTCACCCATTGATATCCTTTGTTTGTGTCTTTTCGGGTCATATAAGGGAGTGCTTGCAAATGCTAGCAATCAATCCATTTACATGCCTCTATCGGAGATTGACAATTACATTTAAATAACTAATAACATGGATCTGACCTTAGCTCCAGTTGCTGCTGTTGGACACAGGTGCCACTTATGTAACATAACCGGCATCTACTGTGTGTGGAAGGAACTTAGCTCCTGAGCCTTCTCTACACATAGCCACCCCAGCACTGACATACCTATAGGTAGGGTTGAGCGAAACGGGTCGAACATTTTCAAAAGTCGCCGACTTTTGACAAAGTCGGGTTTCATGAAACCCGATCCGACCCCTGTGCGGGGTCGGCCATGCGGTACGCGACTTTCGCGCCAAAGTCGCATTTCAATGATGCGAAAAGCGCCATTTCTCAGCCAATGAAGGTAAACGCAGAGTGTGGGCAGCGTGATGACATAGGTCCTGGTCCCCACCATCTTAGAGAAGGGCATTGCAGTGATTGGCTTGCTGTCCGCGGCGTCACAGGGGCTATAAAGGGGCGTTCCCGCCAACCGCCATGTTACTGCTGCTGATCTGAGCCTAGGGAGAGGTTGCTGCCGCTTCGTCAGAAGCAGGGATAGCGTTAGGCAGGGTCCATTAACCACCAAACCGCTTGTGCTGTAGCGATTTCCACTGCCCAACACCACCTTCGGTGTGCAGGGACAGTGGAAGCTACATTTTTTTTTTTCCCCTCAGCGCTGTAGCTCATTGGGCTGCCCTAGAAGGCTCCCTGATAGCTGCATTGCTGTGTGTACGCCGCTGTGCAAACCAACTGCTTTTTTCAAAGCACAAATCCTCTTGTTCCTTCCTTTCTGCACAGCTATCTTGTTTGTTTGTCCACACTTTTTATTTAATTTGTGCATCAGTCCACTCCTTATTGCTGCCTGCCATACCTGGCTGAGATTACTGCAGGGAGATAGTAATTGAAGGACAGTTCCTTTTTTTTTTTGTGGGAGATTAAGATTGGCATTTCTGCTAGAGTGCCATCCCTGTCTGTGTCATCTCTCACTCAGTGGGCCATAGAAAGCCTATTTATTTTTTTGCTTGATTTGGGTTCTAAAATCTACCTGAAAAAATCACTACATCAATCAGTGGGAGAAAAATGTTGGCCTCAGGGCTTGTGTGCCACTCCTTACTCCTGTGTGTGCCATCTCTCAGTGGGCCATAGAAAGCCTTTTTATTTTTTTGCTTGATTTGGGTTCCAAAATCTACCTGAAAAAATCAATAAATCAATCAGTGGGAGATTAATATTGGCCTTTGGGCTTGTGTGCCAGTCCTAAGCGTGCCATCTCTCTCTCTCAGATAGTGGGCCATAGAAAGCCTATTTATTATTTTTTTTATTGGGTTTATAAATTTTCCCTGGAAAAAAAAAAAAAGTGGGAGATTAATATTGGCCTCTGGGCTTGTGTGCCAGTCCTGAGCGTGCCATCTCTCTCACAAATAGTGGGCCATAGAAAGCCTATTTATTTTTTTGGTTGATTTGGGTTCTAAATTCTACCTGAAAAAATCAATAAATCAATCAGTGGGAGATAAATATTGGCCTCTGGGCTTGTGTGCCACTCCTGAATCCTGTGTGCGTCCTCTCTCACTCAGTGGGCCCTAGAAAGCCTATTTTTTGTTTTATTTGTTTTCTAAATTCTCCCTGAAAAAATCATTTTATTTTATTTGGTTTCTAAATTATTCCTGAAAAAAAATCATTTTTTTTGTATTTTTTTTTTCTAAAGTCTCCCTGAAAAAAAAAAAAAATAAATAAAATCAGTGGGAGATTATTATTGCCCTTTCTGCTTGTGTGCCAGTCTTGACTCCTGGGTGTGCCATCTCTCTCTCTCCAATTGTGGGCCATAGAAAGCCTATTAATTTTTTTGCTTGATTTGGGTTCCAAAATCTACCTGAAAAAATCACTAAATCAATCAGTGGGAGATAAATATTGGCCTCTGGGCTTGTGTGCCACTCCCGACTCCTGTGTGCGTCCTCTCTCACTCACTGGGCCCTAGAAAGGCTATTTTATGTTTTATTTGTTTTCTAAATTCTCCCTGAAAAAATCATTTCATTTTATTTGGTTTATAAATTCTTCCTTAAAAAATCATTTTTTTTTTTTTTTCTAAAGTCTCCTTTGTAAAAAAAACACAAATCAGTGGGAGATTAATATTTACATTTGCGCTTCAGTGACAGTCCTGCGTGTGTGGCATCTCTCTCATTTGTTGCCACCAGCAACAGAGTGTGTAACATTGTGCCTGATTTTCGTTGTGGTCTCACCCACCTGTAAAGGGGTAGCTAAATCATACTGAAGTTATAGCTCACCATGTCAGTTGTGTGACTGCAACAAATACCGTTAGTTTGGTAACGTTTTTAAAACAATGAGGAAGTCTGGTGGAAGAGGTCGTGGCCGGGGGCGTTCATTGTCAGCTGGTAATGAGGGTAGTGGTAGTGGTGAAGCATCAGGTGGTCGTGGGAAAAAAAATATTGCACCTAAGTCTGGAGCTGTGGAGCCAGGTTCGTCGTCTGGCTACACAAGGCCTCGAACGCTCCCTTTTCCGGGAGTAGGAAAACCGCTTTTAAAGCCGGAGCAGCAAGAGCAAGTTTTGGCTTATCTTGCTGACTCAGCCTCTAGCTCTTTTGCCTCCTCTCGTGAAACTGGTAAAAGTAAAAGCAGCGCGTCGTTAGTGGATGTTCACGGTCAGGGACAAGTCGCTTCCTTGTCCTCTTCAGCAAAAACAACAACAGAGAAGAATGCAGCAGGCGACACAACGGGTTACTCCATGGAGCTCTTTACACATACCGTCCCTGGCTTAGAAAGTGAAGCAGTTAACAGTCCATGCCCATTACAAGTTGAATCTGACATGGAGTGCACTGATGCACAGCCACAGCCAGACTACTATGCTGGTCCTTTGACTCAGACCACAACATTGCCCTCGCAGGATGCTGATCAAGAATCAGACCCTAATGAGACTATGTTGCCCCATCACGAACGCTATACCACCGACCTACAAGGTGACACAGACGAAGTTGCACACGAGCTACAAGAAGAGGTAATAGATGACCCAGTTCTTGACCCCGATTGGCAGCCATTGGGGGAACAGGGTGCAGGCGGCAGCAGTTCTGAAGCGGAGGAGGAGGGGCCGCAGCAGGCATCAACATCGCAACAGGTTCCATCTGCCGGGCCCGTATCTTGCCCAAAACACGTGGCAAAGTCAAAACCTGTTGGAGGACAGCGTGGCCATCTGGTTAAAGCTCAGTCTGCAATGCCTGAAAAGGTATCCGATGCTAGAAAGAGTGCAGTCTGGCATTTTTTTAAACAACATCCAATTGATCAGCGCAAAGTCATCTGTCAAAAATGTTCAACTACCTTAAGCAGAGGGCAGAATCTGAAAAGTCTCAATACAAGTTGCATGCATAGACATTTAACCACCATGCATTTGCAAGCTTGGACTAACTACCAAACGTCCCTTAAGGTTGTTGCACCCTCGGCAAATGAAGCTAGTCATCAACGCAACATCCCTTCCGGCAGTGTAGGGCCACCATTTTCTGCACCACCTGCAGTATCTGTGCAGGTTTCTTTGCCAGGCCAAAGAAGTCAGGGTCAGGGAATCACCAGTTTCGTAGTAGGAAACACTGCATCTAGGGCACCGGCGGCAACAATACCATCTCCCACCGTCTCTCAGTCTGCCATGTCCACCGGCACCCCCGCTAGTTCCACGATCTCCAGCTCTCCAGTCCAGCTCACCCTACATGAGACTATGGTTAGAAAAAGGAAGTACTTAGCCTCGCATCCGCGTACACAGGGTTTGAACGCCCACATAGCTAGACTAATCTCGTTAGAGATGATGCCCTACCGGTTAGTTGAAAGCGAAGCTTTCAAAGCCCTGATGGACTACGCTGTACCACGCTACGAGCTACCCAGTCGACACTTTTTTTCCAGAAAAGCCATCCCAGCCCTCCACCAGCATGTTAAAGAGCGCATCGTCCATGCACTCAGGCAATCTGTGAGCACAAAGGTGCACCTGACAACAGATGCATGGACCAGTAGGCATGGCCAGGGACGTTACGTGTCCATCACGGCACACTGGGTAAATGTGGTGGATGCAGGGTCCACAGGGGACAGCAAGTTTGGGACAGTTCTGCCTAGCCCACGGTCTAGGAAACAGTTGGCTGTAGCCATTCGCACCCCCTCCTCCTCGTCCTCCTGCAGAAGCGAGACCTCGTCCACAGACCGCAGTCGCACAACCACTCCATCCGCAGCTGCCACTGTTGCACACCAGGTCTCCCATTATGGGGCAGCTACTGGCAAACGTCAGCAGGCTGTATTGGCTATGAAGTGTTTGGGCGACAACAGACACACCGCTGAAGTTCTGTCCGAGTTCTTGCAGAAAGAAACGCAGTCGTGGTTGGGCACTGTAGATCTTGAGGCAGGCAAGGTAGTGAGTGATAACGGAAGGAATTTCATGGCTGCCATCTCCATTTCCCAACTGAAACACATTCCTTGCCTGGCTCACACCTTAAACCTGGTGGTGCAGTGCTTCCTGAAAAGTTATCCGGGGTTATCCGACCTGCTCCTCAAAGTGCGTGGACTTTGCTCACATATCCGCCGTTCGCCCGTACACTCCAGCCGTATGCAGACCTATCAGCGTTCTTTGAACCTTCCCCAGCATCGCCTAATCATAGACGTTGCAACAAGGTGGAACTCAACACTGCACATGCTTCAGAGACTGTGTGAACAGAGGCGGGCTGTTATGTTTTTGTGGGAGGATACACATACACGGGCAGGCAGTAGGATGGCAGACATGGAGTTGTCAGGTGTGCAGTGGTCGAAGATACAAGACATGTGTCAAGTCCTTCAGTGTTTTGAGGAATGCACATGGCTGGTTAGTGCAGACAACGCCATAATAAGCATGAGCATCCCCCTAATGCGTCTACTGATGCAAAGTTTGACGCACATAAAGGATCAGGCGTCTGCAGCTGAGGAAGAGGAAAGCCTTGATGACAGTCAGCCATTGTCTGGCCAGGGCAGTGTACAGGACGAGGTAGCGGGCGAAGAGGAGGAGGAGGACGAGGAGGATGATGGGGATGATTATATTTTTAATGAGGAAGCTTTTCCGGGGCCAGTGGAAATTGTTGGCGCGGCAAGGCCGGGTTCTGGTTTTTGGAGGGACACAAGTGACGTGGATTTGCCTGAAACTGCCCCTCAACCAAGCACAACCACAGATTTGAGAACTGGAACTTTGGCCCACATGGCGGATTATGCCTTACGTATCCTCAAAAGGGACACACGCATAACAAAAATGATGAACGATGAGGATTACTGGTTGGCCTGCCTCCTTGATCCTCGCTATAAAGGCAAATTGCAAAATATAATGCCACATGAGAACTTGGAACTAATATTAGCAACCAAACAATCAACTCTTGTTGACCGTTTGCTTCTGGCATTCCCTGCACACAGCGCCCGTGATCGTTCTAACACGAGCTGCAGGGGCCAGCAGACCAGAGGTGTTAGAGGGGCAGAAATCAGAAGTGTTTTCTGACCAGGTTGTGGAGTGATTTTGCTATGACCGCAGACAGGACAGGTACTGCAGCATCAATTCAAAGTGACAGGAGACAACATTTGTCCAGTATGGTTACTAACTATTTTTCATCCCTTATCGACGTTCTCCCTCAACCGTCATTCCCATTTGATTACTGGGCATCAAAATTAGACACCTGGCCAGAATTGGCAGAATATGCATTGCAGGAGCTTGCTTGCCCGGCAGCTAGTGTCCTATCAGAAAGAGTATTCAGTGCTGCAGGTTCAATACTAACAGAAAAAAGGACTCGTCTGGCTACCCAAAATGTAGATGATCTAACCTTCATTAAAATGAACCACAACTGGATTTCGAAATCTTTTGCCCCACCTTGCCCGGCTGACACCTAGCTTTCCTATGTAAAGGTCTTGCCTGTGGACTATTCTGAACGACTTTTCCAATCTCGTAATTTGCAGCACCTGATTGTCCAGCATCCGACATGTTAACACCTCCCTAAATGGCCAAAGTCCCCACACGGGGCCGTGGTATCGCCACTTGGCGCCAGCACCCGTGAGAGTACTGTTTGTCTGAAGAGGTGGGTGTGCCCGCTTTTGGTCGACGGCACTGCCACTAGGTCCCTCATAGTACAATAAAGTGTCTGGCGGTGGTGGTGCGCACCCAACGTCAGACACACCGTTGTAATATGAGGGGCCCTGGGCCTGTACCGCCGGCCACAAGACAGTCCCCCCCCCAGGTCAAACAGTGCTCTACCACTTGCAAAATTTTCTCTCACAGCTCCACCAATGTTTAGTCTATGCGCTGACATCCTTCAATGCCTGGCACTGTCAATACCATTGTATTGACATTTTTCTTATGTTAGGCCTTCGAAGTCTGTCTGCGGTCACTCCTTCCACTAGGCCTCCACTGACCTGTCTACTGCTGCCCGGGTTCCCCTGGAACCAATTTTAAATTGCCTACAGCCAGCCCAATTTATTATGTTAGGGCTTCGAAGCCTGTCTGCGGTCCCTCCTTCCACTAGGCCTCCACTGACCTGTCTACTGCTGCCCGGGTTCCCCTGGAACCAATTTTAAATTGCCTACAGCCAGCCCAATTTATTATGTTAGGGCTTCGAAGCCTGTCTGCGGTCCCTCCTTCCACTAGGCCTCCACTGACCTGTCTACTGCCGCCCGTGTTCCCCTGGAACCAATTGTAATTTGCCTACAGCCAGGCCAATTTATTATGTTAGGGCTTCGAAGCCTGTCTGCGGTCCCTCCTTCCACTAGGCCTCCACTGACCTGTCTACTGCTGCCCGGGTTCCCCTGGAACCAATTTTAAATTGCCTACAGCCAGCCCAATTTATTATGTTAGGGCTTCGAAGCCTGTCTGCGGTCCCTCCTTCCACTAGGCCTCCACTGACCTGTCTACTGCTGCCCGGGTTCCCCTGGAACCAATTTTAAATTGCCTACAGCCAGCCCAATTTATTATGTTAGGACTTCGAAGCCTGTCTGCGGTCCCTCCTTCCACTAGGCCTCCACTGACCTGTCTACTGCTGCCCGGGTTCCCCTGGAACCAATTTTAAATTGCCTACAGCCAGCCCAATTGATTATGTTAGGGCTTCGAAGCCTGTCTGCGGTCCCTCCTTCCACTAGGCCTCCACTGACCTGTCTACTGCTGCCCGGGTTCCCCTGGAACCAATTTTAAATTGCCTACAGCCAGCCCAATTTATTATGTTAGGGCTTCGAAGCCTGTCTGCGGTCCCTCCTTCCACTAGGCCTCCACTGACCTGTCTACTGCTGCCCGTGTACCCCTTGAACCAACATCAGAAAATATAAAAATAAGTATTTTGCTTATAAAAAAGAAAATACTGGAGAGATATCAAATGCAGACATTTTAACATTAAAAACAAACACATACAACAAAAATCTGGTACAGTACTAAAAATGGCCACCAGCTACAATAACTTTCTCCTGCAAGTAGTTAACTGAAAGTTTTTTTCAATTTAAAACACAGATATGGCATCCACCGAGTGTTGTCCTGTCGCGTCTTCTTTATATTATTGCCAAGAAGATGCAAAACAATGAAAATAATAAAATCATTATTTACCAAAAAAATAGAGTAAGTCAAAACCACATTGCAAATAAACATTCATTACAAATAAAGAAGCAGGGCGCGTCCGAGGGTGAGTATATACCTAATAAGAATATAATCACCCTCGGACGCGCCCTGCTTCTTTCCGACAGCCTTCCTACCTAAGAATCAGCCCTTCCGTGGTGTAGAGAGAGGGTGTGTTACACTCCAAGGTGTTCCCCAGGTTGCCTTTCCTGAGCTTCGATCTTCATGCTCTCGTTTAGTAATTGTCGGAAAGTAGGCTGCATTAGGCCTACAAATTGGGTATGGGGTGTAGAGAGATGGTGTGTTCAACTCCAAGGTGTTCTCCAGGTTGCCTTTCCTGAGCTTCGATCTTCCGGCTCTCGTTTAGTAGTTGTTGGAAACTACACTGCATTAGGCCTACAAATTGGGTATGGGGTGTAGAGAGATGGTGTGTTCCACTCCAAGGTGTTCTCCAGGTTGCCTTTCCTGAGCTTCGATCTTCCGACTCTCGTTTAGTAGTTGTTGGAAACTACACTGCATTAGGCCTACAAATTGGGTATGGGGTGTAGAGAGATGGTGTGTTCCACTCCAAGGTGTTCTCCAGGTTGCCTTTCCTGAGCTTCGATCTTCCGACTCTCGTTTAGTAGTTGTAGAAAACTACACTGCATTAGGCCTACAAAATGGGTATCGGGTGGAGAGAGATGGTGTGTTACACTCCAAGGTGTTCCCCAGGTTGCCTTGCCATTGCCTCGGTCTTCCGACTCTCGTTTAGTAGTTGTAGAAAACTACACTGCATTAGGCCTACAAAATGGGTATCGGGTGGAGAGAGATGGTGTGTTACACTCCAAGGTGTTCCCCAGGTTGCCTTGCCATTGCTTCGGTCTTCCGACTCTCGTTTAGTAGTTGTAGAAAACTACACAGCATTAGGCCTACAAAATGGGTATGGGGTGGAGAGAGATGGTGTGTTACACTCCAAGGTGTTCTCCAGGTTTCCTCGCCATTGCTTCGATCTTCCGACTCTCGTTTAGTAGTTGTAGAAAACTACACTGCATTAGACCTACAAAATGGGTATCGGGTGGAGAGAGATGGTGTGTTACACTCCAAGGTGTTCCCCAGGTTGCCTTGCCATTGCTTCGGTCTTCCGACTCTCGTTTAGTAGTTGTAGAAAACTACACTGCATTAGGCCTACAAAATGGGTATCGGGTGGAGAGAGATGGTGTGTTACACTCCAAGGTGTTCCCCAGGTTGCCTTGCCATTGCTTCGGTCTTCCGACTCTCGTTTAGTAGTTGTAGAAAACTACACAGCATTAGGCCTACAAAATGGGTATGGGGTGGAGAGAGATGGTGTGTTCCACTCCAAGGTGTTCTCCAGGTTGCCTTTCCTGAGCTTCTATCTTCAGGCTCTCGTTAAATTGTGGTTAAATGGAACAACTGCATTTGGCGTACTAGTTGGTTTCGGGCCTACTAACAGTGTCTGCCGCTCCTTGCTGTTCTCCTGGTTTCCTGTCCTGAAATTCCGTTTTCAGGCGCTCGTTAAGTAGTTGTTAATGTTAGACTGCATTTGGCCTACTAGTTGGGTTGGGGCCTACTATCGCTGTCTGCCACTCCTTGCTGTTCTCCTCCACTGAACAAAGCTGTGCCGTCTGTTTACTACGGTTGCCAATTTTGAACTGCATTTCGACTACTTACTGATTTGGGCCTACTCTCTGTGTCAGCCTCTCATTCCAGTTGTCCTCCACTGCAATGCCCCCTGGTTATTCCTGTGTTACCAATTTTGAACTGCATTTAGCCCACTTTATTATTTGGGCCTATATCTGTGTTTCCTCCTCATCCTGCCCATTGCCCAGCCAGTGATAGATGAGTCTGCTGGTACATTGACCCATAACGCAACATTCCCCATGCACGCTACACAACAACATTGTGACCCTGCTGAAAGTCAGGTTGCTCTTCCCGCATTCCATACCACCTTACACGGGGACAAAGAGGAAGGTGCAGATGAAAGTGCAGGTTCCTTCATCAGGTGGGGGGAGGAATACTAGTTGGCGACGTCACTGGCACAGGGCCTCTCATAGTACGCAAAAGTGTTGCTGCCGGTGGGAGGCGCCCCCGCCGTGCAAACACACCGCTGTACTTTGAGGGGCCCTGTGCCAGTGCCAATGCCAACGAGTGGGCCCCCCCTGCTTGCTCAGGTTCACAGCACTTGCAAAGTTGAAATACTTACCTCTCCCTGCTCCACTGCCGTGACGTGGTCCAGATTTCCTGGGCCCACTAATTACTTGAACCAGCCCTACCCACCACAACTTTAGCCAAATGACCCCCAATTTCAAATGCCTTCCAATTATTATAAGGTAAATTACGCTTGACAAGCTTCATTAAGAAGAATGGATGGTTTTGACATTAAAATGGGCACTCTAGGTGTTTTCCTGGCCCCCACTCACTGCCGACTATGCTCCCCCATTGACTTGCATTGGGTTTCGTGTTTCGGTCGATCCCGACTTTACGTCATAATCGGCCGATTTCACTCGACCCGACTTTTGAGATAGTCGGGTTTCGCGAAACCCGGCTCGACTCTAAAAAGGTCAAGGTCGCTCAACTCTACCTATAGGTAATTTTACACTAAGAGGTTAAAGAGGTTGTGCGAAATAAAAAAAAATGTTTTCTCTCTCATATAATCAGTGTAAGGCCTTGGATGTTTCATTGCAAGCCTATCCTTTTCACTTCAACTGAGTTAAAATATAACTAACTCAACAAAAAATAATGACCAAGAAAGAGAGTCCAGTCTCCAGACTTGTTCTGTGTATATTCAAATATGCACATATGAAGGAAACTAGTAATAGAATTCACAAATATAGTTGACCTAGAGGATGACAGGTGATTTCGTCTTTTTTGTGGGGTAAGAAATAATTTTGGGAACTTTGCTATTTACAAGTATTTGTTGGTTCTCGTTTCTGCAAAAGATATGCATTTGAAAATGTTCCATAACTTAATCCCTAGGAACATTAATTTTTGTACAGTACAATAAGGACATTATATACTACATTTTAGACATACATGTCTTTTTATTGAATATTTAGGAAATTGTTTGAACTGTGTGAAAATGAGCATGTTAGGTCCTGATACTTTTGTTCCTTTACATGCTTATTTTATTCGTTCCATTTTGTCAGTGGAAAAGGGCCTGTTTTTATGCATTTCCATATTATTTAGCATGTATTTATTTTGAAAACTATAAAAACAAACTATATTTTGCATTTTTTGCTGAAAATCACAGTGATTTAAGCTGCGTCTCCACGATCCGGAATAGTAACGTTTCGGATGAAGCATATTTTCCTGGGCACGCAGCTTAAAAATTATATTCTAAAGTAACAGATTAAGAAGATCTGAAATGGACTCAATGCAATCAATGTATGTGCCCTTCTATCATAGATACATAAGTCACTTACTGACACACTTCTTTGAGAACTGCTGTGCTCATAATACAGCCACAGTACCAAAATGATAAACAGTAATAAACACAAAGATTTCTGTTTTTTTTCTGTGCAAGTTTGGCAGCCACAATCGTATTTTGTTTTTAAATTGAAACTCGGACTACATCT
Organism: Ranitomeya imitator; assembly: GCF_032444005.1. Taxonomy (NCBI): domain Eukaryota; kingdom Metazoa; phylum Chordata; class Amphibia; order Anura; family Dendrobatidae; genus Ranitomeya; species Ranitomeya imitator. Next base: position 390,749,280 of record NC_091285.1, on the reverse strand, counting down.
CCCTATTACATATAAAACCTCTGCAATAAATTTGAATGATTGGATAATACCGGTAATGTTTGTAAGTCTGCACATACAATTTTATTCTTTAAATATGCCTTTTAATTGGTTAGTAAGAGATGGCCTTTTCACTGAGCGAATGCAAGAAGAGAAAAAAAGATAAAAACAAAAAACAAAGCTTTTAAAATAAACACATTGATGCCATAATTGGCTTCAGTGCCGACATCTTGAAAAGAAAAGTGTGGCCTTGCACAAGTGAAAACAAAGAGCTGTTTGAAACAAATTGGCTTTCTGCTTGCTTTCCTAATACTACAGTGCAAAACAATTGCTCATAAGAATAGGGAAGACCGAGCTTTAATTTCGTTCTATATCAAATCACATTTGACTGAATTTTCAACAAGTTCATATTGAACAAATACATTGCTAATGATAGAGATGAGCAAACCTGTGGATGTCGGGAGGAGTTTTTTTTTTTAAATCTGGTTCGGGTTGCTAACTTGACCCCAGACCCCATATAAGTCAATAAGGTCTAGAATGCTACAAAAGGAAGCAAAATTGGGGTAAGAACAGGACAATTGCCCTGCAAATTGCAATCATGGTAAAATAGGAAGTAAATGAATAACATAAAAAAATATTTAACTGTGCCCCTACTGAGACTGATGTTTGCTACCATCAGTCCAGTTCAAAATTTCACCCACAGAGTATGGAGGAGAGTATCCACACAGAAGCAACTTACAAACTTCAACCCCAGACCATGGGGCACAGTACCACCACAGAAGCTAATTCTAATTTCCGCCACAGAAAATAGGGAACAATTCCCCTCAGAAGATGTTAGCAAATTTCAGCCTTGGAGCATAGGGAACAATAGACCCAATGAAAATGTTTAAAAATTTCAGCCTCAGAGCATAGGGAATAATTCCCCCACATATTCTGAAACAAATTTCAACCCAAAAGGCAATGGGTGCCTAAAATTTTGTGCTGTAAAATGGTGGTAGTAAGAGGTAGAGTGCTGCAAAAGGAATCAACATTGGGTAAGACAATTGCCTTCCAAACAAATGTGGATAGGGAAATTACTTAATGGACTTTTTGTTTGTGAGGGGTGGACAAAGGTTCTTGCACAGCTCTAAAAATTGGTAGGGTGCACTGATTTACGATAAAATTAAAGAAACATAATCTTGAACCAGGAGGTCGAGGTCCAAGTGAAGGTGGAGGTTCACGTGGTGATGTACAGTACATGTTAGAGGCGAAGTAGTTGGTAGCCAACACAGCTGTCTTTTTTGGTATTTTTTTAATTTTTAAGGGGAACTAATGGAAAAAGCAGAGAAAAAAACCCACCAAACTATTATCTTGAACAAGAAGGCAGAGTTCCAAGTGGAGTATGAGGTAGTGTGGTAAAAGTTGTCATGCAGATTTAACAGTCGAAGTAGGAGTAATTCAGCACTGTTTTTTTTTGCTTGGTTACTTTTAATTTTTAGGGGTATTTTTTATTTTTTTTAAGTGGAACTAGTGAAAATAACAGAAATTGCATGCAAGGAAAATATTTTCTTGAACCGGGAGGCCGATGTCCAAGTGGAGGAACAAGAGTAATTGAAGGTGGAACTGGCAGAGGTGGGGGAGGAGGTAGCTAGAACCATTTTAATTATTTATTTTTTTATTGGTGGGGGAGGCCCCAAAATTAAAGAAATGGCACAAAGGGATTAACCATGACGGCGTTCTTGAATAGTTGTCTAGTTAGCCAAATGTACAAACAAGTCATTTGAGATCCATGTATAGTTCATTTTATTGAACGTGAGCTCTGACAGTTCCGACAGGACCCTTGCCACGTGGCAGGCCAGCATCTCTAAGTCATAAAGGGCAAACTCAAGCCATCTGTCTAATTTGTAGACCCAAAAGTTAAATGGGTCAGACCTAACAGTTATAAAGTGCAGACTTGTGGACAAGTACTCTTCCACCATGATGTGGAAATGCTACCTCCTGCTGATATAGACCGTATCAAATGGTGGTGTCTATTGTGACACGTAGAGGAAATATTTCCACATTTCGGCCGTGCTAACTGCCTTTCAATATGGTGGCAGTGCCCCAGCTGTATTGGCCACTTCCTCCTCCTCCTCTGCCTTGTTCTTCCACCGAGCCCCTTCTGTCAGGTGGGAATGCCCTCACTAGTGCCTCAACAGTGTGTGTTTGTATGCACGCATTTTGTGATCCTGATCCAAAGATGGACGTAAGGAAGGTATGTTGTCCTTGTAGTAGGGGTCCAGCTGGGCTTTCAACCTAGTAATCAGAACTGGTAATAATACAGGCTACTTGGCGGTCATTGCACAGTCGCTGCATCATGTATTGGTTTATATGTGTCAGGCTGCCCAGAGTCAATAACAAGCTGTCCTCAGTTGAAGATGTATATTCTGGGTCTTCTGTATTCCTCCAGCCACGTTCGAGTGATGCCTGTGAGCAGCTAAGAGTGCCGCCCTGCTGGAAACACAGTTCCTCAATGTCTTCCTCCTCCTCATCTTCAACTTCCAAAACTAATTTTTTTGTCTGGAACCTTGATTATCAGGCCACTGTGGGTACAAGATGTTAGGAGTTGAGTTCCCGCCGCTGCACAGGGGGAATCTCGAACCATGTCTGCTGAGGTCTCCCATTCTGCATCGGCCGCAGTGGAGCCTGCTCAGCGGAGACGTCTGTCCCAGTGTCTCACTGAATCTGATACTGTGGAAAGGGTTACTGCTGCCTCTCCAGGCTCTACTATTGTACCCTGCACTGGTCTGCGGCGAGCAGGCTTTTCTTGGACTAAGTCCTGCTTTGCACACACTGAGCATGCCCAGGGTAAGATCTCTCAGTGGAGATCAAGGGTCACATGCTCAGGTACTGCAGCAACTTCCATTGGTCCTCCAGGAAGGTCCTGTACCTGATCAAGTTCTGTGGCAGCCTTCCATTGGTCCTTCTAGGAAGGTCCTGTAGGTGTTACAGCTATGAAAGGTTCTCATGACCGCACGGCCATGTGCTAGTATCAAATATATACAAGCTCAGTGCCAGTGTGGTCGTGTGTGTGGTCAGGGACCCGGCTGAAATAAGCCCCTAGAATGCTGGCACCTCCGGCGAGGAGTTTTGTGTATGCAGTCAGGGACCCGGCTGAAATAAGCCCCTAGAATTCTGTCACCTCCGGCAAGGAGTTTATGTCTGAATTCAGGGCTGGCTAATAGCCATTAGAATTCTGGCTCCACCAGAGAGGAGCTGCGTGTTGGTTGGACTGCATGACCACTGTCAGCTCTACACAGTAGCTGTGTCCCCTGTGAGCTAAACAGGGCACAGCGTTCTCTTTACTACGGGTTCTGTGAAGTAACAGAGTTCATTTGTACTAATTTTCTTCGCCGCCTTGCTTAGCAGCAGGTTCTTTCCTACACGGTGGATCCCGAGTTGCGAACGCACCTATCTTATTTAATAAATATACTTGGTGCGTTCCACCAACCCTAACACAAGAAACCACCCTGGGAGCCATGTTTGAATGACAGGCATGATAACAGTGTAAATGCTACCTAGTCCTTCTGCTCCTCTTGTCAGGCACATGGCTCGTGGGTGGTTGGGGTGGAATTTCCAATTCCTCTCTAGTGTTTTGGGGATGGAGAGCTAAAAAATTCTATGAGACAGAGTAGACATGGTTGGTGGCACTGCTGGTAGTGATGGTGTTGTTGTCACATCCTGTCTCTGCAAGTGGAGGCCAGTGGCCCTGTTGAATGTAACCGAGAAGAAGAACCACAGGGATCAGTGACCTGTCAGAAGCCATACTGGTGTATAATCAGAGCACCACACAAAGACCCCAACATAGGTCCACCCTGCAGCACGAGCATATCATTAACTCAAAACTGAAAATAAAGACAAAACAACAACCACAAGACGGATTTCATCAACCAAGATATCATTTTAATCAGTATAATGGCACTTTCTGTGGGTTACTATGCAGAATCCTGCCAACAAGTTCCTTTTAAGATGTTAAAAAAAGGGGCAGTATCTGTGCACTGTACACTGAACAGAAATCTTTGGGGTAGTGACAAACCAGGCTACAAATAAAGGCATAATTTGCCCATGTGGGAAAATATATGTAGGCCGTACAATAAGAAGGCTTCCAGAGCAGATACGAGAACATGTATATAACATCAAAAGGGGTTTTAATGGAGGTTTTAATGGCCACCCTTCTCCAGACATGTTCTTATTAAACACCACTGTTCTTTTAAGAGATCTAGGTTCCTGGGTCTGGACAATATTGTTAGGGCTTGGGGGGGGGGGACAGGGGGGCGCAAGTTTATGACATGTATGTCAAGGGCGGAACTCAAAGGGATTTTTAATTTGAATACTCTTACACCTAGTGGCCTCAATCTTGGAATAGAACTTTTTGCCTTTAACTAAACCTATATTTAGCACTTAAAGTGTGGTCTTTTAGTTTACGAATTCATTTATTAACCCACTTTGCTCTCTCTGAATTTAGCTCCTCTGGACAATGGAAAACAATTTGGGAGATTGCATATTAACTTATATACATGTGGGATTTCTTACCCTGCATAATCTATGGATGATGAAAACATAAAAAATAACATATGGGTAAATGTGACGCTGAGGGATATCTACATAATGTCTAAACATGTCTATATATACATTTTTTTAACACAACTGTATGTCTTTTTCCCTCTTGTGGACAGCATATGCAAATAGATGTGTGTTTCCTTTGCGGACACCTATATCTTTTGCAATGAATATTTTGTTATGTGTATTTTTGCATCTTCTGAAGTGCAGGCAGTAATTGCATAATTTACGTATCCATAATTTGCATATTTTATATACATTTTTAACCCCTTTGCCCCCAATGGTGATTTGCACGTTAATGACCAGGCCAATTTTTACAATTCTGACCACTGTCCCTTTATGAGGTTATAACTCTGGAACGCTTTAATGGATCCCAGTGATTCTGGCACTGTTTTCTCATGATAGTGTTAAAATTTCTTTGATATTCCCTGCATTTATTTTTGAAAAAAAATGGAAATTTGGCAAAAATTTAGAAAATGTTGCTATTTTTCAACTTTGAATTTTTATGCAATTAAATCAGAGATATGTCACATAAAATACTTAATCAGTAACATTTCCCACATGCCTACTTTACATCAGCACAATTTTGGAACCAAATTTAGGGAGTTATAAGGGTGAAAATTGACGAGCAATTTCTCATTTTTACAACACCATTTTTTTTAGGGACCACATCTCATTTGAAGTCATTTTGAGGGATCTATATGATAGAAAATAACCAAATGTGACACCATTCTAAAAACTGCCCCCCTCAAGGTGCTCAAAACCACATTCAAGAAGTTTATTGTCCCTTCAGGTGTTTCACTGGAATTTTTGGAATGTTTAAATAAAAATGAACATTTAACTTTTTTTCACAAAAGTTTACTTCAGCTCCAATTTGTTTTATTTTACCAAGGGTAACAGGAGAAAATGGACCACAAAAGTTGTTGTTCAATTTGTCCTGAGTACACGGATACCCCATATGTGGGGGTAAACCATTGTTTGGGCGCATAGCTGAGCTCAGAAACGAAGGAGCGCCATTTGACTTTTCAATGCAAAATTGACTGGAATTGAGATGGGACACCATGTTGCGTTTGGAGAGCCCCTGATGTGCCTAAACATTGAAACCCCCCACAAATGACACCAGTTTGGACAGTAAACCCCCTAAGGAACTTATCTAGATGTGTGGTGAGCACTTTGACCCATTAAGTGATTCACAGAAGTTTATAATGCAGAGCCGTAAAAATAAAAAAATCATATTTTTTCACAAAAATGATCTTTTTGACCCCAATTTTTTTATTTTCCCGAGGGTAAGAGAGGAAACTGGACCCCAATTGTTGTTGTACAACTTATCCTGAGTACGCTGATACCCCATATGTGGGGGTGAACCACTGTTTGGGCACACGGGAGAGCTCGGAAGGATGACAGGATTTGAGATGGGAAGCCATGTTGCATTTGCAGAGCCACTGATGTGCTTAAACATTGAAACCCCACACAAGTGACACCATTTTGGAAATTAGACCCCCCAAGAAACTCATCTAGATGTCTTGTGAGAGCTTTAAACCCCCAAGTGTTTCACTAAAGTTTATAACGGAGAGCCGTGAAAATAAAAATTATTTTTTTTCCCACGTTTTGTATTTTCCCAAGGGTAACAGGAGAAATTCAACCACAGAAGTTGTTGTGCAATTTGTCCAGAGTATGCTGATACCACATATGTGGGGATGAACCACCATTTGAGCACATGGCAGAACTCGGAAGGGAAGGAGCGCCATTTGGAATGCATGGTCTGCAGGCGTCACATTGTGTTTGCAGAGCCCCTAATGTACCTGTAAGGATTCTGGACCTTCCTGGTGCCTTTTCGCCTTGATCCAAGATGGAGTCTTGGATCTCACCCTGTCATGGAACTTCCTGTCTGTCCTGATTATTTAAGTCTGAGTTATGTGTGCTAAGGTGCCTGAGTATTTTGTGCTGCTGGCTCCTGAGCTTCTACCGGTTTGCTGGTGAACTCCCTGATTCTTATGCTCACTACTCGGTGGTCTGCCTTTCTCCATTCTCCATTCTCGCCTCTGGAACATCTGCAACGGGCTGCGCACCTGTGGAAGTGTCTTCCTTGTTTGCAAAACTTTTCCCAGTGTTGTGCCTCTTTGCACAACCACACCAGGTAAGCAAGATTCAAGTTGTGCTTGTCTCATCCAGAAATATTTACTCATCTGCTACGCTTAGATAGCGTTCTCTCTCTTTCCCAGGACTGCATTTACACAACGCATCATCTGTGAATTATTGGACTCCTACTAACAAGTACTGGCACATGTGTGATCAAGTTTTGCTGGACTTCCTCATTTAAAGTACTGTGTGCATTCGCACTATAAAATGCACTTCCTAGGTTAAATATCTGTTCGCCTCTAAGTTTGCTGTGATTAACTTTATTGTGCTGAGGACCTTGTTACTACAGCAGGAATATCTGTATTATGCACTGTTTTCTATTTAGTATACAGAGCTGAAGACCTCGTTGCAATTGCAGAAATATCTGGGTTTATTCTGTTTACTTTTCTGTTTCGAGTAAAATATTCTTTGCTGCAACTTTGTTCTCGGACTGGCTTTATCCCATGCTATTAGATTCCGTAGTATCCATATAATTATTACAGTACCTAAACAGTAGAAACCCCCCACAAGTGACCCCATATTGGAAACTATACCCCCCAAGGAACTTATCTAGATGTGTTGTGAGAACTTTGAACCCCCAAGTGTTTCACTACAGTTTATAACGCAGAGCCGTGAAAAAAAAAAATCTTTTTTTTCCACATAAATTATTTTTTAGCCCCCAGTTTTGTCTTTTCCCAAGGGTAACAGTTGAAATTGACCCCAAAAGTTGTTGTCCAATTTGTCCTGAGTAGTGTTGAGCATTCCGATACAGCAAGTATCGGGTATCGGCCGATACTTGCGGTATCGGAATTCCGATACCGAGTTCCGATACTTTTGTGTTATCGGGTATCGGTATCGGATCCATATTACTGTGTAAAATAAAGAATTAAAATAAAAAATATTGATATACTTACCTCTCCGGAGGCCCCTGGACATCACCGCTGGTAACCGGCAGCCTTCTTTGTTTAACCCCTTCATGACCCAGCCTATTTTGACCTTAAAGACCTTGCCGTTTTTTGCAATTCTGACCAGTGTCCCTTTATGAGGTAATAACTCAGGAACGCTTCAACGGATCCTAGCGGTTCTGAGACTGTTTTTTCGTGACATATTTGGCTTCATGTTAGTGGTAAATTTAGGTCAATAAATTCTGCGTTTATTTGTGATAAAAACGGAAATTTGGCGAAAATTTTGAAAATTTCACAATTTTCACATTTTGAATTTTTATTCTGTTAAACCAGACAGTTATGTGACACAAAATAGTTAATAAATAACATTTCCCACATGTTTTTATGATTGGCAGCTGTCACACACTAAAAGACGCTTTTTATTGCAAAAAATATTTTTTGCATTACCACATTTTCAGAGCTATAATTTTTCCATATTTTGGTATCATGTGTCATGTGAGTCATGTGAGGTCTTGTTTTTTGCGGGACGAGATGTAGTTTTTATTGGTAACATTTTCGGGCACGTGACATTTTTGTGAGGCAGAATGACCAAAAACCAGCTATTCAGGAATTTCTTTTGGGGGGGGCGCTTATACTGTTCCCCGTTTGGTAAAATGGATAAAGCAGTTTTATTCTTCGGGTCAGTACGATTACAGTGATTCCTCATTTATATTTTTTAATGTTTTGGCGCTTTTATACGATAAAAATTATTTTATAGAAAAATTATAATTTTTGAATCGCTTTATTCTTAGGACTATAACTTTTTAATTTTTTCGCTGATGATGCTTTATCATGGCTCGTTTTTTGCGGGACAAGATGATGTTTTCAGCTGTATCATGGTTATTTATATCGGGCTTTTTGATCACGTGTTATTCTACTTTTTGTTCGGCTGTATGATAATAAAGCTTTGTTTTTTGCCTCTTTATTTTTTTTTACTGTGTTCACTGAAGGGGTTAACTAGTGGGAAAGTTTTATAGGACAGGTCGTTACGGACGCGGCGATACTAAATATGTGTGCTTTTATTTTTATTTTTTTATTTAGATAAAGAAATGTATTTATGGGAACAATAATTTTTATTTTTTTATTTTTATTTTTTTTTAACATTTTTTTTTACACATCTTAATATTTTTTTTTACACTATAACATTGCCCGTAGGGGGTGGGGGGCATGATGTTATAGTGTAAGATCGCTGATCTGACATTTTGCTGTGCACTGTGCACTCCTGGAGGCTTCCTGGTGCCTGCTCTGAGCAGGCGCTGTGACGCCACCTCCCTGCAGGACTCGGATGCAGCCCCGTGGCCATTTTGGATCCGGGCCTGCAGGAAGGAGGAGGTAAGAGACCCTCGGAGCAACACAATCACATCACGTTGCTCCGAGGGTCTCAGGGAAGCACGCAGGGAGCCCCCTCCCTGCGCGATGCTTCCCTATACCGCTGGACCACTGCGATCATGTTTGATAGCAGTGTGCTGGGGGTTAATGTGCCGGGGGCGGTCCATGACCGCTCCTGTCACATAGTGCCGGATGTCAGCTGTGATAGTAAACTAACACCCGGCCGTGATCGGTCGCGCTCCCCCGTGAGTACGGCCGATCGCTATGACGTACTATCCCGTCGGTGGGCATACGGGCCCACCCAACCTTGACGGGATAGTACATCTAATGTCAGAAAGGGGTTAAAAACATATCTTTTTTGCTTTTAATTTTGACCTTTTTTTGTTAATAAATTATGTTAGCATATGTTTATATAGTTACATAGTTATTAAGGTTGAAGGAAGACTATAAGTCCATCTAGTTCAACCCATAGCCTAACCTAACATGCCCTAACATGTTGATCCACATGTACATTTTATTTTGTCATTATATATTTGTTGTAATTTAACCATATTCTAGCTAATCTGCTGCAGGACAGGGACACAAAAGCCAATAGGCATAGCATGTTAACAGTTTCCTACGAAGAAGGAAACCAAGTTTTCGGAAAGGCTTAAGGACAAGGACTCGTGGATTGCACTGGTGTTCATGCTCCATGGACTGTCTGACATCACACGCTGCTGTACCCGCTGCTGCTTTGCCTTGTTTTTTTGGGGTTCAGGCATGCCATCGGCCGGGCTGCATGTTTGCTACGTTGCAGCTCCACTTGCTTTTTTATTTCGCCAAGGACCTCTGTAGACCCGCTGAGTGCGACTCTGCTTTCAGTTGAATGCAACTAACAACTTTGCTGGACTGCACAGCTGTGAATAGGGTAATTACTAGCGATGAGCTTGTATACATTTTACTCATACATATGTGGATTCCCTAGCAAACAGGCAACCCCCACATGTATTCAGGCTGTCTAGCAGCCGCAAATCATGGAGCTGTGTCAATATAAAGTAAATCTCCTAGCACGCCAAAATACTCAGAGACCACCTGAGCATTTTTTATTGTGATTTTATTGGTGTTCATTTACATATATACATATTGTACTGTTAATGTATACATAAAAATCTTTGCAAATTAACACACTTGCTGTGGTTCCTATGTGTTCCTGGGATGGACATACTTGTGCTAGGGCAAAGATATACCTATTTATGATTACTTGAGTGCACCTTATTTAATATTATTTATTTATTATACATGTTTGACAGGGTGTACAACATACCTGTTTGCAACTGTTGTTTTCCCCCATAGGCTGTCCTTCTCTGAAGACTTTAAACGCAGGTGTTTCTCATTTTGTGTCTGCTTTTTAAGATGTGTACTCCACTGCACATCTTGCTTGGATTTGAGATGCCTGATCATACCGGTGGTGCTGTAGTTTAGAATATTTATGCCTTGCTTGAGGCTCTGATGGCACAGCATGCAAACAACCTGTCGCTTGTTTTCACTACATTGGGTAAAGAAGTCCCATGCCAGGGAACTTCTTTAAGCTGGCTTTTGAGGGCTAATTCCTTTGGCATGGAGGGCAGTAGCAGATGTGTTGTGAATTCTGTGGTCAAGCTCCCTCCTGTGGTCATGAGTGGTACTTCGGCTGTTTCTGTCTATGAGGTTCCTCTGGTGGATGTGAGTGGGGCTGCGACTTCTGAGTTTCCTTCCTCAGGTGACGAGGTTAAGTCGTTAGGTGCTGCTCTATTTAACTCCACCTAGTTCTTTGTTCCTGGCCTCCAGTCAATGTTCCAGTATTGGTCTTGCTTTCTCCTGGATCGTTCTTATGGCCTGTCTGCCCTGCATAAGCTAAGTTTCGCTTGTGTTACTTTTGTTTGCTATATTTTCTGTCCAGCTCGCTATATTGGTTTTTCTTGCTTGCTGGAAGCTCTGAGACGCAGAGGGAGCACCTCCGTACCGTTAGTTGGTGCGGAGGGTCTTTTTGCCCCTCTGCGTGGTTGTTTGTAGGTTTTTGTGTTGACCGCAAAGCTATCTTTCCTATCCTCGGTCTATTCAGTAAGTCGGGCCTCGCTTTGTTAAGTCTATTTCATCTCTGTGTTTGTATTTTCATCTTAACTCACAGTCATTATATGTGGGGGGCTGCCTTTTCCTTTGGGGAATTTCTCTGAGGCAAGGTAGGCTTATTTTTCTATCTTCAGGGCTAGTTAGTTTCTCAGGCTGTGCCGAGTTGCATAGGGAGCGTTAGGCGCAATCCACGGCTACCTCTAGTGTGGTATGATAGGATTAGGGATTGGGTCAGCAGAGTTCCCACGTCTCAGAGCTCGTCCTATGTTAGTAACTATCAGGTCACTTTGTGTGTTCTTAACCACTAGGTCCATTGTGGTTCTGAATCACCTGTTCATAACACAGATGATGTACTAGCTAGGGAACAACCGCTGACCTTTTCCACCCTGCTGTGCAGATCAGGAGGCCACCTTCTCTTACTCCGAACTGCATATGCCACTATGAGGCCCTTTAATCCATGTGGCATTGAGGACATAATGACCCAACTCATCATCTTCTACTCAGACCTTACACCTGGACTCCTTGACGGTCGGCACACTGTTGAAAACTGCAGCAGTTGGCACCTGTGTTTCCTCATCCCCAGAGATGTGCTGCGGTGGTACACTGGCCATGTGTACTGGCTCTTCCATGTGCTCATCCTCTGCCAGAGCCAGTGATTAGGCCTCAGTGCACTCAGTCTATTCCATTTCTTGGTCAGGGCCAGATGAATTGGCCACGGAACTACAGCGAGCGGACTCAATAAACAGAACAGCACAAAAGACTGCTGCATGACTTGGGGCTCAGAATGCTTGGATGATTTGCAAGGGGTTGAGGTGGAAGAATGATGACTAAGATCTTCATGTGCCAACTGAATGCTTTCTGCGACGGACTGGGTGAAAGAAAATGTGAAGTAACTGGTAACACTCTCAGGCATCCAATCTAACATGGCCTCCACATGTTCTGGCCTCATCATTCATTCTGCGGCACTGAGGCCTATTAAATAACACCAAATGTCCTGTCACCTGAGTGCACCTCAGGAAGGTTTGTGGTTGGACACATCACAGACGCAGAACGACCACATCCTCTCCCTGCAACAGCTACAACATCAACACCAGTAGCGCCATGATCACATTCACATCCCCTATTTGCTGCTCTCCTCATGTTTTTCCCTTAAAAAATACCTTGTAGGCAAGAGGCTGTATATGGGCACTCTTCCCAAGGCTAGTGAAGCACACAGTTACAGGTATGGTATAGAGTACAAGTTTTTTTCAAAATACTTTTTCCCACATAGAACAATGTTGATATGGCACTGAGCAATAGGATTTATTGCCAGAGAACAAGGATTATATGACAAAGAGCAATAGGATTTTTGCCACAGAGAGCAAGGTTATTATGCAGCAAAGCAATAGGATTTTTAGCCACAGAAAACAAGGTTTATATGGCACAGAGCATCAGCATTTTTTGCCACAGAGCAACAGGCTGTTAGGGTAGTCTAGACAACGTATTATACACAGGAACAGGGATTTAGGGCAGACTACACAAGGTTGCTATGGCACACAGGAACAGGCTATTAGAGCAGTCTACATAATGCTGCTATGGCCACATAGGAACAGTCTTTTCAGGCACAGAGTACGAGAATTATATGGCACATAACACAAGGCTAATATGGCACAGAGAACCACATTGACGACACACTGGGAACAAAATACCAGCACAACCCATGACCCAGCCTTTATACAGGAAGGGTCACATAGTGTGCCAGTCAATTACAATTAGACCAGTACTTGGCATGGCTGTGATGGCTTCAAAAGTGCCCACAGCTTAAAATCTTGTTGACTTGCTGTCCCTGCATGTTTGGAACCTGTTACACAGCCAATAAGCATGTAGGGATTGCCTGCCAGTCACTATAATGCCGTAGCCATCTGGTAGTGGTATTAATGTGATTGGATGGTCATATGACATCATCAGGGGTTACTAAAGAACAGGTGACTCCACGCTTGGCACACTGATGCCAATGTACAGCTCAGGTACAATTCATATTTGAGGGAGACAGGGCTTGTACAAGGCTGTGTGTTGAACAAATCAGAGTCATCTAGCATTCACACTGGTGCTAATTCTGAACCATCATACTAGCATCCTTTGTAAGGCTTTGCTGTTTGTATCAGACACATTCTGCATTTAGCCTAGGGAGTGACAGTTGATAGAACATACTCAGAAGGGAGGTAAGAACATTTCTAAAACAATCCACAGCGAGGAGATTGGAACAAAACAAAATCCTCTAAACTGCATGCTCGCAAACGCCAGAAGCCTGACAAACAAGATGGAAGAACTAGAAGCAGAAATATCTACAGGTAACTTTGACATAGTGGGAATAACCGAGACATGGTTAGATGAAAGCTATGACTGGGCAGTTAACTTACAGGGTTACAGTCTGTTTAGAAAGGATCGTAAAAATCGGAGAGGAGGAGGGGTTTGTCTCTATGTAAAGTCTTGTCTAAAGTCCACTTTAAGGGAGGATATTAGCGAAGGAAATGAGGATGTCGAGTCCATATGGGTCGAAATTCATGGAGGGAAAAATGGTAACAAAATTCTCATTGGGGTCTGTTACAAACCCCCAAATATAACAGAAACCATGGAAAGTCTACTTCTAAAGCAGATAGATGAAGCTGCAACCCATAATGAGGTCCTGGTTATGGGGGACTTTAACTACCCGGATATTAACTGGGAAAGTGAAACCTGTGAAACCCATAAAGGCAACAGGTTTCTGCTAATAACCAAGAAAAATTATCTTTCACAATTGGTGCAGAATCCAACCAGAGGAGCAGCACTTTTAGACCTAATACTATCTAATAGACCTGACAGAATAACAAATCTGCAGGTGGTTGGGCATCTAGGAAATAGCGACCACAATATTGTACAGTTTCACCTGTCTTTCACTAGGGGGACTTGTCAGGGAGTCACAAAAACACTGAACTTTAGGAAGGCAAAGTTTGACCAGCTTAGAGATGCCCTTAATCTGGTAGACTGGGACAATATCCTCAGAAATAAGAATACAGATAATAAATGGGAAATGTTTAAGAACATCCTAAATAGGCAGTGTAAGCGGTTTATACCTTGTGGGAATAAAAGGACTAGAAATAGGAAAAACCCAATGTGGCTAAACAAAGAAGTAAGACAGGCAATTAACAGTAAAAAGAAAGCATTTGCACTACTAAAGCAGGATGGCACCATTGAAGCTCTAAAAAACTATAGGGAGAAAAATACTTTATCTAAAAAACTAATTAAAGCTGCCAAAAAGGAAACAGAGAAGCACATTGCTAAGGAGAGTAAAACTAATCCCAAACTGTTCTTCAACTATATCAATAGTAAAAGAATAAAAACTGAAAATGTAGGCCCCTTAAAAAATAGTGAGGAAAGAATGGTTGTAGATGACGAGGAAAAAGCTAACATATTAAACACCTTCTTCTCCACGGTATTCACGGTGGAAAATGAAATGCTAGGTGAAATCCCAAGAAACAATGAAAACCCTATATTAAGGGTCACCAATCTAACCCAAGAAGAGGTGCGAAATCGGCTAAATAAGATTAAAATAGATAAATCTCCGGGTCCGGATGGCATACACCCACGAGTACTAAGGGAACTAAGTAATGTAATAGATAAACCATTATTTCTTATTTTTAGGGACTCTATAGCGACAGGGTCTGTTCCGCAGGACTGGCGCATAGCAAATGTGGTGCCAATATTCAAAAAGGGCTCTAAAAGTGAACCTGGAAATTATAGGCCAGTAAGTCTAACCTCTATTGTTGGTAAAATATTTGAAGGGTTTCTGAGGGATGTTATTCTGGATTATCTCAATGAGAATAACTGTTTAACTCCATATCAGCATGGGTTTATGAGAAATCGCTCCTGTCAAACCAATCTAATCAGTTTTTATGAAGAGGTAAGCTATAGGCTGGACCACGGTGAGTCATTGGACGTGGTATATCTCGATTTTTCCAAAGCGTTTGATACCGTGCCGCACAAGAGGTTGGTACACAAAATGAGAATGCTTGGTCTGGGGGAAAATGTGTGTAAATGGGTTAGTAACTGGCTTAGTGATAGAAAGCAGAGGGTGGTTATAAATGGTATAGTCTCTAACTGGGTCGCTGTGACCAGTGGGGTACCGCAGGGGTCAGTATTGGGACCTGTTCTCTTCAACATATTCATTAATGATCTGGTAGAAGGTTTACACAGTAAAATATCGATATTTGCAGATGATACAAAACTATGTAAAGCAGTTAATACAAGAGAAGATAGTATTCTGCTACAGATGGATCTGGATAAGTTGGAAACTTGGGCTGAAAGGTGGCAGATGAGGTTTAACAATGATAAATGTAAGGTTATACACATGGGAAGAAGGAATCAATATCACCATTACACACTGAATGGGAAACCACTGGGTAAATCTGACAGGGAGAAGGACTTGGGGATCCTAGTTAATGATAAACTTACCTGGAGCAGCCAGTGCCAGGCAGCAGCTGCCAAGGCAAACAGGATCATGGGGTGCATTAAAAGAGGTCTGGATACACATGATGAGAGCATTATACTGCCTCTGTACAAATCCCTAGTTAGACCGCACATGGAGTACTGTGTCCAGTTTTGGGCACCGGTGCTCAGGAAGGATATAATGGAACTAGAGAGAGTACAAAGGAGGGCAACAAAATTAATAAACAATACCCAGATAGATTAGCGAAATTAGGATTATTTAGTCTAGAAAAAAGACGACTGAGGGGTGATCTAATAACCATGTATAAGTATATAAGGGGACAATACAAATATCTCGCTGAGGATCTGTTTATACCAAGGAAGGTGACGGGCACAAGGGGGCATTCTTTGCGTCTGGAGGAGAGAAGGTTTTTCCACCAACATAGAAGAGGATTCTTTACTGTTAGGGCAGTGAGAATCTGGAATTGCTTGCCTGAGGAGGTGGTGATGGCGAACTCAGTCGAGGGGTTCAAGAGAGGCCTGGATGTCTTCCTGGAGCAGAACAATATTGTATCATACAATTATTAGGTTCTGTAGAAGGACGTAGATCTGGGGATTTATTATGATGGAATATAGGCTGAACTGGATGGACAAATGTCTTTTTTCGGCCTTACTAACTATGTTACTATGTTACTATGTATGTATGTTAGGGAGAGTGGCAGAATACAGTCTCTAGGCAGGGCTTAGGGTTTGCAGTCCATTGCTAAATATATATCTTCTGCATGTGACCACATTTTTTGGGGTGATGGTGAAAAGCTTGACTATATTTTCATCCGTAGAGTATTGCGTACTTTGTGGAATATTTTGGTGGTTTATTACACCCCAAAAAGCAAACAAAAGTTTGTCTGTATTCAATGAGTCATCCATAGAGTATTAGGTGCTTCCTGTGACATTAGGGTGGCATATAACACTGCAAAAAAGCATGGTAAAATTTGTCTGGATTTAATTACTCATCCATAAAATATGACGCGCTTTGTGTTCAATTTTGGTTATATATAACACTCCAAACAAAGTTTCAAAATTTTTATGGATTCAATTAGTTATTCAAACAATTTAACATGGTTGTTCATACATTACGGTGGTATATAAAACTACAAAATAACCTCCTATTTTTTATGGATTCAATTAGTTATCCATTCAGTTTAACGTGCTTTGTGTAAAATTTCAGTGGGTTCAAATTTTTTAAAACTGCTTGGCCTGGTACAGTTCCCAAAATACTGTAAATTATTATACTGTAAAACATGGTTTGTTTGCAATTTAGTTGGTTTAAAATAAAAAACAAAATTGCCCTGCTACAGGTGTAAAAATTTGGTCCCTCGGTACTCGGTCCCCAGATGCCACTATTTCACCCGATGTGGGATCCCTGCCTTACACCAGCATGTGTCCAGAAGCATTGCTCGTGTCCTTACTAACACGTTTACTGGGAATGTCCACTTAGCGATCAACACCTGGACAAGCACTTATAGCTAGGGACGCTACATTTCACTGATGACACACTGGGTGAACATTGTGGAGGCTGCGTCTGAGTCCCACCATGGCATGGCACATGTGCTATCGATGCGAGGATTAATGGCCCAAATTTTATCAGGGTTTCCTTCAACTCCTATACCAGTTCCTGCCCCCATCCTGCTCCTTCTCATCCTCCATCTGCGATGTGCTATCTGAGATCATACATCAGCTGGAAACACTGCCTCAGCAAAGCAGCAACAAGCTGTGCTGAAGCAAATTTGTCTAGGAGACAAACCTCACACCGCGGCAGAGTTTTTGAAAGGAATAATGGACCAAACAGATCTGTGAATCTTGCCTCTGAACCTACAACTAGGCATGGTCGTGTGTGATAATGGGTGTAACCTGGTGGCGGCAGTGAAGCTTGGCAAACTCACACAGGTATCACACTTGGCTCATGTGTTCAACTTGGTAGTTCGCCGGTCACTGAAAAACTTACCCATATTTGCCAGAGCTTCTGGTCAATGAACATTGCATTAGCACACTTTTTTGCAAGTGAACTACAGCTGCCACCACTCTGGCAGTATTACAGTAGTGCATGCAAATGCCATCTAAACTGACTGGTGTGTGACATAATTCCATGCTCTGGAACTCCACACTGCGCATGTTGGCAAAGCGTTGTGACCAGCAGAGGACAGTTGTGGAATGTCATCTCCAAAACGCCTCTTAGTATTCTGGTCAGCCTCTGCACATAATAAATGAAGAGTGGGCATGGATGTCTGACCTTTGTGCAGTTCTCAAGACTTTGACAGAAATGTTGACAGTAGAGACCTTGGCACATAAGGTAGACTTTATTTACTGTTGCCTTTCCAATGACACTCACTTTACATCCATCTTCGCCAAAAAAGAGTAACGGTTGTTCACCCTGCTAGACCCACACTACAAGGAGAGCCTTGCATCTCTCCTTCCTTAGGTGGAGATGTCTATTAAAAGGATGCTATAGCAAAATGCCATTGTGGAAAATTTGTTGGAAAAATTCCCATCATACAATGCTAGCGGCAGAGAGCAAGCTTCCTCCTTCCTAGAAGGAGGTTTGCTCTCAAAGTCTCACAATATATGGCCCTGTTCATTCTTTCATGTACATGAATCAGTCATCCTGGTCCCTTTGCAGAGAAACAGCCCCAAAGCATGTTGTTGTCACCCCCATGCTTCACAGTAGGTATGGTGTTCTTTGGATGCAACTCAGCATTCTGTCTCCTCCAAACATGATGAGTTTTGTTTCTGCCAAACAGTTCTACTTTGGTTTCATCAGACCATATGACATTCTCCAAATACTCTTCTGGATAATCCAAATGCTGTTTATCGAACTTCAGACAGGCCCGGACATGTACTGGCTTAAGCAGGGAGACACGTCTGGCACGACACTGCAGGATCTGAGTCCCTGGCGGCATAGTGTGTGACTGATGGTAGCCTTTATTACAGTGGTCCCAGCTCTATGCAGGTCATTCACTAGGTACCTCCCGTGTGGTTCTGGGATTTTTGATCACCGTTCTTGTGATCATTTTGACCCCACGGGATGAGATCTTGCGTGGAGCCCCATATCGAGGGAGATTATCAGTGGTCTTATATGTCTTCCATTTTCTTATTATTGCTCCCACAGTTGATTTCATCACATTAAGCTGCTTGCCTATTGCAGATTCAGTCTTCCCAGCCTGGAGCAGGGCTACAATTTTGTTTCTGGCTTCCTTCGACAGCTCTTTGGTCTTCACCACAGTGGAGTTTGGAGTGTGAGGTTTGAGGTTGAGGACAGGTCTTTTATACAGATAACAAGTTCAAAAAGGTGCCATTACTACAGACAATGAGTAGAGGACAGAAGAGCCTCTTAAATAAGAAGTCACAGGTCTGTGAGAGCCAGAAATCTTGCATGTTTTTAGGTGACCAAATACTTATTTTCCTCCATAATTTGCAAAATAAATCATGCCAAATCAGACAAGGTGATTTTCTGGATTTGTTTTTTTTCATTTTTACTATGTGAAAAGCCTTTCTGAGTGTAGGAGTACCAAGACTACACTTTGTTCAGAATATTTGAATGAGGAACTACAGTTGGTGCCTTCAAGGATGTATGGATGACCCTGCTTATAATTTTTGGAGGCTTTGTACTGTGCAGAACTTTTGAGTGTAAGACCACAACAAGACAATTTGAACAAAATGTGTATGAGGCCCATCTTTATGTCTAATACATGGTGTATCTGAGTCCCTCTTCAATCACATTTTTTCAATTCCTGCTTCCTTTATAAATTACACTGAAATGTCCAATTTTTTAATAAAAAAATAATTTTGGTTTACCAAAATTATTATTTGCTTTTAAATCCCTTTTAAATGTTGCTTTATATGAGTCATTATACATGAAACAATGTTTCTTAACATTTTCTGCAAACTCGAATTTCTCATTGATTTTGAATGTTTTATTGTCAACTCTTAAAGTGGAGTAAAAGTGTGACACTATTGTTTTCAGCATTGATCTGGGAGTCAGAGATGCTTCCAGTGGTCTTCCCCATGCTGTTCTCCTTCCATTCAGCACTTTTTCCTTCTATTTTAAAATTTTTACTGCCCCCATACCTTTTGTAGGGTCTTCCAGAAAAGTACTCAGATTTCCCATTGACTCCCTTTATACTCGTTACTCGAAACAAGCATTTGAGGATTAGGAATTACTCAGTACGAGTAAAAGAGTAAGTAGCATCTGATCATTTTAGTGCCCGTCCATTTCTACATAAAAACACACATTCGCTCTTATTTAAAATGTAATTAATTTTTCCACACCCCAAATATAGCCTGAACACCCCACAAGGAGAATGGCATAAGTGAGAAAACGACATCCATTCATCCTATCTTGAATAATTTTAATGAAGAATAAAGTAAGTTATCATACCTCATAAAAACACCCCGTAAGGTGGAATGAAAGTATAGCGACCTATATTTGTAAATAAATAAAGATTGTCCAATCATAAATAATCAAAATAGGGTGAATAACTATAACCAGGGCGAATAACCATAACCTAGGGGGATAAGGTAAGTGCATAGAAACATATCTGTCCAATATCAAGTGGTAAATTAATGCCACCCCTGCGTTTGATAGGGATATACTAGTATACAAAAATATATTGCCAACATACAGCATTAAGTAACGAATAAACACAACCCCTGCATTTGATATAGATGCAATAAAATACAGGGATATATTGTATATCCTACAATTGGTATGAATGTTATATGATAGTATACATATATTCACAACCCATATATCAAGCAGGCCAATGTCTATACTAATATTCACACTACAGTCAATGACGATATATATAGTAAAGTAGTGGAGATAGTTATAAAATCAAAACACAAATACAAAGGCTGCACCAAAGAACATACAAATGTATAAATAACCAACATCATCCCAATTGAGTGCTAATTATAAAGGTTTTATTGGAATTTAAAACAAGAAGATCCATAGATAAGCTCTGAGCTGACAACCCCACCATATGTATAAATTGAAGATCAAGTGCTGCCATAAATATATGAAAAATTATATGCACGTCTACTGTTAATGACCACCATAAGCAAAAGAGGTTATAAATTGCTCCATAACATACGGGTTTAGAATGATGTATGAAAATTATAATACATTTTTCTCTCATTTTGTCTCATACTGAGAAGTGCCAATTGTGCCAGCAGTATATGAAAAAGTGAAGAAAGCAATATACATACAGTGATATTGTGTGTAAAGTGTAAAATAACTAGACATATAGATCATATACTGGTTGGATCAAGCATCTGTCAATACATATAGGCAGATACAACATACTGAACACATCAAGTTGAACCACTAAGCCAGTGATTGATGGGGCATACTGGTCCAATAAGTGACATGTAGAAGAAAGAAAAAAGAGAAGTTAGACAAAACCAACCTTAAAGGGAACCTGTCACCCCGTTTTTTGAGATTGAGATATAAATACTGTTAAATAGGGCCTGCGCTGTGCGTTACTATAGTGTATGTAGTGTACCCTGATTCCCCATGTATGCCGAGAAATACATTACCAAAGTCGGCGTTTTCGCCTGTCAATCAGGCTGGTCTGGTCAGGTGGGCGTGTTCACAGCGTTCTTTTCTTCCCCAGGTTTCCGTTGGTGGCGTAGTGGTGTGCGCATGTCCAAGGTCCGGATTCCCTGTGCCCACGTGAAGACACAGCGCGCGATCTGCGCTGTCATTCCTTTCATCGGTGCGGGCGGCCATCTTCCTGGGGCCGCGCGTGCGCAGATGTAGTGCTCTGCTGCACGGGGCTTCAGGAAAATGGCCGCGGGATGCCGCGCGTGCGCAGAAGAGATCGCGGCGGCCATTTTCCCAAAGCCGAGTTTGCATCTCGGCTTTGGGAAAATGGCCGCCGCGATCTCTTCTGCGCACGCGCGGCATCCCGCGGCCATTTTCCTGAAGCCCCGTGCAGCAGAGCACTACATCTGCGCACGCGCGGCCCCAGGAAGATGGCCGCCCGCACCGATGAAAGGAATGACAGCGCAGATCGCGCGCTGTGTCTTCACGTGGGCACAGGGAATCCGGACCTTGGACATGCGCACACCACTACGCCACCAACGGAAACCTGGGGAAGAAAAGAACGCTGTGAACACGCCCACCTGACCAGACCAGCCTGATTGACAGGCGAAAACGCCGACTTTGGTAATGTATTTCTCGGCATACATGGGGAATCAGGGTACACTACATACACCATAGTAACGCACAGCACAGGCCCTATTTAACAGTATTTATATCTCAATCTCAAAAAACGGGGTGACAGGTTCCCTTTAAGTAACCTAAATAGTATTAATGTATGACGCCATCTAACATCAGCAGAGAAGTGAACAAAACATGCATATATTCATACAAAATCAAATGGGCTCGTAAGAATCAGTGAAAAGAAGTTCCTCATTTAATCCATGTTAGGCATGACTTTTTTAGTTGAAGATCCATTTGGATTCCTGGTGCAAAAACCTCGGGGTGAAGTTTTTATTACGGATATTTGTATGGATTCTTGCTAGTCCCATAACCCGCATCCTTCTAGTTTTACGGCTGTGTAACACTTTTATTGATACAATTTGAGGATAGATAAAACATTTTGATTGCTTATTACAGCATTTTGTGGTATTGCAGCCACCAAAAAAAATTGAATTTTGGCATTCTTGAATTTTTTCTGTTTATGGTGTTTTCCGATTGGTTAATTACTTTTATATTTTGATAGATCTGACTTTTCTCAACATAGCAATGCCACAAGTTTTTTTAAATTTAGTCAGTGTATTTATTTTTAGTTGGAGGAAAGGCAGGTGATTTGAAGTTTTATGGGGGTTTTTTCATATATTTTTTTTAATTTTTCACTGTACTTCTTAGTCCCATTAAGGCACTATACTATAGTATTGCTGCAAATAGTAAGATGCATGGTCCCCTTTGAAGCCAGGCAGTGGCTGTGTGTATGTGTATACTGTATATATATATATATATATATATATATATATATATATATATATACCAAGTATGAGGCAAGCTCTCTCTGTGAACCTGTTCCATACACCCGCTACCGACTTGTGCTGTCAATGTATGGTGGATGTCGGTAAAGAGTTAATGCAATTTATAGGTTTGTTTTACTAGCCCATTTTAGCAACTGTACTCAGAACAATATTTCAGGCTTGTGTGGCACCCCTGAGGGTTGAGTTGCCACAGAGGTACTACACCTCAGCCAGAGGTGTGGTACTCCACTTTAGGGTAAGGAGGGGACACTACCCAGGAGTTGGTGAAGGGAACTGGAGCAGTGAGGAGCTCTTTCCAAGACTAGAGAAAAGTGAGAAGAGAAAGAAGGGGTCCTAGGGGCATGGGAAGTTAAGATCCACCTGTGGCGCTCGAATCCATGCCAACTGTAGTCAGGTAGAGGGAACAGGTCGCAGTAGGGGACCGGCCCCACACTAGTGAGAGACTGCAGGACTCAGCTACCAAACCGGAGGCTGTGGTGACTGTATGTGCAACAGCCGAATCTGCACACATTTGCTGAACAGGCAGCCTCATAGGGTCAAGGGGACCAAGAGGACTTTGCCCGACAGGACCTGAGGCTGCTGGTTTGGAACACTGTGTGCGAGGCGCAGGGCAGGAGAGGCAGGAGACAGCACAGTGAGAAGGCCAGAGAAGGAACATACAAAGGGGGTTCTGGCAAAGCCTACCCCAAATTTCCTGAGAGCTGGCTGGACCTCTGACCCGAAGGACACAGCACCCTGGCTGGGGATTGTACCTGAAAGACCTTGAGTAAAAGTGTGAAGACTGCAAATTGTTGTGTCCTCAGATTTATTTACCGTGTCACCTGTCCTGCACTACAGCCATTACCATCACCTTTAACCCTATAACTGCCCTGGGGCTTAGCTCTCCCTGTGGAGAGCTGTACCAACTCTCCTGTGTCACTAACTGCCCCAATGGATCTGAACTGCAGCATCGGCCATCTTCTTATTGCCGAACATCACGGGTGGAGTCATGAGCTAGCTCCCTATAGACTCTATTTCCCCTTCTTTTCATCAATTTTTTTGGACGCTCAGGGCCATAAACCGGGCCACTGCTGCCGAGACCACCCCTTTAAGTACTGTCGGACCAGGCCCGAGTACCCCACGACCCTAACTGGTGGTCCATTTGTCCCGCACGTTCCTTTCTTTGTGTTTAACTATTAACCAAATAACTTAAGATTCTTTGTTACTGCTTTTTGTCTGGGAGAAAAGGAAAATAGTTTTTAAAATGTATTAAATAATTATACACACTCCTTTTGGCACACATGTTTTAATAGTTCATTTTAGCATTCGTAAACCTACCATGAGCTGTTTTCACAATTGCAGTAGTTATCCTCTGTATTCAGTTTACATGGAGAAGGAGAAGATGGAGGTGATGACAAAAAGACAAAACTATATTGCTGGTTCTGCAATTCATAGTGGTAGGGGCATTGGTAATGCTAGTGGCACTCAGTCATGCTAATTCAAAAGGTAAGAATCAGGTATGGGGTCACAAAGATTATTACATTTTGCACACTGTGACAACAATGAGCCGAGTCATGATTATTGCTGATAATAATTGACAACCAGATCATGGTGCTGATGAGGTTATAGCTTAGAAGCAAAACACAATGCATAAATAATACACATAGACCCACTGAAGTGCTTTTAAGTTTTTACATCAAGTAAAATAGTAGAATTAGTTTAAACAATTGTGGCAATCCATGGAACATGAATTGATACAGTTGTGCTGAAAAGTTTACATACCCAGCCAGATTTTTTGCTTTCTTGGCCATTTTTCATAGAATATGAATGATAGCACCAAAACTCATGGTTAGTGGTTGGGTGAAGCCATTTATTGTCAACCTACTGTGGTTTCTCTTTTAAAATAATAATGACAACCCAAAACATCCAAATGACCCTGATCAAAAGTTCACATACCCCATTTCTTAATATTGTCTATAGCCCCTTCTAACATCAATGACAACTTGAAGCCTTTTGTGGATGAGACTTTATTTTCTCAGATGGTAAAGCTGCCCACTCTTCTTGGCAAAAAGCCTCCAGTTCCTGTAAATTCCTGGGCTGTCTAGCATGAACTGCATGCTTGAGATCTCCCTGGAGTGGCTCAATGATGTTGAGGTCAGGAGACTAAGATGACCACTCCAGAACAGTCAATTTTTTCTTCTTTAGCCAATGACAGGTCGACATGGCCTTGTGTTTTGGATCGTAGTCATGTTGGAACGTCCAAGTATGTCCCATGCGCAGCTTCCGGGCTGATGAGTGCAAATTTGCCACCAGTGATTGCTGATAACGTGCTGCATTCATCTTTCGTTCAACCTTGACCAAGTTTCCTGTGCCTTTGTAGCTCTCAAAATGAAGGGATGAAGAAAAGACAAGAATAATGATGGTAAGCACATCCATAAGTAAAAATGAATGAATAACCTTTATTTAACCCTGAACAATCAATTTAAAAACATTTTAAATACAACACACAACCCAATAAACTTCACACCCATATGTGCAAAATAGGACTAAAGGTACCTATAAAAGGTCCAAATATACATATGAAGCCACAAATTTAGGGAACCAAACCACAGCAGATGAAATATGCACCACAATAATCATAAATAATATACAGTCAAAGAAACCTTAAATAGGCTAAAGTAGTGTGCATAAATATATATGACCCATAACAGAACTGAAATTGAAAAGACTTGCAGACTATATCATAGCCAATACATGTCCCAAACGGGGTCTACAGAGAGAAAATATATATATATATAATATATATAATTTTCAAAAAAAAGTTTTTCATAAAACTTACAGTTATAGATAAAATGAAGATTCTAAGCGCATAAATTGGCCAATTCATGTGTGCCCATCAACCACGGCAAGGTGATCTCCCTCTGATGGGTCGTACTCTACCGTACATGCCACTCTTGGACCACCAGCCTACAACTTTGGACAAACATGTCACTCTGGGCTAAACCTACAATTTATGGGCAGGTAGAGTTGATTGGCTTTTCTCTCTCTCTCTCTCTGTATATATATATATATATATATACTGTATATAGATGGAGGCAGCACACCGTTTGTAGTGAAAAAGAGCGGTTTGGTATTTGCCTGTGGGGCTCTGCACCCGGACTTTTTATTTGTGCAGCTCTAACTAGTGTTGAGCATTCCGATACCGCAAGTATCGGGTATCGGCCGATACTTGCGGTATTGGAATTCCGATACCGAATTCCGATACTTCCCGCGTATCGGATACCGGAATCGGAAGTTCCCAGAATTCAAACTGAACGCAGCAGCCAATGAGGAATGATTGGAAGTGTGGGCACATCCTGTTTAGCATGGTGGGCATGTAAGTACTGGCAAGGCTGTGATTGGCTGCTGAAATGATGTCACTCTGCACTATAAAAAACGCTGCCGCCATTTTGCGCTCACTCTGCTGTGATTTCAGTTAGGGACAGGACGCTGTGTTCTAACTGAGGGCCAGTTGAGATAGCTAATTGCTTTATTTTCCTTTCCCAAGGCTAATTTAGCAAAACGCTGTGTGTTCTTCACTGTTCACCTTGCTCTTGCCTTGCAGCGCTGTTTTAACAGCGTTCTGCAAGGTCTCTGTGTGTGTGTGTGTGCAGCTCACTCTGTAGTCTGTGTGCAGCCATATACCCGGTTGTATTCAGCTCAGGAAGGGTTCACACTGCCTCACACAGTTGTCGTTTTTTGCTCATAGTGCAGCCTGCTGCACATTTTTTCTCAAATTTCCTATTAGTGTTTTTCCACCCGTCTCCAGCTAAATTGTGGAAAAACACTACATAGGATAACCTAGAGGGGGGTTTTTGGGCCTTGCAGCGCCATTTACGGCTGTCTGCACGGTCTCCGTGTGAGCGCAGCGCGCCCTGTAGTCTGTGTGCAGCCATAGCCGGTTGGATTCAGCTCAGGGTTCGTTACTGCCTCATTCCTTGAAAAAAAATTTCCTTTTTTTCAAATAGTGCAGCCTGTTTAAAATGTCAAAAAAAATTTCCTATTAGTGTTTTTCCACCCGTTTCCAGCTAAATTGTGGAAAAACACTACATAGGATAACCTAGAGGGTTTTTTTTGGGCCTTGCAGCGCCGTTTACGGCTGTCTGCATGGTCTCCGTGTGAGCGCAGCTCGCCCTGTAGTCTGTGTGCAGCCATAGCCGGTTGGATTCAGCTCAGGGTGCGTTACTGCCTCATACCTTGAAAAAAAATTTCCTTTTTTTCAAATAGTGCAGCCTGTTTAAAATTTAAAAAAAAATTCCTATTAGTGTCTTTCCATCCGTCTCCAGCTAAATAGTGGAAAAACACTACATAGGATAACCTAGAGGAGGGTTTTTGGGCCTTGCAGCGCCGTTTACGGCTGTCTGCACGGTCCCCGTGTGAGTTAAACTTGCTCTGTAGTCCGATCTGCAGAAAAAAAAAAAGTAAAGTTCACCAAACACCACTTAACACTTGTGTAGGCCACATTTGAAAAATAATAAAGTTTAGTCCACACTTTACAACATTAGTGTTTCTTACACCTGTTAGGAGGAGCATTTCAGGAATAAGCACACTAAGGCCTTAGTACTTTTCTGCTTATCTTTATCTGTCAACCAAGATGAAGAGGGCAGGGAGTAAGGCACGTGGGCGCGGAGCAGGGAGAGGAGCAGGGAGAGGACGTGTTGATTCTGTGCCTGCTGCGGGCACCGGTGACTCGTCGTCACTCAGTTTCAGCAGGGAACAGTCCTTCATGCGCAGCTTTGTCGGAGAGCGCCGTGCACCGCTGCTGCGTGAAGATCAAATTGAAGCCGTTGTCGGGTGGATGGCAGCTAACGCCTCGGCATCGACTTCAGTTAGTGCCACATCCTCTCAGGCACAGAGCACTGGAGAGCAGCCATCTGTCTCTTCACCACCTGCCAAATTGGCCAGGCAGTCAGAGAGCCCAGGACAGGAGCCGTCTCTACTTCTGTTCTCTGAATCTCTTGGCTTGGAAACAGGGGGCCAGCCAAGCAGCATTGGAGAAATGGAAGAAGAGGCAGTGTGCAGTGATGCCCAACAGCTTTGTCTCTCTGACTCTGAAGAGGCGGGTGGGCTAGTGCCTGCGGTGACCACAGCGCAGTACGCATCTGATGATGAAACTCAGGTGCCGCTTTCTGGTGCGTACTGTGCTGCCGAGACTACCCAGGAGGAGCAGTTGGTGGCAGAGGGTAGTGGAGATGATGAGGTCGTTGACCCATCGTGGCGTGAGGAACAGGAAGGTGGTGGGAGCAGCTGTGAGGAAGAGATTCCCCTTACGGGCCAAAGAGGGAGAGGGAGGGGGAAGACTGCGGAGCCTGTAGCCTCCACTTTGGCACCCGTTAGGAGCCTGTCTCTTTCCAAAGCCAAAAAAGGCACTCCCAAGACTTGCAGTGCCTGGTCCTTTTTTGACACAGTTGCAGATGACATTTGTTTTGTCAAATGCAAGCTGTGTCATCAGAAAGTCAAAAGAGGGAAAAGTGTCAGCAACCTCAATACCACAAATATGTGGAAACATGTGCGGACCAGGCACGCGGTGGAGTTACAGAAACACACTGAAGATGTAGGCCAACCTACAGCGGCAGCTACCACCTCTTCAGCTCGTGTTGCCTCTTCCTCCAGCTCACGCACAGCTGGTTCGGCTTCCTCCCAGGATCGCCATGGAAGAACCTCTGGCACTGTTGTCCAGAGACCTTGTGTAATTCCACCCACAGCACCACCTTCCCAGTCATCCTCACACTCCCAGTCTACTCTACAGCCATCGGTAGTACAGGCATGGGAGAAAAGGCGGGCATTCTCGGCCAACCACCCCCGAGCACAGGCTCTGAATGCAGGCATTGCCAAACTGTTGTCCCTGGAAATGCTCTCATTCAGGCTGGTGGAGACTGACAGCTTCCATGACTTGATGGCATTGGCAGTCCCACAGTACAAGGTGCCCAGCCGCTTTTACTTCAGCAGGCAAGCTGTCCCTGCCCTGCACAGGCATGTTGAGGGAAACATAAAACATGCGCTACTGAACGCCGTCAGTAGCAAGGTCCACCTCACCACCGATGCGTGGACCAGTCAGCATGGACAGGGGCGATACGTTTCCCTCACTGCCCATTGGGTTAATGTTGTTGAGCCAGGTACAGATCGTGCGAGTGGCGCAGGACGCGTCCTGCCCACTCCAAGGATTGCAGGAATCCAGTCTGTACGCATTGATTCCTCCTCTTACACAAGTTCCTCAGAATCATCTCTGCAGGAGCCGTCACAGTCCACCTCCACATGGACCCGTGAACGTTTACCTATGACCGACATGAGCACAGCCGTGGCCAAACGTCAGCAGGCCATCTTAAAACTAGTTTCATTGGGGAATCGAAGCCACACAGCGCAGGAGCTCTGGAATGCCATCAAGCAGGAGAGCGATGTGTGGTTACTACCAGCGAATCTCCAGCCAGGCATGGTAGTGTGTGACAATGGCCGAAATCTGGTGGCAGCTTTGGCCCTTGGCAACCTCACTCACATCCCATGTCTGGCACATGTGCTCAATTTGGTTGTGCAGAGTTTTCTGAGGGACTATCCGGATCTTGATGCACTGCTGCACAAGGTCCGCCTAGAGTGTGCTCACTTGCGGCGTTCCAGCTTGGCAAGATCCCGCATTGCTTCTCTGCAGCGCCGATTCCGCCTTCCGGAACACCGCATCATATGTGACCTACCTACCCGGTGGAATTCCACGTTACATATGTTTGAGCGGTTGTGTGAGCAGCAGCAAGCAGTTATGGAGTACCATCTGCATTAGGCGCAAAGAAGTCGCAGTCAGCGCCGATCAGACTTCACAACCACAGAGTGGGCCACTATGAAGGACGTCTGCCAGGTTTTGCGTCCTTTTGATTATTCCACGCGGATGGCAAGTGCAGATGATGCACTAGTCAGCATGACTGTCCCCCTTATCTGCCTGCTTCAGCAAACTTTGCAAGGGTTAAGGGATGATGTTGTGGAAGAGGTGGAGGATGAGGAGTCACCTTTTCCATCAGCTTCTGGAGAGTCAGCGCCACGTGGTTCCTCACAAAGGGGTACGCAGGGGCCACTTTGTGAGGAGGATGAGGAGGAGTCAATGGAGGAGGAAGAGCTCCATCCATTGGAGGGAACAACACAATTGTCCAGTGGTCAGTGTGTACAGCGAGGGTGGGGTGAAGAAGAGCGGGCAGAGATCATGTCTCAAGCAGGGGACAGCGTTTCTGGGCCAGTTGGCAGTCTGCAGCACATGGTGGATTTCATGCTGCAGTGCCTGAGAAACGACCGCCGCATCGACCACATTCTCAACATGCCTGATTATTAGGTGTTCACCCTCCTCGATCCTCGCTACTGGGACAACGTCCAAACCCTCATCCCAGCGTTGACCCGGGAGCGTAAATTGCGGGAGTACCACGACACACTGGTGAATTCCATCATCTTCTCCAGTCCAACTGAGAGGAGTGCTGCTAGTGCTTTACAAAGCAGCTCAGTGCGTCGAGGCAGTGGGGGAGGCTCTGCCCAAAGAGGGAGCAGAAGCAGTGCCTCTGCCCAAGGCAAGCCCAGTATGGCACAACTCTGGCACACTTTTGTGTGCCCGCCCCAAATGTCTACACCATCACCGGCGGCTCCAGTCAGCAGGAGGCAACGGTTCCGTCAGATGGTGACAGACTACATGGCTTGCCCTCTTACTGTACTCCCAGACGGCTCTTCAAGTTTTGGATCTCTAAGCTGGATACATGGCCAGAGCTAAGCCAGTATGCATTGGAGGTGCTGGCTTGCCCTGCGGCTAGTGTCTTATCGGAACGTGTCTTTAGTGCCGCAGGTGGTGTACTAACAGACCGTCGCATGCGACTATCCTCCGATAACGTTGACCGGCTTACTTTCCTGAAAATGAACCAGGCCTGGATCTCGCAGGAATTTGCCACTCCTCTGCCTGATTAAGTAATTGGGTGTCATCCAGGTCTCCTGCTGTGTTCATCTTTCTACCACCTGAACTGCTATTCCTGGGCTCCAACACCGCCAGTTGCGGCTCAGAAGTGCAGGCTGCACAGTAAAAACATACGACCCAGTGTTATTGGGTTTCAGTAACGTCAGCTGATCCCCAGCTGTGTAGCCGGCAATGTGTCCTGCGACCGCCACGCTGGCACAACAACCTAAATGTAAGGGAACCTGTCCCCCCCCTGTCGTTTGTTACTGAAAGAGCCATCTTGTGCAGCTGTAATGCTGCACAAGGAAAAGGTAGCTCTTTTAGTTTAGCTCCTTGCACACGCAGAACTTAACACTTATAAAATGTGTTCACTGATACCGTTATACCGTCCCGGAGCTGGGACTTTCCTTCGTAATGTGACGCAGCACAGCCGTCATTCCTACCCCCTTGGTGCCATGCGCTGCCTCCTCAGCGTTGTTTTAAGCTGTCACGGAGCCTGCGCTGTTCTGTTATCCCTTGGCCATGCCCTACTTGCGCTGCCTGTCTTCTGACATAATTTGGTGTCAGGCTGGCTGCGCCTGTGCGGCCGCGCTGCCCGAGATCCCGCCTCGCTGTGTCTTCTGATTGAATCACACTGCGGGCCTGGGATCCATGGGCATGCGCAGTGCATATCTTCCCCTCGGGCTCTCGCTCATCTCCCTCCGCCTTCTTTAGACTGTGCGCCGTCAGCTGATCCCTAATAGCATGCCATGGCCGTGACACCGCACAGTCTGAAGAAGAGGGAAGGAGGGGAGTGAGAGTCGAGGATATGCACTGTGCATGCCCATGGATCCAAGGCCCGCAGTGGGATTATGTTAGACGACACTGCGAGGTGGAATCTGGAGCAGCGTGGACGCACAGGCACTGACAGCCTGACACCAAATTATGTCAGAAGACAGGCAGCGCTAATTGGGCATGGCCAAGGGATAACAGAACAGCGCAGGCTCCGTGACAGCTTAAAACAACGCTGAGGAGGCAGCGCACGGCACCAAGGGGATAGGAATGACAGCTGTGCTGTGTCCCATTACGAAGGAAATTTGCACCTCCGGGATGGTTTTATGGTATAAGGGGACACATTATTAGTGTTTACTTCTGTGTTTGCAAGGAGCATAATTAAAAGAGCAACCTTTTCCTTTTGCATCCTCAGTGCTGCACAAGATGGCTCTTTCAGCTACAAACGTCTTGGGGGGGGGTTAAAGGTTCCCTTTCAACTTGCTCCAATCAGGCTTCGGCCTACACTCTGTTCCTCTGCTCCTCCTGCTGTCCCTGGGCTCTAACACCGCCAGTTGGTGCCTGGAAGTGCTGTCTGCACAGTCAACAGTCGCTCCTCTGTTATTGGGGTTCAGTAACGTCAGCTGATCCCCAGCTGTGTGTGCGGCAATACCTCCAATCTGCTCCTCCTGCTGTCCCTGGGCTCTAACACCGCCAGTTGGTGCCTGGAAGTGCTGTCTGCACAGTCAACAGTCGCTCCTCTGTTATTGGGGTTCAGTAACGTCAGCTGATCCCCAGCTGTGTGTGCGGCAATACCTCCAATCTGCTCCTCCTGCTGTCCCTGGGCTCTAACACAGCCAGTTGGTGCCTGGAAGTGCTGTCTGCAGTCGCTCCTCTGTTATTGGGGTTCAGTAACGTCAGCTGATCCCCAGCTGTGTATCCGGCAACGTGTCATGCGACCGCCACGCTGGCACAACTAAAATGTAAGGGGACCTGTCCCCCCCCCCGGCGTTTGTTACTGAAAGAGCCACCTTGTGCAGCACTAATACTGCACAAGGAAAAGGTCGCTCTTGAAATTATGCTCCTTGCAATTGCTGAACTACACACTCATGTAATGTGTCCCCTCACACCGTCCAACCGTCCCGGAGGTGGGACTTTCCTTTGTAATGTGACGCAGCACAGCCGTCATTGCTACCCCCTTGGCACCATGCGCTGCCTCCTTAGCGTTGTTTGATTCCGTCATGGACCCTGCGCTGTTATGTTATCCCTTGGCCATGCACCGTTTGCGCTGCCCGTCCTCTGACATCATTTGTTGTCGTCCTGGCTGCGCCTGTGCGTCCACGCTGCCCGAAATCCCACCTCGCAGTGTCGTCTAATGTGATCTCACAGTGGGCCTGGTATCCATGGCCATGCGCAGTGCATATACTAGCCTCTCACTCCCCTTCTTCACGCTTCTTCAGACTAGGCGGCATCAGCTGATCCCTAATAGCATGCCACGGCCGTGACGCCGCACAGTCTGAAGAAGCAGGAAGGAGGTGAGTGAGAGGCGATGATATGCACTGCGCATGCCCATGGATCCCTGGCCCGCAGTGGGATTACATTAGATGACACTGCGAGGTTGGATCTCTGGCAGCTTGAACGCACAGGCACTGCCAGCCTGACACCTAAATGATGTCAGAAGACGGGCACCGCTAACTGTGCATGGCCAAGGGATAACATTAGAGCGCGGGCTCCTTGACAGAACCAAACAACGTTGAGGAGGTGGCGCACGGCACCAAAGGAGTTGGAATGACGGCTGTGCTGTGTCACATTACAAAGGAAAGTCCTACTTCCGGGACGGTTTGACGGTGTGAGGGGACACATTATATGAGTGTGTACTTCAGCGTTTGCAAGGAGCATAATTTTCGGAGCCACCATTTTCCATGTGCAGTATTACTGCTGTACAAGATGGCTCTTTCAGCAACAAATGCCTGGGGGGGGGTTAAAGGTTCCCTTTCACCTTGCTCCACTGCAGGCTTCGGCCTACACTCTGCCCCTCTTTGATTCCCTGGGTTTCAACACTGTCAGTTGCCACCTGGAAGTGTTGTCTACACAGAAAAAACACTAGCTGATGTGTCAGTGGGGTTCAGCACCGCCAGCTGTTCCCCTGCTGTGTAGTCGGCAACGTGTCCAGCACAAGCCACGCTGGCACAACAGAACAAAAGCTGCCACCAGTGCAGGCTTCGGCCTACACTCTGCTCCTCTCCTCCTCCTGCTGCCCCTGGGCTCAAACACCGCTAGTTTTTGCCCGGAAGTGCTAGCTGCACAGAGAAAAACAACAGCCAATGTGTTAGTGGGGTTCAGCACCGCCAGCTGTTCCCCTGCTGTGTAGCTGGCAACGTGACCTGCAAACGCCACGCAGGCACATGAACTGAAATTAAAGGGACCCTGCCACCCACCCCAAGGTGTTTCTATGTATAACAGCCACCTTGTACAGCAGTACTGCTGCATTTGTACAAGGTGGCTGACTTTTTCTCCTTGCCCACGTGGAACTCAACACGTAAAAAATGTGTCTCATTAGAGACCATTACAGTGTCCCTGAGGTGTGACTTTCCTTTTAAATGACATGCAGCACCCCTCTTGGTAGCGCTGCCCATCTTCTGACATCATTGGTTGGCTGCCTGTGCCTGTGCGTCCGCCCTGCCCGACACAACCCCCCTCGTTGTTTCACATATTTTGGCTGCGAGGGTGTGATTGATGGGCATGTGCAGTGCATATGTTCGCCTGTCTTAACTCATCTCCTTCCGCCTTCTTCAGACTGTGCGGCCTCATGGCCGTGGTAGGCGATAAGGGATCAGCTGAGGCCGCCCAGTCTGAAGCAGGTGTAAGGACATGTGTGAGCGGCAAACATATTTACTGCACAAGGCCACGAATCCCAGCCACGCAGTGTGATTTTTTGAAAACACACTGCGGGTCTGGGATTCATGGCCATTGCTAACCGCAGCGGCCAACATGAAATGAGGTTTCTCACCTCATTTTGTGATCCCTTGACAGGCGCTATTGTGATCCCTTGACAGGCAGTGCTCACAGCGCATGGCCAATGGATCACAATAGCGCAGACTCCTGTACAGCAAATAACAACGCTCAGGAGGCTGCGCCCAGCACCAAGGCGTTATTTATGTGCACCTGTGCTGCGTCTCCTTAAAAAGACAAGTCACGCCTCCAATACAGAACTGAACTACTGTTCTATGGGCTAAATTGTGTACGTCTTTCATTCTGCGTGTGCAATGAGCAAAACTTAAAGGGCAACCTTTAACTTGTGGAGCTTTACTGCTGCACATGGTGTGGCTCTTCAACATTGTAACACCTGAGGGGGGGTTAAAGGTTACCTTTGAAATTGGTTCAAGTAGGCTTCCGCCTACACTCTGCTCCTCCTGCAGACCCTGGGCTCTAACTACGCCAGTTGGGGCCCAGAAGTGCTGGCTGCACAGAGAGAAACACCCACCATTGTGTCAGTGGGGTTCAGCACTGCCAGCTGTTCCCCTGCTGTGTAGCCGGCATCGTGTCCAGCACAAGCCACGCTGGCACAACAGACCAAAAGCTGCCACCAGTGCAGGCTTCGGCCTACACTCTGCTCCTCTCCTCCTCCTGCTGACCCTGGGCTATAACACCGCCAGTTGTAGCCTGGAAGTGCTAACTGCACAGAGAAAAACACCCGCCAATGTGTTAGTGGGTTCAGCAGCGCCAGCTGTTCCCCTGCTGTGTAGCCGGCATCGTGTCCAGCACAAGCCACGCTGGCACAACAGACCAAAAGCTGCCACCAGTGCAGGCTTCGGCCTACACTCTGCTCCTCTCCTCCTCCTGCTGCCCCTGGGCTCAAACACCGCTAGTTTTTGCCCGGAAGTGCTAGCTGCACAGAGAAAAACAACAGCCAATGTGTTAGTGGGGTTCAGCAACGCCAGCTGTTCCCCTGCTGTGTAGCTGGCAATGTGTCCTGCAAACGCCATGCAGGCACCTGAACTGAAATTAAAGGGAACCTGGCCCCACCCCCCCAGGTGTTTCTATGTATAACAGCCACCTAGTACAGCAGTACTGCTGCATTTGTACAAGGTGGCTGATTTTTTCTCATTGCCCACGTTGAATTAAACACGTAAAATATGTGTCTCATTACAGACCATTACAATGTCCCTGAGGTGTGACTTTCCTTTTTAATGACACGCACCACCCCCCTTGGTAGCGCTGCCCATCTTCTGACATCATTGGTTGGCTGCCTGTGCCTGTGCGTCCGCCATGCCCGACACAACCCCCCTCGTTGTCTCATATATTTTGGCTGCGAGGGTGTGATTGATGGGCATGTGCAGTGCATATGTTCGCCTGTCTTAACTCATCTCCTTCCGCCTTCTTCAGACTGTGCGGCCTCATGGCTGTGGTAGGCGATAAGGGATCAGCTGAGGCCGCCCAGTCTGAAGCAGGTGTAAGGACATGTGTGAGCGGCAAAACATATTTACTGCACAAGGCCATGAATCCCAGCCACGCAGTGTGATTTTTTGAAAACACACTGCGGGCCTGGGATTCATGGCCATTGCTAACCGCACCGGCCAACATGAAATGAGGTGAGAAGACAGGCAGCGCTCACAGCGCATGGCCAAGGGATCACAATAGCGCAGACTCCTGTACAGCAAATAACAACGCTCAGGAATCTGCGCCCAGCACCTAGGTGTAAATTTTGACACCTGTGCTGCGTCTCCTTAAAAAGACAAGTCACGCCTCCACTACTGTTTGACAGTATAATGGGCTAAATAGTGTACGTGTTTTATTCAGCGTGTGCAAGGAGCAAAATTAATAGAGCAACCTTTGACTTGTGCAGCATTAATGCTGCACAAGGTGTGGCTCTTGTACCTTGCAACACCTGAGGGGGGGTTAAAGGTAACTTTTGAAATTGGTTCAACTAGGCTTCGGCCTACACTCTGCTCCTCTCCTCCTCCTGCTGACCCTGGGCTTTAACACCGCTAGTTTTTGCCCGGAAATGCGAGCTGCACAGAGAAGAACACCATCCAATGTGTTAGTGGGGTTCAGCACCGCCAGCTGTTCCCCTGCTGTGTAGCCGGCATCATGTCCAGCACAAGCCACGCTGGCACAACAGACCAAAAGCTGCCACCAGTGCAGGCCTCGGCCTACACTCTGCTCCTCTCCTCCTCCTGCTGCCCCTGGGCTCAAACACCGCTAGTTTTTGCCCGGAAGTGCTAGCTGCACAGAGAAAAACACCAGCCAATGTGTTAGTGGGGTTCAGCACCGCCAGCTGTTCCCCTGCTGTGTAGCCGGCATCGTTTCCAGCACAAGCCGCGCTGGCACAACAGACCAAAAGCTGCCACCAGTGCAGGCTTCGGCCTACACTTTGCTCCTCTCCTCCTCCTGCTGACCCTGGGCTCTAACACCGCCAGTTTTTGCCCGGACGTGCTAGCTGCACAGAGAAAAACATCAGTCAATGTGTCAGTGGGGTTCAGCACCGCCAGCTGTTCCCCTGCTGTGTAGCTGGCAATGTGTCCTGCAAACGCCATGCAGGCACCTGAACTGAAATTAAAGGGAACCAGCCCCCACCCCCCCAGGTGTTTCTATGTATAACAGCCACCTTGTACAGCAGTACTGCTGCATTTGTACAAGGTGGCTGACTTTTTCTCCTTGCCCACGTTTAATTAAACACGTACTAAATGTGTCTCATTGAGACCATTCCACTGTCCCTGAGGTGTGACTTTCCTTTCTAATGATACGCAGCACCACCCTTGGTAGCGCTTCCCGTCTTTTGACATCATTGGTTAGCTGGCTGCGCCTGTGCGTCTGCCCTGCTCGAAACAACGCCCCTCGGTGTCTTATTTTTTTGGACAGCGAGGGTGTGATTGATGGGCATGTGCAGTGCATATGTTTGCCTGTGTTCACTCATCTCCTTCCGCCTTCTTCAGACTGGGTGGCCTCATGGCCGCGGCATGCGATAAGGGATCAGATGAGGCCGCCCAGTCTGAAGCAGGTGTAAGGACATGTGTGAGCGGCAAAACATATTTACTGCACAAGGCCACGAATCCCAGCCACGCAGTGTGAATTTTTGAAAACACACTGTGGGTCTGGGATTCATGTCCATCGCTAACCGCAACGGCCGAAATGAAATGAGGTCAGAAGACAGGAAGCGCTCACAGCGCATGGCCAAGGGATAACACAAGAGCGCAGTCTCCTGTACAGCAAATAACAACGCTCAGGAAGCTGCGCCCATGCACCAAGGTGTTATTTTGGACACCTGTGCTGCGTCTCCCTAAAAAGACAAGTCACGCCTCCACTACTGTTTGACAGTATAATGGGCTAAATAGTGTACGTGTTTTATTCAGCGTGTG
This sequence comes from Ranitomeya imitator, assembly GCF_032444005.1. Taxonomy (NCBI): domain Eukaryota; kingdom Metazoa; phylum Chordata; class Amphibia; order Anura; family Dendrobatidae; genus Ranitomeya; species Ranitomeya imitator. The sequence continues at coordinate 390,711,676 of NC_091285.1, read as the reverse complement.
CAAGGAGCAAAATTAATAGAGCAACCTTTTACTTGTGCAGCATTAATGCTGCACAAGGTGTGGCTCTTGTACCTTGCAACACCTGAGGGGGGGTTAAAGGTTACCTTTGAAATTGGTTCAACTAGGCTTCGGCCTACACTCTGCTCCTCTCCTCCTCCTGCTGACCCTGGGCTCTAACACTGCTTGTTTTTGCCCGGAAGTGCTAGCTGCTCAGAGAAAAACACCAGCCAATGTGTTAGTGGGGTTCAGCACCGCCAGCTGTTCCCCTGCTGTGTAGCCGGCATCGTGTCCAGCACAAGCCACGCTGGCACAACTGACCAAAAGCTGCCACCAGTGGAGGCTTCGGCCTACACTCTGCTCCTCTCCTCCTCCTGCTGCCCCTGGGCTCAAACACCGCTAGTTTTTGCCCGGAAGTGCTAGCTGCACAGAGAAAAACACCAGCCAATGTGTTAGTGGGGTTCAGCACCGCCAGCTGTTCCCCTGCTGTGTAGCCGGCAACGTGACCTGCAAACGCCACGCAGGCACATGAACTGAAATTGAAGTGAGCCTGCCCCCCACCCCCAGGTGTTTCTATGTATAACAGCCACCTTGTACAGCAGTAATGCTGCATTTGTACAAGGTGGCTGACTTTTTCTACTTGCCTACGTGGAACTCAACACGTACAAAATGTGTCTCATTGAGACCATTCCACTGTCCCTGAGGTGTGACTTTCCTTTCTAATGATACGCAGCACCACCCTTGGTAGCGCTTCCCGTCTTCTGACATCATTGGTTGGCTGGCTGCGCCTGTGCGTCCGCCCTGCCTGAAACAATGCTCCTCATTGTCTTACTTATTTTGACTGCGAGGGTGTGATTGATGGGCACGAGCAGTGCATATCTTCGCCTGTCTTAACTCATCTCCTTCCGCCTTCTTCAGACTGTGCGGCCTCATGGCCGCGGCATGCGAGAAGGGATCAGCTGTGGACGCCCAGTCTGATGCAGGTGTAAGGACATGAGTGACAGGCGAAAAAATTTACTGTGCAAGGTCACGAATCCCAGCCCCGTAGTTTGACTTAAAGAAAAGACACTGCGGGTCTGGGTTTCATGGCCATCGCTAACCGCACCGGCCAACATGAAATGAGGTCAGAAGACAGGCAGCGCTCACAGCGCATGGCCAAGGGATAACAAGAGCGCAGACTCCTGTACAGCAAATAACAACGCTCAGGAAGCTGCGCCCATGCACCAAGGTGTTATTTTGGACACCTGTGCTGCGTCTCCTTAAAAAGACAAGTCACGCCTCCACTACTGTTTGACAGTATAATAAGCTAAATAGTGTACGTGTTTTATTCAGCGTGTGCAAGGAGCAAAATTAATAGAGCAACCTTTTACTTGTGCAGCATTAATGCTGCACAAGGTGTGGCTCTTGTACCTTGCAACACCTGAGGGGGGGTTAAAGGTTACCTTTGAAATTGGTTCAACTAGGCTTTGGCCTACACTCTGCTCCTCTCCTCCTCCTGCTGACCCTGGGCTCTAACACCGCTAGTTTTTGCCCGGAAGTGCTAGCTACACAGAGAAAAACACCAGCCAATGTGTTAGTGGGGTTCAGCACTGCCAGCTGTTCCCCTGCTGTGTAGCCGGCATCGTGTCCAGCACAAGCCACGCTGGCACAACCGACCAAAAGCTGCCACCAGTGGAGGCTTCGGCCTACACTCTGCTCCTCTCCTCCTCCTGCTGACCCTGGGCTCTAACACCGCTAGTTTTTGCCCAGAAATACGAGCTGCACAGAGAAAAACACCAGCCAATGTGTTAGTGGGGTTTAGCAACGCCAGCTTTTCCCCTGCTGTGTAGCCGGCAACGTGACCTGCAAACGCCACGCAGGCACATGAACTGAAATTGAAGGGAGCCTGCCTCCCACCCCCAGGTGTTTCTATGTATAATAGCCACCTTGTACAGCAGTACTGCTGCATTTGTACAAGGTGGCTGACTTTTTCTCCTTGCCCACGTTTAATTAAACAAGTACTAAATGTGTCTCATTGAGACCATTCCACTGTCCCTGAGGTGTGACTTTCCTTTTTAATGACACGCACCACCCCCATTGTTAGCGCTGCCCGTCTTCTGACATCATTGGTTGGCTGGCTGTGCCTGTGCGTCCGCCCTGCCCGACACAACGCCCCTCGTTGTCTCATATATTATGACTGCGAGGGTGTGATTGATGGGCACGAGCAGTGCATATCTTCACCTGTCTTCACTCCCCTCCTTCCGCCTTCTTCAGACTGTGCGGCCTCATGGCCGTGGCAGGCGATAAGGGATCAGCTGAGGCCGCCCAGTCTGAAGCAGGTGTAAGGACATGTGTGAGCGGCGAACATATTTACTGCACAAGGCCAAGAATCCCAGCACCGCAGTGTGACTTTATGAAAAGGCACTGTGGGTCTGGGATTTATGGCCATCGTTAACCGCACTGGCCAACATGAAATGAGGTCATAAGACGGCCTGCACTAACAGGGTATTGCCAAGGGATAACACAAGAGCGCAGACTACTGTACTGCAAATAACAACGCTCAGGAATCTGCGCCCAGCACCTAGGTGTAAATTTTGACACCTGTGCTGCGTCTTCTTAAAAAGAAAAGTCACGCCTCCACTACTGTTTGACAGTATAATGGGCTAAATAGTGTACGTGTTTTATTCAGCGTGTGCAAGGAGCAAAATTAAGAGAGCAACCTTTGACTTGTGCAGCATTAATGCTGTTCAAGGTGTGGCTCTTGTACCTTGCAACACCTGAGGAGGGGTTAAAGGTTACCTTTGAAATTGGTCCAACTAGGCTTTGGCCTACACTCTGCTCCTGTCCTCCTCCTGCTGACCCTGGGCTCTAACACCGCTAGTTTTTGCCCGGAAGTGCTAGCTGCACAGAGAAAAACACCAGCCAATGTGTTAGTGGGGTTCAGCACCGCCAGCTGTTCCCCTGCTGTGTAGCCGGCATCGTGTCCAGCACAAGCCACGCTAGCACAACTGACCAAAAGCTGCCACCAGTGGAGGCTTCGGCCTACACTCTGCTCCTCTCCTCCTCCTGCTGCCCCTGGGCTCAAACACCGCTAGTTTTTGCCCGGAAGTGGTAGCTGCACAGAGAAAAACACCAGCCAATGTGTTAGTGGGGTTCAGCACCGCCAGCTGTTCCCCTGCTGTGTAGCCGGCATCGTGTCCAGCACAAGCCACGCTGGCACAACTGACCTAAAGCTGCCACCAGTGGAGGCTTCGACCTACACTCTGCTCCTCTCCCCCTCCTGCTGCTCCTGGGCTCAATCACGGCTAGTTTTTGCCCGGAAGTGCTAGCTGCACAGAGAAAAACACCAGCCAATGTGTTAGTGGGGTTCAGCACCGCCAGCTGTTCCCCTGCTGTGTAGCCGGCAACGTGACCTGCAAACGCCACGCAGGCACATGAACTGAAATTGAAGGGAGCCTGCCCCCCACCCCCAGGTGTTTCTATGTATAACAGCCACCTTGTACAGCAGTAATGCTGCATTTGTACAAGGTGGCTGACTTTTTCTACTTGCCCACGTGGAGCTCATTAGGTACAAAATGTGTCTCATTGAGACCATTCCACTGTCCCTGAGGTGTGACTTTCCTTTCTAATGATACGCAGCACCACCCTTGGTAGCGCTTCCCGTCTTTTGACATCATTGGTTAGCTGGCTGCGCCTGTGTGTCCGCCCTGCTCGAAAAAACGCCCCTCGGTTTCTTATTTATTTTGTCAGCGAGGGTGTGGTTTATGGGCACGAGCAGTGCATATGTTCGCCTGTCGTCACTCATCTCCTTCCGCCTTCTTCAGACTGTGCAGCCTCATGGCCGCGGCATGCGAGAAGGGATCAGCAGAGGCCGCCCAGTCTGAAGCAGGTGTAAGGACATGTGTGAGCGGCGAACATATTTACTGCACAAGGCCACGAATCCCAGCACCGCAGTGTGACTTTATGAAAAGGCACTGTGGGTCTGGGATTTATGGCCATCGTTAACCGCAGGAGCCAACATGAAATGAGGTCATAAGACGGGCAGCGCTAACATGGCAGTGCCAAGGGATAACACAAGAGCGCAAACTCCTGTACAGCAAATAACAACGCTCAGGAAGCTGCGCCAAGCACCAAGGCGTTATTTGGGACACCTGTGCTGCGTCTCCTTAAAAAGCCAAGTCACGCCTCCACTACAGTTTGACTGTAGAATGGGCTAAATTGTGTACGTCTTTCATTCAGCGTGTGCAAGTAGACAAATTAATAGAGCAACCTTTGACTTGTGCAGCATTAATACTGCACAAGGTGTGTCTCTTGTACTTTGTAACACCTGAGGGGGGGTTAAAGGTTTCCTTTGAAATTGGTTCAACTAGGCTTCGGCCTACACTTTGCTCCTCTCCTCCTCCTGCTGCCCCCGGGCTCTAACACCGCTAGTTTTTGCCCGGAAGTGCTAGCTGCACAGAGAAAAACACCCGCCATTGTGTCAGTGGGGTTCAGCAACGCCAGCTGTTCCCCCACTGTGTAGCCGGCAAAGTGTCCTGCAAATGCAACGCAGACACAAAGCTGCCTCCAGTGCAGGCTTCGGCCTACACTCTGCTCCCCCTGCTTACCCTTTGCTCCAACACCGCTAGTTGGGGCTCTAGGAAGACAATCTTTAATAGGCAACGCATCCGGGTTCCAGCACCGCCAGCTGGTTCTCGCCAGTGTTTTTGTCACGGGTACTCCCTCGTGCCCAGCCTGGTTCCAGCACCGTCAGCTGTTTCCGGGTAGTGTCAAGCTCACTGAGACGCCTATGCTTGCCCCGTCGTGTTGCGGTCGGGTTAGCCAACTCCAAGGTGCCTCCAGTTTAGGAGCTTCCTATGTGGGCTGCGTGAATTGGCAGTCAAGGCTGGTTCTGTAGTGCCAGTAGCCCAAGCTCCCGCTGTAGGACTGTTGGGGTTTGGTAACTGCGGCTGCCTCGCGGCCTAGCTGTTCTCTCCTCTCCTCTGGACCTTCGGGTCCACCACCTGGTTCCAGCACCGTCAGCTGGTTCCGGGCCGAGCCTTTGGCTTAGGTGCCTCCTCCTGGGTATCCGAGTTCCGCCAACGTCAGGCGGTCCTTGGTAGTGCTTTTAAGCGCAGGCACCTACAGCTTAGTAACCGGGTTCCAGCACCGTCAGCTGGTCCTCGGTCGTGCCATTGGCTCTTGCACACTAGGGGCAACGCATCTGGGTTCCAGCACCGCCAGCTGGTTCTCGGCAGTGTTTTTGTCACGGGTACTCCCTCGTGCCCAGCCTGGTTCCAGCACCGTCAGCTGTTTCTGGGTACTGTCAAACTCACTGAGACACCTATGCGTTGCCCCGTCGTGTTGCGGTCGAGTTAGCCAACTCCAGGGTGCCTACAGTTTAGGAGCTTCCTATGTGGGCTGCGTGAATTGGTAGTCAAGGCTGGTTCTGTAGTGCCAGTAGGCCAAGCTCCCCCTGTAGGACTGTTGGGGTTCGGTAACTGCGGCTGCCTCGCGGCCTAGCTGTTCTCTCCTCTCCTGTGGACCTTCGGGTCCACCACCTGGTTCCAGCACCGTCAGCTGGTTCCGGGCCGAGCCTTTGGCTTAGGTGCCTCCTCCTGGGTATCCGAGTTCCGCCAACGTCAGGTGGTCCTTGGTAGTGCTTTTAAGCGCAGGCACCTACAGCTTAGTAACCGGGTTCCAGCACCGTCAGCTGGTCCTCGGTCGTGCCATTGGCTCTTGCACACTGGGGCAACGCATCTGGGTTCCAGCACCGCCAGCTGGTTCTCGGCAGTGTTTTTGTCACGGGTATTCCCTCGTGCCCAGCCTGGTCCCAGCACCGTCAGCTGTTTCCGGGTACTGTCAAACTCACTGAGACACCTATGCGTTGCCCCGTCGTGTTGCGGTCGAGTTAGCCAACTCCAGGGTGCCTCCAGTTTAGGAGCTTCCTATGTGGGCTGCGTGAATTGGTAGTCAAGGCTGGTTCTGTAGTGCCAGTAGGCCAAGCTCCCCCTGTAGGACTGTTGGGGTTCGGTATCTGCGGCTGCCTCGCGACCTAGCTGTTCTCTCCTCTCCTGTGGACCTTCAGGTCCACCACCTGGTTCCAGCACCGTCAGCTGGTTCCGGGCCGAGCCTCTGGCTTAGGTGCCTCCTCCTGGGTATCCGAGTTCCGCCAACGTCAGGCGGTCCTTGGTAGTGCTTTTAAGCGCAGGCACATACAGCTTAGTAACCGGGTTCCAGCACTGTCAGCAGGTCCTCGGTCGTGCCTTTGCCTCTTGCACACTGGGGCAACGCATCTGGGTTCCAGCACCGCCAGCTGGTTCTCGGCAGTGTTTTTGTCACGGGTACTCCCTCGTGCCCAGCCTGGCTTCAGCACCGTCAGCTGTTTCCGGGTAGTGTCAAGCTCACTGAGACGCCTATGCTTGCCCCGTCGTGTTGCGGTCGGGTTAGCCAACTCCAGGGTGCCTCCAGTTTAGGAGCTTCCTATGTGGGCTGCGTGAATTGGCAGTCAAGGCTGGTTCTGTAGTGCCAGTAGCCCAAGCTCCCGCTGTAGGACTGTTGGGGTTTGGTAACTGCGGCTGCCTCGCGGCCTAGCTGTTCTCTCCTCTCCTCTGGACCTTCGGGTCCACCACCTGGTTCCAGCACCGTCAGCTGGTTCCGGGCCGAGCCTTTGGCTTAGGTGCCTCCTCCTGGGTATCCGAGTTCCGCCAACGTCAGGCGGTCCTTGGTAGTGCTTTTAAGCGCAGGCACCTACAGCTTAGTAACCGGGTTCCAGCACCGTCAGCTGGTCCTCGGTCGTGCCATTGGCTCTTGCACACTGGGGCAACGCATCTGGGTTCCAGCACCGCCAGCTGGTTCTCGGCAGTGTTTTTGTCACGGGTACTCCCTCGTGCCCAGCCTGGTTCCAGCACCGTCAGCTGTTTCTGGGTACTGTCAAACTCACTGAGACACCTATGCGTTGCCCCGTCGTGTTGCGGTCGAGTTAGCCAACTCCAGGGTGCCTACAGTTTAGGAGCTTCCTATGTGGGCTGCGTGAATTGGTAGTCAAGGCTGGTTCTGTAGTGCCAGTAGGCCAAGCTCCTCCTGTAGGACTGTTGGGGTTCGGTAACTGCGGCTGCCTCGCGGCCTAGCTGTTCTCTCCTCTCCTGTGGACCTTCGGGTCCACCACCTGGTTCCAGCACCGTCAGCTGGTTCCGGGCCGAGCCTTTGGCTTAGGTGCCTCCTCCTGGGTATCCGAGTTCCGCCAACGTCAGGCGGTCCTTGGTAGTGCTTTTAAGCGCAGGCACCTACAGCTTAGTAACCGGGTTCCAGCACCGTCAGCTGATCCTCGGTCGTGCCATTGGCTCTTGCACACTGGGGCAACGCATCTGGGTTCCAGCACCGCCAGCTGGTTCTCGGCAGTGTTTTTGTCACGGGTATTCCCTCGTGCCCAGCGTGGTCCCAGCACCGTCAGCTGTTTCCGGGTACTGTCAAACTCACTGAGACACCTATGCGTTGCCCCGTCGTGTTGCGGTCGAGTTAGCCAACTCCAGGGTGCCTCCAGTTTAGGAGCTTCCTATGTGGGCTGCGTGAATTGGTAGTCAAGGCTGGTTCTGTAGTGCCAGTAGGCCAAGCTCCCCCTGTAGGACTGTTGGGGTTCGGTATCTGCGGCTGCCTCGCGACCTAGCTGTTCTCTCCTCTCCTGTGGACCTTCAGGTCCACCACCTGGTTCCAGCACCGTCAGCTGGTTCCGGGCCGAGCCTCTGGCTTAGGTGCCTCCTCCTGGGTATCCGAGTTCCGCCAACGTCAGGCGGTCCTTGGTAGTGCTTTTAAGCGCAGGCACCTACAGCTTAGTAACCGGGTTCCAGCACTGTCAGCAGGTCCTCTGTCGTGTCTTTGCCTCTTGCACACTGGGGCAACTCATCTGGGTTCCAGCACCGCCAGCTGGTTCTCGGCAGTGTTTTTGTCACGGGTACTCCCTCGTGCCCAGCCTGGCTTCAGCACCGTCAGCTGTTTCCGGGTAGTGTCAAGCTCACTGAGACGCCTATGCTTGCCCCGTCGTGTTGCGGTCGGGTTAGCCAACTCCAGGGTGCCTCCAGTTTAGGAGCTTCCTATGTGGGCTGCGTGAATTGGTAGTCAAGGCTGGTTCTGTAGTGCCAGTAGGCCAAGCTCCCCCTGTAGGACTGTTGGGGTTCGGTAACTGCGGCTGCCTCGCGGCCTAGCTGTCCTCTCCTCTCCTGTGGACCTTCGGGTCCACCACCTGGTTCCAGCACCGTCAGCTGGTTCCGGGCCGAGCCTTTGGTTTAGGTGCCTCCTCCTGGGTATCCGAGTTCCGCCAACGTCAGGCGGTCCTTGGTAGTGCTTTTAAGCGCAGGCACCTACAGCTTAGTAACCAGGTTCCAGCACCGTCAGCTGGTCCTCGGTCGTGCCATTGGCTCTTGCACACTGGGGCAACGCATCTGGGTTCCAGCACCGCCAGCTGGTTCTCGGCAGTGTTTTTGTCACGGGTACTCCCTCGTGCCCAGCCTGGTTCCAGCACCGTCAGCTGTTTCCGGATACTGTCAAATTCACTGAGACACCTATGCATTGCCCCGTCGTGTTGCGGTCGAGTTAGCCAACTCCAGGGTGCCTCCAGTTTAGGAGCTTCCTATGTGGGCTGCGTGAATTGGTAGTCAAGGCTGGTTCTGTAGTGCCAGTAGGCCAAGCTCCCCCTGTAGGACTGTTGGGGTTCGGTAACTGCGGCTGCCTCGCGACCTAGCTGTTCTCTCCTCTCCTGTGGACCTTCGGGTCCACCACCTGGTTCCAGCACCGTCAGCTGGTTCCGGGCCGAGCCTTTGGCTTAGGTGCCTCCTCCTGGGTATCCGAGTTCCGCCAACGTCAGGCGGTCCTTGGTAGTGCTTTTAAGCGCAGGCACCTACAGCTTAGTAACCGGGTTCCAGCACCGTCAGCTGGTCCTCGGTCGTGCCATTGGCTCTTGCACACTGGGGCAACGCATCTGGGTTCCAGCACCGCCAGCTGGTTCTCGGCAGTGTTTTTGTCACGGGTACTCCCTCGTGCCCAGCCTGGTTCCAGCACCGTCAGCTGTTTCCGGGTACTGTCAAACTCACTGAGACACCTATGCGTTGCCCCGTCGTGTTGCGGTCGAGTTAGCCAACTCCAGGGTGCCTACAGTTTAGGAGCTTCCTATGTGGGCTGCGTGAATTGGTAGTCAAGGCTGGTTCTGTAGTGCCAGTAGGCCAAGCTCCCCCTGTAGGACTGTTGGGGTTCGGTATCTGCGGCTGCCTCGCGGCCTAGCTGTTCTCTCCTCTCATGTCGACCATCGGGTCCACCACCTGGTTCCAGCACCGTCAGCTGGTTCCGGGCCGAGCCTTTGGCTTAGGTACCTCCTCCTGGGTATCCGAGTTCCGCCAACGTCAGGCGGTCCTTGGTAGTGCTTTTAAGCGCAGGCACCTACAGCTTAGTAACCGGGTTCCAGCACCGTCAGCTGGTCCTCGGTCGTGCCATTGGCTCTTGCACACTGGGGCAACGCATCTGGGTTCCAGCACCGCCAGCTGGTTCTCGGCAGTGTTTTTGTCACGGGTACTCCCTCGTGCCCAGCCTGGCTTCAGCACCGTCAGCTGTTTCCGGGTAGTGTCAAGCTCACTGAGACGCCTATGCTTGCCCCGTTGTGTTGCGGTCGGGTTAGCCAACTCCAGGGTGCCTCCAGTTTAGGAGCTTCCTATGTGGGCTGCGTGAATTGGTAGTCAAGGCTGGTTCTGTAGTGCCAGTAGGCCAAGCTCCCCCTGTAGGACTGTTGGGGTTCGGTAACTGCGGCTGCTTCGCGGCCTAGCTGTTCTCTCCTCTCCTCTGGACCTTCGGGTCCACCACCTGGTTCCAGCACCGTCAGCTGGTTCCGGGCCGAGCCTTTGGTTTAGGTGCCTCCTCCTGGGTATCCGAGTTCCGCCAACGTCAGGCGGTCCTTGGTAGTGCTTTTAAGCACAGGCACCTACAGCTTAGTAACCGGGTTCCAGCACCGTCAGCTGGTCCTCAGTAGGGTTGAGCGAAACGGGTCGTTCATTTTCAAAAGTCGCCGACTTTTGGCAAAGTCGGGTTTCATGAAACCCGATCCGACCCCTGTGCGGGGTCGGCCATGCGGTACGCGACTTTCGCGCCAAAGTCGCGTTTCAATGACGCGAAAAGCGCCATTTCTCAGCCAATGAAGGTAAATGCAGAGTGTGGGTAGCGTGATGACATAGGTCCTGGTCCCCACCATCTTAGAGAAGGGCATTGCAGTGATTGGCTTGCTGTCCGCAGCGTCACAGGGGCTATAAAGGGGCGTTCCCGCCGACCGCCATGTTACTGCTGCTGATCTGAGCTTAGGGAGAGGTTGCTGCCGCTTCGTCAGAAGCAGGGATAGCGTTAGGCAGGGTCCATTAACCACCATACCGCTTGTGCTGTAGCAATTTCCACAGCCCAACACCACCTTCGGTGTGCAGGGACAGTGGAAGCTACATTTTTTTTTTTCCTCAGCGCTGTAGCTCATTGGGCTGCCCTAGAAGGCTCCCTGATAGCTGCATTGCTGTGTGTACGCCGCTGTGCAAACCAACTGCTTTTTTCAAAGCACAAATCCTCTTGTTCCTTCCTTTCTGCACAGCTATCTTGTTTGTTTGTCCACACTTTTTATTTAATTTGTGCATCAGTCCACTGCTTATTGCTGCCTGCCATACCTGGCTGAGATTACTGCAGGGAGATAGTAATTGAAGGACAGTTCCTTTTTTTTTTTTTTTTTTTTGTGGGAGATTAAGATTGGCATTTCTGCTAGAGTGCCATCCCTGTCTGTGTCATCTCTCACTCAGTGGGCCATAGAAAGCCTATTTATTTTTTTGCTTGATTTGAGTTCTAAAATCTACCTGAAAAAATCACTACATCAATAAGTGGGAGAAAAATATTGGCCTCAGGGCTTGTGTGCCACTCCTTACTCCTGTGTGTGCCATCTCTCACTCAGTGGGCCATAGAAAGCCTATTTATTTTTTTGCTTGATTTGGGTTCCAAAATCTACCTGAAAAAATCACAACATCAATCAGTGGGAGAAAAATATTGGCCTCAGGTCTTGTGTGCCACTCCTGAGTCCTGTGTGTGCCATCTCTCACTCAGTGGGCCATAGAAAGCCTATTAATTTTTTTGCTTGATTTGGGTTCTAAATTCTACCTGAAAAAATCAATAAATCAATCAGTGGGAGATTAATATTGGCCTTTGGGCTTGTGTGCCAGTCCTAAGCGTGCCATCTCTCTCTCTCAGATAGTGGGCCATAGAAAGCCTATTTATTATTTTTTTTATTGGGTTTATAAATTTTCCCTGGAAAAAAAAAAAAAAAGTGGGAGATTAATATTGGCCTCTGGGCTTGTGTGCCAGTCCTGAGCGTGCCATCTCTCTCACAAATAGTGGGCCATAGAAAGCCTATTTATTTTTTTGGTTGATTTGGGTTCTAAATTCTACCTGAAAAAATCAATAAATCAATCAGTGGGAGATAAATATTGGCCTCTGGGCTTGTGTGCCACTCCTGACTCCTGTGTGCGTCCTCTCTCACTCAGTGGGCCCTACAAAGCCTATTTTTTTTTTATTCGTTTTCTAAATTCTCCCTGAAACAATCATTTTATTTTATTTTGTTTCTAAATTCTTCCTGAAAAATTCATTTTTTTGTATTTTTTTTTTCTAAAGTCTCCCTGAAAAAAAAAAAAAATCAAATCAGTGGGAGATTAATATTGCCCTTTCTGCTTGTGTGCCAGTCTTGACTCCTGGGTGTGCCATCTCTCTCTCTCTCTCCAATTGTGGGCCATAGAAAGCCTATTTTTTTTTTTTGCTTGATTTGGGTTCCAAAATCTACCTGAAAAAATCACTAAATCAATCAGTGGGAGATAAATATTGGCCTCTGGGCTTGTGTGCCACTCCTGACTCCTGTGTGCGTCCTCTCTCACTCAGTGGGCCCTAGAAAGCCTATTTTTTGTTTTATTTGTTTTCTAAATTCTCCCTGAAAAACTCATTTTATTTTATTTGGTTTCTAAATTATTCCTGAAAAAATCATTTTTTTTGTATTTTTTTTTTCTAAAGTCTCCCTGAAAAAAAAGAAAAAAAATCAAATCAGTGGGAGATTAATATTGCCCTTTCTGCTTGTGTGCCAGTCTTGACTCCTGGGTGTGCCATCTCTCTCTCTCCAATTGTGGGCCATAGAAAGCCTATTAATTTTTTTGCTTGATTTGGGTTCCAAAATCTACCTGAAAAAATCACTAAATCAATCAGTGGGAGATAAATATTGGCCTCTGGGCTTGTGTGCCACTCCTGACTCCTGTGTGCGTCCTCTCTCACTCAGTGGGCCATAGAAAGCCTATTTTTTTTTATTTGTTTTCTAAATTCTCCCTGAAACAATCATTTCATTTTATTTGGTTTCTAAATTCTTCCTGAAAAATTCATTTTTTTTGTATTTTTTTTTTCTAAAGTCTCCCTGAAAAAAATAAATAAAATCAAATCAGTGGGAGATTAATATTGCCCTTTCTGCTTGTGTGCCAGTCTTGACTCCTGGGTGTGCCATCTCTCTCTATCTCTCCAATTGTGGGCCATAGAAAGCCTATTTATTTTTTTGCTTGATTTGGGTTCCAAAATCTACCTGAAAAAATCACTAAATCAATCAGTGGGAGATAAATATTGGCCTCTGGGCTTGTGTGCCACTCCTGACTCCTGTGTGCGTCCTCTCTCACTCAGTGGGCCATAGAAAGCCTATTTTTTTTTATTTGTTTTCTAAATTCTCCCTGAAACAATCATTTCATTTTATTTGGTTTCTAAATTCTTCCTGAAAAATTCATTTTTTTTGTATTTTTTTTTTCTAAAGTCTCCCTGAAAAAAATAAATAAAATCAAATCAGTGGGAGATTAATATTGCCCTTTCTGCTTGTGTGCCAGTCTTGACTCCTGGGTGTGCCATCTCTCTCTATCTCTCCAATTGTGGGCCATAGAAAGCCTATTTATTTTTTTGCTTGATTTGGGTTCCAAAATCTACCTGAAAAAATCACTAAATCAATCAGTGGGAGATAAATATTGGCCTCTGGGCTTGTGTGCCACTCCTGACTCCTGTGTGCGTCCTCTCTCACTCAGTGGGCCATAGAAAGCCTATTTTTTTTTTATTTGTTTTCTAAATTCTCCCTGAAACAATCATTTCATTTTATTTGGTTTATAAATTCTTCCTTAAAAAATCATTTTTTTTTATTATTTTTTTTTTCTAAAGTCTCCCTTTTAAAAAAAAAAAAAAAAAAATCAGTGGGAGATTAATATTTACATTTGCGCTTCAGTGACAGTCCTGCGTGTGTGGCATCTCTCTCATTTGTTGCCACCAACAACAGAGTGTGTAACATTGTGCCTGATTTTCGTTGTGGTCTCACCCACCTGTAAAGGGGTAGCTAAATCATACTGAAGTTATAGCTCACCGTGTAAGTTGTGTGACAGCAACAAATACCGTTAGTTTGGTAACGTTTTTAAAACAATGAGGAAGTCTGGTGGAAGAGGTCGTGGCCGGGGGCGTTCATTGTCAGCTGGTAATGAGGGTAGTGGTAGTGGTGGAGCATCAGGTGGTCGTGGGAAAAAAAATATTGCACCTAAGTCTGGAGCTGTGGAGCCAGGTTCGTCGTCTGGCTACACAAGGCCTCGAACGCTCCCTTTTCTGGGAGTAGGAAAACCGCTTTTAAAGCCGGAGCAGCAAGAGCAAGTTTTGGCTTATCTTGCTGACTCAGCCTCTAGCTCTTTTGCCTCCTCTCGTGAAACTGGTAAAAGTAAAAGCAGAGCGTCGTTAGTGGATGTTCACGGTCAGGGACAAGTCGCTTCCTTGTCCTCTTCAGCAAAAACAACAACAGAGAAGAATGCAGCACGCGACACAACGGGTTACTCCATGGAGCTCTTTACACATACCGTCCCTGGCTTAGAAAGTGAAGCAGTTAACAGTCCATGCCCATTACAAGTTGAATCTGACATGGAGTGCACTGATGCACAGCCACAGCCAGACTACTATGCTGGTCCTTTGACTCAGACCACAACATTGCCCTCGCAGGGTGCTGATCAAGAATCAGACCCTAATGAGACTATGTTGCCCCATCACGAACGCTATACCACCGACCGACACGGTGACACAGACGAAGTTGCACACGAGCTACAAGAAGAGGTAATAGATGACCCAGTTCTTGACCCCGATTGGCAGCCATTGGGGGAACAGGGTGCAGGCGGCAGCAGTTCTGAAGCGGAGGAGGAGGGGCCGCAGCAGGCATCAACATCGCAACAGGTTCCATCTGCCGGGCCCCTATCTTGCCCAAAACGCGTGGCAAAGTCAAAACCTGTTGGAGGACAGCGTGGCCATCCGGTTAAAGGTCAGTCTGCAATGCCTGAAAAGGTATCCGATGCTAGAAAGAGTGCAGTCTGGCATTTTTTTAAACAACATCCAATTGATCAGCGCAAAGTCATCTGTCAAAAATGTTCAACTACCTTAAGCAGAGGGCAGAATCTGAAAAGTCTCAATACAAGTTGCATGCATAGACATTTAACCACCATGCATTTGCAAGCTTGGACTAACTACCAAACGTCCCTTAAGGTTGTAGCACCCTCGGCCAATGAAGCTAGTCATCAACGCAACATCCCTTCCGGCAGTGTAGGGCCACCATTTTCTGCACCACCTGCAGTATCTGTGCAGGTTTCTTTGCCAGGCCAAAGCAGTCAGGGTCAGGGAATCACCAGTTTCGTAGTAGGAAACACTGCATCTAGGGCACCGGCGGCAACAATACCATCTCCCACCGTCTCTCAGTCTGCCATGTCCACCGGCACCCCCGCTTGTTCCACGATCTCCAGCTCTCCAGTCCAGCTCACCCTACATGAGACTATGGTTAGAAAAAGGAAGTACTTAGCCTCGCATCCGCGTACACAGGGTTTGAACGCCCACATAGCTAGACTAATCTCGTTAGAGATGATGCCCTACCGGTTAGTTGAAAGCGAAGCTTTCAAAGCCCTGATGGACTACGCTGTACCACGCTACGAGCTACCCAGTCGACACTTTTTTTCCAGAAAAGCCATCCCAGCCCTCCACCAGCATGTTAAAGAGCGCATCGTCCATGCACTCAAGCAATCTGTGAGCACAAAGGTGCACCTGACAACAGATGCATGGACCAGTAGGCATGGCCAGGGACGTTACGTGTCCATCACGGCACACTGGGTAAATGTGGTGGATGCAGGGTCCACAGGGGACAGCAAGTTTGGGACAGTTCTGCCTAGCCCACGGTCTAGGAAACAGTTGGCTGTAGCCGTTCGCACCCCCTCCTCCTCCTCCTCATCCTCCTGCAGAAGCGAGACCTCGTCCACAGACCGCAGTCGCACAACCACTCCATCCGCAGCTGCCACTGTTGCACACCAGGTCTCCCATTATGGGGCAGCTACTGGCAAACGTCAGCAGGCTGCATTGGCTATGAAGTGTTTGGGCGACAACAGACACACCGCTGAAGTTCTGTCCGAGTTCTTGCAGAAAGAAACGCAGTCGTGGCTGGGCACTGTAGATCTTGAGGCAGGCAAGGTAGTGAGTGATAACGGAAGGAATTTCATGGCTGCCATCTCCCTTTCCCAACTGAAACACATTCCTTGCCTGGCTCACACCTTAAACCTGGTGGTGCAGTGCTTCCTGAAAACTCAACACTGCACATGCTTCAGAGACTGTGTGAACAGAGGCGGGCTGTTATGTTTTTGTGGGAGGATACACATACACGGGCAGGCAGTAGGATGGCAGACATGGAGTTGTCAGGTGTGCAGTGGTCGAAGATTCAAGACATGTGTCAAGTCCTTCAGTGTTTTGAGGAATGCACATGGCTGGTTAGTGCAGACAACGCCATAATAAGCATGAGCATCCCCCTAATGCGTCTGCTGATGCAAAGTTTGACGCACATAAAGGATCAGGCGTCTGGAGCTGAGGAAGAGGAAAGCCTTGATGACAGTCAGCCATTGTCTGGCCAGGGCAGTGTACAGGACGAGATAGCGGGCAAACAGGAGGAGGAGGACGAGGAGGATGATGGGGATGATTATATTTTTAATGAGGAAGCTTTTCCGGGGCCAGTGGAAATTGTTGGCGCGGCAAGGCCGGGTTCTGGTTTTTGGAGGGACACAAGTGACGTGGATTTGCCTGAAACTGCCCCTCAACCAAGCACAACCACAGATTTGAGAACTGGAACTTTGGGCCACATGGCGGATTATGCCTTACGTATCCTCAAAAGGGACACACGCATTACTAAAATGATGAACGATGACGATTACTGGTTGGCCTGCCTCCTTGATCCTCGCTATAAAGGCAAATTGCAAAATATAATGCCACATGAGAACTTGGAACTAATATTAGCAACCAAACAATCAACTCTTGTTGACCGTTTGCTTCTGGCATTCCCTGCACACAGCGCCCGTGATCGTTCTAACATGAGCTGCAGGGGCCAGCAGACCAGAGGTGTTAGAGGGGCAGAAATCAGAAGTGGAGTTGGCCAGAGGGGTTTTCTGACCAGGTTGTGGAGTGATTTTGCTATGACCGCAGACAGGACAGGTACTGCAGCATCAATTCAAAGTGACAGGAGACAACATTTGTCCAGTATGGTTACTAACTATTTTTCATCCCTTATCAACGTTCTCCCTCAACCGTCATTCCCATTTGATTACTGGGCATCAAAATTAGACACCTGGCCAGAATTGGCAGAATATGCATTGCAGGAGCTTGCTTGCCCGGCAGCTAGTGTCCTATCAGAAAGAGTATTCAGTGCTGCAGGTTCAATACTAACAGAAAAAAGGACTCGTCTGGCTACCCAAAATGTAGATGATCTAACCTTCATTAAAATGAACCACAACTGGATTTCGAAATCTTTTGCCCCTCCTTGCCCGGCTGACACCTAGCTTTCCTATTTAAAGGTCTTGCCTGTGGACTATTCTGAACGACTTTTCCAATCTCGTAATTTGCAGCACCTGATTGTCCAGCATCCGACATGTTAACACCTCCCTAAATGGCCAAAGTCCCCACACGGGGCCGTGGTATCGCCACTTGGCGCCAGCACCCGTGAGAGTACTGTTTGTCTGAGGAGGTGGGTGTGCCCGCTTTTGGTCGACGGCACTGCCACTAGGTCCCTCATAGTACAATAAAGTGTCTGGCGGTGGTGGTGCGCACCCAACGTCAGACACACCGTTGTAATATGAGGGGCCCTGGGCCTGTACCGCCGGCCACAAGACAGTCCCCCCCCCCAGCTCAAACAGTGCTCTACCACTTGCAAAATTTTCTCTCACAGCTCCACCAATGTTTAGTCTATGCGCTGACATCCTTCAATGCCTGGCACTGTCAATACCATTGTATTGACATTTTTCTTATGTTAGGCCTTCGAAGCCTGTCTGCGGTCACTCCTTCCACTAGGCCTCCACTGACCTGTCTACTGCTGCCCGTGTTCCCCTGGAACCAATTTTAAATTGCCTACAGCCCAATTTTTGTTATGTTAGGCCTTCGAAGCCTGTCTGCGGCCCGTTCTTTCCACTACTACTACACTGACCAGGCCACTGCTGCCCGTGTTCCCCTGGAACCAATTTTAAATTGCCTACAGCCAGCCCAATTTATTATGTTAGGCCTTTGAAGCCTGTCTGCGGTCCCTCCTTCCACTAGGCCTCCACTGACCTGTCTACTGCTGCCCGTGTTCCACTGGAACCAATTTTAAATTGCCTACAGCCAGCCCAATTTATTATGTTAGGGCTTCAAAGCCTGTCTGCGGTCCCTCCTTCCACTAGGCCTCCACTGACCTGTCTACTGCTGCCTGTGTTCCCCTGGAACCAATTTTAAATTGCCTACAGCCAGCCCAATTTATTATGTTAGGCCTTCGAAGCCTGTCTGCGGTCCCTCCTTCCACTAGGCCTCCACTGACCTGTCTACTGCTGCCCGTGTACCCCTTGAACCAACATCAGAAAATATAAAAATAAGTATTTTGCTTATAAAAAAGAAAATACTGGAGAGATATCAAATGCAGACATTTTAACATTAAAAACAAACACATACAACAAAAATCTGGTACAGTACTAAAAATGGCCACCAGCTACAATAACTTTCTCCTGCAAGTAGTTAACTGAAAGTTTTTTTCAATTTAAAACACAGATATGGCATCCACCGAGTGTTGTCCTGTCGCGTCTTCTTTATATTATTGCCAAGAAGATGCAAAACAATGAAAATAATAAAATCATTATTTACCAAAAAAATAGAGTAAGTCAAAACCACATTGCAAATAAACATTCATTACAAATAAAGAAGCAGGGCGCGTTCGAGGGTGAGTATATACCTAATAAGAATATATTCACCCTCGGACGCGCCCTGCTTCTTTCCGACAGCCTTCCTTCCTAAGAATCAGCCCTTCCGTGGTGTAGAGAGAGGGTGTGTTACACTCCAAGGTGTTCCCCAGGTTGCCTTTCCTGAGCTTCGATCTTCATGCTCTCGTTTAGTAGTTGTCGGAAAGTAGGCTGCATTAGGCCTACAAATTGGGTATGGGGTGGAGAGAGATGGTGTGTTACACTCCAAGGTGTTCCCCAGGTTTCCTTGCCATTGCTTCGGTCTTCTGACTCTCGTTTAGTAGTTGTAGAAAACTACACTGCATTAGGCCTACAAAATGGGTATCGGGTGGAGAGAGATGGTGTGTTACACTCCAAGGTGTTCCCCAGGTTTCCTTGCCATTGCTTCGGTCTTCAGACTCTCGTTTAGTAGTTGTAGAAAACTACACTGCATTAGGCCTACAAAATGGGTATCGGGTGGAGAGAGATGGTGTGTTACACTCCAAGGTGTTCCCCAGGTTTCCTTGCCATTGCTTCGGTCTTCCGACTCTCGTTTAGTAGTTGTAGAAAACTACACTGCATTAGGCCTACAAAATGGGTATCGGGTGGAGAGAGATGGTGTGTTACACTCCAAGGTGTTCCCCAGGTTTCCTTGCCATTGCTTCGGTCTTCTGACTCTCGATAAGTAGTTGTAGAAAACTACACTGCATTAGGCCTACAAAATGGGTATCGGGTGGAGAGAGATGGTGTGTTACACTCCAAGGTGTTCCCCAGGTTTCCTTGCCATTGCTTCGGTCTTCCGACTCTCGTTTAGTAGTTGTAGAAAACTACACTGCATTAGGCCTACAAAATGGGTATCGGGTGGAGAGAGATGGTGTGTTACACTCCAAGGTGTTCCCCAGGTTTCCTTGCCATTGCTTCGGTCTTCAGACTCTCATTTAGTAGTTGTAGAAAACTACACTGCATTAGGCCTACAAAATGGGTATCGGGTGGAGAGAGATGGTGTGTTACACTCCAAGGTGTTCCCCAGGTTTCCTTGCCATTGCTTCGGTCTTCCGACTCTCGTTTAGTAGTTGTAGAAAACTACACTGCATTAGGCCTACAAAATGGGTATCGGGTGGAGAGAGATGGTGTGTTACACTCCAAGGTGTTCTCCAGGTTGCCTTTCCAGAGCTTCGATCTTAATGCTCTCGTTTAGTAGTTGTTGAAAACTACACTGCATTAGGCCTCCAAATTGGCTATGGGGTGGAGAGAGATGGTGTGTTACACTCCAAGGTGTTCTCCAGGTTTCCTCGCCATTGCTTCGATCTTCTGACTCTCGTTTAGTAGTTGTAGAAAACTACACTGCATTAGGCCTACAAAATGGGTATCGGGTGGAGAGAGATGGTGTGTTACACGCCAAGGTGTTCCCCAGGTTTCCTTGCCATTGCTTCGGTCTTCCGACTCTCGTTTAGTAGTTGTAGAAAACTACACTGCATTAGGCCTACAAAATGGGTATCGGGTGAAGAGAGATGGTGTGTTACACTCCAAGGTGTTCCCCAGGTTTCCTTGCCATTGCTTCGGTCTTCCGACTCTCGTTCAGTAGTTGTAGAAAACTACACTGCATTAGGCCTACAAAATGGGTATCGGGTGGAGAGAGATGGTGTGTTACACTCCAAGGTGTTCTCCAGGATGCCTTTCCAGAGCTTCGATCTTAATGCTCTCGTTTAGTAGTTGTTGGAAACTACACTGCATTAGGCCTCCAAATTGGCTATGGGGTGGAGAGAGATGGTGTGTTACACTCCAAGGTGTTCCCCAGGTTTCCTTGCCATTGCTTCGGTCTTCCGACTCTCGTTTAGTAGTTGTACAAAACTACACTGCATTAGGCCTACAAAATGGGTATCGGGTGGAGAGAGATGGTGTGTTACACTCCAAGGTGTTCCCCAGGTTTCCTTGCCATTGCTTCGGTCTTCCAACTCTCGTTTAGTAGTTGTAGAAAACTACACTGCATTAGGCCTACAAAATGGGTATCGGGTGGAGAGAGATGGTGTGTTACACTCCAAGGTGTTCCCCAGGTTTCCTTGCCATTGCTTCGGTCTTCAGACTCTCGTTTAGTAGTTGTAGAAAACTACACTGCATTAGGCCTACAAAATGGGTATCGGGTGGAGAGAGATGGTGTGTTACACTCCAAGGTGTTCCCCAGGTTTCCTTGCCATTGCTTCGGTCTTCAGACTCTCGTTTAGTAGTTGTAGAAAACTACACTGCATTAGGCCTACATAATGGGTATCGGGTGGAGAGAGATGGTGTGTTACACTCCAAGGTGTTCCCCAGGTTTCCTTGCCATTGCTTCGGTCTTCCGACTCTCGTTTAGCAGTTGTAGAAAACTACACTGCATTAGGCCTACAAAATGGGTATCGGATGGAGAGAGATGGTGTGTTACACTCCAAGGTGTTCTCCAGGTTGCCTTTCCAGAGCTTCGATCTTAATGCTCTCGTTTAGTAGTTGTTGGAAACTACACTGCATTAGGCCTCCAAATTGGCTATGGGGTGGAGAGAGATGGTGTGTTACACACCAAGGTGTTCCCCAGGTTTCCTTGCCATTGCTTCGGTCTTCCGACTCTCGTTTAGTAGTTGTACAAAACTACACTGCATTAGGCCTACAAAATGGGTATCGGGTGGAGAGAGATGGTGTGTTACACTCCAAGGTGTTCCCCAGGTTTCCTTGCCATTGCTTCGGTCTTCCGACTCTCGTTTAGTAGTTGTAGAAAACTACACTGCATTAGGCCTACAAAATGGGTATCGGGTGGAGAGAGATGGTGTGTTACACTCCAAGGTGTTCCCCAGGTTTCCTTGCCATTGCTTCGGTCTTCAGACTCTCGTTTAGTAGTTGTAGAAAACTACACTGCATTAGGCCTACAAAATGGGTATCGGGTGGAGAGAGATGGTGTGTTACACTCCAAGGTGTTCCCCAGGTTTCCTTGCCATTGCTTCGGTCTTCAGACTCTCGTTTAGTAGTTGTAGAAAACTACACTGCATTAGGCCTACATAATGGGTATCGGGTGGAGAGAGATGGTGTGTTACACTCCAAGGTGTTCCCCAGGTTTCCTTGCCATTGCTTCGGTCTTCCGACTCTCGTTTAGTAGTTGTAGAAAACTACACTGCATTAGGCCTACAAAATGGGTATCGGGTGGAGAGAGATGGTGTGTTACACTCCAAGGTGTTCTCCAGGTTTCCTTGCCATTGCTTCGGTCTTCCGACTCTCGTTCAGTAGTTGTAGAAAACTACACTGCATTAGGCCTACAAAATGGGTATCGGGTGGAGAGAGATGGTGTGTTACACTCCAAGGTGTTCTCCAGGTTGCCTTTCCAGAGCTTCGATCTTAATGCTCTCGTTTAGTAGTTGTTGGAAACTACACTGCATTAGGCCTACAAATTGGCTATGGGGTGGAGAGAGATGGTGTGTTACACTCCAAGGTGTTCTCCAGGTTTCCTCGCCATTGCTTCGATCTTCCGACTCTCGTTTAGTAGTTGTAGAAAACTACACTGCATTAGGCCTACAAAATGGGTATCGGGTGGAGAGAGATGGTGTGTTACACTCCAAGGTGTTCCCCAGGTTTCCTTGCCATTTCTTCGGTCTTCCGACTCTCGTTTAGTAGTTGTAGAAAACTACACTGCATTAGGCCTACAAAATGGGTATCGGGTGGAGAGAGATGGTGTGTTACACTCCAAGGTGTTCCCCAGGTTTCCTTGCCATTGCTTCGGTCTTCAGACTCTCGTTTAGTAGTTGTACAAAACTACACTGCATTAGGCCTACATAATGGGTATCGGGTGGAGAGAGATGGTGTGTTACACTCCAAGGTGTTCCCCAGGTTTCCTTGCCATTGCTTCGGTCTTCCGACTCTCGTTTAGTAGTTGTAGAAAACTACACTGCATTAGGCCTACAAAATGGGTATCGGGTGGAGAGAGATGGTGTGTTACACTCCAAGGTGTTCTCCAGGTTGCCTTTCCAGAGCTTCGATCTTAATGCTCTCGTTTAGTAGTTGTTGGAAACTACACTGCATTAGGCCTCCAAATTGGCTATGGGGTGGAGAGAGATGGTGTGTTACACACCAAGGTGTTCCCCAGGTTTCCTTGCCATTGCTTCGGTCTTCCGACTCTCGTTTAGTAGTTGTACAAAACTACACTGCATTAGGCCTACAAAATGGGTATCGGGTGGAGAGAGATGGTGTGTTACACTCCAAGGTGTTCCCCAGGTTTCCTTGCCATTGCTTCGGTCTTCCGACTCTCGTTTAGTAGTTGTAGAAAACTACACTGCATTAGGCCTACAAAATGGGTATCGGGTGGAGAGAGATGGTGTGTTACACTCCAAGGTGTTCCCCAGGTTTCCTTGCCATTGCTTCGGTCTTCAGACTCTCGTTTAGTAGTTGTAGAAAACTACACTGCATTAGGCCTACAAAATGGGTATCGGGTGGAGAGAGATGGTGTGTTACACTCCAAGGTGTTCCCCAGGTTTCCTTGCCATTGCTTCGGTCTTCAGACTCTCGTTTAGTAGTTGTAGAAAACTACACTGCATTAGGCCTACATAATGGGTATCGGGTGGAGAGAGATGGTGTGTTACACTCCAAGGTGTTCCCCAGGTTTCCTTGCCATTGCTTCGGTCTTCAGACTCTCATTTAGTAGTTGTAGAAAACTACACTGCATTAGGCCTACAAAATGGGTATCGGGTGGAGAGAGATGGTGTGTTACACTCCAAGGTGTTCTCCAGGTTTCCTTGCCATTGCTTCGGTCTTCCGACTCTCGTTCAGTAGTTGTAGAAAACTACACTGCATTAGGCCTACAAAATGGGTATCGGGTGGAGAGAGATGGTGTGTTACACTCCAAGGTGTTCTCCAGGTTGCCTTTCCAGAGCTTCGATCTTAATGCTCTCGTTTAGTAGTTGTTGGAAACTACACTGCATTAGGCCTACAAATTGGCTATGGGGTGGAGAGAGATGGTGTGTTACACTCCAAGGTGTTCTCCAGGTTTCCTCGCCATTGCTTCGATCTTCCGACTCTCGTTTAGTAGTTGTAGAAAACTACACTGCATTAGGCCTACAAAATGGGTATCGGGTGGAGAAAGATGGTGTGTTACACTCCAAGGTGTTCCCCAGGTTTCCTTGCCATTGCTTCGGTCTTCCGACTCTCGTTTAGTAGTTGTAGAAAACTACACTGCATTAGGCCTACAAAATGGGTATGGGGTGGAGAGAGATGGTGTGTTCCACTCCAAGGTGTTCTCCAGGTTGCCTTTCCTGAGCTTCTATCTTCAGGCTCTCGTTAAATTGTGGTTAAATGGAACAACTGCATTTGGCGTACTAGTTGGTTTGGGGCCTACTAACAGTGTCTGCCGCTCCTTGCTGTTCTCCTGGTTTCCTGTCCTGAAATTCCGTTTTCAGGCGCTCCTTAAGTAGTTGTTAATGTTAGACTGCATTTGGCCTACTAGTTGGGTTGGGGCCTACTATCGGTGTCTGCCACTCCTTGCTGTTCTCCTCCACTGAACAAAGCTGTGCCGCCTGTTTACTACGATTGCCAATTTTGAACTGCATTTCGACTACTTACTGATTTGGGCCTACTCTCTGTGTCAGCCTCTCATTCCAGTTGTCCTCCACTGCAATGCCCCCTGGTTATTCCTGTGTTACCAATTTTGAACTGCATTTAGCCAACTTTATTCTTTGGGCCTATATCTGTGTTTCCTCCTCATCCTGCCCATTGCCCAGCCAGTGATAGATGAGTCTGCTGGTACATTGACCCATAACGCAACATTCCCCGTGCACGCTACACAACAACATTGTGACCCTGCTGAAAGTCAGGTTGCTCTTCCCGCATACCATACCACCTTACACGGGGACAAAGAGGAAGGTGCAGATGAAAGTGCAGGTTCCTTCATCAGGTGGGGGGAGGAATACTAGTTGGCGACATCACTGGCACAGGGCCTCTCATAGTACGCAAAAGTGTTGCTGCCGGTGGGAGGCGCCCCCGCCGTGCAAACACACCGCTGTACTTTGAGGGGCCCTGTGCCAGTGCCAATGCCAACGAGTGGGCCCCCCCTGCTTGCTCAGGTTCACAGCACTTGCAAAGTTGAAATACTTACCTCTCCCTGCTCCACTGCCGTGACGTGGTCCAGATTTCCTGGGCCCACTAATTACTTGAACCAGCCCTACCCACCACAACTTTAGCCAAATGACCCCCAATTTCAAATGCCTTCCAATTATTATAAGGTAAATTACGCTTGACAAGCTTCATTAAGAAGAATGGATGGTTTTGACATTAAAATGGGCACTCTAGGTGTTTTCCTGGCCCCCACTCACTGCCGACTATGCTGCCCCATTGACTTGCATTGGGTTTCATGTTTCGGTCGATCCCGACTTTACGTCAAAATCGGCCGATTTCACTCGACCCGACTTTTGAGATAGTCGGGTTTCGCGAAACCCGGCTCGACTCTAAAAAGGTCAAGGTCGCTCAACTCTAGTCCTCAGTCGTGCCATTGGCTCTTGCACACTGGGGCAACGCATCTGGGTTCCAGCACCGCCAGCTGGTTCTCGGCAGTGTTTTTGTCACGGGTACTCCCTCGTGCCCAGCCTGGTTCCAGCACCGTCAGCTGTTTCCGGGTAGTGTCAAGCTCACTGAGACGCCTATGCTTGCCCCGTCGTGTTGCGGTCGGGTTAGCCAACTCCAGGGTGCCTCCAGTTTAGGAGCTTCCTATGTGGGCTGCATGAATTGGTAGTCAAGGCTGGTTCTGTAGTGCCAGTAGGCCAAGATCCCCCTGTAGGACTGTTGGGGTTCGGTAACTGCGGCTGCCTCGCGGCCTAGCTGTTCTCTCCTCTCCTGTGGACCTTCGGGTCCACCACCTGGTTCCAGCACCGTCAGCTGGTTCCGGGCCGAGCCTTTGGCTTAGGTGCCTCCTCCTGGGTATCCGAGTTCCGCCAACGTCAGGCGGACCTTGGTAGTGCTTTTAAGCGCAGGCACCTACAGCTTAGTAACCGGGTTCCAGCACCGTCAGCTGGTCCTCGGTCGTGCCATTGGCTCTTGCACACTGGGGCAACGCATCTGGGTTCCAGCACCGCCAGCTGGTCCTCGGCAGTGTTTTTGTCACGGGTACTCCCTCATGCCCAGCCTGGTTCCAGCACCGTCAGCTGTTTCCGGGTAGTGTCAAGCTCACTGAGACGCCTATGCTTGCCCCGTCGTGTTGCGGTCGGGTTAGCCAACTCCAGGGTGCCTCCAGTTTAGGAGCTTCCTATGTGGGCTGCATGAATTGGTAGTCAAGGCTGGTTCTGTAGTGCCAGTAGGCCAAGCTCCCCCTGTAGGACTGTTGGGGTTCGGTAACTGCGGCTGCCTCGCGGCCTAGCTGTTCTCTCCTCTCCTGTGGACCTTCGGGTCCACCACCTGGTTCCAGCACCGTCAGCTGGTTCCGGGCTGAGCCTTTGGCTTAGGTGCCTCCTCCTGGGTATCCGAGTTCCGCCAACGTCAGGCGGTCCTTGGTAGTGCTTTTAAGTGCAGGCACCTACAGCTTAGTAACCGGGTTCCAGCACCGTCAGCTGGTCCTCGGTCGTGCCATTGGCTCTTGCACACTGGGGCAACGCATCTGGGTTCCAGCACCGTCAGCTGGTTCTCGGCAGTGTTTTTGTCACGGGTACTCCCTCGTGCCCAGCCTGGTTCCAGCACCGTCAGCTGTTTCCGGGTACTGTCAAACTCACTGAGACACCTATGCGTTGCCCCGTCGTGTTGCGGTTGAGTTAGCCAACTCCAGGGTGCCTCCAGTTTAGGAGCTTCCTATGTGGGCTGCATGAATTGGTAGTCAAGGCTGGTTCTGTAGTGCCAGTAGGCCAAGCTCCCCCTGTAGGACTGTTGGGGTTCGGTAACTGCGGCGGCCTCGCGGCCTAGCTGTTCTCTCCTCTCCTGTGGACCTTCGGGTCCACCACCTGGTTCCAGCACCGTCAGCTGGTTCTCGGCAGTGTCTTTTGCTCTTGTACCTTCTGCTCCCCATCCTGGTTCCAGTACCGTCAGCTGGTTCCGGGCAGAGCCTTTGGCTTAGGTGCCTCCTTCTGGGTATCCAAGTTCCACCAACGTCAGTTGGTCCTTGGTAGTGCTTTCAGGCTCGGGTACCTCCTGCTTAGTAACCGGGTTCCAGTAACGTCAGCTGGTCCTCGGTAGTTCCATTGGCTCTTGGACCTTCGGCTACCCATCCGGGTTCCAGTACCGTCAGCTGGTTCTCGGCAGTGTCTTTTGCTCTTGTACCTTCTGCTCCCCATCCTGGTTCCAGTAACGTCAGCTGGTTCCGGGCAGAGCCTTTGGCTTAGGTGCCTCCTTCTGGGTATCCAAGTTCCGCCAACGTCAGGCGGTCCTTGGTAGTGCTTTTTAGCACGGGTACCTCCTGCTTAGTAACCGGGTTCCAGTAACGTCAGCTGGTCCTCGGTAGTTCCATAGGCTCTTGAACCTTCGGGTAGCCATCCGAGTTCCAGTTCCATCAGCTGGTTCTTGGCATTTTCTCAGCCTTCTTGTACCTTCTGCTACATTTCCAAGTTGAAGACCCTAAAGTCGACGACCCGGAAGACCACCCCGATGACGACGACGACGGCGGAGACGACGACGGCGTAGACGACGACCCTGGAGACGACGACATGGAAAACCGAGAAGCAGAAGAACAAGAGGCTGCAGAACAAAGAGCAGAAGAACATTAAGCATAACACTTAATATCAGAGCAAAAGATATTATCTAAATTATATGCAGAAGAAGACTAAGCAGTGTATGGGGGTGAGTCCGTTCCTCCTCGTGGTGCCCCTGGATAAAGCCTGATGCTGCAGGCCAAACTGAACGCGGATAAATGTAACTTTTGTGACTGGCAGAACGGAAGGTGTAATCTTCAAACTTTTATAGATAACAACTACGGGAATGCCTGTCACAAATGAGAATATGCTGAAGAAGTAGAATAGGAAGAATAATAACAGTTGAATAAAATGAATATGTAGAATAGGAAGAATAATAATAGTTGAATAAAATGAATATGAAGAATGTAATAAAAAAAAAATAGGTAGAAGATGAAGAAGAAGATGAATAAGGTGAAGAAGTTGATGTCAAAGATGCTGCTGATGATGATGAAGATAAAAGTGTGGGAAAAGTAAAAAAAAAAAAGGGGAAGGGCGTGGAATAGTGAAACATCAATATCTGACAAAATAAAAAAAAAGTTACATAGTCAATATCTTAATCACTACGAACGTCTTTAAAAAAAAAAAGGCTATTCTATTTGATTGCGCTAAACCTCTATGACTTTAATGTCTTCGCCACCTCCCCAAATACATCCTGCATTATTCTTTGTTGTTTTCCTTCATGTAGAATGAACCTACAAGGAAAGAAAGGGTTTATTTTAATTCCGATATTTTGGTCCCATTGACTTGCATTGGGATCGGGTATCGGTATCGGCGATATCCGATATTTTTTGAATATCGGCCGATCCTATCCGATACCGATACTTTCCGATATCGGAAGGTATCACTCAACACTAGCTCTAACTCTCTTTATATGTATATATAAAGCTGAATGTGTGTGTGTATGTGTGTATGTATGTGTGTATGTCCGGGATTGGCATCTGCACCGTCGCAGCTACAGCCACAAAATTTTTCACAGTCACACGTCTGGACCCCGAGAGCATCATAGGCTATGTTGTGAGGCGAAATTTTAACCCCGCGCGTTCCAATTCACCAAACAATTTTGCCCCTATCTACATAATGAGGAAAACGTGAGAGGAAAAGTGTTGGAGGCGTCGCAGCTACAGCCACAAAATTTTAACCCCGCGCATTCCAATTCACCAAACAATTTTGCCCCTATCTACATAATGGGGAAAAAGTGAAAGGAAAAGTGTTGGAGGCAAATTGACAGCTGCCAGATGTGAACAAGGGGGACTTAAAGAGTGAGAGCGATGGCGCCAAAGAGTATATACCGTACAGTTGCTAAGGTGGGGCCCCGACATGGGATACTCACCCCACACGGGGATATGAACACACACACAAAAGGCGCCACAAACTACCACGTGCTTGAACACATATACCACCCTCAGCACACATTTCCCAACACATACACCAACCTCGCCACATAAAAGTCAAAACACAAAAGTCGCTGCTCAAAACTCGCCACGCGCAAAACTCGCCACGTGCAAAACTCACCTCATGGAAAACTCACCACACGTGGAAAAATTGCCACATGCACAAAAGTTGCAACACATGCAAAAGTTGCCTCACACAAAACTTGCACATACTCAAATCGCACCACACATAAATCTTGCCACACGCAAAACTCGCCATGCGCAAAACTTGCTGCACAAAACTTGCTACACTAACCTGTCACATGCAACTCGACCTAAAAAAAAAAGTTGCTACACGCATGTCGCCACACAAAACTCATCTCACAAAAGTCGCTACATGCATGTCGCCACATGCAACTCAACACACACAACTTGACACATGAAACTCGCCCTAAAACACACACAAGTCTGGTATTATCCTTCAAAATACTAATATATACTGCCAGGGGGGAGGGCTTCCTGTTGGCTGGGGATTTATCAGGCTGCCAATTTAGCTTACAAATACTGAGGTAAAAATACTGACCAAATAACGTGTGAACACGGTCTAATACAGGAGGAGATGACACACAGATATACTATATATAGGAGGAGATGACACACAGGTTTATACTATATAAAGGAGGAGATGACATACAGGTATATACTATATACTGGAGATGACATACAGGTATATACTATATACAGGAGGAGATGACACAGGTATATGCTGTACTATATACAGGAGGAGATGACACACAGGTATATACTATATACAGGAGGAGATGACACACGCATATATACTATATACAGGGGAGATGACACACAGGTATATACTATATACAGGAGGAGATGACATACAGGTATATACTATATACAGCAGGACATGACATACAGGTATATACTATATACAGGAGATGACATACAGGTATATACTATATATAGGAGGAGATGACATACAGGTATATAGTATATACAGGAGGAGATGACACATGGGTATATACAATATACAGGAGGAGATGACATACAGCAGGTATATACTATTTACAGGGGAGATGACATACAGGTATATACTATATACAATAGAAGACATAGAGCTGTATGCTATATACAAGGGAGATGGCAAACATGTATATACTGAGGTGAAAATGAGGGGTGTGAGGTGAAAATGAAAAGGTGTGAGTGCAAAATGAGAGGAGTGAGGGAAAATAGTGGAGTGATCGGAACATGACAGATGTGAGGTCGAAATGACAAGTGTTAGGGGGGAATGAGAGGAGTGAGGGGGAAAATGAGAGGCATGATGGGAAAATAAGAGATGTGAGGTGCTATAACCAACCACAGATATTTACTATGCCCAGGCAACGCCGGGCTCTTCAGCTAGTCTAATATATAAAGCTGAATGTGTGTGTGTATGTATGTATGTATGTATGTATGTGTGTATGTCTGGGATTGGCATCTGCACCGTCGCAGCAACAGCCACAAAATTTTGCACAGTCACACGTCTGGACCCCGAGAGCGTCATAGGCTATGTTGTGAAGCAAAATTTTAACCCCGCGTGTTCCAATACACCAAACAATTTTGCCCCTATCTACATAATGGGGAAAAAATGAAAGGAAAAGTGTTGGAGGCAAATTGACAGCTGCCAGATGTGAACAAGGGGGACTTAAAGAGTGAGAGCGATGGCGCCAAAGAGTATATACCGTACAGTTGCTAAGATGGGGCCCAGACATGGGATACTCACCACACACGAGGATATGAACACACACACAAAATGCGCCACACACTACCAGGTGCTTGAACACATATACCACCCTCAGGACACATTTCACCACACATACACCAACCTCGCCACATAAAAGTCGAAACACAAAAGTCGCTGTTCAAAACTCACCACGCGCAAAACTTGCCACATGCAAAACTAGGCTCACGCAGAACTCGCCACACGTGCAAAACTCACCTCATGGAAAACTCGCCACACGCAAAACTTGCACACGCGGAAAAATTGCCACATGCACAAAAAGTTGCAACACATGCAAAAGTTGCCTCACACAAAACTTGCACATACACAAAACGCACCACACATAAAACTCGCCACGTGCAAAACTCGCCATGCGCAAAACTTGCTGCACACAACCTGCTACTAGTGTTGAGCAATACCGTCCGATACTTGAAAGTATCGGTATCGGATAGTATCGGCCGATACCCGAAAAGTATCGGATATCGCCGATACCGATATCCGATACCAATACAAGTCAATGGGACACCAAGTATCGGAAGGTATCATGATGGTTCCCAGGGTCTGAAGGAGAGGAAACTCTCCTTCAGGCCCTGGGATCCATATTAATGTGTAAAATAAAGAATTAAAATAAAAAATATTGATATATTCACCTCTCCGGCGGCCCCTGGACATCACCGCGGGTAGCCGGCAGGCTTCTTTGTTTAAAATGAGCGCGTTTAGGACCCGAGAATGACGTCGCGGCTTCTGATTGGTCGTGTGCCGCTCATGTGACCGCCACACGACCAATCAGAAGCCGCGACGTCATTCGCAGGTCCTAAATTCCTAGAATGAGGAGTTTAGTGCCTGAAAATGACGTCACGGCTTGTGATTGGTCGCGTGGCGGTCACATGAGCGGCACGCGACCAATCAGAAGCCGTGACGTCATTCTCAGGTCCTAAACGCGCTCATTTTAAACAAAGAAGCCTGCCGGTTACCAGCGGTGATGTCCAGGGGCGGCCGAAGAGGTGAATATATCAATATTTTTTATTTTAATTCTTTATTTTACACATCACTATGGATCCGATACCGATTCCCGATACCACAAAAGTATCGGAACTCGGTATCGGAATTCCGATACCGCAAGTATCGGCCGATACCCGATACTTGCGGTATCGGAATGCTCAACACTACTTGCTACATTAAACAGTCACATGCAACTCGACACACGAAAAGTTGCTACACGCATGTCGCCACACAACTCATCTCACAAAAGTCGTTACATGCATGTCGCCACACGCAACTCAACACACACAACTTGACACATGAAACTCGCCCTAAAACACACACAAATCTGGTATTATCCTTCAAAAATAAAAATCTGATTAATAAGCAGACAAACTACAAGAGCAACAAATGTACCATATAGGAAATACGGCAGCTGTCAGTCACATGACCTGTCTATTATGTGTATGTGTGAGCTAATATATACTGCCAGGGGGGAGGGCTTCCTGTTGGCTGGGGATTTATCAGGCTGCCAATTTAGCTTACAAGTACTGAGGTAAAAATACTGAACGGGGTCTAATACAGGAGGAGATGACACACAGATATATACCATATACAGGAGGAGATGACACACAGGTATATACTATATACAGGAGGAGATGACACACAGGTATATACTATACACAGGAGGAGATGACACACAGGTATATACTATATACAGGAGCAGATGACACTCAGGTATATACTATATACAGGAGCAGATGACTTACAGGTATAAACTATATACAGGAGGAGATGACACACGTATCTATATATATAATTGCCTAAGGGTTTTTCCGTCTGTCTGTCTTTCTGTCTGTCTGTCTGTCTTTCTGTCTGTCTGTCTGTCCTGGAAATCCAGCCTCTCTGATTGGTCGAGGCCGCCAGGCCTCGACCAATCAGCAACGGGCACAGTGACGATGATGTCATAATGGTTGCCATGGTGACGATGATGTCATAAAGGTTGCCTCGACCAATCAGCGACGGGCACAGTCTGCCGCGAATTCTGGAATCATCATTGTCCATATACTACGGGGACATGCATATTCTAGAATACCCGATGCGTTAGAATCGGGCCACAATCTGGTATACTATATAAAGGAGGAGATAACACACGTATATACTATATACAGGAGGAGATGACACAGATATATACTATATACAGGAGGAGATGACACACAGGTATATACTATATACAGGAGGAGATGACACACAGGCATATCCTATATACAGGAGGAGATGACACACACTTATATACTATATACAGGGGAGATGACACACAGGTATATACTATATACAGGAGGAGATGACATACAGGTATATACTATATACAGGAGGACATGACACACAGATATATACTATATACAGGAGGAGATGGCAACCTGGTATTTACTATATACAGAGGAGATGACATACAGGTACATACTATATACAGGAGCGATGACACACAGATATATACTATATACAGGAGGAGATGACATACAGGTATATACTATATACAGGAGGAGATGACACACAGGTATATACTATATACAGGAGCAGATGATACACAGGTATATACTATATACAGGAGGAGATGACTTACAGGTACATACTATAAACAGGAAGAGATGGCACACGTATATACTATATACAGGCGGAGATGACATACAGGTATATCTATATATATAATTGTCTAAGAGTTTTTCCGTCTGTCTGTCTGTCTGTCTGTCTGTCTTTCTGTCTGTCTGTCTGTCCTGGAAATCCAGGACCTGGCGGCCTCGAACAATCAGAGATGGGCACAGTATCGACGTAGAATCCCGCATCTCTGATTGGTCGAGTGTTGTGAATTCTGTGGTCAAGCTCACTCCTGTGGTCATGAGTGGTACTTCGGCTGGTTCTGTCCATGAGCTTCCTTTGGTGGATGTGAGTGGGGCTGCGGCTTCTGAGTTTCCTTCCTCAGGTGACGAGGTTAAGTCGTTAGGTGCTGCTCTATTTAACTCCACCTAGTTCTTTGTTCCTGGCCTCCAGTCAATGTTCCAGTATTGGTCTTGCTCTCTCCTGGATCGTTCTTGTTGCCTGTCTGCCCTGCATAAGCTAAGTTCTGCTTGTGTTACTTTTGTTTGCTATTTTTTCTGTCCAGCTTGCTATATTGGTTTGTCTTGCTTGCTGGAAGCTCTGGGACGCAGAGGAAGCACCTCCGTACCGTTAGTCGGTGCGGAGGGTCTTTTTGCGCCCTCTGCGTGGTTGTTTGTAGGTTTTTGTGCTGACCGCAAAGCTATCTTTCCTATCCTCGGTCTATTCAGTAAGTCGGGCCTCACTTTGCTAAAATCTATTTCATCTCTGTGTTTGTATTTTCATCTTTACTCACAGTCATTATATGTGGGGGGCTGCCTTTTCCTTTGGGGAATTTCTCTGAGGCAAGGTAGGCTTATTTTTCTATCTTAGGGCTAGCTAGTTTCTCAGGCTGTGCCCGAGGCGCCTAGGTCTGGTCAGGAGCGCTCCACGGCTACCTCTATTGTGGTGTGATAGGATTAGGGATTGCGGTCAGCAGAGTTCCCACGTCTCAGAGCTCGTCCTATGTGATTAGCAACTATCAGGTCATTTTCTGTGCTCGTATTCACCAGGTCCATTGTGGTTCTTAATCACCAGTTCATAACAGTACTGGAGGCCCAAAGTACTAATGTTTCTCAATAGAGGGAAAAGAGAAGTTCTGAGACCATTTTTTTTTCTTTGCACTGTGTTTTGTCTTTCTTTTCCCCTTTACATCAGGGTGGTTCAGAACACAGGTGTAGACATGGACATTCAGGGTCTGTCTTCTTTGATGGATAATCTCGCTATAAGTGTACAGAACATTCAAGATTTATTGGTTCAGAATCCTATGTTAGAACCTAATATTCCTATTCCTGAGTTATTTTTTGGAGATAGAGCTAAGTTTCTGAATTTCAAAAATAATTGTAAACTATTTCTGGCTTTGAAACCCCGCTCCTCTGGTGACCCAGTTCAACAAGTAAAGATCATTATTTCTTTATTACGTGGCGACCCTCAAGACTGGGCATTTTCCCTTGCGCCAGGAGATCCTGCATTATGTGATATTGATGCGTTTTTTCTGGCGCTCGGGTTACTTTATGATGAACCTAATTCAGTGGATCAGGCAGAGAAAATCTTGCTGGCTCTGTGTCAGGGTCAGGATGAGGTAGAAATATATTGTCAGAAGTTTAGGAAGTGGTCTGTGCTCACTCAATGGAATGTATGTGCTCTGGCAGCAATTTTCAGAAAGGGTCTCTCTGAAGCCCTTAAGGATGTCATGGTGGGATTTCCTATGCCTGCTGGTCTGAATGAGTCTATGTCTTTGGCCATTCAGATCGATCGACGCTTGCGTGAGCGTAAAACTATGCACCATTTGGCGGTATTATCTGAGCATAAACCTGAGCCTATGCAATGTAATAGGACTTTGACCAGAGCTGAACGGCAAGAACACAGACGTCGGAATGAGCTGTGTTTTTACTGTGGTGATTCCACTCATGCTATCTCCGATTGTCCTAAGCGCACTAAGCGGTTCGCTAGGTCTGCCACCATTGATACGGTACAGTCGAAATTTCTTTTGTCTGTTACTCTGATCTGCTCTTTGTCATACTATTCTCTCATGGCATTTGTGGATTCAGGCGCTGCCCTGAATTTGATGGACTTGGAGTTTGCTAGGCGCTGTGGGTTTTTCTTGTAGCCCTTGCAGCATCCTATTCCATTGAGAGGAATTGATGCTACGCCTTTGGCCAAGAATAATCCTCAGTATTGGACCCAACTGACCATGTGCATGGCTCCTGCGCATCAGGAGGATATTCGCTTTTTGGTGTTGTAGAATCTGCATGATGTGGTCGTTTTGGGGTTGCCATGGCTACAAGTCCATAACCCAGTATTGAATTGGAAATCTATGTCTGTGTCCAGCTGGGGTTGTCAGGGGGTACATGGTGATGTTCCATTTCTGTCTATTTCATCATCCACCCCTTCTGAGGTCCCAGAGTTCTTGTCAGATTACCGGGATGTATTTGATGAGCCCAAGTCCAATGCCTTACCTCCGCATAGGGATTGTGATTGTGCTATCGATTTGATTCCTGGTAGTAAGTTTCCTAAAGGTCGACTGTTGAATTTGTCTGTACCTGAGCACGCCACTATGCGGAGTTACGTAAAGGAATCCTTGGAGAAGGGTCATATTCGCCCGTCGTCGTCGCCATTGTGGGCAGGGTTCTTTTTTGTGGCCAAGAAGGATGGTTCGTTGAGACCTTGTATTGATTACCGCCTTCTAAATAAAATCACAGTCAAATTTCAGTACCCCTTGCCGCTGCTGTCTGATTTGTTTGCTCGGATTAAGGGGGCTAGTTGGTTCACCAAGATAGATCTTTGTGGTGCGTATAATCTTGTGCGTATTAAAAAGGGTGATGAATAGAAAACAGCATTTAATACGCCCGAGGGCCATTTTGAGTACCTGGTTATGCCATTCGGGCTTTCCAATGCTCCATCAGTATTTCAGTCCTTTATGCATGACATCTTCCGAGAGTACCTGGATAAATTCCTGATTGTATACTTGGATGATATTTTGGTCTTCTCGGATGATTGGGAGTCGCACGTGAAGCAGGTTAGAATGGTGTTCCAGGTCCTGCGTGCAAATTCTTTGTTTGTGAAGGGGTCAAAGTGTCTCTTTGGTGTTCAGAAGGTTTCATTTTTGGGTTTCATTTTTTCCCCTTCTACTATCGAGATGGACCCTGTTAAAGTTCAGGCCGTTTATGATTGGACTCAGCCGACATCTCTGAAGAGTCTGCAAAAGTTCCTGGGCTTTGCTAATTTTTATCGTCGCTTCATCAATAATTTTTCTAGTATTGCTAAACCGTTGACTAATTTAACCAAGAAGGGTGCTGATGTGGTCAATTGGTCTTCTGCTGCTGTGGAAGCTTTTCAGGAGTTAAAGCGTCGTTTTTCTTCTGCCCCTGTGTTGTGCCAGCCAGATGTTTCGCTCCCGTTCCAGGTCGAGGTGGATGCTTCTGAAATTGGAGCAGGGGCTGTTTTGTCACAAAGAAGTTCTGATGGCTCGGTGATGAAACCATGAGCCTTCTTTTCCAGGAAGTTTTCGCCTGCTGAGCGTAATTATGATGTTGGCAATCGAGAGTTGCTGGCCATGAAGTGGGCATTCGAGGAGTGGCGTCATTGGCTTGAAGGAGCTAAGCATCGCGTGGTGGTCTTGACTGATCACAAGAACTTGACTTATCTCGAGTCTGCCAAAAGGTTGAATCCTAGACAGGCTCATTGGTTGCTGTTTTTCTCCCGTTTTGACTTTGTGGTTTCGTACCTTCCGGGCTCTAAAAATGTGAAGGCGGATGCCCTGTCTAGGAGTTTTGTGCCCGACTCTCCGGGTTTGCCTGAGGCGGCTGGTATTCTCAAAGAGGGGGTAATTTTGTCTGCCATCTCCCCTGATTTGCGGCGGGTGCTGCAAAAATTTCAGGCTAATAGACCTGACCGTTGCCCAACGGAGAAACTGTTTGTCCCTGATAAATGGACGAGTAGAGTTATCTCTGAGGTTCATTGTTTGGTGTTGGCTGGTCATCCTGGAATCTTTGGTACCAGAGATTTGGTGGCTAGATCCTTTTGGTGGCCGTCTCTGTCGCGGGATGTGCGTTCGTTTGTGCAGTCCTGTGGGATTTGTGCTCGGGCTAAACCCTGATGTTCTCGTGCCAGTGGGTTGCTTTTGCCCTTGCCGGTCCCGAAGAGGCCCTGGACACATATCTCTATGGATTTTATTTCGGATCTCCCCATCTCTCAAAAGATGTCAGTCATT
This sequence comes from Ranitomeya imitator, assembly GCF_032444005.1. Taxonomy (NCBI): domain Eukaryota; kingdom Metazoa; phylum Chordata; class Amphibia; order Anura; family Dendrobatidae; genus Ranitomeya; species Ranitomeya imitator. The sequence goes on along the minus strand of NC_091285.1, from coordinate 390,674,789 downwards.
TGGGTGGTTTGTGATCGCTTCTCTAAGATGGTCCATTTGGTACCCTTGTCTAAATTGCCCTCCTCCTCTGATTTGGTGCCATTGTTTTTCCAGCATGTGGTTCGTTTACATGGCATTCCAGAGAACATCGTTTCTGACAGAGGTTCCCAGTTTGTTTTGAGGTTTTGGCGAGCCTTTTATGCTAGGATGGGCATTGATTTGTCTTTTTCCTCGGCTTTCCATCCTCAGACAAATGGCCAAACTGAACGAACCAATCAGACCTTGGAAACATATCTGAGATGTTTTGTTTCTGCTGATCAGGATGATTGGTTGTCCTTTTTGCCTTTGGCTGAGTTCGCCCTTAATAATCGGGCCAGCTCGGCTACTTTGGTTTCGCCGTTTTTCTGCAATTCTGGTTTCCATCCTCGTTTCTCTTCAGGGCAGGTTGAGTCTTCGGACTGTCCTGGTGTGGATACTGTGGTGGATAGGTTGCAGCAGATTTGGACTCATGTAGTGGACAATTTGACATTGTCCCAGGAGAAGGCTCAACGTTTCGCTAACCGCAGGTGCTGTGTGGGTCCCCGACTTTGTGTTGGGGATTTGATTTGGTTGTCGTCTCGTTATATTCCTATGAAAGTTTCCTCTCCTAAGTTTAAGCCTCGTTTCATTGGTCCATATAGGATTTCTGAGGTTCTTAATCCTGTGTCTTTTCGTTTCACCCTTCCAGCTTCTTTTTACATCCATAATGTATTCCATAGGTCATTGTTGCGGAGATACGTGGCACCTGTGGTTCCATCCGTTGATCCTCCTGCCCCGGTCTTGGTTGAGGGGGAGTTGGAGTATATTGTGGAGAAGATTTTGGATTCTCGTATTTCGAGACGGAAACTCCAGTACCTGGTTAAGTGGAAGGGTTATGGTCAGGAAGATAATTCCTGGGTCTTTGCCTCTGATGTTCATGCTGCCGATCTGGTTCGTGCCTTTCATTTGGCTCATCCTGGTTGGCCTGGAGGCTCTGGTGAGGGTTCGGTGACCCCTCCTCAAGGGGGGGGGGTACTGTTGTGAATTCTGTGGTCAAGCTCCCTCCTGTGGTCATGAGTGGTACTTCGGCTGGTTCTGTCCATGAGCTTACTTTGGTGGATGTGAGTGGGGCTGCGGCTTCTGAGTTTCCTTCCTCAGTTGACGAGGTTAAGTCGTTAGGTGCTGCTCTATTTAACTCCACCTAGTTCTTTGTTCCTGGCCTCCAGTCAATGTTCCAGTATTGGTCTTGCTCTCTCCTGGATCGTTCTTGTGGCCTGTCTGCCCTGCATAAGCTAAGTTCTGCTTGTGTTACTTTTGTTTGCTATTTTTTCTGTCCAGCTTGCTATATTGGTTTGTCTTGCTTGCTGGAAGCTCTGGGACGCAGAGGAAGCACCTCCGTACCGTTAGTCGGTGCGGAGGGTCTTTTTGCGCCCTCTGCGTGATTGTTTGTAGGTTTTTGTGCTGACCACAAAGCTATCTTTCCTATCCTCGGTCTATTCAGTAAGTCGGGCCTCACATTGCTAAAATCTATTTCATCTCTGTGCTTGTATTTTCATCTTTACTCACAGTCTGTCATGATAAGGTAATAGAGTACCACAATGGATATTGAGGTCAGAGCACATACAGTGACCTGACAATAACCCAAAAACATAGAACGAGCTCTGAGACGTGGAAAATCTGCTGACCGCAATCCCTAATCCTCTCCAACACACTAAAGGCAGCCGTGGATTGCGCCTAACGCTCCCTATGCAACTCGGCACAGCCTGAGAAACTAGCTAGCCTGAAGATAGAAAATAAGCCTACCTTGCCTCAGAGAAATACCCCAAAGGAAAAGGCAGCCCCCACATATAATGACTGTGAGTAAAGATGAAAAGACAAAAGTAGAGATGAAATAGATTTAGCAAAGTGAGGCCCGACTTACTGAACAGAGCGAGGATAGGAAAGGTAACTTTGCGGTCAACACAAAACCCTACAAAAACCACGCAAAGGGGGCAAAAAGACCCTCCGTACCGAACTAACAGCACAGAGGTACACCCTCTGCGTCCCAGAGCTCCCAGCAAGCAGGAAAAAACAAATAGACAAGCTGGACAGAAAAAAACAGCAAACAAAATAGCAAAGCAGAACTTAGCTATGCAGAGCAGCAGGCCACAGGAACGATCCAGGAGGAAACAGGTCCAATACTAGAACATTGACTGGAGGCTAGGATCAAAGCACAAGGTGGAGTTAAATAGAGCAGCACCTAACGACTTCACCACATCACCTGAGGAAGGAAACTCAGAAGCCGCAGTACCACTTTCCTCCACCAACGGAAGCTCACAGAGAGAAACAGCCGAAGTACCACTTGTGACCACAGGAGGGAGCTCTGCCACAGAATTCACAACACAGTCATTATATGTGGGGGGCTGCCTTTTCCTTTGGGGAATTTCTCTGAGGCAAGGTAGGCTTATTTTTCTATCTTAGGGCTAGCTAGTTTCTCAGGCTGTGCCCGAGGCGCCTAGGTCTGGTCAGGAGCGCTCCACGGCTACCTCTAGTGTGGTGTGATAGGATTAGGGATTGCGGTCAGCAGAGTTCCCACGTCTCAGAGCTCGTCCTATGTGATTAGCAACTATCAGGTCATTTTCTGTGCTCGTATTCACCAGGTCCATTGTGGTTCTGAATCACCAGTTCATAACAGTCGAGGCCGCCAGGCCTCAACCAATCAGCGACGGGCACAGTATCGACGTAGATGTCATAATGGTTGCCATGGCGACGATGATGTCATAAAGGTTGCCTCGATCAATCAGCGACGGGCACAGTCTGCCGCGAATTCTGGAATCATCATTGTCCATATACTACGGGGACATGCATATTCTAGAATACCCGATGCGTTAGAATCGGGCCACAATCTAGTACTATATAAAAGAGGAGATGACACATAGGTATATAGAGGAGGAGATGATATACAGCAGGTATATACTATATACAGGGGAGATGACATACAGGTATATACTATATACAGGAGATGACATACAGGTCTATACTATATATAGGAGGTGATGACATACAGGTATAGAGTATATACAGAAGAGATGACATACAGGTATATACTATATACAGGAGGACATGACACACAGGTATATGCTATATACAGGAGGAGATGGCATACAGGTACATACTTTATACAGGGGCGATGACAAACAGGTATATACTATATACAGGAGGAGATGACATGCAGGTATATACTATATACAGGAGGAGATGACATACAGGTATATACTATATACAGGAGGACATGACACACAGGTATATACTATATACAGGAGCAGATAATACACAGGTATATACTATATACAGAAGTAGATGACAACCTGGTATATACTATATACAGGGGAGATGACATACAGGTACATACTTTATACAGGGGCGATGACACACATGTATATACTATATAAAGGAGGAGATGACATACAGGTATATAGTATATACAGGAGGAGATGACATACAGGTATATACTATATACAGGAGGAGATGACACACAGGTATATACTATATACAGTAGCAGATGATACACAGGTATATACTATATACAGGAAGAGATGACTTACAGGTACATACTATAAACAGGAGGAGATGACACACGTATATACTATATACAGGTGGAGATGACATACAGGTATATACTATATAAAGAGGAGATGACACATAGGTATATAGAGGAGGAGATGACATACAGCAGGTATATATTATATACAGGGGAGATGACATACAGGTATATACTAAATACAGGAGATGACATACAGGTATATACTATATATAGGAGGAGATGACATACAGGTATATAGTATATACAAAAGAGATGACATACAGGTATATACTATATACAGGAGGAGATGACACATGGGTATATACAAGATACAGGCAGAGATGACATACAGCAGGTATATACTATTTACAGGGGAGATGACATACAGGTATATACTATATACAAGAGGAGACATACAGGTGTATACTATATATAAGGGAGATGACAAACATGTATATACTGAGGTGAAAATGAGGGGTGTGAGGTGAAAATGAAAAGGTGTGAGTGCAAAATGAGACGAGTGAGGGAAAATAGTGGAGTGATCGGAAAATGACAGATGTGAGGTTGAAATGTCAAGTGTTAGGGGGGAATGAGAGGAGTGAGGGGGAAAATGAGAGGTGTAAGGGAGAAAATGAGAGGCATGATGGGAAAATAAGAGACGTGAGCTGCTTTAACTAACCACAGATATTTACTATGCCCAGGCAATGCCGGACTCTTCAGCTAGTATAAATATAAATATATATATATATATATATATATATACTAGCTAATGGACCCGTTCTACGCCCGGGTGGCGAGCATCTATATTGGTATATGGTCTCCATCCTGGTATGTGCTGCTCCATCCTGCGTCCCCATCCTGTCATGAGCTGCTCCATCCTGCGTCCCCATTCTGACATGTGCTGCACCCATCCTGCACCCCCATTCTGACATGTGCTGCACCCATCCTGCACCCCCATTCTGACATGTGCTGCTCCATCCTGCGTCCCCATACTGTCATGTGCTGCACCCATCCTGCACCCCCATCCTGCCATGTGTTGCACCCATCTTGCGCCCCCATTCTGTCATGTGTTGCACCCATCCTGCGCCCCCTGTTGTGAATTCTGTTGTCTGGCTCCCTCCTGTGGTCATGAATGGTACTTCGGCTGGTTCTGTCCATGGACTTCCTCTGGTGGGTGTTTCTGAGTTTCACAGGTGACGAGGTTAATTCGTTAGCTGCTGCTCTATTTTACTCCACTTAGATCTTTGCTCCATGCCACCTGTCAATGTTCCAGTATTGGTCTGTTCACTCCTGGATCGTTCTTGTGACCTGTCTTCCCATCAGAAGCTAAGTTCCAGCTTGTATTTCTTTGGTTTGCTATTTTTCTGTCCAGCTTGCTTTTTAATTTGTTTTCTTGCTTGCTGGAAGCTCTGGGACGCAGAGGGAGCGCCTCCGCACCGTGAGTCGGTGCGGAGGGTCTTTTTGCGCCCACTGCGTGGTCTTTTTGTAGGTTTTTGTGCTGACCGCAAAGTAACCTTTCCTATCCTCGGTCTGTTCAGTAAGTCGGGCCTCACTGTGCTAAATCTATTTCATCTGTGTTTGTATTTTCATCCTTACTCACAGTCATTATATGTGGGGGGCTGCCTTTTCCTTTGGGGAATTTCTCTGAGGCAAGGTAGGCTTTATTTTTCTATCTTTAGGGCTAGCTAGTTTCTTAGGCTGTGCCGAGTTGCATAGGGAGCATTAGGAGCAATCCACGGCTATTTCTAGTGTGTTTGATAGGATTAGGGATTGCGGTCAGCAGAGTTCCCACGTCCCAGAGCTCGTCCTTATTATCAGTAACTATCAGGTCGTTCCGTGTGCTCTTAACCACCAGGTCCATTATTGTCCTGACCACCAGGTCATAACAGTACAGGTGGCCAAAAGTACTAATGCATCTCAATAGAGGGATAAGAGAAGTTCTGAGACCATTTTTTTTTCTTTGCAGTGTGTTTTGTCTCTCTTTTCCCCTTTACCCCTGGGTGGTTCAGGACACTGGTGTAAACATGGGCATTCAAGGTCTGTCCTCTTGGATGGATAATCTCACTACAAGGATACAAAACATTCAAGATTTTGTGGTTCAGAATCCGATGTCAGAGCCTAGGATTCCAATTCCTGATTTGTTTTTTGGTGATAGATCTAAGTTCTTGAATTTCAAAAATAATTGTAAATTGTTTCTTGCCTTGAAACCTCGCTCCTCAGGTGACCCTGTTCAACAAGTAAAGATCATTATTTCTTTGTTACGTGGTGACCCTCAAGACTGGGCATTTTCCCTTGCGCCAGGAGATCCGGCATTGCGTGATGTTGATGCGTTTTTCCTGGCGCTTGGATTGCTTTATGACGAACCTAATTCAGTGGATCAGGCAGAGAAAATCTTGCTGGCTGTGTGTCAGGGTCAGGATGAAGCGGAGATATATTGTCAGAAGTTTAGAAAGTGGTCTGTGCTCACTCAGTGGAATGAATGTGCCCTGGCAGCAATCTTCAGAAAGGGTCTCTCTGAAGCCCTTAAGGATGTCATGGTGGGGTTTCCCATGCCTGCTGGTCTGAATGAGTCTATGTCCTTGGCCATTCAGATCGATCGACGCTTGCGTGAGCGTAAAGCTGTGCACCATTTGGCGGTACTATCTGAGCATGGGCCTGAGCCTATGCAATGTGATAGGACTTTGACCAGAGCTGAACGGCAAGAACACAGACGTCGGAATGGGCTATGTTTTTACTGTGGTGATTCCACTCATGCTATCTCCGATTGTCCTAAGCGCACTAAGCGGTTCGCTAGGTCTGCCACCATTGGTACGGTACAGTCGAAATTTCTATTGTCTGTTACTCTGATTTGCTCTTTGTCATCCTATTCTGTTATGGCATTTGTGGATTCAGGCCCTGCCCTGAATTTGATGGACTTGGAGTATGCTAGGCGCTGTGGTTTTTTCTTGGAGCCCTTGCAGTATCCTATTCCATTGAGAGGAATTGATGCTACGCCTTTTGCCAAGAATAAGCCTCAGTATTGGACCCAATTGACCATGTGCATGGCTCCTGCACATCAGGAGGATATCCGCTTTCTGGTGTTGCATAATCTGCATGATGTGGTCGTTTTGGGGTTGCCATGGCTACAGGTTCATAATCCAATATTGGACTGGAAATCTATGTCTGTGTCCAGCTGGGGTTGCCAGGGGGTACATGGTGATGTTCCATTTTTGTCTATTTCGTCTTCCACTCCTTCTGAAGTTCCAGAGTTTTTGTCGGATTATCGGGATGTTTTTGATGAGCCCAAAGCCAGTGCCCTACCTCCTCATAGGGATTGCGATTGTGCAATTAATTTGATTCCTGGTAGTAAGTTTCCTAAGGGCCGATTGTTCAATTAATCTGTGCCAGAACACGCCGCTATGCGGAGTTATATAAAGGAATCCTTGGAGAAAGGCCATATTCACCCGTCGTCATCACCGTTAGGAGCAGGGTTCTTTTTTGTGGCCAAGAAGGATGGTTCTTTGAGACCTTGTATTGATTACCGCCTTCTTAATAAAATTACAGTCAAATTTCAGTATCCTTTGCCGTTGCTGTCTGATTTGTTTGCTCGTATTAAAGGGGCTAGTTGGTTCACTAAGATAGATCTTCGAGGGGCGTATAATCTTGTGCGTATTAAACAAGGCGATGAATGTAAAACAGCATTTAATACGCCCGAGGGCCATTTTGAGTACCTGGTTATGCCATTCGGGCTTTCCAATGCTCCATCAGTATTTCAGTCCTTTATGCATGACATCTTCCGAGAGTACCTGGATAAATTCCTGATTGTGTATTTGGATGATATTTTGGTCTTTTCGGATGATTGGGAGTCTCATGTGAAGCAGGTCAGAATGGTGTTCCAGGTCCTTCGTGCGAATTCCTTGTTTGTGAAGGGGTCAAAGTGTCTCTTTGGAGTTCAGAAGGTTTCATTTTTGGGGTTCATTTTTTCCCCTTCTACTATCGAGATGGACCCTGTTAAAGTTCAGGCCATTTACGATTGGACTCAGCCGACATCTGTGGAGAGCCTGCAAAAGTTCCTGGGCTTTGCTAATTTTTATCAGCGCTTCATCGCTCATTTTTCTACTGTTGCTAAACCGTTTAACTGATTTGACCAAGAAGGGTGCTGATGTGGTCAATTGGTCTTCTGCGGCTGTATAGGCTTTTCAGGAGTTGAAGCGTCGTTTTTATTCTGCCTCTGTGTTGTGCCAGCCAGATGTTTTGCTTCCGTTTCATGTTGAGGTTGATGCTTCTGAGATTGGAGCAGGGGCTGTTTTGTCGCAAAGAAGTTCTGAGGGCTCGGTGATGAAGCCATGTGCTTTCTTTTCTAGAAAGTTTTCGCCTGCTGAGCGTAACTATGATATTGGTAATCGTGAATTGTTGGCCATGAAGTGGGCATTCGAGGAGTGGCGTCATTGGCTGGAAGGAGCCAAGCATCGCATGGTGGTCTTGACAGATCACAAGAATTTGACTTATCTTGAGTCTGCCAAATGGTTGAATCCGAGACAGGCTCGATGGTCATTATTTTTCTCCCGTTTTGATTTTGTGGTTTCGTACCTTCCAGGCTCTAAGAATGTGAAGGCTGATGCCCTGTCAAGGAGTTTTGTGCCTGACTCTCCGGGTGTTCCTGAGCCGGCGGGTATTCTCAAAGAGGGGGTAATTTTGTCTGCCATCTCCCCTGATTTGCGGCGGGTGCTGCAAAAATTTCAGGCTGATAGACCTGACCGTTGCCCAGCGGAGAAACTGTTTGTCCCTGATAGATGGACTAGTAGAGTTATCTCTGAGATTCATTGTTCAGTGTTGGCTGGGCATCCTGGAATCTTTGGTACCAGAGATTTGGTGGCTAGATCCTTCTGGTGGCCGTCTTTGTCGCGGGATGTGCGTTCTTTTGTGCAGTCCTGTGGGACTTGTATGCGGGCTAAGCCCTTCTGTTCTCGTGCCAGTGGGTTGCTTTGCCCTTGCCGGTCCCGAAGGGGCCCTGGACGCATATTTCTATGGATTTTATTTCGGATCTCCCAGTCTCTCAAAAGATGTCGGTCATTTGGGTGGTTTGTGATCGCTTCTCTAAGATGGTCCATTTGGTACCTTTGTCTAAATTGCCTTCCTCCTCTGATTTGGTGCCATTATTTTTCCAGCATGTGGTTCGTTTACATGGTATCCCGGAGAACATCGTTTCTGACAGAGGTTCCCAGTTTGTTTCAAGGTTTTTGGCGATCTTTTTGTGCTAGGATGGGCATTGATTTGTCTTTTTCCTCGGCTTTCCATCCTCAGACAAATGGCCAAACCGAACGAACTAATCAGACTTTGGAAACATATCTGAGATGCTTTGTTTCTGCTGATCAGGATGATTGGGTGTCCTTTTTGCCGTTGGCTGAGTTCGCCCTTAATAATCGGGCCAGCTCGGCTACTTTGGTTTCGCCGTTTTTCTGCAATTCTGGTTTCCATCCTCGTTTCTCTTCAGGGCAGGCTGAGTCTTCAGACTGTCCTGGTGTAGATACTGTGGTGGATAGGTTGCAGCAGATTTGGACTCATGTGGTGGACAATTTGACATTGTCCCAGGAGAAGGCTTAACGTCTCGCTAACCGCCGGCGCTGTGTGGGTCCCCGACTTCGTGTTGGGGATTTGGTCTGGTTGTCGTCTCGTTATGTTCCTATGAATTTTTCCTCTCCTAAGTTTAAGCCTCGTTTCATTGGTCCATATAACATTTCTGAGGTTATCAATCCTGTGTCATTTCGTTTGGCCCTTCCTGCTTCTTTTGCCATCCATAATGTGTTCCATAGGTCGTTATTGCGGAGATACGTGGTGCCTGTGGTTCCATCCGTTGATCCTCCTGCCCCGGTGTTAGTTGAGGGGGAGTTGGAGTATGTGGTGGAAAAGATTTTGGATCCTTGTGTTTCGAGACGGAAACTCCAGTACCTGGTCAAGTGGAAGGGTTATGGTCAGGAAGATAATTCCTGGGTTTTTGCCTCTGATGTTCATGCTGCCGATCTGGTTCGTGCCTTTCATTTGGCTCATACTGGTCGGCCTGGGGGCTCTGGTGAGGGTTCGGTGACCCCTCCTCAAGGGGGGGGTACTGTTGTGAATTCTGTTGTCGGGTCTGTTCAGTAAGTCGGGCCTCACTTTGCTAAATCTATTTCATCTCTGTGTTTGTATTTTCATCCTTACTCATAGTCATTATATGTGGGGGCTGCCTTTTCCTTTGGGGAATTTCTCTGAGGCAAGGTAGGCTTTATTTTTCTATCTTTAGGGCTAGCTAGTTTCTTAGGCTGTGCCGAGTTGCATAAGGAGCGTTAAGAGCAATCCACGGCTATTTCTAGTGTGTTTGATAGGATTAGGGATTGCGGTCAGCAGAGTTCCCACGACCCAGAGCTCGTCCTTATTATCAGTAACTATCAGGTCTTTCCGTGTGCTCTTAACCACCAGGTCCATTATTGTCCTGACCACCAGGTCATAACAGCCCCCATTCTGTCATGTGCTGCTTCCATCCTGCGCCCCCATTATGTCATGTGCTGCTCCCATCCTGCGCCCCCATTCTGACATGTTCTGCACCCATCCTGCGCCTCCATTCTGACATGTTCTACACCCATCTTGCGCCCCCATTCTGTCATGTGTTGCACCCACCCTGCGCCCCCATTCTGTCATGTGCTGCTCCCATCCTGCGCCCCCATTGTGACATGTGCTGCACCCATCCTGCGCCTCCATTCTGACATGTTCTGCACCCATCCTGCGCCTCCATTCTGTCATTTGCTGCTCCCATCCTGTCATGTGCTGCTCCCATCCTGTGCCCCCGTTCTGTCATGTGTTGCTCCCATCCTGTGCCCCTGTTCTGTCGTGTGCTGCTCCCATCCTGCGCCCCCGTTCTGTCATGTGCTGCTCCCATCCTGCGTCCGTTCTGTCATGTGCTGCTGCCATCCTGCGCCTGTTTTGTCATGTGCTGCTGCCATCGTGCGCCCGTTCTGTCATGTGCTGTTCCCATCCTGCGCCCCCGTTCTGTCATGTGCTGCTCCCATCCTGCGCCCCTGTTCTGTCATGTGCTGCTCCCATCCCGCGCCCGTTCTGTCATGTGTTGCTGCCATCCTGCGCCCCTGTTCTGTCATGTGCTGCTGCCATCCTGCGCCCCCATTCTGTCATGTGCTGCTGCCATCCTGCGCCCCCATTCTGTCATGTGCTGCTCCCATCCTGCGCCCCCGTTCTGTCATGTGCTGCTCCCATCCTGCGCCTGTTCTGTCATGTGCTGCTGCCATCCTGTGCCCCCGTTCTGTCATGTGTTGCTCCCATCTTGCGCCCCCATTCTGTCATGTGCTGCTGCCATCCTGCGCCCGTTTTGTCATGTGCTGCTCCCATCCTGCGCCCATTCTGTCATGTGCTGCTGCCATCCTGCGCCCCCATTCTGTCATGTGCTGCTACCATCCTGCGCCCATTCTGTCATGTGCTGCTGCCATTCTGCGCCCGTTCTGTTATGTGCTGCTCCCATCCTGCGCCCCCATTCTGTCATGTGCTGCTACAATCCTGCGATCCCGTTCTGTCATGTGCTGCTGCCATCCTGCGTCCCCGTTCTGTCATGTGCTGCTCCCATCCTACGCCCCCGTTCTGTCATGTGCTGCTCCCATCCTGCGCCCGTTCTGTCATGTGCTGCTGCCATCCTGCGCCTGTTTTGTCATGTGCTGCTGCCATCGTGCGCCCGTTCTGTCATGTGCTGTTCCCATCCTGCACCCCCGTTCTGTCATGTGCTGCTCCCATCCTGCGCCCCTGTTCTGTCATGTGCTGCTCCCATCCCGCACCAGTTCTGTCATGTGTTGCTGCCATCCTGCGCCCCTGTTCTGTCATGTGCTGCTGCCATCCTGCGCCCCCATTCTGCCATGTGCTGCTCCCATCCTGCGCCCCCGTTCTGTCATGTGCTGCTCCCATCCTGCGCCCGTTCTGTCATGTGCTGCTGCCATCCTGTGCCCCCGTTCTGTCATGTGCTGCTCCCATCTTGCGCCCCCATTCTGTCATGTGCTGCTACCATCCTGCACCCGTTCTGTCATGTGCTGCTCCCATCCTGCGCCCCCGTTCTGTCATGTGCTGCTACCATCCTGCGCCCGTTCTGTCATGTGCTGCTCCCATCCTGCGCCCCCGTTCTGTCATGTGCTGCTACCATCCTGCGCCCATTCTGTCATGTGCTGCTGCCATTCTGCGCCCGTTCTGTCATGTGCTGCTCCCATCCTGCGCCCCCGTTCTGTCATGTGCTGCTACCATCCTGCGCCACCGTTTTGTCATGTGCTGCTGCGATCCTGCGCCCCCGTTCTGTCATGTGCTGCTCCCATCCTGCGCCCCCGTTCTGTCATGTGCTGCTCCCATCCTGCGCCCATTCTGTCATGTGCTGCTGCCATCCTGTGCTCCCGTTCTGTCATGTGCTGCTCCCATCTTGCGCCCCCATTCTGTCATGTGCTGCTCCCATCCTGCGCCCCCGTTCTGTCATGTGCTGCTCCCATCTTGCGCCCCCATTCTGTCATGTGCTGCTGCCATCCTGTGCCCGTTCTGTCATGTGCTGCTGCCATCCTGCGCCCGTTCTGTCATGTGCTGCTCCCATCCTGCGCCCCCGTTCTGTCATGTGCTGCTACCATCCTGCGCCCGTTCTGTCATGTGCTGCTGCCATCCTGCGCCCGTTCTGTCGTGTGCTGCTCCCATCCTGCGCCACCATTGTATTATATTCCCCCCATAAGATGCTCCATTATATATGCCCCGCATGCTGCCATATATATAAAAAAAAAAAATACCATACTCACCTATCGTCGCTGAGCGCCGAGTGCTGGGGGGCCTGAGCAGGCGGGGACACCGGCGTGCTGTGGGGGTCAGGTGCCAGAGTTACCGCTAGCTCAGGCCCCCAGCACTTGCTATACTCACCTGTCTTTCCCGTTCCAGCGCTGCGCGCCGCCATCTTCCGGCTCCTCTGGTTGTGACTGTTCAGTCAGAGGGCGGCGCCGACGCGCATTAAGCGCGTCATCGCGCCCTCTGAACTGGGAACGTCACAGCAGAGGACCCGGGAGACGGAGCTGCACGCAGCGCTGGAACAGGGAACAGGTGAATATACTTACCCTCCTGGCGGTCCCTGACTCTCCGGTGGAGATCGCGGTGTGCGTTCAGTGTTTACGCATACCGCGATCTCCTGGGAGCGTCACTCTGTGAGGCCCAGACTGCGCCGGCGCTTGCGCTTGCGCAGTCTATAAAGGCTTCGGACAGAGTGACGCTCCCAGCGTTATATTATAGATATATATGTATATAATGTAATGATGGGCCTGGACTCCTACCTAATCTCCAAAACCTTCAGGGAGAAGGAAAGGAGAAACCTCCCAGTATGCAGCCGAATACCTATAATGAGGTTTTGATGAGGAAAGCATCATGGTAGCTTTAAATGGCTATAAATAGCAAGGTATAGTCACCAAATCCCAGCTCAGAAATGGGGGCCATGGATAGAACAGCATAAAGAGTACGGGATAGAAAGGGGGGCAGTGAAGTAAGAACCCCACGTGTATCGCTGCTCACAAAGGCAGCTTCCTCACCTCCCCTTCCTTCTTCCCTTCATTATGATTATTTTACAGACTAGGTATAGCACTCCAATTCTATGCGTATATTTATTTGACAGTTGTGCACCTTTTTTTTCTATTTCTAAACCCCCAAACATCAGCGATCCACCTCTGTGCTTTTAAAGTAGGAATGGTGTTCCTTTCATAATAGACCTTGTTTACCTGTCTCCAAATGTAGCATTTATGGTTGTGGCCAAAAAGCTTCATTTTGGTCTCATCACTCCAAATTACCTTTTCCAGATGTTTTGAGGCTTGTCTCTGTGCTGTTTTGCTTATTGTAGGTGAGATACTTTGTTGCATTTGCGCAGTAATTGCTTTCTTCTGGTGACTTGACCATGCGGCCCATTTTTCTTCACGTGCCTCCTTATTGTGGATCTTGAAACAGCCACACCGCTAATTTTCAGAGAGTCCTGTATTTCAGTTGATGTTACTTGTGAGGATTTTTTTGCATCCCGAATAATTTTCCTAGCAGTTGTGGACAACATTTTTGTTGGTCTACCTGACCGTGGTTTTGTTTTCACCGAGCCCCTGATTTTCCGTTTGTTAATCACTAATGTTGAGCGATACCTTCCGATATTCGGAAATATCAGTATCTGATTGGATCGGCTGATATCCAAAAAATATCGGATATCGCCGATACGATACCCGATACCAATGCAAGTCAGTCGGACACAAATATCGGAATTAAAATAGGCCATTTCAGTCCTTGCACATCCTGTTCCGGAGGGGGGAAGAGTGTGGGTGGTGCGTGGGAGGAGACTGTGTGACTGTGTGGGACCGTGGGGGTCTGTGCGGGCCTAATGGGGGTCAGTATGGGCCTCTCGGGGGTCTGTGCGGGCTGCCGGGGGTCTGTGCGGGCCTGCCAGGGGTCTGTATGGGCCTCTCGGGTGTCTGTGCGGCCGGCCGGGATCTGTGTGGCCTGCCAGGGGTCTGTACGGGCCTTTCGGGGGTCTGTGCGGCCTGCCGGGGGTCTGTACGGGCCTCTCGGGGGTCTGTGTGGCCTGCCGGGGATCTGTGTGGCCTGCCGGGGGTCTGTGTGGCCTGCCGGGGGTCTGTACGGGCCTCTCGGGGGTCTGTGTGGCCTGCCGGGGGTCTGTGCAGGCTTCTCTGGAGTCTGTGCGGCCTGCCGGGGGTCTGTGTGGGTGTGCAGGCATCGTCCAATGGGACTGCACCAACTGCATCAAACTGCATCAAAACTGCACCAAAAACTGCATCAAAAACCGCACCAAAAACCGCATTAAAACCTGCATTAAAAACTGCACCAAAAACTGCTTCAAAAACAGCATCAAAACCCTCATCAAAAACCAGACCAAACCTGCATCAAAACTGCACCAGTTTTTGATGCAGTTTATGGTGCAGTTTTGATGCAGTTTTTGGTGCAGTTATGATGCAGTTTTTGCTACGGTTTTTGGTGCAGTTTTGATGCAGTTTTTGGTGCAATTTCTGATGCAGGTTTTGATGCAGTTTTTGGAGTGGTTTTTGAGGCGGTTTTTGATCCAGTTTTTGGTGCAGTTACGATGCAGTTATTGATGCAGTTTTGGTGCAGTTTTGATGCAATTTTTGGTGCGCTTTTTGCGCGGTTTTGATGCAGTTTTTGGAAATATATAAATAAACAAAAAATATGTATGATTTGAATGGACCCCGGATTCATCATTTCACATCTCAGTTTCATCTGTTTTTTGCCGGATCCGTGCCTGTGCGTTTTTTCGCTGGACAGAAAAACCGTTCCTCTGTATGTGTTTTCCTTCCGGCGGAAACAGCTTTTTTGACGGATCCGGCAAAGAACGGATGAAACGAGTGGCCATCAGGCACAATCCAGCACTAATACAACTCTATGAGAAAAAACAAATCCGGCAGAAAAAATGGATCCTGCAAATGTGCTTGCAGGATGCGTTTTTTACCCATAGACTTGTATTAGCGATGGATCACGACGGATGGCCAAACATCGCGTCTGTCGTGCAACGGATCGTGTTTTGGCAGACCGTCGGCACGAAAAAACATTCAAGTGAACGTTTTTTTTGTCCGTCGCATCTGACATTTTCTACCGCACATGCGCAGGCGAAACTTCACCCCCTTCTCCCCGGACTTGCATTGAAAAACTGTATCCGCTGCCCACGTCGTGAACAAATTTCACAACATACGTCGGTATGTCAGCCTGACGCATAGAGACGGACCCGTACCGATGCAAGTATGAAAGAGACCTTAACGAGCACTTAATTTAAAAAAACGGAAAAAAATGGCGTGGGCTCCTGCGCAATTTTCTGCGCTAGAGGGGGAAAGCCGACAGCCAGGGGCCAATATTTGTAGCCTGCTATGAATATCAGCCCGCAGCTGTCTGTGTAGCCTTTACTGGCTATTAAAATAGTGGGACCCCCCCAAAAAATGACATGGGGTTCCCCTATATTTTATATCCAGAAAGGCTGCGCAGACAGCTGCGGGCTGATATTCACAGCCTAGAGAGGTGCCATAGATATAGCCCCCCCCCCCAGCTACAAATACCAGTCCGCAGCCGCCCCAGAAATGGCGTATCTGTAAGATGCACCAATTCCGGCACTTAGCCCTTCTCTTCCCACTCCTGTGTAGCGGTGGGATATGGGGTAGTAAGGGGTTAATGTCACCTTGCTATTGTAAGGTGACATTAAGCCGGGTTAATAACGGAGAGGCATCAATAAGACACCTATTCATTATTAACCCAATACTAGTAAAGGGTTAATAAAACGCACACACATTAGGAAAACAGTATTTTAATATTCTTCATTTAACCATACTTACCATACTTCAGCGCCTGCAAAAAACATAAAATACTATATCGTATACTACCTGTCCGCTGTAGTCCAATTAATAACGAGTGTCCCACAATGATCTCACCTATAGAACAGTGACATTGGGTGATGTCACTGCTCTACCGAACCTTCAGTCACACACTGACAGGAGACAATGGCTCCTGCAGTGCATCACTGAGAGGTTACTAGAGTTCAAAATCTCACTTTATGGCAACTGCTGCATTGGAAAATTTCTCACACAGCAATGCCAAAAGTGAGACTAGGGACTATTTTTTTACAACGGCGGAGGAATACAGTGTGGAAGGATACCTTCCTCCCATCAATGTGTTCCTGGGGCCCCTAGAGAGCGGTCACATCAGCTGATGCTGCCGTTCTCCACGGGAGATCATCGTGGGACACTCGTGGATTTCTGTGGATCAGGGAGTATATTGGTTGTTTGTTATTTTAATCTTTTATACAGATGACACTGGCTTCGGGATCAAAATGACAAGTAATGGTGAGTATGTACTCTATGTTATATGTACTGTATGTCTGTATGTATGTATTGTATGTAATGTATGAATGTATTGTTTGCAGTATGTATGTAGCATGTATGTATGTAGTATGTATGTAGTATGTATGCAGTATGCATGTATGTATGTAGCATGCATGTAGTATGTATGCAGTATGTATGTATGCAGTATGTATGCAGTATGTATGTATGTATGTATGTAGTATGCATGTAGAAATGTATGTAATATGTATGTTGTATGTAAGTATGTAGTATGTATGTAGTATGTATCTATGTAGTATGTATGTATTATGTATGTATTATGTATGTATGTATAATATGTATGTATGTAGTATGTATGTAACATGTATGTATGTAGTATGTAGTATGTACTGTGGGGCAAAAAAGTATTTAGTCAGTCAGCAATAGTGCAAGTTCCACCACTTAAAAAGATGAGAGGCGTCTGTAATTTACATCATAGGTAGACCTCAACTATGGGAGACAAACTGCATATTATGGTGGAAAATAAGTATTTGGTCAGAAACAAAATTTCATCTCAATACTTTGTAATATATCCTTTGTTGGCAATGACAGAGGTCAAACGTTTTCTGTAAGTCTTCACAAGGTTGCCACACACTGTTGTTGGTATGTTGGCCCATTCCTCCATGCAGATCTCCTCTAGAGCAGTGATGTTTTTGGCTTTTGGCTTGGCAACACGGACTTTCAACTCCCTCCAAAGGTTTTCTATAGGGTTGAGATCTGGAGACTGGCTAGGCCACTCCAGGACCTTGAAATGCTTCTTACGAAGCCACTCCTTCGTTGCCCTGGCGGTGTGCTTTGGATCATTGTCATGTTGAAAGACCCAGCCACGTTTCATCTTCAATGCCCTTGCTGATGGAAGGAGGTTTGCACTCAAAATCTCACGATTAGTGTTGAGCGATACCTTCCGATATCGTAAAGTATCGGTATCGGATAGGATCGGCCGATATTCAAAAAATATCGGATATCGCCGATACCGATACCCGATCCCAATGCAAGTCAATGGGACCAAAATATCGGAATTAAAATAAACCCTTTCTTTCCTTGTAGGTTCATTCTACATGAAGGAAAACAACTAAGAATAATGCAGGATGTATTTGGGGAGGTGGCGGAGACATTAAAGTCATAGAGGTTTAGCCCAATCAAATAGAATAGCATGTTTTGTTTTTTTTTAAAGACGTTCGGAGTGACAAAGATATTGACTATGTAAATTTTTTTTTTATTTTGTCAGATATTGATGTTTCACTATTCCACGCCCTTCCCCTTCTTTTTTTTTTACTTTTCCCACACTTTCATCTTCATCATCATCAGCATCTTTGACATCAACTTCTTCTTCACCTTATTCATCTTCTTCTTCATCCTTTACCTTTTTTTTTTTTTTTAATACATTCTTCATATTCATTTTATTCAACTATTATTATTCTTCCTATTCTACATATTCATTTTATTCAACTGTTATTATTCTTCCTATTCTACTTCTTCATCATATTCTCATTTGTGACAGGCATTCCCGTAGTTGTTATCTATAAAAGTTGGAAGATTACACCTTCCGTTCTGCCAGTCACAAAAGTTACATTTGTCCGCGTTCAGTTTGGCCTGCAGCATCAGGCTTTATCCAGGGACACCACGAGGAGGAACGGACTCACCCCCATACACTGCTTAGTCTTCTTCTGCATATAATTTAGATAATATCTTTTGCTCTGATATTAAGTGTTATGCTTAATGTTCTTCTGCTCTTTGTTCTGCAGCCTCTTGTTCTTCTGCTTCTCGGTCTTCCATGTCGTCGTCTCCAGGGTCGTCGTCTCCAGTGTCGTCGTCTCCGCCGTCGTCGTCTCCGCCGTCGTCGTCATCGGGGTGGTCTTCCGGGTCGTCGACGTTAGGGTCTTCAACTTGGAAATGTAGCAGAAGGTACAAGAAGGCTGAGAAAATGCAAAGAACCAGCTGATGGAACTGGAACTCGGATGGCTACCCGAAGGTTCAAGAGCCTATGGAACTACCGAGGACCAGCTGACGTTACTGGAACCCGGTTACTAAGCAGGAGGTACCCGTGCTAAAAAGCACTACCAAGGACCGCCTGACGTTGGCAGAACTCGGATACCCAGAAGGAGGCACCTAAGCCAAAGGCTCTGCCCGGAACCAGCTGACGGTACTGGAACCAGGATGGGGAGCAGAAGGTACAAGAGCAAAAGACACTGCCGAGAACCAGCTGACGTTACTGAAACCCAGATGGGTAGCCGAAGGTCCAAGAGCCAATGGAACTACCGAGGACCAGCTGACGTTACTGGAACCCGGTTACTAAGCAGGAGGTACCCGTGCCTGAAAGCACTACCAAGGACCACCTGACGTTGGTGGAACTTGGATACCCAGAAGGAGGCACCTAAGCCAAAGGCTCTGCCCGGAACCAGCTGACGGTACTGGAACCAGGATGGGGAGCAGAAGGTACAAGAGCAAAAGACACTGCCGAGAACCAGCTGACGGTGCTGGAACCAGGTGGTGGACCCGAAGGCCCACAGGAGAGGAGAGAACAGCTAGGCCGCGAGGCAGCCGCAGTTACCGAACCCCAACAGTCCTACAGGGGGAGCTGTGCCTACTGGCACTACAGAACCAGCCTTGACTACCAATTCATGCAGCCCACATAGGAAGCTCCTAAACTGGAGGCACCCTGGAGTTGGCTAACTCGACCGCAACACGACGGGGCAACGCATAGGTGTCTCAGTGAGTTTGACAGTACCCGGAATGAGCTGACGGTGCTGGAACCAGGCTGGGCACGAGGGAGTACCCGTGACAAAAACACTGCCGGGAACCAGCTGGCGGTGCTGGAACCCAGATGCGTTGCCCCAGTGTGCAAGAGCCAATGGCACGACCGAGGACCAGCTGACGATGCTGGAACCCGGTTACTAAGCTGTAGGTGCCCGCGCTTAAAAGCACTACCAAGGACCGCCTGGCGTTGGCGGAACTCGGATACCCAGGAGGAGGCACCTAAGGAAAAGGCTCGGCCCGGAACCAGCTGACAATGCTGGAATCAGGTGGTGGACCCGAAGGCCCACAGGAGAGGAGAGAACAGCTAGGCCGCGAGGCAGCCGCAGTTACCGAACCCCAACAGTCCTACAGGGGAGCTGGGCCTACTGGCACTACAGAACCAGCATTGACTACCAATTCACGCAGCCCACATAGGAAGCTCCTAAACTGGAGGCACCCTGGAGTTGGCTAACCCGACCGCAACACGACGGGGCAAGCATAGGCGTCTCAGCGAGCTTGACACAACCCGGAAACAGCTGATGGTGCTGAAACCAGGTTTGGCACGAGGGAGTACCTGTGACAAAAACACTGCCGAGAACCAGCTGGCGGTGCTGGAACCCGGATGCGTTGCCCCAGTGTGCAAGAGCCAATGGCACGACCGAGGACCAGCTGACGGTGCTGGAACCCGGTTACTAAGCTGTAGGTGCCCGCGCTTAAAAGCACTACCAAGGACCGCCTGGCGTTGGCGGAACTCGGATACCTTGGAGGAGGCACCTAAGCCAAAGGCTCGGCCCGGAAGCAGCTGACGGTGCTGGAACCAGGTGGTGGACCCGAAGGCCCACAGGAGAGGAGAGAACAGCTAGGCCGCGAGGCAGCCGCAGTTACCGAACCCCAACAGTCCTACAGGGGGAGCTGGGCCTACTGGCACTACAGAACCAGCCTTGACTACCAATTCACGCAGCCCACATAGGAAGCTCCTAAACTGGAGGCACCCTGGAGTTGGCTAACCCGACCGCAACACGACGGGGCAAGCATAGGCGTCTCAGCGAGCTTGACACAACCCGGAAACAGCTGACGGTGCTGAAACCAGGTTTGGCACGAGGGAGTACCTGTGACAAAAACATTGCCGAGAACCAGCTAGCGGTGCTGGAACCCGGATGCGTTGCCCCAGTGTGCAAGAGCCAATGGCACGACCGAGGACCAGCTGACGGTGCTGGAACCCGGTTACTAAGCTGTAGGTGCCCGCGCTTAAAAGCACTACCAAGGACCGCCTGGCATTGGCGGAACTCGGATACCCAGGAGGAGGCACCTAAGCCAAAGGCTTGGCCCGGAACCAGCTGACGGTGCTGGAACCAGGTGGTGGACCCGAAGGCCCACAGGAGAGGAGAGAACAGCTAGGCCGCGAGGCAGCCGCAGTTACCGAACCCCAACAGTCCTACAGGGGGAGCTGGGCCTACTGGCACTACAGAACCAGCCTTGACTACCAATTCACGCAGCCCACATAGGAAGCTCCTAAACTGGAGGCACCCTGGAGTTGGCTAACCCGACCGCAACACGACGGGGCAAGCATAGGCGTCTCAGCGAGCTTGACACAACCCGGAAATAGCTGACGGTGCTGAAACCAGGTTTGGCACAAGGGAGTACCTGTGACAAAAACACTGCCGAGAACCAGCTGGCGGTGCTGGAACCCAGATGCGTTGCCCCAGTGTGCAAGAGCCAATGGCACGACCGAGGACCAGCTGACGGTGCTGGAACCCGGTTACTAAGCTGTAGGTGCCTGCGCTTAAAAGCACTACCAAGGACCGCCTGGCGTTGGCGGAACTCGGATACCCAGGAGGAGGCACCTAAGCCAAAAGCTCGGCCCGGAAGCAGCTGACGGTGCTGGAATCAGGTGGTGGACCCGAAGGCCCACAGGAGAGGAGAGAACAGCTAGGCCGCGAGGCAGCCGCAGTTTCCGAACCCCAACAGTCCTACAGGGGGAGCTGGGCCTACTGGCACTACAGAACCAGCATTGACTACCAATTCATGCAGCCCACATAGGAAGCTCCTAAACTGGAGGCACCCTGGAGTTGGCTAACTCGACCGCAACACGACGGGGCAAGCATAGGCGTCTCAGCGAGCTTGACACAACCCGGAAACAGCTGATGGTGCTGAAACCAGGTTTGGCACGAGGGAGTACCTGTGACAAAAACACTGCCGAGAACCAGCTGGCGGTGCTGGAACCCGGATACGTTGCCCCAGTGTGCAAGAGCCAATGGCACGACTGAGGACCAGCTGACGGTGCTGGAACCCGGTTACTAAGCTGTAGGTGCCCGCGCTTAAAAGCACTACCAAGGACCGCCTGGCGTTGGCGGAACTCGGATACCTTGGAGGAGGCACCTAAGCCAAAGGCTCGGCCCGGAAGCAGCTGACGGTGCTGGAACCAGGTGGTGGACCCGAAGGCCCACAGGAGAGGAGAGAACAGCTAGGCCGCGAGGCAGCCGCAGTTACCGAACCCCAACAGTCCTACAGGGGGAGCTGGGCCTACTGGCACTACAGAACCAGCCTTGACTACCAATTCATGCAGCCCACATAGGAAGCTCCTAAACTGGAGGCACCCTGGAGTTGGCTAACCCGACCGCAACACGACGGGGCAAGCATAGGCGTCTCAGCGAGCTTGACACAACCCGGAAACAGCTGACGGTGCTGAAACCAGGTTTGGCACGAGGGAGTACCTGTGACAAAAACACTGCCGAGAACCAGCTGGCGGTGCTGGAACCCAGATGCGTTGCCCCAGTGTGCAAGAGCCAATGGCACGACTGAGGACCAGCTGACGGTGCTGGAACCCGGTTACTAAGCTGTAGGTGCCCGCGCTTAAAAGCACTACCAAGGACCGCCTGGCGTTGGCGGAACTCGGATACCTTGGAGGAGGCACCTAAGCCAAAGGCTCGGCCCGGAAGCAGCTGACGGTGCTGGAACCAGGTGGTGGACCCGAAGGCCCACAGGAGAGGAGAGAACAGCTAGGCCGCGAGGCAGCCGCAGTTACCGAACCCCAACAGTCCTACAGGGGGAGCTGGGCCTACTGGCACTACAGAACCAGCCTTGACTACCAATTCATGCAGCCCACATAGGAAGCTCCTAAACTGGAGGCACCCTGGAGTTGGCTAACCCGACCGCAACACGACGGGGCAAGCATAGGCGTCTCAGCGAGCTTGACACAACCCGGAAACAGCTGACGGTGCTGAAACCAGGTTTGGCACGAGGGAGTACCTGTGACAAAAACATTGCCGAGAACCAGCTGGCGGTGCTGGAACCCGGATGCGTTGCCCCAGTGTGCAAGAGCCAATGGCACGACCGAGGACCAGCTGACGGTGCTGGAACCCGGTTACTAAGCTGTAGGTGCCCGCGCTTAAAAGCACTACCAAGGACCGCCTGGCATTGGCGGAACTCGGATACCCAGGAGGAGGCACCTAAGCCAAAGGCTTGGCCCGGAACCAGCTGACGGTGCTGGAACCAGGTGGTGGACCCGAAGGCCCACAGGAGAGGAGAGAACAGCTAGGCCGCGAGGCAGCCGCAGTTAAAGAACCCCAACAGTCCTACAGGGGGAGCTGGGCCTACTGGCACTACCGAACCAGCCTTGACTACCAATTCACGCAGCCCACATAGGAAGCTCCTAAACTGGAGGCACCCTGGAGTTGGCTAACCCGACCGCAACACGACGGGGCAAGCATAGGCGTCTCAGCGAGCTTGACACAACCCGGAAATAGCTGACGGTGCTGAAACCAGGTTTGGCACGAGGGAGTACCTGTGACAAAAACACTGCCGAGAACCAGCTGGCGGTGCTGGAACCCAGATGCGTTGCCCCAGTGTGCAAGAGCCAATGGCACGACCGAGGACCAGCTGACGGTGCTGGAACCCGGTTACTAAGCTGTAGGTGCCTGCGCTTAAAAGCATTACCAAGGACCGCCTGGCGTTGGCGGAACTCGGATACCCAGGAGGAGGCACCTAAGCCAAAAGCTCGGCCCGGAAGCAGCTGACGGTGCTGGAACCAGGTGGTGGACCCGAAGGCCCACAGGAGAGGAGAGAACAGCTAGGCCGCGAGGCAGCCGCAGTTACCGAACCCCAACAGTCCTACAGGGGGAGCTGGGCCTACTGGCACTACAGAACCAGCATTGACTACCAATTCATGCAGCCCACATAGGAAGCTCCTAAACTGGAGGCACCCTGGAGTTGGCTAACTCGACCGCAACACGACGGGGCAAGCATAGGCGTCTCAGTGAGCTTGACACAACCCGGAAACAGCTGACGGTGCTGAAACCAGGTTTGGCACGAGGGAGTACCTGTGACAAAAACACTGCCGAGAACCAGCTGGCGGTGCTGGTACCCAGATGCGTTGCCTATTAAAGATTGTCTTCCTAGAGCCCCAACTAGCGGTGCTGGAGCAAAGGGTAAGCAGGGGGAGCAGAGTGTAGGCCGAAGCCTGCACTGGAGGCAGCTTTGTGTCTGCGTTGCGTTTGCATGACACTTTGCCGGCTACACAGTGGGGGAACAGCTGGCGTTGCTGAACCCCACTAACACAATGGCGGGTGCTTTTCTCTGTGCAGCTAGCACTTGCGGGCAAAAACTAGCGATGTTAGAGCCCGTGGTGAAGCAGGAGGAGGAGGAGAGGAGCAGAGTGTAGGCCGAAGCCTAGTTGAACCAATTTCAAAGGAAACCTTTAACCCCCCCTCAGGTGTTACAAAGTACAAGAGACACACCTTGTGCAGTATTAATGCTGCACAAGTCAAAGGTTGCTCTATTAATTTGTCTACTTGCACACGCTGAATGAAAGACGTACACAATTTAGACCATTCTACAGTCAAACTGTAGTGGATGCGTGACTTGGCTTTTTAAGGAGACGCAGCACAGGTGTCCCAAATAATGCCTTGGTGCTTGGCGCAGCTTCCTGAGCGTTGTTATTTGCTGTACAGGAGTCTGCGCTCTTGTGTTATCCCTTGGCAATGCCCTGTTAGCGCTGCCCGTCTTATGACCTCATTTCATGTTGGCCGGTGCGGTTAACGATGGCCATAAATCCCAGACCCACAGTGCCTTTTCATAAAGTCACACTGCGGTGCTGGGATTCGTGGCCTTGAGCAGTAAATATTTTGGCCGCTCACACACGTCCTTACACCTGCTTCAGACTGGGCGGCCTCTGCTGATCCCTTCTCGCATGCCGCGGCCATGAGGCTGCACAGTCTGAAGAAGGCGGAAGGAGATGAGTGACGACAGGCGAACATATGCACTGCTCGTGCCCATAAACCACACCCTCGCTGACAAAATAAATAAGAAACCGAGGGGCGTTGTTTGGAGCAGGGCGGACGCACAGGCGCAGCCAGCTAACCAATGATGTCAAAAGACGGGAAGCGCTACCAAGGGTGGTGCTGCCTATCATTAGAAAGGAAAGTCACACCTCAGGGACAGTGGAATGGTCTCAATGAGACACATTTTGTACGTATTGAGTTCCACGTGGGCAAGTAGAAAAAGTCAGCCACCTTGTACAAATGCAGCAGTACTGCTGTACAAGGTGGCTGTTATACATAGAAACACTTGGGGATGGGGGGCAGGCTTCCTTCAATTTCAGTTCATGTGCCTGCGTGGCGTTTGCAGGTCACGTTGCCGGCTACACAGCAGGGGAACAGCTGGCGTTGCTGAACCCCACTAACACATTGGCTGGTGTTTTTCTCTGTGCAGCTAGCACTTCCGGGCCAAAACTAGCGGTGTTTGAGCCCAGGGGCAGCAGCAGGAGGAGAGGAGCAGAGTGTAGGCCGAAGCCTAGTTGAACCAATTTCAAAGGTAACCTTTAACCCCCCCTCAGGTGTTGCAAGGTACAAGAGCCACACCTTGAACAGCATTAATGCTGCACAAGTCAAAGGTTGCTCTCTTAATTTTGCTCCTTGCACACGTTGAATAAAACACGTACACTATTTAGCCCATTATACTGTCAAACAGTAGTGGGGGCGTGACTTTTCTTTTGAAGAAGACGCAGCACAGGTGTCAAAATTTACACCTAGGTGCTGGGCGCAGATTCCTTACCGTTGTTATTTGCAGTACAGGAGACTGCGCTCTTGTGTTATCCATTGGCAATACCCTGTTAGTGCAGGCCATCTTATGACCTCATTTCATGTTGGCCGGTGCGGTTAACGATGGCCATAAATCCCAGAACCACAGTGCCTTTTCATAAAGTCACACTGCGGTGCTGGGATTCGTGGCCTTGTGCAGTAAATGTGTTCGCTGCTCACACATGTCCTTACACATGCTTCAGACTGGGCGGCCTCAGCTGATCCCTTATCGCCTGCCACGGCCATGAGGCCGCACAGTCTGAAGAAGGCGGAAGGAGGGGAGTGAAGACAGGCGAAGATATGCACTGCTCGTGCCCATCAATCACACCCTCGCAGTCATAATATATGAGACAACGAGGGGCGTTGTGTCGGGCAGGGCGGACGCACAGGCACAGCCAGCCAACCAATGATGTCAGAAGACGGGCAGCGCTAACAATGGGGGTGCTGCGTGTCATTAAAAAGGAAAGTCACACCTCAGGGACAGTGGAATGGTCTCAATGAGACACATTTAGTACGTGTTTAATTAAACGTGGGCAAGGAGAAAAAGTCAGCCACCTTGTACAAATGCAGCAGTACTGCTGTACAAGGTGGCTATTATACATAGAAACACCTGGGGGTGGGGGGCAGGCTCCCTTCAATTTCAGTTCATGTGCCTGCGTGGCGTTTGCAGGTCACGTTGCCGGCTACACAGCAGGGGAACAGCTGGCGGTGCTGAACCCCACTAACACATTGGCTGGTGTTGTTCTCTGTGCAGCTAACACTTCCGGGCAAAAACTGACTGTGTTTGAGCCCAGGGTCAGCAGGAGGAGAAGAGGAGCAGAGTGTAGGCCGAAGCCTGCACTGGTGGCAGCTTTTGGTCAGTTGTGCCAGCGTGGCTTGTGCTGGACACGATGCCGGCTATACAGCAGGGGAACAGCTGGCGTTGCTGAACCCCACTAACACATTGGCTGGTGTTTTTCTCTTTTTGCACTTCCGGGCAAAAACTAGCGGTGTTTAAGCCCAGGGGCAGCAGGAGGAGGAGAGGAGCCGAGTGTAGGCCGAAGCCTAGTTGAACCAATTTCAAAAGTTACCTTTAACCCCCCCTCAGGTGTTGCAAGGTACAAGAGCCACACCTTGTGCAGCATTAATGCTGCACAATTCAAAGGTTGCTCTATTAATTTTGCTCCTTGCACACGCTGAATAAAACACGTACACTATTTAGCCCATTATACCGTCAAACAGTAGTGGAGGCGTGACTTGTCTTTTTAAGGAGACGGAGCACAGGTGTCAAAATTTACACCTAGGTGCTGGGCGCTGATTCATGAGCGTTGTTATTTGCTGTACAGGAAGCCGCACTATTTTGATCCCTTGGCCATGCGCTGTGAGCGCTGCCTGTCTTCTGACCTCATTTCATGTTGGCCGGTGCGGTTAGCAATGGCCATGAATCCCAGGCCCGCAGTGGGTTTTCAACAAATCACACTGCGTGGCTGGTATTCGTGGCCTCGTGCAGTAAATATGTTTGCCGCTCACACATGTCCTTACACCTGCTTCAGACTGGGCGGCCTCAGCTGATCCCTTATCGCCTACCACGGCCATGAGGCCGCCCAGTATGAAGAAGGCGGAAGGAGATGAGTTAAGACAGGTGAACATATGCACTGCACATGCCCATCAATCACACCCTCGCTGTCCAAAAAAATAAGACAACGAGGGGCGTTGTTTCGAGCAGGGCAGACGCACAGACACAGCCAGCTAACCAATGATGTCAAAAGACGGGAAGAGCTACCAAGGGTGGTGCTGCGTATCATTAGAAAGGAAAGTCACACCTCAGGGACAGTGGAATGGTCTCAATGAGACACATTTAGTACGTGTTTAATTAAACGTGGGCAAGGAGAAAAAATCAGCCACCTTGTACAAATGCAGCAGTACTGCTGTACTAGGTGGCTGTTATACATAGAAAGACCTGGGGGTGGGGCAAGGTTCCCTTTAATTTCAGTTCAGGTGCCTGCATGGCGTTTTCAGGACACGTTGCCAGCTACACAGCAGGGGAACAGCTGGCGTTGCTGAACCCCACTAACACATTGGCGGGTGGTTTTCTCTGTGCAGCTAGCACTTCCAGGCTACAACTGGCGGTGTTATAGCCCAGGGTCAGCAGGAGGAGGAGAGGAGCAAAGTGTAGGCCGAAGCCTGCACTGGTGGCAGCTTTTGGTCTGTTGTGCCAGCGTGGCTTGTGCTGGACACGATGCCGGCTACACAGCAGGGGAACAGCTGGCGTTGCTGAACCCCAGTAACACATTGGCTGGTGTTGTTCTCTGTGCAGCTAGCACTTCCGGGCAAAAACTATCGGTGTTTGAGCCCAGGGGCAGCAGGAGGAGGAGAGGAGCAGAGTGTAGGCCGATGCCTGCACTGGTGGCAGCATTTGGTCTGTAGTGCCAGCGTGGCTTGTGCTGGACACGATGCCAGCTACACAGAAGGGGAACAGCTGGCGGTGCTGAACCCCACTGACACAATGGTGGGTGTTTTTCTCTGTGCAGCCAGCACTTCCGGACCCCAACTGGCGTAGTTAGAGCCCAGGGTCTGCAGGAGGAGCAGAGTGTAGGCGGAAGCCTACTTGAACCAATTTCAAAGGTAACCTTTAACCCACCCTCAGGTGTTACAATGTTGAAGAGCCACACCTTGTGCAGCAATAAAACTCCACAAGTTAAAGGTTGCTCTTTAAGTTTTGCTCATTGCACACGCAGAATGAAAGACGTACACAATTTAGCCCATTGAACAGTAGTTCAGTTCTGTATTGGAGGCGTGACTTGTCTTTTTAAGGAGACGCAGCACAGGTGCACATAAATAACGCCTTGGTGCTGGGCGCAGCCTCCTGAGCGTTGTTATTTGCTGTACAGGAGTCTGCGCTATTGTGATCCCTTGGCCATGCGCTGTGAGCGCTGCCTGTCTTCTCACCTCATTTCATGTTGGCCGGTGCGGTTAGCAATGGCCATGAATCCCAGACCCGCAGTGTGTTTTCAACAAATCACACTGCGTGGCTGGGATTCGTGGCCTTGTGCAGTAAATATGTTTGCCGCTCACACATGTCCTTACACCTGCTTCAGACTGGGTGGCCTCAGCTGATCCCTTATTGCCTACCACGGCCATGAGGCCGCCCAGTCTGAAGAAGGCGGAAGGAGATGAGTTAAGACAGGCGAACATATGCACTGCACATGCCCATCAATCACACCCTCACAGCCAAAATATATGAGACAACGAGGGGGGTTGTGTCGGGCAGGGCGGACGCCCAGGCACAGGCAGCCAACCAATGATGTCAGAAGACGGGCAGCGCTCCCAAGGGGGGTGGTACGTGTCATTAGAAAGGAAAGTCACACTTCAGGGACAGTGGAATGGTCTCAATGAAACACATTTTGTACGTGTTGAGTTCCACGTTGGCAAGGAGAAAAAGTCAGCCACCTTGTACAAATGCAGCATTACTGCTGTACAAGGTAGCTGTTATACATAGAAACACCTTGGGGTGGGTGGCAGGGTCCGTTTAATTTCAGTTCATGTGCCTGCGTGGCGTTTGCAGGTCACGTTGCCAGCTACACAGCAGGGGAACAGCTGGCGTTGCTGAACCCCACTAACACATTGGCTGGTGTTTTTCTCTGTGCAGCTAGCACTTCCGGGCCAAAACTAGCGGTGTTTGAGCCCAGGGGCAGCAGCAGGAGGAGAGGAGCAGAGTGTAGGCTGAAGCCTGCACTGGTGGCAGCTTTTGTTCTGTTGTGCCAGCGTGGCTTGTGCTGGCACGTTGCTGACTACACAGCAGGGGAACAGCTGGCGGTGCTGAACCCCACTGACACATCAGCTAGTGTTTTTTCTGTGTAGACAAAACTTCCAGGTGGCAACTGACAGTGTTGAAACCCAGGGAATCAAAGAGGAGCAGAGTGTAGGCCGAAGCCTGCAGTGGAGCAAGTTGAAAGGGAACCTTTAACTCCCCCCCCCAGGCATTTGTTGCTGAAAGAGCCATCTTGTACAGCAGTAATACTGCACATGGAAAATGGTGGCTCCGAAAATTATGCTCCTTGCAAACGCTGAAGTACACACTCATATAATGTGTCCCCTCACACCGTCAAACCGTCCCGGAAGTTGGACTTTCCTTTGTAATGTGACACAGCACAGCCGTCATTCCAACCCCCTTGGTGCCGTGCGCCACCTCCTCAATGTTGTTTGGTTCTGTCATGGAGCCCGCGCTGTAATGTTATCCCTTGGCCATGCACAGTTAGCGGTGCCCGTCTTCTGACATCATTTAGGTGTCAGGCTGGCAGTGCCTGTGCGTCCAAGCTGCCCGAGATCCAACCTCGCAGTGTCATCTAATGTAATCCCACTGCGGGCCAGGGATCCATGGGAATGCGCAGTGCATATCCTCGACTCTCACTCCCCTCCTTCCCTCTTCTTCAGACTGTGCGGTGTCACGGCCGTGGCATGCTATTAGGGATCAGCTGACGGCGCACAGTCTAAAGAAGGCGGAGGGAGATGAGCGAGAGCCCGAGGGGAAGATATGCACTGCGCATTCCCATGGATCCCAGGCCCGCAGTGTGATTCAATCAGAAGACACTGCGAGGCGGGATCTCGGGCAGCGCGGCCGCACAGGCGCAGCCAGCCTGACACCAAATTATGTCAGAAGACAGGCAGCGCAAATAGGGCATGGCCAAGCGATAACAGAACAGCGCAGGCTCCGTGACAGCTTAAAACAATGCTGAGGAGGCAGCGCATGGCACCAAGGGGGTAGGAATGACGGCTGTGCTGCTTCACATTACGAAGGAAAGTCCCAGCTCCGGGACGGTATAACGGTATCAGTGAACACATTTTATAAGTGTTAAGTTCTGCGTGTGCAAGGAGCTAAACTAAAAGAGCTACCTTTTCCTTGTGCAGCATTACTGCTGCACAAGATGGCTCTTTCAGTAACAAACGACGGGGGGGGACTGGTTCCCTTACATTTAGGTTGTTGTGCCAGCGTGGCGGTCGCAGGACACATTGCCGGCTACACAGCTGGGGATCAGCTGACGTTACTGAAACCCATTTTCAGGAAAGTAAGCCGGTCAACGTTATCGGAGGATAGTCGCATGCGACGGTCTGTTAGTACACCACCTGCGGCACTAAAGACACGTTCCGATAAGACACTAGCCGCAGGGCAAGCCAGCACCTCCAATGCATACTGGCTTAGCTCTGGCCATGTATCCAGCTTAGAGACCCAAAACTTGAACGGGGAAGAGCCGTCTGGGAGTACAGTAAGAGGGCAAGCCATGTAGTCTGTCACCATCTGACGGAACCGTTGCCTCCTGCTGACTGGAGCCGCCGGTGATGGTGTAGACATTTGGGGCGGGCACACAAAAGTGTGCCAGAGTTGTGCCATACTGGGCTTGCCTTGGGCAGAGGCACTGCTTCTGCTCCCTCTTTGGGCAGAGCCTCCCCCACTGCCTCGACGCACTGAGCTGCTTTGTAAAGCACTAGCAGCACTCCTCTCAGTTGGACTGGAGAAGATGATGGAATTCACCAGTGTGTCGTGGTACTCCCGCAATTTACGCTCCCGGGTCAACGCTGGGATGAGGTTTTGGACGTTGTCCCGGTAGCGAAGATCGAGGAGGGTGAACACCCAATAATCAGGCATGTTGAGAATGTGGTCGATGCGGGGGTTGTTTCTGAGGCACTGCAGCATGAAATCTACCATGTTCTGCAGACTGCCAACTGGCCCCGAAACGCTGTCCCCTGCTTGAGACATGATCTCTGCCCGCTCGTCATCACCCCACCCTCGCTGTACACACTGACCACTGGACAATTGTGTCGCTCCCTCCTCTGGACGGAGCTCTTCCTCCTCCATTGACTCCTCCTCATCCTCCTCACAAAGTGGCCCCTGCGTACCCCTTTGTGAGGAACCACGTGGCGCTGACTCTCCAGAAGCTGATGGAAAAGGTGACTCCTCATCCTCCACCTCTTCCACAACATCATCCCTTAACCCTTGCAAAGTTTGCTGAAGCAGGCAGATAAGGGGGACAGTCACGCTGACTAGTGCATCATCTGCACTTGCCATCCGCGTGGAATAATCAAAAGGACGCAAAACCTGGCAGACGTCCTTCATAGTGGCCCACTCTGTGGTTGTGAAGTCTGATCGGCGTTGACTGCGACTTCTTTTCGCCTGATACAGCTGGTACTCCATAACTGCTTGCTGCTGCTCACACAACCGCTCCAACAACCGCTCCAACATATGTAACGCGGAATTCCACCGGGTAGGTAGGTCACATATGATGCGGTGTTCCGGAAGGCGGAATCGGCGCTGCAGAGCAGCAATGCGGGATCTTGCCAAGCTGGAACGCCGCAAGTGAGCACACTCTAGGCGGACCTTGTGCAGCAGGGCATCAAGATCCGGATAGTCCCTCAGAAAACTCTGCACAACCAAATTGAGCACATGTGCCAGACATGGGATGTGAGTGAGGTTGCTAAGGGCCAAAGCTGCCACCAGATTTCGGCCATTGTCACACACTACCATGCCTGGCTGGAGATTCGCTGGCAGTAACCACACATCGCTCTCCTGCTTGATGGCATTCCAGAGCTCCTGCGCTGTGTGGCTTTGATTCCCCAATGAAACTAGTTTCAAGACGGCCTGCTGACGTTTGGCCATGGCTGTGCTCATGTCGGTCATAGGTAAACGTTCATGGGTCCATGTGGAGGTGGACTGTGACGGCTCCTGCAGAGATGATTCTGAGGAACTTGTGTAAGAGGAGGAGTCAATGCGTACAGACTGGATTCCTGCAATCCTTGGAGTGGGCAGGACACGTCCTGCGCCACTCGAACGATATGTACCTGGCTCAACATTAACCCAATGGGCAGTGAGGGAAACGTATCGCCCCTGTCCATGCTGACTGGTCCACGCATCGGTGGTGAGGTGGACCTTGCTACTGACGGCGTTCAGTAGCGCATGTTTTATGTTTCCCTCAACATGCCTGTGCAGGGCAGGGACAGCTTGCCTGCTGAAGTAAAAGCGGCTGGGCACCTT
Source organism: Ranitomeya imitator (assembly GCF_032444005.1). Classification (NCBI taxonomy): domain Eukaryota; kingdom Metazoa; phylum Chordata; class Amphibia; order Anura; family Dendrobatidae; genus Ranitomeya; species Ranitomeya imitator. The sequence goes on along the minus strand of NC_091285.1, from coordinate 390,642,518 downwards.
GTACTGTGGGACTGCCAATGCCATCAAGTCACGGAAGCTGTCAGTCTCCACCAGCCTGAATGAGAGCATTTCCAGGGACAACAGTTTGGCAATGCCTGCATTCAGAGCCTGTGCTCGGGGGTGGTTGGCCGAGAATGCCCGCCTTTTCTCCCATGCCTGTACTACCGATGACTGTAGAGTAGACTGGGAGTGTGAATATGACTGGGAAGGTGGTGCTGTGGGTGGAATTACACAAGGTCTCTGGACAACAGTGCCAGAGGTTCTTCCATGGCGATCCTGGGAGGAAGCCAAACCAGCTGTGCGTGAGCTGGAGGAAGAGGCAACACGAGCTGAAGAGGTGGTAGCTGCCACTGTTGGTTGGCCTACATCTTCAGTGTGTTTCTGTAACTCCACCGCGTGTCTGGTCCGCACATGTTTCCACATATTTGTGGTATTGAGGTTGCTGACATTTTTCCCTCTTTTTACTTTCTGATGACACAGCTTGCATTTGACAAAACAAATGTCATCTGCAACTGTGTCAAAAAAGGACCAGGCACTGCAAGTCTTGGGAGCGCCCTTTTTGGCTTTGGAAAGAGACAGGCTCCTAACGGGTGCCAAAGTGGAGGCTACAGGCTCCGCAGTCTTCCCCCTCCCTCTCCCTCTTTGGCCCGTAAGGGGAATCTCTTCCTCAGAGCTGCTCCCACCACCTTCCTGTTCCTCACGCCACGATGGGTCAACGACCTCATCATCTCCACTACCCTCTGCCACCAACTTCTCCTCCTGGGTAGTCTCGGCAGCACAGTACGCACCAGAAAGCGGCACCTGAGTTTCATCATCAGATGCGTACTGCGCTGTGGTCACCGGAGGCACTGGCCCACCCGCCTCTTCAGAGTCAGAGAGACAAAGCTGTTGGGCATCACTGCACACTGCCTCTTCTTCCATTTCTCCAATGCTGCTTGGCTGGCCCCCTGTTTCCAAGCGAAGAGATTCCGAGAACAGAAGTAGAGACGGCTCCTGTCCTGGGCTCTCTGACTGCCTGGCCAATTTGGCAGGTGGTGAAGAGAGAGATGGCTGCTCTCCAGTGCTCTGTGCCTGAGAGGATGTGGCACTAACTGAAGTCGATGCCGAGGCATTAGCTGCCATCCACCCGACAACGGCTTCAATTTGGTCTTCACGCAGCAGCGGTGCACGGCGCTCTCCGACAAAGCTGCGCATGAAGGACTGTTCCCTGCTGAAACTGAGTGACGACGAGTCACCGGTGCCCGCAGCAGGCACAGAATCACCACGTCCTCTCCCTGCTCCTCTCCCTGCTCCGCGCCCACGCCCACGTGCCTTACTCCCTGCCCTCTTCATCTTGGTTGACAGATAAAGATAAGCAGGAAAGTACTAAGGCCTTAGTGTGCTAATTCCTGAAATGCTACTCCTAACAGGTGTAAGAAACACTAATGTTGTAAAGTGTGGACTAAACTTTATTATTTTTCAAATGTGGCCTACACAAGTGTTAAGTTGTGTTTGGTGAACTTTCCTTTTTTTTTTTTCTGCAGATCGGACTACAGAGCAAGTTTAACTCACACGGGGACCGTGCAGACAGCCGTAAACGGCGCTGCAAGGCCCAAAAACCCTCCTCTAGGTTATCCTATGTAGTGTTTTTCCACTATTTAGCTGGAGACGGGTGGAAAGACACTAATTGGAAATTTTTTTTTTTAAATTTTAAACAGGCTGCACTATTTGAAAAAAAGGAAATTTTTTTTCAAGGTATGAGGCAGTAACGCACCCTGAGCTGAATCCAACCGGCTATGGCTGCACACAGACTACAGGGCGAGCTGCGCTCACACAGAGACCGTGCAGACAGCCGTAAACGGCGCTGCAAGGCCCAAAAAACCCCCTCTAGGTTATCCTATGTAGTGTTTTTCCACAATTTAGCTGGAGACGGGTGGAAAAACACTAATAGGAATTTTTTTTTTTTAATTTTAAACAGGCTGCACTATTTGAAAAAAAAGGAAATTTTTTTCAAGGTATGAGGCAGTAACGAACCCTGAGCTGAAACCAACCGGCTATGGCTGCACACACAGACTACAGGGCGAGCTGGGCTCACACGGAGACCGTGCAGACAGCCGTAAACGGCGCTGCAAGGCCCAAAAACCCCCCTCTAGGTTATCCTATGTAGTGTTTTTCCACAATTTAGCTGGAGACGGGTGGAAAAACACTAATAGGAAATTTGAGAAAAAATGTGCAGCAGGCTGCACTATGAGCAAAAAAGGACAACTGTGTGAGGCAGTGTGAACCCCCCCTGAGCTGAATACAACCGGGTATATGGCTGCACACAGACTACAGAGTGAGCTGCACACACACACAGAGACCTTGCAGAACGCTGTTAAAACAGCGCTGCAAGGCAAGAGCAAGGTGAACAGTGAAGAACACACAGCGTTTTGCTAAATTAGCCTTGGGAAAGGAAAATAAAGCAATTAGCTATCTCAACTGGCCCTCAGTTAGAACACAGCGTCCTGTCCCTAACTGAAATCACAGCAGAGTGAGCGCAAAATGGCGGCAGCGTTTTTTATAGTGCAGAGTGACATCATTTCAGGAGCCAATCACAGCCTTGCCAGTACTTACATGCCCACCATGCTAAACAGGATGTGCCCACACTTCCAATCATTCCTCATTGGCTGCTGCGTTCAGTTTGAATTCTGGGAACTTCCGATTCCGGTATCCGATACGCGGGAAGTATCGGAATTCGGTATCGGAATTCCGATACCGCAAGTATCGGCCGATACCCGATACTTGCGGTATCGGAATGCTCAACACTAGTTATCTTTCATATTCTCTGAAAAAAGGCCAAGAAAGCAAAAATTCTGCTGGGGTTTGAAAACTTTTGAGCACAACAGTATATCTTAAATAGTTGCTTGCTGTAGATCCTCAGGATTATTCAATAAGCAATGTACCATGTAAGAATGGATGCAAGCTGCATGCACAGAGAGCATTATGGAGACATTGCACAGATAGTTAGAATGTGGACACACCTGAAACATTGCCTAGGTGGGATATAATCAGAAGAAGGTGATTAAGTCAGCATTACAAAGCAGAGCTGATGTCCATTTAAAAGATCTTCTGGCGGTAGGTTTGCTTCTTCTGCAGTAAGCTCAGGAGTAAGTGATTTTCCAACTGATGCTGGTGTAGGAGGCTCAACAGTGCTTGAAAGTTCTATTGGTGCTAGTGGTACTAACAATTCATTTGTTTAGGCATCTCAAGTGTGAGAATTCTTTTTAAAATTGATAGATGACTATTCTTTGCAGACTCTGCTATTTCAAAATAACTTGTGATTTTCCTAGCACACATAGACAAGAAATTGCATCTCTCTGTTAGCACATGAAATGACATGCTCACATGGGGAAAGCAAAATAACCAGCTCGATAATCAGGGTTCAAGTTGCCCTCCTTCTCATGATGATCTTGCTGGTAGTGCCTGGTCATTGTTATTAGCCCCATTGTCAACCTAACCCATGGTCTTAATTTGATTGCGTAACTTTTTAGTTTATTTAATTATAACTAATGGTAAAAGGTTGTGCTCATTGCCATATGTGTGGAAACTTCCACTGTTTATAAAAGTCAAATAATGTTCCCCAGGATTATTGGTGACAAGGTGGGGTATAAATGAGCTTGTTGCTGACTTATAAAATTGCCGTGTGATGGAATTCGTCACTGGATATGTTGGATCATCTGTTCAAGGACAATCATGCAGCATAGAAACTGGAGCTTGCATTGCTCGCTTTGCTCTGAAATCTGTTCTTGGTAGGTGAATAGGGCCACATGTTGCTAACTGAGGTCTTTCAAAATGGGCACAAAGTTAGTTAAAATGGATGTCTGTGCCATGCAACAAGGCATACAAAAAGTACGGTAACTTCGGAAATGTTCATGGTGCCCTTGGTCTTAGGTTCCCAATAGTGTATAATGTGTTTTGTACAATGTCTTTTGCACTTTCTTTGGGTTGTGGTGTCCTAGAAATATAATTTCTGTGCTGTCCCAAAATGTGTTTGTCACATTTTTAATAAGCCATTGCTTTCATGATTGATACTGCCATTGTCTGCAGTTTTGTTGAACATAAGGTTGTTTTCCATTATTGGTCTGAATACCCCCAGTTTGATCTGTGCGATGGCCTTCTCCTTTATTCAAAAAAAAGTTAATGTGATTCAATCGCTATTATTTTGTACCTTCAGAAAAAGGAGAGAAAAAAGGTTCCATAAGCTGGAAACAAATAAAATTTGCTTTTTATTTTATTCCAGTAAAAGGAAAAAAGTGTTGTCCAGACAGATTAAAAAGAGTCTAACATTCTAACTCGGTTCTGGCCAGAGCCCTTAGTTGTAGAATATGTACCTTCATCTGTGCATCACTATTTTATTAGCATCAACTGAAGCAAGGCATAAAAAGGCTAGGTGAAAATGCACATTTTTCCAAACCAAATTCTTTGTCATCTGTGATTAAAATTTTTGGAACATCTTATATTCTTCTGCATTTTTAGAGATATTTATTTATTTATGATCAGTATCTGGGGTTACTTCTCGTGGCCAAGTAGAAACTTTGGAAAGGACTGAGCCCCTGCCAGGTCTGGGCATAAAATGCAAATATACAGTGCTGCTCACCATTATTGGCACCTCTTAATTTTTTTCAGAAACTATACAATATCTTCAGAAATAAATGGAAATGTGCCAAAGTTATATTCTCGGGATTTTTTAATCAATGGTCCAAAGTAATACAATAATAAAACATTGTTTTTCAACTTACATGGTTCAAGTTCAAAGTAGAAACAGAATAAACAGCATGCGCAGCAATAAAGGCACGACTAATTGATACTTTGTTGCATACCCTTTGGCATTGCTGACACCCACCAAATGGTTATTGTAGCCATCTATAAGGTTCTTGCACTTCTCAGCTGGTATTTTCTCCCACTATTGCTTTGCAGTTTGTTCAAGCTCATGAATGTTTGCAGGGCTCTTTTTCCCAATGGCAGATTTTAGCTCACCCCAAAGATTTCCAATGGGATTGAGGTCAGGACTCATTGATAACGATTTGAAAACAGTCCATTTTTTCTTTTTCAACCATTCCTGTGTACTTGAGTTGAAGATTAAATTATTTCTTAAATATGATACATTTCCTTTGCATTTAAGGCAAATATATATATAGTATTTTTTTAACATTTTGAAAATTACAAAAAAGAAAGTGGGCCAAAGCAAAAGTTTTAGCACCCTTGGAGATTTGTGTGCTCAGATAGGTTTGGCTAAGGTTTCAGACCTTAATTAGCCTATTAGGGCAATGGCTTGTTTACTGTCATCATTCGGAAAGGCCAGGTGATACAAATTTATTAGCTTTATAAAAACCCAGCCTTCTCTAAACTTATGCCAAAACCAGCAATGGATTCTTATAAGCAGCCGCCTAGCACTCTGAAAATGAAAATGGTGGAGGTCCACAAGGCGGGTGAAGGCTACAAGAAGATAGCAAAGCGTTTTCAAGTTGCCCTTTCCTCAGTTCGAAATGTAATTAAAAAATGGCAGTTAACAAGTCCTCTGGACTGATGAGGTTAAAATATAACTCTGTGGCCGCAATGATTAGAGATAGGTGTGGAGAAAAAAGGTACAGAATTTCAGAAAAAGAGCATCTCCCCAACCATTAAGGATGGGAGTGGATCAATTATGCTTTGAGATTGTGTTGCAGCGAATAACATGAGGAGCATTTCACCAGTAAAGGGAATACTGGATTAAATGAAATTTCATCAAATTCTTGATGCAAAAATAACACCATCTGTACAAAAGCTTAAGTTGAAAAGAGACTTCTTAAAATGGATAATGATCCTAAACACATATCAAAATTCAGAATAGACTACATCAAAAGTTGCAAGCTGAAGGTTTTACAATGGCTCTCACAGTCCCCTGATCTGAACACCATTGAAAATCTGTGGCTAGACCTCAAGATAGCAATGCATGCAAGATGACCCAAGAATCTCACAAGAATCTCACAGAACTGGAAGAATTTTCCAAGAAAGAATGGATGTAATCCTTCAAACAAGAATTTTAAAACTTTTGGCTTGCTACAAAGAGCATTTGCAATCTGAGATACTTGCAAAAAGGGGTGCTAATAGGTAGTAACCATGTAGGGTGCCCAAACATTTACATCAGCCCATTTTCCTTTTAAAATTTTTAAAATCAAAAACATGAAAATATATATACTGTATATATATTTCTAAAATACAAAGGAAATATGCAATCTTTAACTTGAGCTCTTTTACAAATCAATTAATCTTCAACTTACTTAACTGTTCACAATAGCAGTAATTTTGACCAGGAGTGCCCAAACTTTTACCTGCCACTATAATATTAAATTGTATTGGACTGTTGCCTACTCCTCATTTGATGCTATGTGATTTCATATAAATCTCATGAACAAAAATTATCCAATCACAATATTGCATCCATAAAAATATAACTCTCAACATAAATATTGCATCTAGCAAAATTTATATTGTAACATTCTGCACCTATCTGTGTAAAATATTGTTTAGATTTGGATACATTCACATTATCAAGAGAAAAATAAAAAATAATCAATGGAAAGCTGTTTGCTGGGTATGTGACATTTGAAAGCCATCGCCATCTGCAAAGATAGCTAAACCGCACAGCTCCTGTAGGAAAACAGCATGGGAATTGTAGCACTTCCATCCTGTGCCGATGGGAGAAAAAGCTAAAAGAGAACTTTCACATTATTGATCACATGAATACATTTGATTTGTATACGTAATTTTGGTTGTATAAAATGTAATCCTATTTCAGTAAATAATTACCTATGAACCTATTGTCTAATTCATAAAAGAAGAGGAATGTACAAATGAATAGAAATGCATATACATGTATATATATTTATCTTACACATTTATATAGCACCATTAGTTCCACAGCGCTTTACAAACGTTATTGGCACTGTTCAAAATCTAGATTCTCTATCAGTATATCTTTGGAGTGTGGGAGGAAACCGGAGGACCCACGCAAACACGGGGAGAACATACAAACTCCTTGCAGATCTTGTCCTTGGTGGGATTTGAACCCAGGACCCCAGCACTGCTAGGCTGCATTGCTATATGAACACAAAAAAATATATATAAAGTCAGGGAAAATAATCAACTGTGTAACATGTAGTCCCTTAAAAAATAATTTATTTAATGTAAACATTAAAAATACCTAATCCCAGTGAAACACAATAGATCTAGTCATGCGCCTAGCAGTATCCCTATGCTTGGCTGCTGTCCCTTCCTGTCAGTGGAGGTTGACATCCTGATAGAGGCAATTTTTTTGGCACCCCCACACAACGGTGGCTATCCCCAGCTAGCCCTATTAATTTCTATCAAGTTATAGGTGGGAAAACAATAAGCATTATAAATGAAAGGAAAGTGCTAGGTAAAAAGAGAGTTATAATGCACAAAATACTTTACTTCCCCCATGCATAAATTCCTAATAACCAGAAAAAGGCTATAGCTAAGAAATTGCACTTGCATGTAGTCATGAAGAATCCTAAAATGTGTTGGCTATGATGGCCACTTAATAGATACACACAACCTATGGTATGAGGTTGATTAGCTGATTACCTAGTTCTGACATATGGACTTTGTTTATCTTATACCCGGTGGCCTCTGGGAAAAAGGGGTGGTTTTCCTTTGGCGGGCTGTGACTGACCAATGGGGTCCATCTTTTAGTATTTTAACCGTCCTCATCTAGATCTAAACAGGTCTGTCCATGCATCAGGACACCTGCATCCATGGCATAACTGGTTCTACACCTTGCCTCCTGATGAACCGTATGGGCTGGAAGCTAAGTGTCTTTGGGCTAACACCCTTCTTTGCTTTCCTTTGAATTATTCATTAGTGCCTATAAAATTGCATATCGCTGAAAGTTTTTGATATCAGCTTTGAGGGACTATTTATCAGTATTTGAACCAGGCTTTAATTGTTTGGTGATTTGACCTCCTCTTTGTTTATCCTCTATCTATTTTTTCTGGAGTCCTATTGAATATAGGTTGTGTGTATATATTAAGTGGCCATCATAGCCAACATATTACAGGATTCTTCATGGCTATATGCAAGTGCAATTTTTTAGCTGTAGCCTTTTTCTGGTTATTAGGAATTTATGCATGGGGAAGTAAAGTATTTTGTGCATTATAACTCTCTTTTTACCTAGCGCTTTCCTTTCATTTCTTTTATAATGCTTATTGTTTTCCCACCTATAGCTTGATAGGAATTAATAGGGCCAGCTGGGGATAGCCACCATTGAGTGGGGGCGCCAAAAAATCGCCTCTATCAGGGTGCCAACCTCCACTGACAAGAAGGGACAGCAGCCAAGCGTAGGGATACTGCTGGTTAGGTGCACGACTAGATCTATTGTGTTTCACTGGGATTAGGTATTTTTAATATTCTTTTAAGGGACTACATGTTACACAATAGGCTGCAATGCTAACCACTGAGCCATACATATAGCCATACAACATATACACACATATAAAGTAACACACAGCTTGTATGTATGTATATATATATATTCTACAAATATATATATATATATAGTTATGTACTTAAGTGTGTGTGTATATATATATATATATATATATATATATATGTATCCAAAAATGAGGCAGCACTCCATAGTTCAATATAAAAACGTGCAGCCACGTGCAGCTACGCTGTGTGGCTCGCTCAAAGCCCACATGCGCGAGTCAGCGCCATATTTGTTGTGGCTTCCTGTAGTATTCTTTATTAGTCTTCCCAGGGAAACGCTCGCACTGCGCTTGCGCGACTCGACGTCATTTACTGGAGCTTCTCAACTCCTCCCTTAGTGCTCTTATCCCTCTCTCCTCACAGAGGAACGTAGGAAAGGTGCCTATTTCTTGCATGCCATTGGACACATATATATGCGCAAATTCCCACCCTGACCTTCCGGACGGCACCTTATGCAGGCTGTCTCCGGGGGTCATGCGGTATTACGTCACAGCATTTAACCCTCTCAGGTCAAAATGCTGCAGCGACAAACGCAAGGGGTGAAAGCGCCTTAGTCCTGGCTATTGTATATCTTATCTATATGCACCCACATAGAAAGAGCACTAAAAGTAGCAAATTTGAACATATTTGACCATATTTCGGGTTGTTAGGAGTCGAGTTTCCTCTGCTGCACAGGGGGAATCTCGATCCGTGTCTGCTGCGGTCTCCCATTCGGTATCGGCCGCAGTGGGCTCTGCTCAGCGGAGACGTCGCTCCCAGCGTCTCGCTGAGGCTGATTCGGTGCATAGGGTCACTACTGCCTTTTCTGGCTTTCCTATGGTACCCTGCACTGATCTGCGGCGAGCGAGCCTCTCTGGGACTAAGTCCTTGTTTACTCACACTGGACATGCCCAGGGCAGGGTCTCCCATTGGAGGTCGAGGGCCACATGTTCGGTCACATGCTCAGGTGCTGCAGTACATTCCATTGGTCCTCCTGGAAGGTCCTGAAAGGGCAAAACATGCTCAGGTACTGCAGCACTTTCCATTGGTCCTTCTGGAAGGTCCTGAAAGGGCAAAAACTTCAGTAGCAGCTTCCTGTGCTGCAACTATATAAACTGCGCATGACCGCACGGCCATGCACTAGTATTGTCTTGAAAATATATGTGTGTGTGTAGATGGATGTGTGTCGAAGGATGAAAGCTACTAAGTATCCCTCCCTAGTGTTGTTGTCTGTTTGCGGATGATGGTAGCTATCTAGCGCCCGACTAGCCATCAGCACAAAACACATATAACAGCGTCTAGTTGCTGTGACTGCCTGTACGGCGCCGTGCGCTTTCCTTACCCAAGCCTGGGTGGTTAGCGGCGTCCGTTAGTGCGGCACCGCACGCACTCTCGTGCCTTTATTTACTATTTCAATAGTTTCCTTACACACCCAGTTGCGGTGTTGTGCCAGCAGTGGTCTAATCGGACTTCAATCCTAGTTGGGGTTGTGTTCGCTGACTTATTGCTCGCGCTTTATGTGCGGTACTGCGGTCCTGTGACGCAACAGGATCGCTTCCTTCACGCAGGGTGAAGTTAACCCTTGTATGTATACTTATAGTACCGCCATATAGTCCGTCTTACTTAGCAGCAGGTACTTTCCTGCACGGTGGATCCCGGGTTGCGAACGCACCAATTCCATCTAATAAACAATATATTTGGTGCGTTCCGCCAACCCTAACAGAATACTAGCGCCAGGATCTGGCTAAGTAATGGCGGATGAACAGCGATTGCAGAGGTACATCCAGCTGCTGGAGGGCCGGTTGGCGTCTCTTCAGCGTGCAACCTCGGCGGTGGATGTTACCGCAATAGCTGTTCAGGCTGCTAGCGTGACTGCAGCAGCTTTACCCACTGCCACCTCTGTTCCGACCCTATCTCACCTTCCTTTGCCTGAGAGATACTCTGGGGACAGTAAGTCCTGTAGGGGTTTCGTGAGCCAATGTGGTATACACCTCGAGCTCCTGGCTGCACGTTTCCCTACTGAGCGGGCAAATGTGGGATTCATAATCTCCCTCTTGTCGGACAGAGCGTTGGAGTGGGCTACGCCGCTGTGGGAGCGCAACGATCATGTGGTGCGGAGTGTTCCTCGGTTTCTGGACTCTCTGAAACAGGTCTTTTTAGGACCTCAAGTCACCCATGATACAGCGCTCCAGCTGCTGGCTTTGAGTCAGGGTTCAATCATGGTCAGCCATTTTGCTGTTCTCTTCCGGACATTAGCGTCTAAGTTGGAATGGTCAGATAAAACCCTCATTCCCGTATTTTGGAGGGGGCTGGCTGACCATGTGAAAGACGCTTTGGCTACTAGGGAGATTCCCGCCACACTGGAGGAGCTCATAGCCATATCTACTCGCATAGACCTTCGTTTTCACGAGCGAAGGTTGGAGCGAGCCCAGTGTAGGCAGAGGTTTCGGCTGGCTCCCACCTTCGCCAAACCTTTGGAATCTCCAGTCCAAGCGTCCGAGTCACATGAAGCCTTAGAGGTGACACGAGCGGGATCCAAGTCTCAGTCCGCCCGTGCACATAAGGTCCGTCATGTTTACCGGCAGTCAGGACATCTTGCCTCCAAGGGTCCTCAGCGGTTGGGGAAACGTCAGCGTTTAGTGGCAGTTGGAGGAGGTACACTAGACACAGCGACATTTGCCTCAAAGTTGTCCTTCAAGGGGACAATTACCATCGGCACATCCACTCTTATGGTCGAGCTATGCGTGGATTCTGGGGCAGAGGGTAATTTTATGTCTTCCTCTTTTGCCCAGCGTCACGCAATACCCTTGGTGATGCTCGCCAAGCCTGTGACCGTTCGAGTGGTAAATGGGCCAACACTACCCTCACAGATTACCCACCAAACCATTCCTTTCACGCTTTCTGTGTCTGCATCACATCAGGAGATAATCTCCCTATTAGTCATTCCTGAGGGAATTGATGAGGTCCTGTTGGGGATACCATGGCTTCGCTACCATTCTCCTCATATTGAGTGGTCCTCTGGGAGAATTTTGGGATGGAGTAAATCCTGCGAGGGTAGATGTCAGAGGGAGTGCGTTCAGGTTGCTACTACACAGGTACCCGCAGATCTTTCCTCTCTCCCCAAGCACTATTGGCCCTATGCAGACGTGTTCTCCAAAAGAGCTGCGGAGACCCTTCCGCCTCACCGCCCCTATGACTGTCCTATTGACCTCTTGCCTGGTGCTGAGCCTCCCCGGGGTCGAGTCTATCCGTTATCTCTCCCGGAGACGGAGGCAATGTCTCAGTACATCCAAGAGAATCTGGCAAGAGGATTCATTAGGAAGTCAGTGTCACCGGCAGGGGCTGGGTTCTTCTTTGTACAAAAGAAGACTGGAGACTTACGTCCATGCATAGTCTACAGGGGTCTTAACGCCATCACCGTTAAGAACAAGTACCCATTACCCCTGATATCTGAGCTGTTTGATAGGCTACGGGGAGCGAGGGTATCTACGAAGTTAGATCTGCGGGGTGCCTACAACCTGATTCGCATCCGTGAGGGGGATGAATGGAAGACGGCTTTTAACACCAGGGATGGGCACTATGAATATCTTGTGATGCCCTTTGGGCTCTGTAATGCCCCAGCCGTTTTCCAAGACTTTGTGAACGACATCTTCCGGGATATGCTCACCACCTCGGTCGTAGTCTATCTGGATGATATTCTCATCTTCTCTCCAGATATTGACTCCCATCGGAGAGATGTTCGCAAAGTCTTCGACCTCTTACAGGCAAACTCCCTCTACGCCAAGTTGGAGAAGTGTGTGTTTGAGCAGGAGTCCTTGCCTTTCCTTGGTTATATCATCTCTGCCCAGGGTTTGGCTATGGATCCTGCCAAGCTACAGGCTGTAATGGACTGGCAGGAACCCCATTCTCTTAAAGCGGTGCAGCGCTTTATGGGGTTCATTAATTATTATCGCCAGTTCATTCCACACTTCTCAACTTTGGTAGCTCCCTTGGTTGCCCTCACCAAGAAGGGAGCAAATCCCAAGTTGTGGTCAGAAGAGGTCTCCAAAGCCTTTCTCTCGATCAAGTCACACTTCGCTAGCGCTCCCATCCTACATCGCCCCGATGTTGATAAGCCATTTATCTTGGAGGTGGATGCCTCATCTGTTGGTGCTGGAGCAGTCCTTTTCCAAAAGGATGCTCAAGGTCGGAAGCATCCTTGCTTCTTCTTCTCCAAGACCTTCACACCAGCGGAGAGGAATTATTCCATCGGGGACAGGGAGTTGCTGGCAATGAAGTTGGCTTTTTCGGAGTGGAGACATCTCTTGGAAGGAGCTCGCTTTCCCTTCCAAGTCTTCACTGACCACAAGAACTTGGTGTATCTGCAAACGGCCCAGCGGCTGAATTCTCGCCAGGCTAGATGGTCCCTGTTCTTCTCCCGGTTCCATTTTACTCTCCATTTCCTCTCCGGGGAGAAGAACGTTCGTGCTGACGCTCTCTCCTGCTCCGTGGTGTCATCGGAGGAGGAGGAGGAGCCTCGGCTTATTGTCCCTTCTGAGAGCCTGAGAACTGTAGCTCCGGTTTTGCTAGAGTCTGTGCTCCCGGGCAAGACTTTCGTACCAGCTAACTTGCGACCGGAGGTTCTCTCTTGGGCTCACTCCTCCAGAGTGGGTGGGCATTTTGGGACCAAGAGGACATCTGAGCTTCTGGCGAGAACATACTGGTGGCCGCATATGGCCCGAGATGTCAACGACTATATTCAGGCGTGCGTTTCTTGCGCCCAGAATCGGTCTCCTCGGCAACGGCCTGCTGGGTTGCTTTACCCTCTACCGGTGGCAGACAGGCCCTGGGAGATGGTCGGGATGGACTTTGTGGTGGGTCTACACAAGTCGCGTGGCTGCTCCATTATTTGGGTTGTCACCGACCATTTCTCCAAGATGGTGCATTTGGTGCCGCTTCCTCGGTTACCCTCAGCACGGGCCTTGGCGGTGTTGTTCATTAAACACGTTTTCCGATTGCATGGTATGCCTGATAAGATTGTCAGCGATCGGGGTCCCCAGTTCGCATCTCGGTTTTGGAGAGAGCTCTGCCGTTTACTCAGCATTGAGTTAAATCTCTCCTTGGCATACCATCCCGAGACGAATGGGTTGGTGGAGAGAACCAACCAGACTCTGGTGACATATTTGCGACATTTCGTCTCTGCTAGGCAGGATGACTGGGCATCTTTGCTACCTTGGGCGGAATTTGCCTTGAACAACGCCGTAGCCGATTCCACAGGTCAAACTCCTTTTCTCCTTAATTACGGCCAGCATCCGCGTGTCACTGTGCCCATGCCGGTGTCATCCACCGATTCTAGGGTGGCAGACTGGGCGGTGGAGGCACGTGACATCTGGGACCGCACACAGGATGCCATCCGGGCCTCCAAGGAGAGAATGAGGGTTTCGGCTGATACACACCGGCGCCCCGCTCCGGTCTTTGCTCCTGGCGACTTAGTGTGGCTCTCCGCCCGTAACATCAGGCTGCGAGTTGAGTCCACTAAGTTTGCTCCTCGCTACATTGGTCCATTTAAGGTTCTGGAACAGGTCAACCCTGTGGTCTACCGTTTGGCTATTCCTCCACGCCTTGGTATCACCGATACTTTCCACATTTCCCTCTTAAAGCCCGTTCATTTGTCCCGGTTTTCTGAGTCATCTGCTGGGACATCGGGTTCATCCACGGATGAGTTTGAGGTGAATGCTATTGTGGGGTGCAAGGTGGTACGTGGCAAGAAATTTTATCTGGTGGACTGGAAGGGTCACGGCCCAGAGGATAGAACCTGGGAGCCTGTGGAGCACATTCGGGCTCCGCTGCTTATCGCAGCTTTTGAGCGTAGTGAGGCCCAAGGAGGGGGGGGGCCCTAGGAGGGGGGGGTAATGTTAGGAGTCGAGTTTCCTCTGCTGCACAGGGGGAATCTCGTTCCATGTCTGCTGTGGTCTCCCATTCGGTATCAGCCGCAGTGGGCTTTGCTCAGCGGAGACGTCGCTCCCAGCGTCTCGCTGAGGCTGATTCGGTGCATAGGGTCACTACTGCCTTTTCTGGCATTCCTATGGTACCCTGCACTGATCTGCGGCGAGCGAGCCTCTCTGGGACTAAGTCCTTGTTTACTCACAATGAGCATGCCCAGGGCAGGGTCTCCCATTGGAGGTCGAGGGCCACATGTTCGGTCACATGCTCAGGTGCTGCAGTACATTCCATTGGTCCTCCTGGAAGGTCCTGAAAGGGCTAAACATGCTCAGGTACCGCAGCTCTTTCCATTGGTCCTTCTGGAAGGTCCTGAAAGGGCAAAAACTTCAGTAGCAGCTTCCTGTGCTGCAACTATATAATCTGCGCATGACCGCATGGCCATGCGCTAGTATTGTCTTGAAAATATATGTGTGTGTGTAGATGGATGTGTGTCGAAGGATGAAAGCTCCTAAGTATCCCTCCCTAGTGTTGTTGTCTGTTTGCGGATGATGGTAGCTATCTAGCGCCCGACTAGCCATCAGCACAAAACACACATAACAGCGTCTAGTTGCTGTGACCGCCTGTACGGCGCCGTGCGCTTTCCTTACCCAAGCCTGGGTGGTAAGCGGCGTCCGTTAGTGCGGCACCGCACGCACTCTCGTGCCTTTATTTACTATTTCAATAGTTTCCTTACACACCCAGTTGCGGTGTTGTGCCAGCAGTGGTCTAATCGGACTTCAATCCTAGTTGGGGTTGTGTTCGCTGACTTATTGCTCGCGCTATATGTGCGGTACCGCGGTCCTGTGACGCAACAGGATCGCTTCCTTCACGCAGGGTGAAGTTAACCCTTGTATGTATACTTATAGTACCGCCATATAGTCCGTCTTACTTAGCAGCAGGTACTTTCCTGCACTGTGGATCCCGGGTTGCGAACGCACCAATTCCATCTAATAAACTATATATTTGGTGCGTTCCGCCAACCCTAACACGGTTATTATACATAATTGGCCTGCCATCTATTAACCCATGTCAAAAAAGAAACAGAATACATATGTTTCATTTTACATTGCTTTATTGTGATAATAATATAAATTAATTGTAAATTTAGTGGTCCTCCACGCAGTCATGTTCCACTTGGTGTCCATCTTCACATTATAATGCATCTGAAAGGTGAAAAAATACAACTATAAATAAAATAAAATAAAAGTGCAGTACACAGAAATTGAGTTTCTACCCGTGAAACGGGCAAAAACACCAATATAACACCAACAGAACTTCATATTATACTTATTAGACTTCATACTCCTAAAATACTAGACTTTTATGTGGTCCCATGTATACTAAAATCTACGTTCAACCCCTTAGGTTTCAGAGTATTCAGCTCGTAGATCCACATGAGCTCCCTTTTCTTCAACATTTGTTCCCTGTCCCCCCCTCTCCTTTGGAAAGGTACTGCATCTATAATTTTAAATCTAAGTTCTTTCTCAGTGTGATTATATTCTGTAAAGTGTTTTGGTACTGGGAGATCCATTCTCTTTTTCCTAATCGTGTACCTGTGCTGGTTCATCCTCATTTTAAATGCACACGTCATTTCCCCAATGTACCACAAATTACAGGGGCACATCAGTAGGTAAACGACGTGTTCTGAATTGCATGTGACTTAATGTTTGATCTGATATATTTTATTGGTTTCTTGGTGCTGGAATGTGGATCCTTTTATTATATGTCCACAGTTGATACATCCTAGACAGGGAAAGCACCCCTTTTGTCTTTTGCCCGTCAAGGTTGCCTGAGTATTTTTCTTAATTGGTCCTATGTCTGATTTGACTAGATAGTTCTTGATGTTTCTATTTTTTCTATAAGAAAACAGTGGTGGCATTTTAAGTTCTTTTATTTGTGGGAGACATTTTCCTAACATCCCCCAAAGTTTTTTAATTATATTGGCCACCTCTCCACTTTCTTCCACATATGTTGTTACAAATGGGATACGTTCTGGGTATTTTCTTTTACTTGTATTTGTTTTGTTTTTAATTAATTCATTCCTTTCAATCTTTAACACCTTTCTCTTAGTGTCTAATAGGAGTTCCTTTGGATAACCTCTATCTTTATATTTCTTTATAAGGGAATCCATTACCCTATCCACTTCCTCTTCATTCTTAACTACTCGTCGCACTCTGAGTAGTTGGCCCAGAGGTATTGATCTAACCATACTACGTGGGTGTTGACTATCATATGTCAATAGGTTGTTCCTATCGGTACTCTTTACAAACAGAGTGGTGTCCAGTCCATATTCCCTCTGTCTAATTAATACATCTAAGAATTGTATTTCTGTTTCTGATTACACTAGTGTGAACTTGATAGTTGGATCAATGGTATTGAGGTACCCCAGATAATTATCTAATGCTCTTTGTGTCCCAGTCCAGAGGAGGAAAACATCGTCCACATATCTCCACCATACCAGCACATGCTGGAAATGGCAAGACTGGTAGATGTGCTCCTCCTCTAGAATTTCCATAACAAGATTTGCATATGAGGGGGACATATTGGCCCCCATGGCTGTCCCCCGTTTTTGTGCATAAAATACATCTCCAAACAAAAAATAATTACGTTTTAGTATAATCTCTAATAGTTGTAATATGAACATCCTACCTTCCTCTGTGTATTTAGCTCCATTTAGTTTCTTCCCAACCGCCTCCAGCCCCCGATCATGGTCAATGGATGTATATAGTGATACTACGTCAAACGACGCTAGGATTACTTCCTGATCCAATTTGTCTCCTTCAAGTTTGTTCAAAAAGTCTGTTGTATCTTTGATATATGACTTACCATTTTTTACTATGGGGTTAAAGATTTTGTCAAAAAAATGCCCATTTTATTAAAGATTGATTTAACTCCTGATATGATCGGGCGGCCAGGGGGGTTGTCTAACGTTTTGTGGATTTTAGGTGTTATATATAACACTGGTGTTCTAGGGTGTTCAACCAACAGATAATCATGTAGATCCTGATCTATAATGCATCCCTCTACAGCTTGTTTCAAAACCATTTTAATTTCCTTACTGATGTTATATTTGGGGTCACTTTCCATTCTACCATATACATTCTCATCCTGCAATTGTCTCATAATTTCTCCAATATACATTGACCTGTCCATGACGACGACAGCGCCCCCTTTATCCGCGGGTTTAATCACGATGTCGCCATCATGGACAAGCCCCTGCAGTGCCACAAATTCCTCCTTCGTAATATTAGGGTGTCTAAATTCTTTACGGGCATTTTTTCTAAGTCCCTCAATGTCCATAAGTACTGCTTTCTCAAATGCCTCAATCACACTTGAGGAGGTTGCTGGAGCAAAATTGCTCTCTTTCATTAGTCCAACTGTTTTTAGATCAAGTTCACTCGTTTTTTCTTTACTAGTGACCTCTTTACCAGAGAACCACTCTTTTAATTTCAACCTTCTAAAAAATTGTCCTAGGTCCAGCTGTAACTGGAACCAATCCATATGGGAACACGGGCTGAATGATAGTCCCTTACTGAGTACAGATATTTCCATATCAGACAGTACCTTCTGTGAGATGTTGATTACGAGCTCTGTTCTTTTTTCCTCGGGTTCGGTTGTCTTTGAGGTTTGCTCTTTTCTGATTTCTTTTTGTTTCCTATGGTGGCGCTTGCCTCCCCTCCTTTTCCGTTTTCCGCTCCATCCATCAAGTCTATGGGAAATATATTTATTAGTACACCATACATCATTATTATTGTAAGTCTCTTTATTAACGGAATGACCTCTTTTTCTCCATGGGATCTTAGTATTGTCATTTTGCCATGCATATACTTGGCCATTTTCATAATCACTAGAGTCTCTACTCCATTTCTTTCTCTTCATCTCTTCAAGATAACTTCTAAATTTGATCAAATCCTTTTCTACTTTATCTTTAAAAATGGTCCAGTCCTCTTTACTCAAAACATCTTGGATCTTTTTTTCATTCTCATTCACACTTGATTGCAACTTTTTCACCTCTAATTGTAGATATTCTATGTTGAGCAACATCACATCCATTGCATACTTGTTTGAAATCATAGTAAACCTGGTACAAAAGGTAGAATTGTTCAAAAACAAGTTAGGTCTTATGTGGGACCTAAGTCCTCTTGGTATTTTATGCTCTTTATAATATTGACCCAACGTTGTGAGATGTAATTGGGAACTAATGAGGCGTTTATTTTCATTTTCATATATACGTTTCATTTCCATTATTGATGGTTTCTTTAGGAAGGCTGCACCTTCCTCCATATTACTCAATATACGTTCCTCGTCTTCTACAGTATAACTGAAGACTCCTGCCTCCATGGAGTGTTCCTCCATGTTTCCAAAAAATGGCTTAAGGATGTTAAGTATAAAAAATAATGTATAAAAAATAATGTATAAAAAATAGCTGTGCAAAAATTTCCAGACATCAATATAGCAAGTAAAAAAGGGAACAGCACAGAAATACTTATCTTCAGGTGCAGGGCCCCAAGACAATCAGTCCAGCGATCATCCACAATTACAAGTATCCAAAAATGAGGCAGCACTCCATAGTTCAATATAAAAACGTGCAGGGTTTAATTTACCCACATATTCTGGCAACGTTTTAGCTCACAATGAGCTTTTCTCAAGCAGTGAGTAAGTCTTTGTGCCCCATACTTATACACAGCTTAATCATCCTTAATTGTGTTCCACTTTGTACATAATACCGTGTTTCCTTAACTCTAAGGTGCATATGTGCAATATATGATGTGCAAGTTCATATACATATTTAAAGTGCATAATTTTACGGTGCTCTTTACTTTTACCTTGTGGACGCCTGTCTTTGTGTGGAGGACGCCATTCTCTTCGGCGTCTCATACCGCCTACTGCGCATGTCTCATTGCGTCATCATGGGATGGATGGCTGGCCAATCCCCTATGCTGTGTGGCTCGCTCAAAGCCCGCATGCGCGAGTCGGCGCCATATTTGTTGTGGCTTCCTGTAGTATTCTTTATTAGTCTTCCCAGGGAAACGCTCGCACTGCGCTTGCGCGACTCGGCGTCATTCACTGGAGCTTCTCAACTCCTCCCTTAGTGCTCTTATCCCTCTCTCCTCACAGAGGAACGTAGGAAAGGTGCCTATTTCTTCCATGCCATTGGACACATATATATGCGCAAATTCCCACCCTGACCTTCCGGACGGCACCTTATGCAGGCTGTCTCCGGGGGTCATGCGGTATTACGTCACAGCATTTAACCCTCTCAGGTCAAAATGCTGCAGCAACAAACGCAAGGGGTGATAGCGCCTAAGTCCTGGCTATTATATATCTTATCTTTATGCACCCATATAGAAAGAGCACTAAAAGTAGCAAATTTGAACATATTTGACCATACTACGGGTATTATACATAATTGGCCTGCCATCTATTAACCCATGTCAAAAAAGAAACAGAATACATATGTTTCATTTTACATTGCTTTATTGTGATAATAATATAAATTAATTGTAAATTTAGTGGTCCTCCACACAGTCATGTTCCACTTGGTGTCCATCTTCACATTATAATGCATCTGAAAGGTGAAAAAATACAACTATAAATAAAATAAAATAATATAAAAGTGCAGTACACAGAAATTGAGTTTCTACCCGTGAAACGGGCAAAAACACCAATATAACACCAACAGAACTTCATATTATACTTATTAGACTTCATACTCCTAAAATACTAGACTTTTATGTGGTCCCATGTATACTAAACTCTACGTTCAACCCCTTAGGTTTCAGAGTATTCAGCTCGTAGATCCACATGAGCTCCCTTTTCTTCAACATTTGTTCCCTGTCCCCCCCTCTCCTTTGGAAAGGCACTTTGGAAACATCAAAGACAACCGAACCCGAGGAAAAAAGAACAGAGCTCGTAATCAACATCTCACAGAAGGTACTGTCTGATATGGAAATATCTGAACTCAGTAAGGGACTATCATTCAGCCCGTGTTCCCATATGGATTGGTTCCAGTTACAGCTGGACCTAGGACAATTTTTCAGAAGGTTGAAATTAAAAGAGTGGTTCTCTGGTAAAGAGGTCACTAGTAAAGAAAAAACGAGTGAACTTGATCTAAAAACAGTTGGACTAATGAAAGAGAGCAATTTTGCTCCAGCAACCTCCTCAAGTGTGATTGAGGCATTTGAGAAAGCAGTACTTATGGACATTGAGGGACTTAGAAAAAATGCCCGTAAAGAATTTAGACACCCTAATATTACGAAGGAGGAATTTGTGGCACTGCAGGGGCTTGTCCATGACGGCGACATCGTGATTAAACCCGCGGATAAAGGGGGCGCTGTCGTCGTCATGGACAGGTCAATGTATATTGGAGAAATTATGAGACAATTGCAGGATGAGAATGTATATGGTAGAATGGAAAGTGACCCCAAATATAACATCAGTAAGGAAATTAAAATGGTTTTGAAACAAGCTGTAGAGGGATGCATTATAGATCAGGATCTACATGATTATCTGTTGGTTGAACACCCTAGAACACCAGTGTTATATATAACACCTAAAATCCACAAAACGTTAGACAACCCCCCTGGCCGCCCGATCATATCAGGAGTTAAATCAATCTTTAATAAAATGGGCATTTTTTTAGACAAAATCTTTAACCCCATAGTAAAAAATGGTAAGTCATATATCAAAGATACGACAGACTTTTTGAACAAACTTGAAGGAGTCAAATTGGATCAGGAAGTAATCCTAGCGTCGCTTGACGTAGTATCACTATATACATCCATTGACCATGATCGGGGGCTGGAGGCGGTTGGGAAGAAACTAAATGGAGCTAAATACACAGAGGAAGGTAGGATGTTCATATTACAACTATTAGAGATTATACTAAAACGTAATTATTTTTTGTTTGGAGATGTATTTTATGCACAAAAATGGGGGACAGCCATGGGGGCCAATATGTCCCCCTCATATGCAAATCTTGTTATGGAAATTCTAGAGGAGGAGCACATCTACCAGTCTTGCCATTTCCAGCATGTGCTGGTATGGTGGAGATATGTGGACGATGTTTTCCTCCTCTGGACTGGGACACAAAGAGCATTAGATAATTTTCTGGGGTACCTCAATACCATTGATCCAACTATCAAGTTCACACTAGTGTAATCAGAAACAGAAATACAATTCTTAGATGTATTAATTAGACAGAGGGAATATGGACTGGACACCACTCTGTTTGTAAAGAGTACCGATAGGAACAACCTATTGACATATGATAGTCAACACCCACGTAGTATGGTTAGATCAATACCTCTGGGCCAACTACTCAGAGTGCGACGAGTAGTTAAGAATGAAGAGGAAGTGGATAGGGTAATGGATTCCCTTATAAAGAAATTTAAAGATAGAGGTTATCCAAAGGAACTCCTATTAGACACTAAGGAAAAGGTGTTAAAGATTGAAAGGAATGAATTAATTAAAAACAAAACAAATACAAGTTAAAGAAAATACCCAGAACGTATCCCATTTGTAACAACATATGTGGAAGAAAGTGGAGAGGTGGCCAATATAATTAAAAACATTGGGGGATGTTGGGAAAATGTCTCCCACAAATAAAAGAACTTAAAATGCCACCACTGTTTTCTTATAGAAAAAATAGAAAAATCAAGAAGTATTTAGTCAAATCAGACATAGGACCAATTAAGAAAAATACTCAGGCAACCTTGACGGGCAAAAGACAAAGGGGTGCTTTCCCTGTCTAGGATGTATCAACTGTGGACATATAATAAAAGGATCCACATTCCAGCATCCAGAAACCAATAAAATATATCAGATCAAACATTAAGTCACATGCAATTCAGATCACGTCGTTTACCTACTGATGTGCCCCTGTAATTTGTGGTACATTGGGGAAACGACGTGTGCATTTAAAGTGAGGATGAACCAGCACAGGTACACCATTAGGAAAAAGAGAATGGATCTCCCAGTACCAAAACACTTTACAGAATATAATCACACTGAGAAAGAACTTAGATTTAAAATTATAGATGCAGTGCCTTTCCAAAGGAGAGGGGGGGACAGGGAACAAATGTTGAAGAAAAGGGAGCTCATGTGGATCTACGAGCTGAATACTCTGAAACCTAAGGGGTTGAACGTAGATTTTAGTATACATGGGACCACATAAAAGTCTAGTATTTTAGGAGTATGAAGTCTAATAAGTATAATATGAAGTTCTGTTGGTGTTATATTGGTGTTTTTGCCCGTTTCACGGGTAGAAACTCAATTTCTGTGTACTGCACTTTTATTTTATTTTATTTATAGTTGTATTTTTTCACCTTTCAGATGCATTATAATGTGAAGATGGACACCAAGTGGAACATGACTGTGTGGAGGACCACTAAATTTACAATTAATTTATATTATTATCACAATAAAGCAATGTAAAATGAAACATATGTATTCTGTTTCTTTTTTGACATGAGTTAATAGATGGTAGGCCAATTATGTATAATACCCGTAGTATGGTCAAATATGTTCAAATTTGCTACTTTTAGTGCTCTTTCTATATGGGTGCATAAAGATAAGATATATAATAGCCAGGACTAAGGCGCTATCACCCCTTGCGTTTGTCGCTGCAGCATTTTGACCTGAGAGGGTTAAATGCTGTGATGTAATACCGCATGACCCCCGGAGACAGCCTGCATAAGGTGCCGTCCGGAAGGTCAGGGTGGGAATTTGCGCATATATATGTGTCCAATGGCATGCAAGAGATAGGCACCTTTCCTACGTTCCTCTGTGAGGAGAGAGGGATAAGAGCACTAAGGGAGGAGTTGAGAAGCTCCAGTGAATGACGCCGATTCGCGCAAGCGCAGTGCGAGCGTTTCCCTGGGAAGACTAATAAAGAATACTACAGGAAGCCACAACAAATATGGCGCCGACTCGCGCATGCGGGCTTTGAGCGAGTCACACAGCGTAGGGGATTGGCCAGCCATCCATCCCATGATGACGCAATGAGACATGTGCAGTAGGCGGTATGAGACGCCGAAGAGAATGGCGTCCTCCACACAAAGACATGCGTCCAAAAGGTAAAAGTAAAAAGCACTGTATAATTATGCACTTTAAATATGTATATGAACTTGCACATCATATATTGCACATATGCATTTTAGAGTTAAAGAAACACGGTATTATGTACAAAGTGGAACACAATTAAGGGTGATTAAGCTGTGTATAAGTATGGGGCACAAAGACTTGCTCACTGCTTGAGAAAAGCTCATTGTGAGCCGAAACGTTGCCAGAATATGTGGGTAAATTAAACCCTGCACGTTTTTATATTGAACTATGGAGTGCTGCCTCATTTTTGGATACTTGTAATTGTGGATGATCGCTGGACTGATTGTCTTGGGGCCCTGCACCTGAAGATAAGTATTTCTGTGCTGTTCCCTTTTTTACTTGCTATATATATATATATATATATATATATATATATACACACAGGGTCTGGCAAAAAATTAAGAGATCACCTCAAAAACCTGTCATGGGCAGCCTAATCTTCAGACCTTAACCCCATTGAAAACCTCTGGAATGTCATCAAGAGGATGATGGATAGTCACGAGCCTTCAAACTAAGAGGAACTGCTTCAATTTTTGAGCCAGAAGCAGTGTAAAAGACTGGTGGAAAGCATGCTAAGGCCGGTTTCACACGTCAGTGGCTCCGGTACGTGATGTGACAATTTCCTCACGTACCGGAGACACTGACTCACGTAGACACATTGAAATCAATGTGTCTCTGCACATGTCAGCATGTTTTCACGGACCGTGTGTCCGAGACATGTCAGTGTTTGTGGGAGCGCACGGATTACACGGACCCATTAAAGTCAATGGGTCCGTGTAAAACACGTACCGCACACGGACGCTGTCCATGTGCAGACCGTCTGCCGTGCAGGAGACAGCGCTGCAGTAAGCGCTGTCCCCCCACGTGGTGCTGAAGCCGCCATTCATATCTTCTCTCCAGCAGCGTTCGCTGGAGAGAAGATATGAAAAATCCTTTTTTCTTTTTTTTTCGTGTTTAAAATAAAGATCCCTGTCCCCACCCCCTCCCACCCCCTGTGCACCCATCCCCCCCCCCCCGCTGTTAATAAAATACTTACCCGGCTCCCTCGCTGCTTCTTCTCCTCGCCGCAGCTTCTCCTATATGAGCGGTCACGTGGTGCCGCCCATTACAGTGATGAATATGCGGCTCCACCTCCCATAGGGGTGGAGCCGCATATTCATCACTGTAATGGGCGGCACCACGTGAGCACTCATACAGGAGAAGGTGCGGCGCAGAGAGGATGATGCAAGGGAGCCGGGTGAGTATTTTATTAACAGCGGGCGGGCGCACAGGGGGTGGGAGGGGGGTGGGGACAGGGATCTTTATTTTAAACACGAAAAAAAAAAGGATTTATCATATCTTCTCTCCAGCGAACGCTGCTGGAGAGAAGATATGAATGGCGGCTTCAGCACCAAATGCAGGGGACAGCGCTTATCTCTAGCGCTGTCTCCTGCACACTCCATGTGGTAATTAGTCAGCACACGGGTGGCACACGTGTGCCGCACGTGTGCCACACGGATGGCCTACGTGAGCTCACGGACACACGGACACAGATAACTCCAGTACCGATTTTTCCAGTACCGGAATTATCTGGACGTGTGGGACAGGCCTATGACGCATGAAAGCTGTGATTAAAGATCATGGTTGTTCCACAAAATATTGATTTCTGAACTGTTCCTGAGTTAAAACATTAGTATTGTTGTTTCTAAATAATTATGAACTTGTATTATTTGCATTATTTGAGGTCTGAAAGCACTGTTGTTTTTTTTTAATTTTGACCATTTCTCCTTATAAAACAAATGTAAAATTTATTGCTTGGAAATTCTGAGACATGTTGTCAGAATTTTATAGAATAAATGAACAATTTACATTTTACTCAAAAATATACTTATAAAGAGAAAAATCAGACAAACTGAACATTTTGCAGTGGTATCTTAAATTTTCCAGAGCTGTGTATATATAAATAAATTGTGTGTGTATTGGGTCCTATACCTGTTTGTAAAGAGCAACTGCTATTCATATGTCAGCACTTGTAAGACATTGATAACATTGTGGTCACAGAGGAATTACAGTGTTCTAGTCAAGCTTTATTAGAGGATTAAGAGTTTTTTTTTATCTATCCTATCATGAAAAGAGGTACATCTATAGATATTAAATGCTCTCTCTCACAGGTTGTTCAGCAGCAATTTGTCAAGTTTGACACACTGCCAACTGCATCTTTCAGAAAAGTTTTTTAGTTCACATCTCATTACCTTTCGTGTCAGACAGTTTCTCTGCTGTTTTAGCCCTTTCTTGCTCTGATCCTGTTATTATCTTCACTTGCAGTGCTGATGCGTGAGCCTGAACACCACAGGGCACTTGATGTGTTGTGCTCGCTGGTTTCCTTCTTGTCTTAAACCTCTTCCCCTCTTTGGAACAGTGATGACTTGTTCCTTTTATGATTTAGAAAGTAACAGCATGAAAACTTGAGGTTCTTAAACCAGTAACATCACCTGGAATATAGAAATAGTTTATCCAATGATTTAATGTGCACTTGCAAATACAAATGGCAATTATGACCATAAGAGATGAACAGATCGATCCATGGAAGAATTGATCTTCAAATCAAATTTCCTGAAATCCGCAGTTAATCAACAAAAATAAAAACTGCCCAGTACTTTTTCACACTGCTTCATTTTGATGATGATTTTTCTTGTACACAAAAAATGACCTGAGTTTCATCACTGTTTTTTATCATACTTTTAGCAGAGTTTGGTCAGTGTGTCAACTCGTACCAATAGAGTTTGGTCGTATTTTCATCAGTTTTTCTCAGATGCTGAAAAATCTAATGGAGGTTTCTCAAGCTTCTAATACTAAACAGTAGAGTTGAGCGACTTTTACTTTTTTAGGATCGAGTCGGGTCAAAAGTCGGGTCGGATGAAATCGGCAGATTATTGTGAAAAGTCGGGGATCGGCCGAAACACAATGCAAGTCAATGGGGAATCAAAGTCGGCAGTGAGTGGAGGAAAGGAAAACACCTACAGTGCCCATTTTAACCCTTTCCCAACCCATGACGCCACGTAGGAGTCATGAAAGTCGGTGCCAATCCGACCCATGACGCCTATGTGGCATCATGGAAAGATTGCGTCCCTGCAGATCGGGTGAAAGGGTTAACTCCCATTTCACCCGATCTGCAGGGACAGGGGGAGTGGTAGTATAGCCCAGGGGGGGTGGCTTCACCCCCCCGTGGCTACGATCGCTCTGATTGGCTGTTGAAAGTGAAACTGCCAATCAGAGCGATTTGTAATATTTCACCTATTATAACTGGTGAAATATTACAATCCAGCCATGGCCGATGCTGCAATATCATCGGCCATGGCTGGAAACACTAATGTGCCCCCACCCCACCCCACCGATCGCCCCCCCAGCCCTCCGATCTGTCCGGTACACTGCTCCGGCTCCCCTCCGTCCTGTGCTCCGCTCCCCCGTGCTCTTGTCCGCTCCCCCCGTTCTCCAATCACCCTCCCCTTGCTCCAATCACCCCCCTGCAGTCCGATCCACCCCCCGTTCTCCGTTCCACCCCTCCCGCGATCCAATCCACCCCCCCATGCTCCGATCCCCCCCCCCGTGCTCCCCCCCACCGCATCATACTTACCGATCCTGCCGGGTTCCGTCCGGCTTCTCCCTGGGCGCCGCCATCTTCCAAAATGGCGGGCGCATGCCCAGTGCGCCCGCCGAATCTGCCGGATTATATCTCAGTGATCAAAATAAAAAAAATAATAAATGACCCCCCCCCCCCCCTTTGTCACCCCCATAGGTAGGGACAATAAAAAAATAAAGTATTTTTTTTCCCACTAATGTTAGAATAGGGTTAGGGTTAGGGCTAGGGTTAAGGTTAGGGCTAGGGTTAGGGTTAGGGCTAGGGTTAGGGGTAGGGTTAGGGTTAGGGCTAGGGTTAGGGTTAGGGTTAGGGGTAGGGTTAGGGCTAGGGTTAGGGTTAGGGCTAGGGTTAGGGCTAGGGTTAGGGTTAGGGCTAGGGTTAGGGCTAGGGTTAGGGTTTCGGTATGTGCACACGTATTCTGGTCCTCTGCGGATTTTTCCGCTGCGGATTTCATAAATCCGCAGTGCTAAACCGCTGCGGATTTATGGCGGATTTACCCCGTTTTTTCTGCGCATTTCACTGCGGTTTTACAACTGCGATTTTCTATTTGAGCAGTTGTAAAACCGCTGTGGAATCCGCTCAAAGAAATGACATGCTGCGGAATGTAAACCGCTGCGTTTCCGTGCAGTTTTTCCGCAGCATGTGTACAGCGATTTTTGTTTCCCATAGGTTAACATTGAACTGTAAACTCATGGGAAACTGCTGCGGATCCGCAGTGTTTTCCGCAGCGTGTGCACATACCTTTAGAATTAGGCTATGTGCACACGGTGCGGATTTGGCTGCGGATCCGCAGCGGATTGGCCGCTGCGGATTCGCAGCAGTGTTCCATCAGGTTTACAGTACCATGCAAACCTATGGAAAACCAAATCCGCTGTGCCCATGGTGTGGAAAATACAGCGCGGAAACGCTGCGTTGTATTTTCCGCAGCATGTCAATTCTTTGTGCGGATTCCGCAGCGTTTTACACCTGTTCCTCAATAGGAATCCGCAGGTGAAATCCGCACAAAAAACACTGGAAATCCGCAGAAAATCCGCAGGTAAAACGCAGTGCCTTTTACCCGCGGATTTTTCAAAAATGATGCTGAAAAATCTCACACGAATCCGCAACATGGGCACATAGCCTTAGGGTTAGGGTTGGAATTAGGGTTGTGGTTAGGGGTGTGATTAGGGTTATGGCTACAGTTGGGATTAGGGTTAGGGGTGTGTTGGGGTTAGTGTTGGAGGTAGAATTGAGGGGTTACCACTGTTTAGGCACATCAGGGGTCTCTTCAAACGCAACATGGCGCCACCATTGATTCCAGCCAATCTCATATTCAAAAAGTCAAATGGTGCTCCCTCAATTCCGAGCCCCGATTCCGATTTTTGAGGAAAGAAAAATGATTTTTTATTTTCACGGCTCTGCGTTGTAAACGTCTGTGAAGCACTTGGGGAATCAAAGTGCTCACCACATATCTAGATAAGTTCCTTGGGGGGTCTAGTTTCTAAAATGGGGTGACTTGTGGGGGGTTTCTACTGTTTAGGCACACCAGGGGCTCTGCAAACGCAACGCAGACCATTCCATCAAAGTCTGCATTTCAAAAGTCACTACTTCCCTTCTGAGCCCCGACGTGTGCCCAAACAGTGGTTTACCTCCACACATGGGGTATAAGCGTACTCAGGAGAAACTGGACAACAACTTTTGAGGTCCAATTTCTCCTGTAACCCTTGGGAAAATAAAAAATTCTGGGCTAAATAATTATTTTTGAGGAAAGAAAACTTATTTATTATTTTCACGGCTCTGCATTATAAACTTCTATGAAGCACTTAGGGGTTCAAAGTGCTCACCACACATCTAGATAAGTTCCTTTCGGGGTCTAGTTTCCAAAATGGGGTCACTTGTGGGAGGTTTCTACTGTTTAGCCACATCAGGGGCTCTGCAAACGCAACGTGACGCCCGCAGAGCATTCCATCAAAGTCTGCATTTCAAAACGTCACTACTTCAATTCCGAGCCCCGGCATGTGTCCAAACAGTAGTTTACCCCCACATATGGGGTATCACCGTACTCAGGAGAAACTGGACAACAAATATTGGGGTCAAATTTCTCCTGTTACCATTGGGAAAATTTAAAAATTCTGGGCTAAATAATTATTTTTGAGGAAAGAAAACGTATTTATTATTTTCACGGCTCTGCATTATAAACTTCTGTGAAGCACTTGGGGGTTCAAAGTGCTCACCACAAATCTAGATAAGTTCCTTTCGGGGTCTAGTTCCAAAATGGGGTCACTTGTGGGGGGTTTCTACTGTTAAGCTACATCAGGGGCTCTGCAAACGCAGAGTGACGCCCACAGAGCATTCCATCAAAGTCTGCATTTCAAAACGTCACTACTTCACTTCCGAGCCCCGGCATGTGCCCAAACAGTGGTTTACCCCCACATATGGGGTATCAGCGTACTCAGGAGAAACTGGACAACAACTTTTGGGGTCAAATTTCTCCTGTTACCCTTGGGAAAATAAAAAATTGCAAGCTAAAAGATCATTTTTGAGAAAATATTTTTTTTTTTTATTTTCATGGCTCTGCGTTATAAACTTCTGTGAAGCACCTGGGGGTTTAAAGTGCTCAATATGCATCTAGATAAGTTCCTTGGGGGGTCTAGTTTCCAAAATGGGGTCACTTGTGGGGGAGCTCCAATGTTTAGGCACACAGAGGCTCTCCAAACGCGACATGGTGTCCGCTAACGGTGGAGATAATTTTTCATTCAAAAAGTCAAATGGCGCTCCTTCCCTTCCGAGCCTTACCATGTGCCCAAACAGTGGTTTACCCCCACATGTGAGGTATTGGTGTACTCAGGAGAAATTGCCCAACAAATTTTAGGATCCATTTTATCCTGTTGCCCATGTGAAAATGAAAAAATTGAGGCTAAAAGAATTTTTTTGTGAAAAAAAGTACTTTTTCATTTTTACGGATCAATTTGTGAAGCACCTGGGGGTTCAAAGTGCTCACTATGCATCTAGATAAGTTCCTTGGGGCGTCTAGTTTCCAAAATGGGGTCACTTTTGGGGGAGCGCCAATTTTTCCAAAATGGGGTCACTTGTGGGGGGTTTCTACTGTTAAGCCACATCAGGGGCTCTGCAAACGCAAAGTGACGCCCACAGAGCATTCCATCAAAGTCTGCATTCAAAACGTCACTACTTCACTTCCGAGCCCCGGCATGTGCCCAAACAGTGGTTTACCCCCACATATGGCGTATCAGCGTACTCAGGAGAAACTGGACAACAACTTTTGGGGTCAAATTTCTCCTGTTACCCTTGGGAAAGTAAAAACTTGCAGGCTAAAAGATCATTTTTGAGAAAATATATATATTTTTTTATTTTCATGGCTCTGCGTTATAAACTTCTGTGAAGCACTTGGGGGTTCAAAGTCCTCACCACACCTCTAGATTAGTTCCTTTGGGGGTCTAGTTTCCAAAATGGGGTCACTTCTGGGGGATTTCCAATGTTTAGGCACACAGGGGCTCTCCAAACATGACATGGTGTCCGCTAAAGAGTGGAGCCAATTTTTCATTCAAAAAGTCAAATGGCGCTCCTTCCCTTCCAAGCCCTGCCGTGCGCTCAAACAGTGGTTTACCCCCACATATGAGGTATCAGTGTACTCAGGACAAATTGGACAACAACTTTTGTGGTTCAGTTTCTCCTTTTACCATTGGGAAAATAAAAAAATTGTTGCTAAAATATAATTTTTGTGACTAAAAAGTTAAAGGTTCATTTTTTCCTTCCATGTTGCTTCTGCTGCTGTGAAGTACCTGAAGTGTTAATAAACGTCTTGAATGTGGTTTTGAGTACCTTGAGGGGAGCAGTTTTCAGAATGGTGTCACTTTTGGGTATTTTCAGCCATATAGACCCCTCAAACTGACTTCAAATGTGAGGTGGTCCCTAAAAAAATGGTTTTGTACATTTCGTTGTAAAAATGAGAAATCGCTGGTCAAATTTTAACCCTTATAACTTCCTAGCAA
Organism: Ranitomeya imitator; assembly: GCF_032444005.1. Classification (NCBI taxonomy): domain Eukaryota; kingdom Metazoa; phylum Chordata; class Amphibia; order Anura; family Dendrobatidae; genus Ranitomeya; species Ranitomeya imitator. The sequence goes on along the minus strand of NC_091285.1, from coordinate 390,611,357 downwards.
AAAAAATTTTTGTTTCCAAAATTGTGGTGATGTAAAGTATACATGTGGGAAATGTTATTTATTAACTATTTTGTGTCACATAACTCTCTGGTTTAACAGAATAAAAATTCAAAATGTGAAAATTGCGAAATTTTCAAAATTTTCACCAAATTTCCATTTTTATCACAAATAAACGCAGAATTTATTGACCTAAATTTACCACTAACATGAAGCCCAATATGTCACGAAAAAACAATCTCAGAACCGCTAGGATCCGTTGAAGCGTTCCTGAGTTATTACCTCATAAAGGGACACTGGTCAGAATTGCAAAAAACGGCAAGGTCTTTAAGGTCAAAATAGGCTGGGTCATGAAGGGGTTAATACCACAAACATCAATTCTTGTAACTTAAGCTTCTCAATCTTAATTTACCTTATAATAATAGTTAGTCATTGAAAATTGGGGGTCATTTGGTTAAAGTTGTTGGGGGGTAGGGCTGGTTCAAGTTTTTCGTGGGCCCAGGAAACGCGAACTACTTCACGGCGGTGGAGCAGGGAGAGGTAAGTATTTAAACTTTGCAAGTGCTGTGATCCTGAGCAAGCAGGGGGGGCCCACTCATTTGCATTGGCACTGGCACAGGGCCCCTCAAAGTACAGCGGTGTGTTTGACGGCAGGGGCGCCTCCCACCGGCAGAGACACTTTTGCGTACTATGAGGGGCCCTGTGCCAGAGACGTCGCCAACAAGTATGCCCCCCACCTGATGAAGGAACCTGCACTTTCATCTGCACCTTCCTCTTTGTCCCCGCGTAAGGTGGTATAGTATGCGGAAAGGGGAATCTGACTTTCAGCAGGGTCAGATTCTGGCTGTGTAGAGTGCAAGGGGAATGTAGTGGTCTGGCTCAATGTACCAGCAGACTCATCTAGCAGTGGCTAGGCAATAGGCAGGATGAGAAGGAAACACAGTTAGTAGGCCCAAATAATAAAGTAGGCTAAATGCAGTTCTAAAGTGGTAACAGGACTAAACAGGCGGCATTGCTTTGTTTAGTGGAGGACAACTGTATTGAGTGGCAGACACAGTTAATAGGCCCAAGTAATAAAGTGGGCCAAATGCAGTTCAAAACTGGTAACAGGAGTAAACAGGCGGCACTGCGTTGTTCAGTGGAGGAGAACAACAAGCAGCGGCAGACTCCGTTAGTAGGCCCAGCCAAACAAGTAGGCCAAATGCAGTTTAATATCCAAAACAGGATGAAAATTGAGGCTCAGCTTTGTTCAGTGTAGGAGAAAAGCAACGAGTGGCAGACACCGTTAGTAGGCCCAACCAAACAAGTAGGCCAAATGCAGTTTAATATCCGAAACAGGATGAAAATTGAGGCTCAGCTTTGTTCAGTGGAGGAGAAAAGCAAGGAGCAGCAGACACCGTTAGTAGGCCCAATCAAACAAGTAAGCCAAATGCAGTTTAATATCCGAAACAGGATGAAAATTGAGGCTCAGCTTTGTTCAGTGGAGGAGAAAAGCAAGGAGCAGCAGACACCGTTAGTAGGTCCAACCAAACATGTGGGCCAAATGCAGTTTAATTTCCGAAACAGGATGAAAATTGAGGCTCAGCTTTGTTCAGTGGAGGAGAAAAGCAACGAGCGGCAGACACCGTTAGTAGGCCCAACCAAACAAGTAGGCCAAATTCAGTTTAATATTTGAAATAGGAGTAAAGAGTAAACTGGTGGCTCAGCTTTGTTCAGTGGAGGACAACTCTAATGGGAGGCAGATACAGTTAGTAGGCCTAAATAAGTAAGTAGGCTAAATGCAGTTCAAAATTGGTAACTGGAGTACACAGGCGGCATAGCTTTGTTCAATGGAGGACAGCTGTAATGAGTGGCACAGACACGATTAGTAGGCTCACATACAAAAGTAGGCTCAAATGTGTTCAAAATTGGTAACAGGACTAATCAGGCGGCATAACTAGGTACAGGGGTGGGCTCCTCTGCTGAGTAGCAGACAGTGGTAGTAGGCGCAAATTATTAACTGGTCAAAATGGAGGCCAGGGCCCATGTATATTTTAACTATCTACTATCATTTCAACAAAGTTGTATTGGCAATGCCATTGAAGGATTTAACAGCACAGACTACATAGTGGTGGAGCAGGGAGAGGTAAGTATTGCTAGTGGTAGAGCACTGTTCGAGCTGGGGGGAACACTCTCTCATGGGCGGAGGGACTGGCACAGGGCCCCTCATATTACGATGGTGTGTCTGACGTTGGGTGTGCACCACCACCATCAGAGACACTTAATTGTACTATGAGGGACCCTGTGCCAGTGCCGTCGCCCAAAAGTGGGCACACCCACCTGTCCAGGCAAACGGCACTCGCACGGGTGCTTGGGCCAAGTGGTGACCACGGCCTTGTGGGGGAGTCAGACCATATAGGGAGGTATAAAAATGGCCTATGATGGACATTCAGCAGCTGCAAACGGAGGAATTGGAGCAGTCAGTAAGAGGAGACCAAAAGCAAGACATTTTTCAGGCAAGCTATGTGTCAGCAGGGGAAGGTGGGGCAAAATAATTTGAAATCCATGATTGGTTAATTTTAATGAAGGTTAGATCATCATCATTTGGGGTAGCCAGACGAGTCCTTTTTTCGGTCAGTATTGAACCAGCAGCACTGAAGACTCTTTCTGAGAGCACACTAGCAGCTGGGCAAGCGAGCTCCTGTAATGCATATTCTGCCAGTTCAGGCCAGGTGTCTATTTTAGATGCCCAGTGTTGTGAATTCTGCTCTTAGGCTCCCTCTGGTGGTTGTGAGTGGTAGTGCTGTGTTGTGAATACCGCTCTTGGGCTCCCTCCGGTGGCTGTAAGTGGCACTTTTGTGAGTTCTGCTCTTGGGCTCCCTCTTGTGGTTTCTGGTGGTATGGCTGCTCCTTGGATTTAGCTGTCTTCAGCTGCTTCCACTGATCATCTTTTTTGCTCGGCTATTTATGCCTGGCTCTGTCCTTCAGCCAGTGCCACTTGTAAATGGTTCCTGGTTGGATTCACATCTCTTTGGATTTCCCTGTTATCCTGACCAGTTCAGCAAAGCTAAGTTTTTGCTTGCTCTTTTCTGGCCATAAATTGTGGACTTATCCGTTCTGTGCTTTCTATGTTTTGTCCAGCTAATCAGTATGAATTAATTCTGTCTTGCTGGAAGCTCTGGGAAGCAGATTTACCCTCCACACCTTTAGTCAGGTGTGGAGATTTTTTGTAAACTCTGCGTGGATTCTTGTAGTGTTTTATACTGACCGCACAGTATTCCATCCTGTCATATCTATTTAGCTAGACTGGCCTCCTGTGCTCATCCTGGTTTCATTCTGTGTATGTGTTTTCCCTCTCCACTCACAGTCATTATTTGTGGGGGGCTAATCTATCCTTTGGGGATTTTCTCTGAGGCAAGATAGAAGCAGGAAAACTATCTTTAGGGGTAGTTAGCTCTTAGGCTGTGACGAGGTGCCTAGGGAGGGTTAGGAGCATCCCACGGCTACTTCTAGTGTTGTTTTGAGCTTAGGGACTGCGGTCAGTACAGTTACCACTTCCTTCAGAGCTCGTTCCATGTTGCTCCTAGACCACCGTATCATAACAGTGCTGCTGTCTGTGGATCGCAGCATTTATCAGGTGTGTTCAATTTGGACTCAGCTATTTAGTCCTGCTTGATCCTTTAGTCAGTGCCAGTAGCCCATTGTTTTTGGAGGATTCACATCCCTGGCTTTGTTTTTGCTGTCCACCTGCTGTGGACCTTATAGTTCTGTGCATTTTCATGTTTTGTCTTGTCCAGCTTTGTCTGTGAAGGATTTTTTGCAGCCAAGCTGTGTCTTTGGAGATGCAGATATACCCTCCATGTCTTTAGTCAGATGTGGTGATTTGTATTTTCTGTGGTGGATATTTTCTAGTGTTTTAATACTGACCGCATAGTACTCTGTTCTATTCTTTCTTTTTAGCTAGTATGGCCTCCTATGCTAAATCCTGATTTCATGTCTGCGTATGTTATTTCCCTCTCCTCTCACAGTCAATATTTGTGGGGGGCTGTCTATCCTTTGAGGATTTTCTCTGAGGCAAGATAGGTTTCCTGTTTCTGTCTTTAGGGGTAGTTAGTTCTTAGGCTGTGTCGAGGGGTCTAGGGAGTGTTAGGTACCCCCCACGGCTACTTCTAGGCGCGCTGCTAAGTTCAGGGTTTGCGGTCAGTACAGGTACGACCTTCTCCAGAGTACGTCTCATGCTGCTCCAAGGCCACCAGATCATAACAGCCCAGTAATCAAAGGGGAATGACATGTGAGGGAGAACATCGATAAGGGAGGAAAAATAGTTCGTAACCATACTGGACAAAAGCTGTCTCCTGTCACTTTGAATCGATGCAGCAGTACCTGTCATGTCTGCGGTCATTGCGAAATCATTTTACAACATGGTCATAAAACCCCTCTGTTCAACGCCACTTCGGATTTGTGCACCTCTAACACCTCTGCCATGTTGCCCCCTACAGCTCGTGTGAGAACCATCACCGCCGCTGTGTGCTGGGCATGCCTGAACCAAACGGTCTACAAGAGTTGCTTGTTTGGTAGCCAATATTTGCTCAAGGTTCTCATGTGGCATGATATTTATTAATTTCCTTTTATATCGTGGATCCAGGAGGCAGGCCAACCAGTAATCGTCATCGGTCATCATTTTTATAATGCGGGGGTCCCTTTTTAGGATACACAAGGCATAATCAGCCATGTGGGCCAATGTTCCAGGTGTCAATTCACTGCTTGTTCTGGGTTGAGGAGCACTTTCTTGCAAATCAACATCACTCGTCTCCCGCAAAAACCCTGTGCCTGAACTGGCAATGCCACCAGTTTCTATTGCCCCCTGAGAAGCATCTTCCCCCCATAAATATTCATCTCCATCATCCTCCTCCTCTTCTTTGTCCGCCACCTCGTCCAGGAGAGTTCCCTGAGCAGACAATGGCTGACTGTCATCAAGGCTTCCCTCCTCCTCGGCTGCAGACGCTTGCTCCTTAATATGCGTCAAACTTTGCATCAGCAGACGCATTAGTGGGATGCTCATGCTTATGATGGTGTTGTCTGCACTTACCAACCGTGTGCATTCCTCAAAACACTGAAGGACTTGACAGAGGTCTTGAAGGTTCGACCACTGCACACCAGACAACTCCATGTCTGCCATCCAACTGCCTGCCCATGTATGTGTATCCTCCCACAAATACATTACAGTACGGCTCTGTTCGCACAGCCTCTGAAGCATGTGCAGTGTGGAGTTCCACCTTGTTGCAACGTCGATTATTAGGCGGTGCTGGGGAAGCTTCAGCGATCGCTGATGGTTCAGCATACGGCTGGAGTGTATGGGCGACCGGCGGATGTGCGAGCAAAGTCTTCGCACCTTCAGGAGCAGGGCTGGTAACCCCGGATAATTTTTCAGGAAGCACTGCACCACCAGGTTCAAGGTGCGAGCCAGGCAAGGTAAGTGTTTCAGTTCTGAAATGGCTATGGCAGTCATAAAATTCCTTCCTTTATCACTGACTACCTTGCCTGCCTCAAGATGTACACTGCCCAGCCATGACTGAGTTTCTTGCTGCAAGTACTCGGCCAGTAGTTCCACGGTGTGTCTGAGGTCACCCAAACACTTCATTTCCAACACAGCCTGCTGACGCTTACCACTAGCTGTTCCATAATGGGACACCTCGTGTGCAACACTGGCAGCTGCAGATGGAGTGGTTGGGCGACTGTGCTCTGTGGACGAGCTTTTGCTTCTGGAGGAGGAGGAGGAGGGGTGTCGAATGCCTACTGCCAAATGTTTCCTAGACCGTGGGCTAGGCAGAACTGTCCCACTATGACTGTCCCCTGTGGACCCTGCATCCACCACATTAACCCAGTGCGCCGTGATGGACACGTAACATCCCTGGCCATGCCTTCTGATCCATGCATCTGTTGTGAGGTGCACATTTCTACTGACTGATTGCCTGAGTGCATGGACAATGCAGTGTTTGACATGCTGGTGGAGGGCTGGGATGGCTTTTCTCGCAAAGAAGTGTCGACTGGGTAGGTCATAGCGTGGTACTGCATAGGCCATCAGGGCTTTGAAAGCTTTGCTTTCAACCAACCGGTAGGGCATCATCTCTAATGAGATTAGTCGAGCAATGTGGGCATTCAAACACTGTGTACGTGGATGAGAGGATGATTACTTCCTTCTCCTAAGAAGAGTCTCTTGTAGGGTGAGCTGGACTGGAGAACTGCGTATCGTGGAACTAGGGGTGGTGGTGGTGGACATGGCAGATTGAGAGAGGGTTGGTGATGGTATTCTTGATGTTGGTCTACCTACAGTGTTTCCTACCAAGAACCTTGTGATTCCCTGACTGCTTTGGCCTTGCGATGATACCTCCACATTTGCTGTTGGTGGTGTCCTAACCGGTGGGCTTATAGTGAGGGAAGCAATGTAGCGTCGCTGACTACCTTAATTCTGAGTGGGTGCACCAATGGTATGGGCCGTTTGGTAGTTAGTCCAGGCTTGCAAGTGCATGCTGTTTAAATGTCTACGCATGCACGTTGTATTTAAATTTTGGACATTCTTCCCTCTGCTAAAGGTCTTTGAGCATTTCATACAGATAACTTTGCGCTGATCATTTGGATCTTGGTTAAAAAATTCCCACACTGCACTCTTCCTACTATCGAATACCTTTTCAGGCATTGCACGCTGTTCTCCTTTCACTGAATGGCCACGCTGTCCTAAAAGTGTTTTTGGTTTTGTCAAACGTTTTTGGCCAGATACGGGCCTGCCAGATGAAAGCTGTTGCAATGTAGATGCCTGCTGCGGATCATCCTCCTCCGCTTCAGAGCTACTGCCAGCGGCACCCTGTTGCCCCAATGGCTGCCAATCTGGGTCAACAACTGGGTCATCTATCACCTTCTCTTCAATGTCATGTGCACCTTCCTCTGTGTCACCGTGTAAGGTGCTATAGTGTTCGGGACAGGGCACCATAGTCTCATCAGGGTCAGATTCTGGCTCAGTACACTGGGAGGGCAGTGTTGTGATCTGAGTCAATGGAACAGCATAATAATCTAGCTGTGGCTGTGCATCTGTGCACTCCATGTCCGATTCATCTTGTAATGGGCTGTTAACTATTTCCCTTTCTAACCCAGGCATGGTATGTGTAAAGAGCTACATGGAGTAAACTGTAGTGTCGCCTGCCGCATCCTTCACTTTTGCTTTGGGTGAAGGACACAAGGAAGCGACTTGTTCCTGACTGGGAGCATCCACTGACGACTCGCTGCTTTTATATTTCGAACTTTCTGAAGAGGAGGCGAAAGAGCTAGAGGCTGAGTCAGCAAGGAAAGCCAAAACGTTTTCCTGCTGCTCCGGCTTTAAAAGCAGTTTTCCTACTCCCAGGTAAGGGAGCCTTCAAGGCCTTGTGTAGCCAGACGATGACGCTGGCTCAACACCTCCAGCTTTAGGTGCTATTTTGCTTTTCCCACTACCATCAGATGCTCTACCACCACCATCAGTACCAGCTGGCAACGACCGCCCACGGCCTCTTCCACCAGACTTCCTCATTTTTTGGGAAAATCTAATCAAAATAACAACCATTATATGGTACTGTAAAACGAGGTAGAAGGTGTATATAAACTTGTTGGCAATTTAAATCTCCCTTTTTTTTTGGGGGGGGGGGACTGCAGCAAAAAACAGGCCCTGTGTATTACACTACACAAGGTAAGTGGCAGAACGTGGCTGGCAGATATATGACAAACTGAACTGATGTATAGAAACTTGTTGGCAATTTAAATCTCTCTTTTTTTGGGGGGGGGGAGACTGCAGCTAAAAACAGGCCCTGTGTAGTACACTACACAATGTAAGTGGCAGAATGTGGCTGGCAGATATACGACAAACAGAACTGACGTATAGAAACTTATTGGCAATTTAAATCTCCCTTTTTTGGGGGGAGACTGCAGCAAAAAACAGGCCCTGTGTATTTCACTACACAATGTAAGTGGCAGAACGTGGCTGGCAGATATACGACAAACAGAACTGACGTATAGAAACTTGTTGGCAATTTAAATCTCTCTTTTTTGGGGGGGCAGACTGCAGCAAAAGACAGGCCCTGTGTATTACACTACACAATGTAAGTGTCAGATATATAAAAAATACAACGGCTGTAGTACAATTTCAATCTCCCTACAATGATCAAAGGACAAGTATGGCAGCAATAAAAAGGACTGTTGCACACAAAAGTGTGGACAAAGAAAAAAGAGAACTGTGCAGAAAGGAGCAACAGGATTTTTGCTATTAAACAAGCAGTTGGTTTGCACAGCGGCTTACAAACAGCAATACAGCTATCAGGGAGCCTCATAGGGCAGCCTAATAAGCTACAGTGCTGATGCACTAAAAAAAAATCTCCACAGTCCCTGCAAAGAAAAGGTGGTGTTGGACAGTGGAAATCACTACAGCACAACAGTTTCAGGGTTAATCTTCCCTCCCTAATTATATCCCTTCTTCTGATGAAGCTGCAGCAACCGCTCCATATGCTAAGATCGGCAGAAGTAAGATGGCGGTCGGCGTGCACGCCCCTTTATAGCCCCTGTGATGCCGAAGAAAGCAAGCCAATCACTGTCATGCCCTTCTCTAAGATGGTGGGGACCGAGACCTATGTCATCATGCTGCCCACACTCTGCGTCCGCCTTCATTGGATGAGAAATGGCGCTGAAAGCATCATACGAAATGCGACTTTGGCGTGAAGATCGCCGACCTCATGGCCGATCCCACACTAGGATCGGGTCGGGTTTCACAAAATCCGACTTTGCCAAAAGTCAGCGATTTTTGAAATTGTCCGATCCGTTTCACTCAACCCTAGAGGACACTATTCGGAGGCACAGGTAGTAACCGGAATGCCCCCTCAATGTCTGTTTTGGCCATTAGGGTGCCCCTTACCAACTTCTTGACCCGCCTGATTGCCTTGTCAAAGGAGGTACAGTACATAGTACTGTACTTGGTTCCGTGTCGATGTTGTCGTTTACTGACCTGCCCCTTGGATATGACAAATGGTGGATTAGTCTGCATGTATTGGTTCATTTTTTGGCACAACTCCCAACGGGGGGTACCATTACGTCTTCTAAGGAAGGGTTCTGAATGGACCCGCCGCCATTCTACCTAAAAAAAATTTTTTTTTTTTTTTTTGTCAAGACGTCTGGGTGTTGGTAGAGTAATTTAGATTTTTACTCCAGCCTTTATTGATTTTAGAAGGGCATGACATGCCTATATCTGTGTCCCCTCCTCCTTTTACTCCTCCACATCTTTTCTTTTCGCATGACTATATGTAGTTGAGACTTTTCCATGTGTTTGTTGTGTCTTCTGAGCAGTTTGCCAGCTTTTGGACACCTTTTAAGGTGTTTTCTGTGTGTTTTCTATGTGTTTGTATGTGTTTGTGTTTGCTTGCCATTGGTTTCAATGGGGTTCGACGGTATTCGTCGAACACGCTCCTGTTCAGCGAACCGAACCGAACCCAAACACTAGGGAGGTGGCTCAACACTAGTCTTGACTGGAAAAATATTTATTTCTCTTTTTTTTAGTTTAGGGGTTTAAAAATATTTTTACACTTTGCAATATTTTTTTTTCCTTACATTGTCCCAGGATGGGATATTACTATATTACATCAGTTTGCTGATCTGACTGGCCACGAAGGTCACTCACAAGCCACCTTCCCTGCAAGACTCATAAGGACCCCGTAGCCATCTTGGGTCCAGGGTTCTCCATGGAGACCATCAGGACAACGTAATTGCATCTCAATGTAATCAATGAAAGCACGCAGGGAACCTCCTCCCTGCGCAATGCTCTTCTATGCTGCTGTCACTACTGACAGCGGCATCAGAGGGGTTAAATGCTTGCAATCAGTGCTAGAATTGATAGTGAGCACTGCTGTGGGGTGTCAGCAGTCACATACAGATGATACCCGCACCCGATCGCTGTGGCACTCAGCGTGAGGCCGAGCGATCAGTGCGTTATACTAGTACTGCTGCAGCAGAGCAGTACTAGTACAGCGCATTTCGGGAAGGGGTGTAAGGGAATCTGTCAGCTGATACATTCTGCCCATGATTTAGACAGCATGTTTCCTAATCTGGCTGTATGATCACAGTCATGTATGTAACATACTTTTAATATGTGCCAGTGACCGAGCTGCGCTATTGATTAGTCATATAATCGGGTCCCCAGTAGCTTTTCTTTGCCTCCTGGCAATGACTTATCAGTAGTGATGAGCGAATATACTCGTTACTCGAGATTTCTCGAGCATACTTGGGGGTCCTCCGAGTATTTTTAGTGCTCGGAGATTTCGTTTTTTTGCCGCAGCTGAATGATTTACATCTGTTAGCCAGCATAAGTACATGTGTGGTTTGCCTGGTTGCTAGGTAATCCCCACATCTACTTATGCTGGCTAACAGATGTAATTCATTCAGTTGCAGCAAGAAAAACGAAATCTCCGAGCACTAAAAATACTCGGAGGACCCCCGAGCGTGCTCGAGAAATCTCGAGTAACGAGTATATTCGCTCATTACTACTGATAAGTCTCTGCTTGTGTGTGCGTATAGGCAGAGGATTGCCAGTCACTTTCAATGGGCAGATAGTTGCCGGAGTCTCACCCGTACAACTAGTCACAGACATAGCTTGGTTTCCGGAAGCTATTAAAAGTATTTCTTTTCAAAACGGGACAAGACAGGGTTGTCCTTTTTCCCCCCTCTTGTTTGCTTTGATCATGGAAACTTTGCAACAAAAGATAAGACAATACCCCCACAATCCAGGGTATAAAATGTGGTGAAAGAGAACATACAATTACTGCATTTGCAGATTATGTCCTCTTCTACCTCACAGACCCATGGCAATCTATTACATCATTACTCAAAGAAATGTGTATATTTGGTCTTGTATCAAATTTAAAAATAACCTTCTGTAAATCTGAATTACTAAATATTAACCCCTTTCTGACCTCGGACGGGATAGTACGTCCGAGGTCAGAAGCCCCGCTTTGATGCGGGCTCCGGCGGTGAGCCCGCACCAAAGCTGGGACATGTCAGCTGTTTTGAACAGCTGACATGTGCTCGTAATAGGCGCGAGCAGAATCGCGATCTGCCCGCGCCTATTAACTAGTTAAATGCCGCTGTCAAACGCAGACAGCGGCATTTATTTACCGCATCCGGCCGGGCGGCCGGAAATGACATCATCGCCGACCCCGTCACATGATCGGAGGTCGGCGATGCTTCTCCATTGTAACCATAGAGGTCTTTGAGACCTCTATGGTTACTGATCGCCGGTAGCTGTGAGCGCCACCCTGTGGTCGGCGCTCACAGCACACCTGATTTTCTGGTACATAGCAGCGAACAGCAGATCGCTGCTATGTAGCAGAGGCGATCATGCTGTGCCTGCTTCTAGCCTCCCATGGAGGCTATTGAAGCATGGCAAAAGTAAAAAAAAAAAGTTAAAAAAAATGTGAAAAAAATAAAAAAAAATATAAAAGTTTAAATCACCCCCCTTTCGCCCCAATCAAAATAAATCAATTAAAAAAAAATCAAATCTACACATATTTGGTATCGCCGTGCTCAGAATCACCCGATCTATCAACTAAAAAAAGCATTAACCTGATCGCTAAACAGTGTAGCGAGAAAAAAATTCGAAACCCCAGAATTACGTTTTTTTGGTCGCCATGACATTGCATTAAAATGCAATAACGGGCGATCAAAAGAACATATCTGCACCAAAATGCTATCATTAAAAACATCATCTCGGCACGCAAAAAATAAGCCCTCAACTGACCCCAGATCATGAAAAATGGAGACGCTACGCAATTTTTTTTTTTTTTTTTTAGCAAAGTTTGGAATTTTTTTTCACCACTTAGGTAAAAAAATAACATAGTCATGTTAGGTGTCGATGAAGTCGTTATGACCTGGAGAATCATAATGTCAGGTCAGTTTTAGCATTTAGTGAACCTAGCAAAAAAGCCAAACAAAAAACAAGTGTGGGAATGCACTTTTTTTGCAATTTCACCGCACTTGAAATTTTTTTCCCGTTTTCTAGTACACGACATGCTAAAACCAATGATGTAGTTCAAAAGTACAACTCGTCCCGCAAAAAATAAGCCCTCACATGGCCAAATTGACGGAAAAATAAAAAAGTTATGGCTCTGGGAAGGAGGGGAGTGAAAAACGAACACGGAAAAATGAAAAATCCCAAGGTCATGAAGGGGTTAAAGTAAAGCCTGAAAACGGGACCTTTTATCCAAAATATCTCAATTCAAAAATAATTGTTCATATATGACGTACTTAGGCTGGTTTCAGACTTGCGTTCCTGTGCGCTGCGGATGACAGCATACTTCCTCCTTGCTTCCTTCGTGAAGCTCCGTACAGGCTCTGCCTACTGCCGGCTGGGTCCAGCGTTTCCCTGAGTACCTATTTTGAACATTGGGTGCACTGGGTCATGCGTTGTATACGGATGTGTCACGGAGGAAGCAAGGAGGAAGTACGCTGCCATACACAGCACACAGGAACGCAAGTCTGAAACCAGCCTTAGGGACCAAAATCAGCAATTCCTTCCCCTCTCTATATAACCTAAATTTTATACCTCTACTCCATAAACTAGAACACAATATTTCGTAGTGGAAGGAAGTACCTATTTCCTGGTTTGGTAGAATTAATCTAATAAAAATGATAATTCTAACCAAAATATTAGATTTTCTTTAAGTTTTACCTACTGACATCCCACAATCCTTCTTTCAACATAGCAAAAGTCTTATTTCCAAATTCATCTGGCAAAATAAAAGTTCTAGAATTAAATATTCCATATTAGTAAATATGAAAAACTAGACTGTGGCCCGATTCTAACGCATCGGGTATTCTAGAATATGCATGTCCCTGTAGTATATGGACAATGATGATTCCAGAATTCGCGGCAGACTGTGCCCGTCGCTGATTGGTCAAGGCAACCTTTATGACATCATCGTCGCCATGGCAACCATTATGACATCATCGTCGCTGTGCCCGTTGCTGATTGGTCGAGGCCTGGCGGCCTCGACCAATCAGAGAGCCGGGATTTCCAGGACAGACAGACAGACAGACAGACAGACGGAAAAACCCTTAGACAATTATATATATAGATAAGGGGGGACTGGGACTTCCGGACTTTGAAAAATGTAGTCTTTCTACACACATGGCTAGAACCTGGGAGTGGCGAATATCCCCACCTAGGAAGCACTGGGTCCACATAGAACTCACCTCTCTTAATAGAAACTTTAATCAATAATATCTCTGGCC